>NC_054480.1:135182009-135840759 GCF_017639515.1 Carcharodon carcharias | reverse complement strand
TGTCCCCCTCATGTGACAATGTCACATGAGATGGGACATGTTCATAATTTACATAAGTTTATTAAACTTTTTAAACCCTACATGAAACCTCATCCCGCCATTGGATGAGGTTTCATGTTTTCTCTATTAGCCGCCGGGGTTCGTGGCTGACCCGTCAGCCTTTATGTTGGACGTGCAGGTCCTTTAGTTGTTTAAATGATCCTGTCAATGGCCTCAATTGGCCATTGACAGGTCGGCGGACCCGCAGCTGATCTTGCTGTGCCCCCGCCTTCCTGAAAATTTAAATGGGGCGGGGTGACGACGGGGGTTCCGTCTGACATCATCCCGCGTCATTTTACGAGTCGGTGAGCAGGCCCCGCCCCCCTGCTCGCCGACGGCAAAATTCTGCCCCAAGTGTCAGAACTACTTCCTCTTTCACCATGAGCTAGCTATATCACAACAGTGACTGCTGACGAAAGTACTTCATTGGCTGTCAAGTGCTTTGAGACATCTCGAGATTGTAAAAGGCATTACAGGAATAATATGAGGAGACCTGTTTTCACTGCCTCTGCTTCAGAATTGAGATTACCACAGATCTATTGCCTCAACTTTAGGTTGGCCTGCAGACAACTTCTTGGCCGCTCTCAGGTCAGGTGTGCAGAGTTGGGACATTTCCCGGCTATGCGAGCGCGACCTGGGAGAAAGAGGCCAGGAAGTTGGGATTTTTGTTCCAGGGACAACGGCCCTGACTTTTAATCCAACAAGTGAAGAGGTGGCGGGGTGTGGATGTGGGATCTCCAGAGGTCCTGGCTCTGTGCGCTGGCACTGTGTGAAAGATTGTAAAAAGAAAACAATAAAACAAGAAAGGCCCGCCAGCCCACGCCTCTCATCACCCCAGATGCACTCTCCATTCCCCATCCTTACCACTTCATTCCCCCCACCAATCCCCCATCGCTCCTCATACCCTCCAAGTCAATCTATGCCCCTGTACACAAACCTATGGCTTCTCATGCTCCTATGCCACCCTATGTCCTCTAACCACTTCTACATCCCCCATACCCCCTATGCCAACCCATGCCCCCACTCATCCACATGGCCATTTATAGCTCCTATGTCTACTTAGTGCCAACTCATGCTAACCTGTGCTCACAATCCACCACCCTTTGCCTTACCCCCTCACTGCCAACTCACCTGGTATCTGCCATTCACAAACCTCAGGAGCCAAGCTGACATAAAATAATGTGTCTATTGATAATGTCACTGTTAAAAAAAATTCTCATTGATGAAGATACCATTCAATATGTTGAAATTCCTTCAACTAATCTCTTATGAAAACAAACATCTCTATTCTATAACTACTTTGAGCTATCAATCAACCTGCTCACTTAACAGGCAATCCACTGTGATAATGTTAGGTGGTAAAATAAGTTATGCACAACACACACATGATAACCCTCAGGCCAACAGACAGAGGGAAATAACTGGCACCATTTTTTTAAACTACGCTCTTTAAAAAAATGTAAAGTTCAGCAGGGGGTAAATCCCTTGATGGCTTTGACAGTTTCAAGAAGCTCTGACAGTTCCAATGAGCTTTGATAGGTCCAACAAGTTTTAATAGTTCCTTGACAGCTTTGACAGTTCTTTGATGTCTTGACAATTCTTAGACAGTTCTTTGACAGCTTGACAGTTCTTTGACAGCTTTGACCGTTCCAATAAGCGAATGCACTTTTTACGCATATTTGTATCTACTGTTAACAACCCCAAAGGGAACCTGACCTTTTCCACAGGGTACCTAATCCCTCCCAAAGTGTACCCTGGCTATCCAAATGGATCCATCAAGTTCAGACCTGCTCTTACTATGTCTAATCCACACAATTTCGAGTTTCAGGCACCTACCTCATCAAAATCACATGAGCAGAGGCAGCTGTTGATTTATATGGGCAGCTGTCTCCTGGAACCACGAGTGTGCAATTTTGAATGCAGCCCCATCCATTCCTCCTCCACCCCCCACCCCCCCACACCCCACCACCACTGTGAAAATGGCGGGGTCCAGATTCGGGGATGGATCTTCCAGATTTGTGTCTCTGCTGGCATTTTTGCACAGATGCAAAGCCACTCTGTCTATACAAAAAAAGGTCAGCCCTTCATGTGGCTGTGAAGGTCACCGCTGTAACAAGACTTCCAAGCCATCACTAGCCCATAAGCTGAATCAATTAATTTGCTGAACACAGAACCACAATGGGATTAAGAAAAAGCTTGATTTAGAAGGAGCACAGTCATTATTTTCACCGTTTGAAATGAGGTGCCAATATATCAGGGCACAAAATTTGTGCCAGGATTTAAAAGGGTGCAGGACTTTGTAGATGGTACGCATTTGGTGAGCCAGTTTCTGGTCTTCCTTTGCTAACACCACAGATTCTCCTCCCTTGCCTACCCACCACATCCTCTAGGATAACTGTGCTGTGTTTGTAAACTTCAGCCAGAGGGAATCAGGGTGCTGTCTGATGCTGTCTTGCTCTAGGCCCACTGACAATGTTGAAGAACTACCCTTCTTGATGGTGTCAGAAAATGAGCAAGTGGTAGCTGGTCATGGTGGCTCACTGACCCAGACTCTAACAGAGATTGCACTGTGAGATTGTGTGATGTTCATATGCCTATGCAGAAGTGGATGAAGAGGGGGACAAACAGGGCGGCATTAACCCTTAGCTTAGTATAGCCATGCTGCTTCATCTTTCCTTACTCTTTTCATCTCTGCTGTGCCAGAATGACTAGTGAGGTTTAGAGCCTTTATATTGTTGGGGCCTGTCCCACTGAATCTTGTGCCATTACTTCAGGTAAGCAAAACAACTTGAATTACTTTTATAATACATAATATAAAACAGAAAATTCTTGAAAAACTCAGCAGGTCTGGCAGCATCTGTGAAGAAGGAAACAGAGTTAACATTTAGAGTCCGTATTAATACTTATAAGTTGAAGAACTGCACAATGACAGACACATGCTCAACCTGCAGGTTAACTGTGTCAACAAGGGACCATGCATCTATTTTATTTTATTTTACAATGGTCGGATACATAAAGTTGTTACAAGATATGAGTGCAACAAGGCTTTCAATTGTAAGTTGCATCTTGAATTTGTGCCCTGTGCAATATGTGAATGCATGAGATGCACAGTAAGATAGTGCAAGAGTTTGTTATGCAGGAGCTGAAAAAGTGCAGTAAGTTGACAGGCAACACTTTGTGACATGCGATCTTGGGCCATCTACAAAGGAGTATTAGCAAAGCTTACTGTCCTATTATACATGTTGTATCCTCCCTTATCCATTTCCATCGCTACAGTTAAGTAAATATCATTCAAATTGGCCCTACCTTTGGTAAGGTTGGTGAGATGCCACTCTCTGGGGACAGTGTCCTGTGGTTCCAAACTGGGCAATTCTCCTCACACCCACCTCATTGAGTAGCAGGTCCACTTTGTCAGATACTAAACAAGGGTTTGGGGAGGTAGCATCAGTCTGCTACTAGTCACCACAGAATCTGGTTTTTAATATCCATGTCCTTACGTTCCTGATCTTTGCTTCTTTCTCCTGTATAGAGGCCAAACATTTACCAGAAGCACCTTTGAGCCATTAAAAGGCTGCATTATTTTTAAAAATTTTCAAATGTACTGGGTTCCCTTCAAGTGGCTGCATCCATTAATGTTCAGCCAACTACAGTCCTGAATTACCCACTACATGCATTTCAGAAGAAGATCCCCTATTACAGCATAGGCTTTCAAGCTGGAGTTCAGAGGAACCTAGGAGTCTCCATGAGAAAATCTCTTGAGGTTCACAGGGTAATAATATTTTTGTGATGGACCATTTTGCTTTGTGCTAACTGGCTCTCAAGCCCTGAATTATTTGTATTTACTGGCATACTATTTTGGTTACTCCACACAAGTAAAAATGTTTTCAATGCTGCTTTTCTTTGGGTAACTGTTGTATGTTGTGTGTTCAGTAGGTCTCGCAGAGAGATACTGAGTCTTGTATTGTTGAACATTAGCTGTTTATTGATAACACATAACTAGGTACATATATACAGGGTATAGCCCAACATATGAGCTAATTCCGTGCTTGCTTCTACTGTCAGGAAGGTATAGTCATTTTCATAATGCTATTGGAATTTATTATAAAGTAGAGTAATAGTGGGGTTCATGCCTATGGGCAACATTTCCCCCCTGTTGGGGTTGAAGCGCAGGAGCGGGTACGGGTGGGCACACCTCTGACTGGTGCCCCTGATTGGGGCGCGCTGCCATTTTACATGGGCGGGCCAATTAAGGCCAGCTCAGCGTGATGTCCACCAGGAAGTGCTATGTTCTCCCTGTGCGGGCAGGGGGGATTCCCTTAGCCGAGAGAGTGAGCTCTTTTGCATATGTACGCGAAAGAGTGCACTCATCTCCCTGAGGCTGAGTGCTGCCTCATAGATCGGCTCCAAAGTAAAAATAGTTATACAAATGATGGAAAGATTTCCCTGCCATGTCTCCTCATGTGACACTGTTACATAAGTTGCAACATGTCCAAAGCTTTTATTGAAACATTTATTAAAAATTTAAATACCCTCATGAAGCCTCATCCTGCCCGTGGATGAGGTTTTGTGCTTTTTCTGAAGCCCGCCAGGGCTCCCGGCCTGTCTGCCAACCTTAAGGTGGGACGGGCAGGTCCATTAATGATGCTAATTACTTTTTCAATGGCCTCAAAAGGCCGTTGACAGGTCGGCGGGTGGGCAGCTGACTGGGCTGTGCCCCTGCCGACCTGAAAATGGAAATGACGTGGGGTGACATTGAGAGTTCCAGCCGACGTCATCCCGCGTCATTTTATGCGTCGGCGAGCAGGCCCCACCTCCCACTTGCTGACGGGAAAATTCTTCCCTATGTCTCTGTGTGTGTAGAGGGGGGATTTAAGGAAGCTGGTCTTAAGGCTTTGGTGTATCAGAAGATAAGCTGGGTTTGAAATGTTAAGTAGGTAAACATGGAGTGTTATGGCACAGCCGATGGTAAATGCTGAGTTGTTCAAATCCCAGAGACAAAAACAGAAAATGTTGGAAAAACTCAGCAGGTCTAACAGCATCTGTGTAGAGAAAAATATCAGTTAACATTTCCAGTCCATATGACTCTTCTTCTTTAGCTCCAAAGAAGACTCATACAGACTCGAAATGTTAACTGTTTTTTTTCTCTCCACAGATGCTGTCAGACCTGCTAAGTTTTTCCAGCATTTTCTGTTTTCGTTTCAGATTTCCAGCATCCGCAGTATTTTGCTTTTATCTTAGTGGGAAACGTGAGACAACTGCCACAACTATTTATGCAATTTGTATGTTTCAAGATGCAAGCTTTGAATTCAGTAGTAATAAGACCACCAAGCCTTATAGGTTTTTACAAAACTAGATTAAACATTTATTAATAAGAGAAATGATTTTAAGCACATACTTATGTGTACAAATTACTACTATAATAACTTCTAAACCCCCTAATTAATTGCACTCCCTGTTACACCTCCATTAAGGCAACAGTAAGACACAGATTTTAAAAGACCCAGGCAAAGAAACGTGATACCCTGAGCAACCCAATTCAAAGTAAGTTTTCTTAACTTCACTTTGTTGTAGACAGCAGCTTGAGGTGTAGATTATGAAGGATATTCACAGTTGTTAGATCTTAAAATGCCTGCCTTTACACACAACCTTCTCTCTTTTATACGCATTTTCCCCTCTGAATTCAAATTCCCATCTTTGGGTTTTACCTCACTAATCATTAAAAATTATCATAGTACCGATTTTTCCAGAAAAATAAACACACTGTTTCTTAACTTCTGCTGGTTAGATGTAATGTTGTACTCCCTCTTTTGAATTCAAGCTAGCTTAGTTTATTTAAAAATGCAAATGCCCTTTTACACTGTACATTCTAAACTTCCCCCATGTTTACCTACTTATCATTTCAAGCCCAGCTTATCCCATTGTGCTGCCATCTCCTCGAGGAGGGCAGCAAGGCAATCATCTGAGAAACAAGGGGCACAGTGCCCCCCTGTCATACCCTCCTGCCTGGCCTGCTCACCAGCAGTGCTCCGGGGAACCCTTCTGCTGGCCATGTCTGACAGCCTTTGCAAGGCTGAAGGAGCTCTTTTAAACAGGACACTGGGTCACCATCGGACCCGGCGTTCATAGCAGTCCCGCTGCCACCCGCCCACTCCCGCTGTTCTCCGGAGCTGTGTTTCACGCTGGGCAGGCCTTAATTGGCCCACCCGCATAAAATGGCGGTGCGGACCCGATCGCAGGTGGCAATCAGGACCACACCCTCCTGCACTCGCTCCTGCAAGGCCCACCCAACAGGCAGAAAATTCTGCCCCTAGTCTCAGGTAATGTGTCTCTTTAGATCACACTGTGGGTAGTACTGTTTCCCAGTGCCACATTAACCCTTGCAATACCAAATACCCTTATACTACAGTAGCCGCAATTGTCTTTCGGAAGCTAGGGCAGAGGGTCCCCAGGGTAATGGCAATATTTGCAAAGGTTTCCTGCAAGTGTATTACCCCAATGCAAGGTTTCAGTTTCCTTAACTATATTTTCCTCTAACAGGAAAAGACAGTTA
Source organism: Carcharodon carcharias (assembly GCF_017639515.1). NCBI lineage: Eukaryota > Metazoa > Chordata > Chondrichthyes > Lamniformes > Lamnidae > Carcharodon > Carcharodon carcharias. The sequence goes on along the minus strand of NC_054480.1, from coordinate 135,834,170 downwards.
AGTATATAGCCAAATAACACCAATGGTGGGTAATACCATCAATTTTGTAATACCATCAATGGGTTCTCATAAGTCACTCATAAAACATAGGAACAGGAATAGCCCATTCCGCCCCTTGAGCCTGCTTAACCATTCAATAAGATCATGGCTGATATTCTTGTGTTTCGATTTCCACATTCTCATCTAGCTCTGATAACCTTTGATTCCCTTGCCTAACAAGAATCTATCTAGATAAAAACAAAAAAACTGCGGATGCTGGAAATCCAAAACAAAAACAGAATTACCTGGAAAAACTCAGCAGGTCTGGCAGCATCGGCGGAGAAGAAAAGAGTTGACGTTTCGAGTCCTCATGACCCTTCGACAGAACTTGCGTTCGAGTCCAAGAAAGAGTTGAAATGAACCAGCTTATATTTCAACTCTTTCTTGGACTCGAACGCAAGTTCTGTCGAAGGGTCATGAGGACTCGAAACTTCAACTCTTTTCTTCTCCGCCGATGCTGCCAGACCTGCTGAGTTTTTCCAAGAATCTATCTACCTCTGCCTTATAAATATTCAATGACTTCGTCTCCACCACCTTCTGAGGCAGAGAATTCCAAAGTCGCACAACCCTCTGAGAGAAAACATTTCTCCTCATCTCTGTCCTAAAAGGGCGACCCCTAATCTTAAAACAGTGCCCCCTAGTTCTGGGCTCACCCACAAAAGGAAACATTCTTTCGGCATCCATATTGTCAAGGCCGTTCAGGATCTTATATAATTCAATCAGCACCCCTAACTCTTCAAAACTGCAGTGGAAATAAGCCCAATCTGTCTAACCATTCCTCATAAGATGACCCACTCATCTAGTAAATCTCCTTTGAACCATCTCCAATGCACTTACATCCTTCCTTAGATAAGGAGACCAAAACTACACACAGTATTTGAGGTGCGGTCTCACCAATGCCCTGTATAACTGAAGCATAACATCCTTACTTTTATGTTCAATCCCTCTCATAATAAAGGATACCATTCCATCAGCCTTCTTAATTACTTGCTGTATCTGCATACTAACTTTTTGTGACTCATGTACAAGAACACCTAGATCCCTCTGCTACCTCAGAATTATGCAGCCGTTTTCTATTTAAGTAATACTCTGCTTTTTTGTTCTTCCTGCCAAAGTGAACAACTTCACATTTTCCCACGTTTAACTCCATTTTCCAGATCTTTGCCCACTCACTCAACCTATCTATATCCTTCTGCAGCCTCATGATGTCCCCTTCACATACTTTCTTACCTATCTTTGTGTCATCTGCAAATTTATCTACCATGTCTTCACTCCCCTCATCTAAGTCACTGATGTAAATCATAAAAAGTTGAGGCCCCAGCACAGACCCCTGTGAAATTCCACTCGTCACATCCTGCCAATCAGAAAAAGGCCCATTTATGCATACTCTCTGCTTTCTGCTAGCTAGCCAATCTTCTATCCATGCTAATATGTTACCCACTACACCATGTGCTTTTATTTTCTGTAATAATCTTTGAAGTGGCACCTTATCAAATGTCTTCTGGAAATCTAAGTACAGTATGCCTACAGGCACCCCTTTATCCACTGTGCATGTTACTCCTTCAAAAACTCCAATAAATTGGTTAAACATGACTTTCCTTTCACAAAACCATGCTGACTCTTCCCAACTGCCTTGAGCTCTTCTAAATGTCCAGTTATAACCTCCTTAATGATTGATTCTAATAACATCCCCACAACAGATGTCAAACTAACTGGCCTATAGTTTCCCATTTTCTGCCTCCCTCCCTTCTTGAATAGAGGGGTTATATTTGCTACTTTCCAATCTGATGGAATCTTTCCAAAATCTAGTGAATTTTTGAAAATTAACACCATTGTATCGACTACCTCATTAGCCACCTCTTTTAAGACCCTAGGACGTAGTCCATTGGGACCCAGAGACTTGCCATCATGCAGCTCCATCAATTTGCTCAGTATCGTTTCCCTAGTGATTTCAATTTCACCAAGTCCCTTTCTCCCGTTCACCTCCTGATTTGTAGCTATTACTGGCATATTTATTGTATCCTCTATAGTGAACACAGAAGCAAAATATTTGTTCACTTTTTCCGCCACCTCCTTATTACTTACTATTAACTTCCCACTGTCACTACCTAGAGGACTAACACTCACTTTACTTACTCTTTTCATTTTTAAGTACCTGTAGAAACTCTTGCTATGTTTTTACATTTCTAGCTAGCTTAATCTCTTTCTCCTGATTAACCTTTTAGTCATTCTTTGCCATTCTTTATATTCTGTCCAATCATCTGTCCTGCCACTCATCTTTACGGAGTTGTATGCTTTTTCCTTAAGTTTGACGTTTTCCTTAACATCTCTAGTTAACCACAGACGGTGGGCCCTCCCCATCAAATTTTTCTTTATAGTAGGAATGTACTTGTTTTGAATACTTTGAGATATCCCCTTAAATGTTTGCTACTGCTTCTCTATCGATCTGTTCTCTAGCCTAGTTTCCCAGTTCACTTCAGCTAGCTCAGCCATGTAGTTGCCCTTATTTAATTTACTAGTCTTAGACCCACTCTTCCCTCTTTCAAACTGGATGTAAAATTCAATCATAATGTGGTCATTGCTACCTAGGGATGCCTTTACTCTGAGGTCATTAATTAATCCTGTCACATTACACAATGAGTGATTAGGAATCTCCTAATAAATTGCCTATAGATGGATAGGTAGGACTATCTCAGATCCCAAAGATGAAAGTAATATTGATTCTTGCACTACGCCTCCCTTTAACCAAATTTTCTTTTAAAAAAACTACAAAGAAATTCCACTTTCAAGAGACATTGATGAATTCAATGAAAATTTAATGATCGGCACCGCACTGTGGTTCAATCAGTAGCAAATTGGATTTGTGAGTGGGATGTGTCAGCAATAACACCATCTCATATTTTACAGGATTACATTAATAGTAATGGATGGTGGGAGAATGATTTTCTGGGAAGAAGAAAGGTCTTTTTTCCTTCTTGATTAAAGCTAGATGGTGCTTATTTTGGGGGGCACAATTCCACAATCCTTGATCTGGTGTGATGTTCCTTCACCGGAACATGCTCTGTATTTGCTTACTGTACACGTTTTGCTGTCAACTGTTGAGAATGGAGTGTGGAGGAGAAATGGTGGATAAAAGATGAATCAAAGATCACAACAGTCGGTTGCTGGGGGTGGTGATGGAAGAAAGAAACAAGCAAGACAAAACATATGTTAGAAAGGTATTTAATAGTGTGTCTTTTTCATAGTTGCTGATGCTGTCAGCAGAAGCCTTATAAAATATTCAAGTTGCATTACTGCTGATCGTTCAGCTGCTTAAAAATCTCTGGGAGATTTAATAAATTCAAACTCTATCATGTACTTTGACTCATTTAAAAGTGATGGAGGTACATGGATAATAAAGTATGTGTTGTCTAGACTAATTCCTGTTTTGTATGCACAGTGCCATCACTTTCCATTTCAGCTGGAGAATCAAGCAGACCTTTGCACAAAGTATGCTATGAAATATTTTGTGGCATTGTTAAGGCCATGGTAGTAGAGACTTAATGATTAGGCTGACTGGAAGTGAGATGGGGTGGCAGTTGCACCCACCAAACAGGTAGTGAGCTGAGTCCCATGTATTTCCAGGACCACCTGTGTGTGAGTTCCAGGTGCCGAAAATTACATAAAGTTACATACATAGGATTACATAGGATAGATGGCACCGATACAGGCCATTCTGCCCAACCAGCCCATGCTGTGCTTATGCTCTATTTCAGCTTCCTCCCATCTTTTCTCATCCAAATCTACCACTGGAACCCCCTATTTCTTTCTCCCTCATATGCTTGTCTAGTTTCCCATCCAATGCAAAATTAAAAATGTCATAGCTGTTATTTTTGTGCTGTTATCATGAAACATATAAACCCCGGCAATTATTGATGATACTCATGAACAAACAAATAAAATGCTCACGTGACATTCCTCGATCCACATTCTTCCTGCAGCTATTAATCACTTTAAATTAGTTATTTGCTCCACTTGAATAGCTGATAAAGAAACATCATGCAAGTGTGCGGTTGTAATAAGTGAAAACACAATAAAACACAAACCACACTGCTGTTAGATAGCCACTTTGAATTTTGTTTGCAGCAATGATATATTGTATTCATAAAGTGCCTTTGATATAGTAAAATGTCCCAAGACACTTCAGCAAGTACTGAATAACATGCAGAGAGACCTAAGATCCTGTTCTTTGGCCGAAACTGTGCTCTTCTCACCATAGTAATTTCAAATATTTTATATACAAGCTCAGGTTTAGCTTTTTTTAAAAGAAACATTTTTCTTCCATGGGGTCTGGGCATTACTGGTAAGGTCCACAATTGTCGGCCATCCCTAATTGCCCTTGAACTGAATAGCTTGCTAGGCCATTGTAGGGGGCAATTAAGCATCAATCATGCTGTTGTGGATGGAGTCACATGTAGAGCAGACCAGATCAGATAAAGATGGCAGATTTCCTTCGTTGCAGGACATCAGTGAACTAGAAGGATTTTTTTTAAAAACAACATTTGATGATAACTTCATGGTCACCAGTACTGAGACCAGCTTTATGATTCAATTCACTGAACTCAAGTTCACTAGCCGCTATGGTGGGATTTAAACACAGGTAGTTCCAAGGCTTCTGGATCACCAGTTCAGTGGCATTACCACTACACCACCATCTCCCCCTGCTTTCAAAAATTGTGGGCGGATAGCATCAAGATGAGTAAGGATTCAGGACTCATCTACAGATTTTGCTGTGTATTAAGAACATCTTTTATTTGAACAATGCAAAAAAAAAAGTTGAGATTGTATTTAAATGTCTCAACTCACCATTTTAATGGATGTGCCAACGAGCCTCCATAAAAATGGCAGCATAGCAGTGTTAGTTGAATGTATTAGTTCATCTGTTACTAACATCATATTAAAAGTTCCAGTTGACTTCAGACAAGTGTAACGTGCTAGAGTTTCTTAGTGGTCCCTTATTGGAAAGTGCGTGTGTGTGGGCATTGGAGTAGGAGGGGTTGGTATTATTTTGGGTTGTCAATCTCTGTCGATGGGTTAATAACCTGTTATATCCATGGTCTAGGCTTGCAAGCAAAGAATATCCACCCAGGATAAGGTATTGCAGGTGCCAGGTGCCCATGAGTCTTTACTTATTATACAGCTCAAGTCTGTTTTTTAAGAAGAGAGTAGAAAATTGGATGGTGAGAAGTAATAACTTATAACTCCAACATGATTTAATCTAAAGGGCTATAAATCGCTTGATTATACACTTGACAGGATTTAAAACATAGGCATGGACCTCTAACACTGTTATTGGTGAGATCATGTCGGCCTTATCAAACGTTTAAACAGAACAATAACCAGAAAAGAAGCCCCACATGCTTGTGCAGCTCAAAGATCCAGTTTGGTGCAGATTTGGTCTGGAGGCCAAGAGGGTGGACATTCGGCTGAGTGTGTTGAACAGGTTGTTCCTGAATGGCTCGATGAAAGTAGTCAAAGTGAAATGCATCCAACAGAATGAGAACATGTCTTGGAATACCATTTTTCTAGACCTCATGGAGGACTACAACAATAGTTTGCATTGATATAACACCTTTAACATAGGCCAGAACTTTTTGTCCCGTGGGTGGGCGCGCACCTGACCCATCCGGCCATGAAATGGCAATATCTCGCTCAGCGGGTGTGCTTCTGCCTACCGACAATTAAGCGGGCAATTAATCCCATTAAGGAAGCAATTGAAAGCAAACTTTCATGGCCTGTCCACTTTTATGGTTGGCGGACGGATCAATCGGCCAGGCGGCCTTTACATTTTTGCTCAAACCTCAATCCAGGGCGGGATGAAATCTCTCTGTGAGGAAATAAAATAAAAATAGATACCTGGGGACTGGATTTTTTTTTATGAGGTATGCTTTCAGCTGCTTGATTGTGCTGGATGGACATGTTTTGCAGTGTTTTTGTTGTTTTGTTAATTCTGTGGATGTCTGCAGCTCCATGGGGCATCTGTCTGCCTTCAGGGAGCTCAGTGAAAGCGCTCACCCAGCACCCGCGGTGACGCTGGTTCCCACCCTCTTCCTGCCCCCACCGTCAGGGCTGAGCCTTTCTCAGTGTGTTTCACGTTGGCTGGCCGTTAATTGGCTAACCAGCATGAAATTGCAGTCGGTGGGGGGGGGCCAATCGCAATTGAGGGCCCGTTTCCTGTTCACTCCCGGGCCTGCCGATCATGTGCACCCAATGAGTGAAAAGTTCAGGCCATATTAAAACAACCCACAGGAGTGAATTGTCAAAAATAATATTAACACCATGCCACATAAGCCAATAGGACAAGTGACCCAAAAGCTTGATCAAGGTAGGTATTATGGCTCATCTTTAAGGAGGAGAGAGAGGTAGAGAGGCAGTGAGATTTAGGTAGGGAATTACAGAGATTAGGGCCTAAGCACCTGAAGTCACAGCCGCTAATGGTGGAGCAATTAAAATTGGGGATGCTCCAGAGGCCTGAATTCAAGGAGTGCAGAAATCACGGAAGGTTGTAGGGTGGAAGTGGTTACAGAGATCAAGAAAGGTGAAACCATAGAGGGATTTGGAAACAAGAATGAAAATTTTAAAACTGAGGCACTGAAGTAGGAGAGAAGAGCATTAGGATACAGGCAGCTTTAGATGAAGTCAAGAGGGTATGATGTGGGAGGCTGGCCAGGCTATTTGCATTCTGTAAACGTCATTCTATCTAATGAGATTGATGGGAGTCTGAGTCTTCTGGGTCCGTTCTGAAGGAAATTATGGCATGTGATTGACAGGCAGGTGGTTGGCAGACAAGACTTTTTAACATTCTCACTTGGTCATGGCTAATTCCAGTGGAATTTCTGGGCCAGGCAAATTTAAATGATATTTGTCGGGTTCCCATCTGTATTGGGGGAGTTAACCTTGTGTCGTGGTGTCAGAGACAGGAAAGTGATAAGGCCAGCTATGTGTAGGTGCCCAGTTTAAAAATAAAATCGCAAACGTTACAGGATTGATATTTACAACGAATCATTCTGAAATCAATCGCTATCCTTCATGGAATCTTTTCGAAATGATCTCCCTTACTGTAGGAATATACTGGCATTTCATGTGCCCAGCATTGCAAAAGATGAACAATGTAATGAATTGCATCACCTTGCATGACTTGAATGGGCCTTGCTCGTATCTGGAAACTCCTGGACATGATGGTGATTGACAGATAGCCAATGCCAGTGGTTTCCTGGGTGAATTCCCATCTCTGGCCATCTCAGGTCTGCCTGAAGTGGGGTGGAATCCTAATGGAAAATTGGGGTTTGTTTTCAGCTAGGCACAGTTACATTACAAGGGCATAGTTGACTGCAAATGACCTACCCTTATTGTGGCAGCAGTACTTTGTGTGGGTTGCAACAGCTGCCACTAAGTCTACTGGCTCCACTTCTGGTCCCACTAAACATTTGGGGCCATATTAGCACATCTAACAACATGACAACCAACACATCAGTATCAAAAGCTGAATAACTGAAGTGCCAGGTTTGCACTTCTAATGGAATCATTGTCTCGTCCAATATTTGTCTCTCAACCAAAATCACTAGAACAGATACTGCATTGCAGACTGTGGGAGTTTCCTGTGTGCAAATTGACTGCTGCATTTCCAACATTACAACAGCAACTACACTTCAAAACATGCTTCCTTGGCTGCAAGGACTTGCGGTCATGAAAGGCTCTATAAAAATGTAATTTTACTGCACATATCTCAGTCAGTGTCCCATAGCCCTATGGAGAATGACACTGGCTTGAGTTAAAACAAGCAGGGGGATTACAGCCTGCAGAAGTCAGTATAACTCTACTTTCCTAGAACTGGACAGCAGCATAAAAGCACCTTAACTGTGCTAGTGTAAATCTGAGTCTGAAATTGGAGAAATTGAACTAGGGGAAATGAAGTGAGACCACCTCAGTAGATAGTTTGTCACTGCCTGAGTTTTAGTCTCACTGTTACATGCCTGAAACCAATGCTCAAGTGAAATTGGAAAAGGGTCCAGGCAGTTCATCATTAATAATCTTAATGTTATTAATGGCAGATGTGGAAAGGATGTTTCCTCTTGTAGGTGAGTCCAGAGCTAAGGGGCACTGTCTTAAAATTAGGGTCGCCCTTTTAGGACAGAGATGAGGGGAAAGTTTTTCTCTCAGAGGGTTGTGTGACTTTGGAACTCCCTGCCTCAGGAGGCAATGGAGGTGGAGGTAGATGAATTCTTGTTACGCAAGCGAATCAAAGGTTGCCAGGGGTAGATGGGAATGTGGAATTTGAAGCACAAACGTTTAACCCATGATCTTATTGGATGGCAGAGCGGCTCGAGGAGCCGAATGGTCTACTGCTGTTCCTACTTTGTATGTTCATATTTATGGTCGTATATTCGTATTGAAGATATCCTGACAATCATTCTTAACATTCTAATTTAATTGACATTGGGATGCTGAGTAGAATAGTAAACCTCCACTATTGCTGTTGTTAATTAGCTACAAGGGGCTACACAACTGCAGGTAACTTTCCTTCCAGGCTTCTGTCTGCTCATCTCTGTTTGATGACTCCTTCAGTGGCTGAGATTGGACACTGACAGTAGGAAAGGGTAGAAATGGAACCAGAAACCCAGTTGCCATGGAGGAGCTTATTAGTGCTCCAAACTTTTCATCATCATGACCCCATTTCATATTTATAGATGATTCATTTGTCTGCAGACTCGATGGGCCGAATGGCCTACTTCTACTCCTACATCTTACGGTCAAAGTTGTCTTTATATACACAAGATGGCCACATGGAGTTGGGACAGAGAGACTCCTGAAGAAAAAACTCCAATGCACCACCTACTCACCGGAGACCAGAACTACATCCTCACGGGCAAATTTTTAATGAGTTCAAATGTTCATATACTAATATTCATGGGGTATAATTTCAAGGCCAGAGACATTCCAGAGCTGAACTAACAATTAACATTTCCTCAAATGCAGCTTAGAATTAAAGCTCAAAAGGTGAAAAATAAAACAGCAGTTTTTAACAGGTTTCTAACACCGTTTGGGAAAATTGTGCACTATAATTTTCCAACCATTTAGAGTGAAGCAGGATTTCTATTCTAATGTTTACATTGGTGTTCTCAATGCTAATGTTGGAACAGCAGTACAGCTGTGCAATAATGCTATTGGATGACTGGGAAAGTGTTTGGAACTATGAGGCTCTCCAATATATAATATAGTGCAACAAACCTAATATATTTTTTACACAATACTTTTAGTATGAAATATACTGCACCTAAAAATTCTCAGCATGATTTTAGTCAGTGACAGAGAGGACTTTGGTCTATTTGTAATGGCCTTGCAGACCTAGTAGAGATGCCCTGTTCTTGCCATGTCTCATTGCTCACTAAGTGGCTGAGATGTAAAAAAGTATTGTGTTTCTCCAAATTGGCATCTGTATAAAAGCAAACCCTAAAATGGAATTGGTTCACTTTTCTGAGGCTTGCAATAAAAGAGATATTAATTATACATCGTAAATAATGATTTCATGTGGTTAACTTGGAGCATCAGCTATCTGCCGCCTGTTTGCTTCATTGTCCTAGTCATTTGCTGTGTGTCTCATTGTCACTGTCAATTAGCCTCAGGTGCCTCTGCGAATACAAAACAATAACATCATTTCTTTGTGTTCTTTCACAGGATGTGGGCATCGCTGGCAAGGCCAACATTTGTTGCCCATCCCTAATTTCCCTTAAGAAGGTTGTGGTGAGGCACCTTCTTGAACATCTGCAGCCCATGAGGTGTCGGTACACCCTTAGCGCTATTAGGAAGGGGGTTCCAGGATTTTGACCCAATGACGGTGAAGGAACAGCGATATAGTTCCAAGTCAGAATTGTGTGTGGCTTGGAGGGGGAGGTGGTGGTGTTCCCAGATGTCAAGGGAGGACATTATTGGGCTCAACTATGAAGCCTTCATCATTAAATAGCCTGTGAACAATCCTTGGAAAAACTCACAGGTGAAGAATGGAGCCTTGGAAAACGTACCAGAGGATACCTGGCACCCACAGGGCAATGCTTCATTAAAGAGTCGATGACTTTAGAGGAGAGAAGGAGGAAAATGAAGAAGAGAAACAGAAATATATTTCCAAATCTATTCAAAAATGTTTTAAAATGAGATGCAATCATATAAAAATAACAGTACATGTGTCGCATATGTTGGTGTATAATGAGGAGCTAAGAGCACTATATTTATTTCTGCTTTTTCCATTATAGCCCGGGAGTGAAGTAAACAAGCTGAACAACAGGTGACACCTTCATAGCCAGTTAATTTCACCCAGATGGTAGTCATTGTTTCTTTCACTCCTGTGTGGAGCTCCATCAATCTAAATTAATTCATTCTGTTGCCCAACTGAGTGTCACTGATGCATTTTCCTCTTATTTCTTTCAAATGCCATCTATTCAGAGAGATTGATAACAACACTGAGCTATTTTTATACAAAAAGCCAGTGCAAAATTGTATTCAGGTTCTGAGGCCGTCCAAAGAAATGCTCGCAAAAATAATCATATTTTGGGGCAGCAGGAGACAGACTGTGCAAACAGATGTATGAATCTGTCCATTGTTCTCAGTTGAGCCCCTCTCTCATTCCAAAAGTTGGAAAATAACTGCACGATTTTTCCAAATGGTGTTTGAAACTTGTAAAAAATAAATGCAATGTTTCATTTTTCACCTTTTGAGTTTTAATTCTAACAATTAACATTTCCTCAAATGCAGTTTAGTTCAGTTCTGAAGTGTCTCTGGCCTTGAAGTTATACCCCACAAATATTAGTGTATGAACATTTGAACCCATTCATATCAATTTCACTTTGCCGCCATTTTAATGGCGCTGTTATGCTTTTTGCGTCAAGTGCCACCTACTGGTTACGGTACTGGGCGAGCAACTCCGAGGCCATGGCCAGCATCTTTCCCTCATCGGGCGGGCTCGGTAGGGGTAGGTGGGAGCGGTCAGGGAGCCAACCCCCACCCGTGAACTGGCCACGACCGCGATTTCACGCTGGCAGGCCACTTAAGACCCGCCCGGCGTGAACTGCAGCGCTCAGTGCTGCCTGGGGGAGGGGGGAGACGGGGAACTTTGAGTGTGCGCACGGGCGCGTGCAAGAAAAACCTCCCTGAGGCACAGAGCTGTAACCGTAAGGTTGGACACGTAGCGGAAAATTTCATTTAATGGGTAATTGAATGGCCTCATAGGCCTGTTAATGGTCAGCGGGCGCGCTGCCGACTCCCGTGTGCGCCTGCCGACTGAAATATCGTGCACTATTTTACGCTCGTTCGGGTCGGGTCAGGCCTGAGGAGGTAAAAATTCTGGCCTATAATTTTGCAGTCCCAGCGTAGCAAAACTGTGAAATTAATTTCAGTAAATTCGGGGCACACGCAGGTCAGCTCCAGAAGGACATGAGCCTGAAAGCTTCTAGAAATCTGGCCAACCTACCAAGCCTGGCCTATAATAATGTGTGGCCCCGCTCTAAATTGACTCTTTAATGTCTTTGAGGTGAATGATAAATACTGCCAGCATCCTACAAACAAATTAGCTCAACATTTGTACGCTAATATCGCACAAGTAAATTTCACGTCTCTAGTTACTTATATTGCTGTAAATCATGTTGAATAAGGGTATCTGATTATAATGATCCAATAGGCTGGAATGTTTGCAGATTTAGACTGTAGCGTTCTATTGAAAAGTGCAGACTAACAGGTGGAATTTGCTGAAAGGACTGAGATTAAGTTAATGTGGACCTGAACTGGCAATTACATAATTGAGTCATCATGTTTTCCTGTAAATCGTTCATAGTAAAGAAACTCATTCATGCTTTGTAACTAGGGCTCCTGAATAGAACCCATAACTGGAATGATTCAGATGCTGAAATAATTGAAAAGCCATTAAAAAATGCAGCTCAAGTACAATGGTTGGCATATTATTATATATAACATGAATAGTGTATTCAGTGAGCAATATTCTCCCTTGCTCTGAAGTTATTCAAAGCACTTGCCATAGACACCAGGAAAAACTCCAACTTTGATCCCTGGGTCTGAAATTTATGTGCCCTAGCGGGAGTATTTCCCACATTGGGGTACATAAACAGAGGTGGGCACCGATTCCACCACCGATGCCCACCCTAAACTCACCCCTATAATAAGATGGGGGGGGGGGGGGTGCAGGTGCTGAAATTGGCAACCATCCGCCATATTAGAATTACCAATTAAGGGCCAATTAGACTTATTATCAAGCCTATTGACCCCAATAATACACTGGCCACGCTATAATACATTTGGCATGGACAGTAGGGTGGGAACGGGAAGCCTGATTTTCAACCTCAAATGGTTTCAGGACAGGAAGGAGGGGAGGCATTACTCTTCGAGAGCTGCCCTTTGCCGAGTGCGGGGTGGCATACCTTAGGCTGAAACCCCCCCCTTTCTTTCTTCTTTCCCACTCCCTCCCTTAAACCCACCCTCTAGCACACCCCCATTACCCCTCTCCCTAAAAACTCCCAAACTCTTCTGGCCCAAGACATGGACTTACCTGCTCTTGGGATCCTAAGTCTCATGCTCCTCTTATCACCTGCAGTCCCAGTGTCTGCCACTGGCGTCTCCCTGGCACTGCCAGGACTGATGGAGCTGCTGGCCAATTGGATTGGCCGGTAGCTCTGGAGGGCGGGACCTCTGCCCCAATGAGGGATGGGAGTCCCACTTGGACCCTCGTTAATGAGCCCCGCTGCGCCAGCGTGGTTTCCGGGGGTGGGGTGTATACTGTCTACCAAGGCCCTCACCACCCCCTGTATCATTCCACCCCTGGTTTCTGTGGAGTTAGTTTATCACAGTCAAGGCAGTGGTGGCGAAGACAATTATGCTCAGGACCCGTTGGACGAATAAGAACAAAACCTAGAAAACATGCTTCAGGAAAGGTAAGATCGATGTCAGCTGGGCTCATTCCAGACTCTGACCCTGCTGACCCCAAGATTACATGGCTGAGTGTAACTCACCCCCTGCTCCCTAGATTGTCAACCCATTTCCTAGGTGAGGTTTCAAAAATGACTGACACTCTCAGAGCTGTGCACTGACACACATGGTTTTTTTCAGGAGAAAATGGAGCATGTCATCCAACAAGAAACTCTTACTCTTCACCAGCGGCTCAAAACATCTCATAGTGAACTGGCAGCCCATTGTAAAGGAAAAGCAGCCATTGTAAAAACTGTCTTGTGATATTGTTAAGAAATAGAGATAGTTTAAGTAAGTTATATGTGTATTTGAGTGGGTTAAGAATAAGGTATCTCTTTAATGTTTAAGTTTGATTTTTATTTGTGTGTTAAGAAAAGGAGAAGCTGAGTTTTAGTTTCACTTGAAAAGGTGCTTGCATTCTACTGTGATTTTTTTACGGCTTTGGAAGGGAGTAAAACAAACGAGAGTAGAGAAAAAAGAAAATAACAGAGGTCCAGAGAGGAAGACACACACACACACACACACACACACACACATGCACAGACAGAGGAAAATTGGAAAAACAGTTTGAGTTCAGTTGGAAGTAGAAGCAGCCTTGCAGAGGGACAGATAGCAAGTCCCAAAGTGAAGTTAAAGCCAGCTGCCAGGGGAAGCTGGACAGGAGAGAGAACTGCAGACGAAGCAGGTTTCCCCAAAGAAACTAAAGCAGAAAGTCCCAAAATCCAGGGGAGTGGAACAGGAAAGGTCCCAAGAAGACCTTCTAGTCAAAGGAAGAACAGGGGTCTGGAAAAGGAGCCCTGTTCAGTGGAAGTGAAAGTAGGGAGCAGAAGGGAAGAATCCAAGCTTCAGGCCTAAAGAGAAGAAAGCTGCAGGAAGCAGATTTAAAGCAATAAGCCAGAAGGCCCAAAGAGACAGCTGAAGGTCTGTAACTCTCCATTACAGGCAGTGGTGTTCTGTTGGCATGGCTGAGCATTTGAGAGAGAGTGTGTGGAAGGAAGTTTGAATGCACAAGGTGATCCAAGGGTGAGGAACATCGGAAGGAGAATTTGAAACCCTGAAGGGGAACCCTTATGCAAGGCATCTGAGAGAAAGTGTTTTTTTTGGAGAAGACTCCAGAACAAGTTCTTCGAGAGTGGAGATTGGAGACACTCATGTGAATAATGGAGTTTAGTGAGACCAGTTGGCTGACAGTGTAACAAGCATCTGGAGGGAGTTGAGGAGAGATCCATAGCATCTGTCTAGGCTGGCATCTGCACTTGGTTTTAAAGTGTGGTGTGTCTGACTACAGGGTGCCATAGGCATGCATGGACTGTGTAGTTAATGTGAACAATAAGGTATGAAATAATGTTTTTAACTTGTGTTACCATTACAAATCTGTGTATATCTGTGAAAGTATAGTTGTGGGTGAAGGAATATTGTGATATAGTTCATCTTTTCTGGTTTAATAAATGTTTTATTCTTTTGTTAAAAATGTATCAGCTGACTCCTATGACTCTGTTCAGTAACCACTCTCCATGTATCTAAACAAAAAATAAAAGTTAGGATCTATCAAGCTGGGATTTGGCTTGTCCAGTAGTAACATCAGCTGGGATCATAACGATATACTATGAACAAACTTTGTGGCCCTGGTGAAGACCAATTTCAGCTCTTCTACCCTAATACATAGAATTACATAGAAAGTACATCACAGAAACAGGCCATTTAGCCCAACCAGCCCATGCCTGTGTTTATGCTCCATGCATGTTTCCTCTCAATCATCTTCACCAAGTCCGATCAACATATCCTTTAATCTCCTTCTCCCTCTTGTGTTTATCCACTTCCCCTTAAAAGCAAATATGCTCTTCGCCTCAGTTACTCCCTATGGGGTATGCGTTCCACATTCTCACCGCTCTCTGGTAAAGGAGTTTCTCCTGAATTACCCATTGGATTTATTAATGACTATCTTATATTTACGACCCCTAGTTTTGGTTTCCCCCATATATCGATACATTTTCTCCATGCCTATCTTAGACATCCAGCGCTTTGCAATTTTTTCCAAGCATTTTCAGATTTGTTTTAAGGATGTTCCTTAATGTTCCTTAACCAATGTTCCTGCCAAGCTGCATGGATGTGTAGCAGCTTGGGAGGCCATGTCCCATGTTAAATGGCACACATTCGAGGTTGCCCAAAAAAATTAAAAGCACTTTGCTTTGAAAGAGCTGACTGCACACAACAAAACTTTTCGAGAAATATTGATTAGTATGCAACTCTATCGTTCAGCATTCCCCAGTTTGGACTGATCAGTGCTACAGGGGTCTCCACAAGCTCAATTGTTCCAGTTCAAGTGTAGGATCCCACTCCAAACTTTGAGGTGCCTTTTCCCTTTCCAATGCTGACCAGCTCGCTGTGCATTTGTGAAGGCTTTTGCTTTTATTCCCAATATTTGCGGTTTTGCTTCTCAAACCTACTTCCCCATGAACATGACTCCCAGCCCATGCATGGATTTTCAGTGTTATTGCCATGTTTGCAAGCCATACCCTGCGCCTTAAGAAAGCCATTACATTTGGAGGCTGCACTTTAAGGATATAAAAGGGAATATGGAACTTCTTTGCTTCTCTGATGAAAGGCAGGTCCAACCCACAGCATCACAACATGCACCACGGGTAGAGCAAGGAGGCAGGTCCCGAATCCACCCCAGACAGAACAGGGATCAAACCCCATACTGTTGGCACCACTCTGATCCATACAAGCAGTTCAAAGTTGCTATGGCGACACACACTTTTACATGCATGTTGTAGTCCTGGAACAATGGCTAGTGATTTCTTTCCATCACATGGCTGTCTAGGAATCTCTCCTGCTCTTACCTTCTGCCACTGGCGTGTGATGGAAGGATTTACAAGTTGATACTCGACCTGTTTGGCCACATTATGAACGCACTTTCCTTGGCCATCAAGTCTGGGAATGGGACTCAAACCCAGAACATCTGGCTCAGAGGTAGTGATGCATCTCACTGCACCGCAAGACCTCCTCAATATGGGATTAAGGCAGGTAAATGGAGTTGAGGTACAGGTCAACCATGATCTCATTGAATGGCAGAACAGGCTGGAGGGGTATAATGGTCTCCTCCTTTGCCCAGGTTAATCCTGGGTGGTTCACTAGATAACACACCTGCCCCTGAGCCAGAAGTTTGTGGGTTTAAATCTCACTCCAGGACTTGAGCACAAAAATCAAAAGCTGACTCCCTAGTGCAGTACTGAGGGAGTGCTGCACTGCCGGAGTTGCCATCTTTCAGGTGCAATGTTAAACTGAGTCCCTGTCTTCCCCCTCAGGTGCACATAAAAGATCCTATGGCACTATATTGAAGAGGGTCAGGTGAGTGAACCCCAGTGCCCTGGCCAATATTTATCCCTAAATCAACGTCACAAAAGCAGCATATCTAGTCATTATCACGCTGCTGTTTGTGGGAGTTTGCTGTGCATAAATTGGCTGCTGTGCTTTCTACATTACAACAATGATTGCACTTCAAAAAGTGCTTCATTGTACACTTTAGAATGCCCTGAGGTCTTGAAAAGCACCATAAAGAAACAAGCCTTTTTCCTGTTTTATGTAGCACTTTGCAGCAAATCACAGCACTAACGAATGCAAAATACGTGAAGCATCTTTATAGTAAACATTCATTTCAGTGGATGTTATCAGTGGACCAGTTCTTCTGAAGCAATAATCTCCAGATAATTTTAGCTCACTGTAATTAAATAATTACTAATAGATACTTAATTGGCAAGGTTTGGTGAACAGAATACTTTAATGCATTAAATTGTGTCACATTACAATGGCTGTTCTCGTATATAAAGGCCTACCAGCATAAATGCAACATCTTCAGCTGCCAATAGTAACGGACATTCTATTTTTAGACTTCCATTGAAGGCTTTCTATCTTTTCGTTCCTTTCCTTCTCCATGGCAATGCTGATTTTACCTGTCAGGCTTCGAGGCTACTTCCACTTCTACAGATATGAATAGTCTCTGAGGAACAATCCTTTCTGTCTGTTAATCTAAGGCACAAAATGCCCCCCTGCCCCCTCACTGCTCCCTAGGGATACCACTTAACTGACTTATCCATTTTTACCCTTGCTGTGTCCAAACCTGTAAAAGTTTTATTTCTTCGTTGTGGTTTGGTCACTAATGGCGCAGAAGTAATGAGTTGAGAAGGCGTGAGGCACAGACTTTAATGCCACTCTTATAACACACAACCATCTTTTTTTTATTTTAAAATAAGGTGGCATTGGTCACTTTTAAAAATTTTGTTCTCAGGTGCACTTATTGCCCATCCCCCCATTGCCCTCAAATGGTGAACTTTTGAGGCCATTGATAAGTTGGTGGCTTGAATGTTAGCTGGAACTTATTTTTAACAAAGGACTGGCTTGCCTGGCCACTTTAGGGTACAGAGGATCCCAATTTACAAAACCATTCTGTCAGATTCCTGCTCAAATCCAGTCGAACTTGACGGAATGGTAATCCAGGTAAAAATCAGGAGCCTGAATAGTCTGGACCTGAACTAACCTGGGATTTCTTGCTCAAGTCTTGTAAAGACCGAAGCCTCAGCCCATCCCTTGCAAGACCAGTGACAAGTAGAGATGCAGAACTAGAGCCAGACAAAAAGCCTATACACTCGGAGCCCCTGCTCCTCAGGATCATAGTAGACCCATGTGAACATGCATGTAAGCCAGTACACAGAATAAGGTAAGTCATCCACATTTCCAAGAACACACAGGAACACAAGAAATAGGAGTAGGAGTAGACTATACAGCCCGTCGAGCCTATTCTACTATTCAATATGATCATGGCTGATCTTGGGCTTCAGCTCCACTTTCCTGCCCGCTCTCCACATCCCTTGATTCCCTGAGAGAGCAAAAATCTTCTATCCCAACCTTAAATGTATTCAACAGTGGAGGAGCCTTAATCCTCTGCGGTAAATAATTCCATAGATTCACCACCCGTTGAGTGAAGTAATTTCTCCTCATCTCAATCCTTAACGATTGGCCCCTTATCCTGAGACTATGCCCCCATGTTATAGATTCTCCTATCAGCGGAAACAATCTCTCAGGATCTACCCTATCAAGCCCCTTCACAATCGTGCACGTTTCAAAGAGTTTGTCTCTATTTCTTCTAAACTCCAGAGAATAGGCCCAATTTACTCAAACTCATCATGGGACAAACACCTCATCCCAGGGACGAATGAACCTTCACTGTACTGCCTCCAATGCAAGCATACCCTTCCTCGAATGTGGAGACCAAAGCTGCACACAGTATTTCGGATGTGGCCTCAGCAACGACCTGCTCCAGAAGGTCAGGGGTGTGTCCTGATCCCCTAGATTTGTAGCAGCCCCTGGGTAAGAGGGCCAAAGAGGCTTCTCTGGTGGCGGAGGGGAGAGGAAAGGGACGGAACAGGCCCCATCTCCCAGATGCTGGACATTACACGGGGCCGGTGGGTGCCTGAGGTGCGACTGAGGTCAGTTGAGTACACTGCAACAGATTCATGGGAAATGAGGTGCCCCCTCCCTGACCCCACCCATTCCAGTTTTGTCGGAAAATTGCTTCGTTCGAGGTTTGCTCTGAATGTTTTGCTTCTGAGCTCGGCAGTTGTTGCCTGGTGTGACTGCATTAACTGGGATTGCTTACTGAACATTCATGTTACAGCAATTGTGGAATCGCTAGGATTTGGAAACTAAATGCGGAGTAGTTAAAGGTTCATATATATTGAAAAAAGATATGCTGAGGAGGCTTAAAGGAACCTGAAAACGCACCAAATCAGGTGATAAAAAGGAACATTTTCTTGGGGAAATGTTATGCCTTTGTCCTAAAAAGTAAATGTGATTCCCTCAGCACGCAGATTTCCTTTCAGTGATTTCTAAACCGATATTTGCTGCAAATCGTGATCCGGTGTATGGTACTAATTACAACTATAAATGCAGCTTATATTTATATAAGTATAATTAAGATAATAATTTATTAATATAATTGTAGTAATTGTAACTTAAACCTTTCATACTGTTATGGGGATCATGGGGCTGTACAAACAAATCAGCCCTACGGTAATCTTAGGGACGGAGCTTTTCTGGCCTTGGTCTTGGAACAAGCATGTGGCTTCATCAGGCGCTCTATAAATATAGTTTACTGTTTCTTACAAGAAACCTGCTCGGTACTCCAAGTTTATTACAATTGGCGACGAGGATAAATAGCTCCGATGCTGCATCTCGCCTCTTGAATGTGAGTATTTCGATTTTTAAGGGAAGAAAGGAAAGTGTGCTCACCAGTCATGCCATACTTTTGCAGAATTGACTTGTATGACTCATCCTTCAAGGACTGGAGTCAGTACACAGAACACTTGGGTTTCTACTAGGTGGCGAACGAAATAGCGGCAGAGGGGAGAAACAGAAGGCAATTCTTCTAAGTGTCTGCAGGAGCAAACCATAGTCCATAGGCTGATGGCTTTGAACGTGCCAAATTCGAGATCCTTCACCGAACTAGTTGACCTCGTGAAGGCACATTTTCAGCCTAAACCATCAGTGATCATACAAAGATTCAAAAACAAAAAATGCTGGAAAAACTCAACAGGTCCGACAGCATTTGGGGAGAGAAAGCCAGAGTTAATGTTTCGAGTCCGTATGACTCTTCTTCAGAGCTAAAGGGAAGTAGGAATCTGGTGATCTGGTGAAATATATACTGTTTAAGGGGGCGGAACAGGTGAAGCTGGATAGAAGGCCAGCGATAGGTGGAGGCAAAGGAGAGATTGCGAAAGATGTCATAAACAAAAGGTCAAAGGGTTGTTAATAGTGGTGGCTCTGGCTAAAGGAGGTACTAATGGTGACATTAAGAGTGGAAAGCAGAATGTGATATTGGCAGGACCAGGGTAAGTGCTCTGGAGAGTGACAAATGGTCCTAGTGGGGTTGAGGTGGGGGGAGGGAATGGTGGTGGGAAAAAAGATGGAAAAGGTTAAAAGCCGGGGATAAAACAATGAATAAAATGGAAATAATTTTTTAAAAAATAAGTAGGGAAAAAATATAAAGTAAATAAATAAATTAAAAATTAAAAATAAAAATGAATACGCAAAAAGGGGGGATTCAAAAAGAGGTGAGGGTGGAGGAGAGAGTTCATGATCTGAAGTTGTTGAACTCAATATTAAGTTAGGATGTAAAGTGCCTAATCAGAAGATGAGGGGCTGTTCCTCCGATTTGCGTTTCGCTGAGTTTGCTGAGTTTTTCCAGCAATTTTTGTTTTTGTTTCAGGTTTCCAGCATCCACAGTATTTTGCCTTTATGCAAAGATTCAAATTCAACTCTTGACTAAGGGCCCCTAGTGAGTCGAAGTTGAAACAGTTAACAGAGCACTGTGACATCGGTGATACTCTAAACAACGTGTTGCAAGGTAATTTGGTTTGCGGTGTACATGATGACGCCATTCAGCGCCGTTTACTTGCAGAAGTTAATATAGACCTGAAGCACGCCATGGAGATAGCGCTAGCAATGGAGGGTGCTGAGAGAGACTCACAGGCTTTGCAGAGTGGGCAACATGGCATCATTCTGCAGTTAGGGCAGGAACCTGCTGCTGGACGTGGCGTGAAGACCAGGGAGGCAGCCGTGAAGTGGGACACGGTCTCTACCACTCACAAAGCAAAAAGAAATGCTGGAAGCAGCTCACCAGTAATTCAGAATTAAAGTGTTACCATTGAGAGGGTAATCATGCACCGGAAACCTACTGAGTTAAAGAGGTGGAATGCCACCACTGACACAAAAAAGGCTGTGTTGTAAGGCAGTGTAGGGCGAGATCAAGATAGCCATTCAGGCAGCAGGTCAAGTTGAATGAAGTGCACAATATAGATGAACCAGAAGCTGCTGATCCTGATACCTATTCCCTATACAAGCTCAAGGCCAGGAAAACTGAACCAATCACCGTTCCCTTCAAGTAAATGGGAAACCTCTAGTCATGGACGTTGACACAGGAGCAACAACCACAGTGGTGAAAGAACACATCTTTAAATACCTCAGCGAAGGTACCCAGCCATTGAGTTTGGAGCAAACCACAGCTCAGCTGAAAAGATATGCTGGAGAGGCAATACAGGTGAAAGGCATCATCTCTGTATCTGTTTCATACAGGAACAGACAGCCCAGCCGCCAGTAATTGTTGTAATAGGCGAAGGATCTAGCCTTTGGGCCTTGATTGGTTGAGATAAATTAAACTCAACTGGTCAGAAATTTTTCAAGTCCGAACAGGAAGAAATCCTGAGTCGACAAGAAAACGTGATGGTGTCTTTTGGAATGAGATCGAAGAACCAAAGAACCTTCACAGGAAGCAAGCATCCCTCAGGCCAGAATTGGTTCCACAGGAAAATCATGAAAAGAAGCTAAATGAAGGCAGTGCCGCTCTGGACCAACTGACAAAACAGGTGACAGAAAAAAACTCAACAATGTTCAATGTTCCAAGAGGAAGCCAAAGGGTACAAAAGAGAGACAGAAGAACCGAATCAGTTGATTGAGATAAAAGAGTCATTAGAAGGAAAAGTCTTTCCAAGATGTGAATGAGTAGCCCCACCCCCGAACTGAACCAAGATAAGATTTTACCAGAGAGAAATTTGGCCGATTGTGAAATCAAAATGAAGAACGAGACAAAACCCTGTGGCAAACGCAAGAAGGAAAAGCAGAAATCAAATCCAAAAGACCAAAAGAATATGTCTCCAGATCCCTCTCTGTAGCCGAGAAGGGTTACTGCAAATTGAAAAAGAAGGCTTACCTGTCATATTTGGAGTAAAGAAGTTCCATCAATATTTGCATGGCGACACTTCACAAGCCACTGTTGGGTTTGTTTAGTGAAGATAAGACAATCCCACTGATAACCTCTGCCAGAATTCAAAAATGGGTTTTAATTTTGTTGGCATACGAATACACTTTTATGCACCGTCTGGATGTGCGTATAGCAAATGCAGATGCCCTCAGTCGTCTTCCTTTGCCAGAAAGCATTACACATGCTTCAGTACCTCAAGAACTTGTGTTGAATTTCCTGGACCCCTCACCGGCTTGTGCGAAGCAGATAAATAATTGGACAAACCGGGATTCAATTTTATCAGAAGTCCGAGAACAGGTATTACAAGGATGGTCAAAGTCCTTGAAGAATTAAAACCATTCTATGCCCGTAAATTGGAACTAGGTTGTCAGGATGGTATCTAGTTATGGGGAGCAAGAATCATCATCCCTTTTCAAGGAAGAGAACTACTATTGACGGAGCTTCATAGTGTGAATCCTGGTATTTTGAAAACGAAGATGCTCGCTCAAAGTTATATCTGGTGGGCGGGTATAGACAGTGATATAGAAAAAATGATGAAGCCTTGTCTCCAGTGCCAGCAACAGCAAACATTGCCTGTTTCAGCCCCACTACATCCATGGGAGCGGCCTTATCGACCCTGGGTTAAACTACGTATAGAATATGTAGGTCCGTTTTTAGGTACCATGTTTTTAGTGGTCATCGACGCACATTCTAATTGGGTGGATGTGTATGAAGTGAGATCACCTACATCACGTGTAATTATTGAAAAGCAGTGCCAATGCTTTAATGTAGGCGGTCTACCAGAAGTTATTGTGTCACATAACGGTACAGCTTTCACTAGTACGGAATTCCAGAGATTCGTGAACCTAAATGGGATTGAACACGTCAAAACAGCACCGTATCATCCCTCATCCAATGGGTTAGCAGAAAGAGCAATACAAACCCTTAAAACGGGCATGAAGAAACTATCTGAAGGAACATTCGAAACACAAATTTCAAGATTTCTTTTCAACTATCACATGAGTCCTCAGGCAACCACAGGTTCACCAACTCCAGAATTGTTAATGAAATGCCGCCTTTGTACAAGATTGACTCTAGTGTTCCCTAACTTAGAAGGGAAGGTGGAGAAGAAGCAGAGTAGTCAGAAAGTGAATCATGATGTTCACAGTAAAGACTGAAAATTTACTGTGGGAGAGACAGCTTTTGTAAAGAATTTTGCACCTGGACCGAGATGGGTTCTTGGTACAATCGTCTCTGAAACAGGATCCTTATCTTATCAGGTGGAGTGGAAAACAGAATTGTTAGCAAGCACATGGATCATCTCAAAAGTAGAGAGACACTCCAACCAACAGCTACTCCACCTGAAATCGAGATCGAACCTTTTATCCCTGAGATGCCAGATCGGCAAGTAGACGATGTCTCTGTTGGAGTAAATAATTCTGAACTGCCATTGTCTGAGGAGGTCCCTGTTGCTGCAGTTTCTGATCAAGTCGATCCCATGGGAGAATCTGAATTTGTAGAGTTACATCACTCCACCCGAATCAGGAAACCACCTCAATGACTAAATCCATAATTGCATGAACTTTATGGGCAGAATTTTCTGCCTGTTGAGCGGGCGGGTCCTTCCCAATCTCTGGCAGACGGGGAGCCGATTCCCGCTGGAGAAGCGGGCCTCGCCGCCATTTTACGTGGGCGGGCCAATTAAGGCCCACCCAGCGTGACGTCAGGCGGGAAGTGCTATGCGCTCCCTGTGCGGGCGGGGGGGGTGGAGGGATTCCCCAAAAGCGAGAGTGCGCTGTTTCCCGCATGCGCAAGAAAGAGCGCACACCTCCCTGAGGCTAAGTGCCGCCTCAGGGAGATCGCTGACACTATTAAAGATATTAAAAATAGAAAAAAAAAATCCTTAACGTGTCCCCCTCATGTGACAATGTCACATGAGATGGGACATGTTCATAAATTACAGTAAAAATTTATTTAACTTTTTAAATCCCTGCATGAAACCTCATCCCGCCGCTGGATGAGGTTTCATGTTTCCTCTATTTGCTTCCGAGGCTCCTTAGCATGTATGAATACCAGCTTTGAGAATATCACATAAGTAGGATAATGGTGGGAAACCTCTAACAGAGTTTATAAGTGCAGATATTATAATTTAAAACAATTTCAAAAAATACAATCTATATTACAGCATAGACGTAAGGACTTGACTTCAGGGTCCTAATCTATTCTCACACCCATTTGCCACTTTACCAGTTGATTACCAGTCTGAGCTCCTTAGTTAGGTTGGAGTTGCCTGGTAACAATCTAAGTATTGACCAGCTGATATTTGGTCTGCTTCCTGCTCTGATTGATTTATCCTGGTCAGTAAAACTGAAACTCAGTACCTCATTTGCTGCTAAAGTCCACCTTTGGTTTTGTTTAGGATTTGGGCTCGCATCAGGTTTGTTTTGACTATGGATGCTGTGTTGCTGCTACTGCCTTTGTGTGGTTACCAGGCATACCTGTGTCATGAATGAAATAAAGTATAACGTGGCAGTGAACAGTAAAGCATTGTCTGCTTTGGGATAAACAGAGAGGTCAAGATTTTCCTCCACATTTAACTGCGCTCTGTAGAAGTACCAGCGGCATCTTCAAATTGCAGTGTAAAAATTGTCCCACACAGTAATCGCATAAATAAGAAGGAGACTTTCCCACTAATGGAAGATGGAGTAAGTGCCTCAGGAGGAAATAAAAATGTCAAGTCTGTAAAAATAAAAATAAGGAGCAAGGCAACAGAAAATAAAATGTTAAAAGTATAAGACCAAGGGCGGAACTTTCCGTGCCCGCTGGTGGCGGGCATGATAGGTGGCATGAGCTGAAAATATGGCGTGATCAGTTTCACGACGGCGGGAAGGCATTGACGTCTCAGCCTGCCGGCGGTGGGCCGCGTTCCCCGCCATCGTTGTCAGGAACCTCATTGTAACACATCAGCAAATCATCATCAGACCCATCCCGCCAGGCTCTTGCGCCCCCGCTGGATCGTCCACCCACATCGGCGGGAATGCACATCGACGTGTTTCATAACGGCACAGAGGCAAGGTGCACTTGGCGGCCTTCGCTTTGGGTGAACTGGAGGTGAGTGCGCAGCAACGTTCTGCAGAGCTCGCCAGGGTCGCCTGTTGCTTTGCAGGCTTCAGGGGCGCCGGCGGGGGGGTGTGGGGTGGGTGGGGGGGGGCAATTGCTACCCTGGCTCAGAGGCAACTTTTGAGGGTGAGAGGCAGCGGGGGGCAAGTGCAGCCTTGTTGTTGAGGCGACTGTTGGCGGGGGTGGTGGTGGCCCTGCCTCTCAGGCGTCTGGTGGTGGGGGTGCGAATGGGGGGAGGGTGGGCATGTACAGCCCTGCCATTGAATATAGCACACAAGCTCTCAGGGTGGGGAGGGGTAGGGTGGGTGAGGGAAGTGGCCACGCATTCAGGAAACTTGCAGAAAGTGACCATTCTTCTGTAAGTGAAACAGTTCAGGTGCAGCCGTATTGATGTGATTGGAGTCGGGCTCCTAGCTTATCTGCCACTCAAGCAATGCAGCGGCATCAAGGTGCCACCAAGCTCACCTTTCATTCCAGCAGATGACCAGGAACCAGTGTCATCGAAGACTGTACATGTCTAGGGACCTGGTTGCTCACATCTGCCACTTACTGCAGGATTTGGTGCCAAGGGGACATGAAGGGCATCCAGTGCCAGTGGCTGTGAAAGTGACTGCGGCGCTCAATTTCTATACCAGTGGCTCCTTTCGGGGCTCCATAGGCGACCTCTGTGGGATTTCACAATCCACCACCCACAAATGCATCCATGAGGTCAGGCGTGTCATCTTTGTGAGGGTACACCACCTTGTGCATTTTGCCCGGGATCAGGACAGCCAGGATGCAAGAGCAATTTGGTTTGCCCAGATCTTGGGTTTCCCACAGGTTCAGGGGGGAATTGACTGCGCTCATGTGGCGCTCAGATCTCCGTTGCAAAGCATGGTGGACTACATCAATCGCGAGGGGTTCCATTCGCTTGTGCAGATGTGCGACCACCAAAAACGTACCGTGCAGGAGTGCGTACGGTTTCCAGCGACTGTGCACGATTCCTACATCTGGAGTCGATCACAGATCCCTGCAGTCTTCCAGGGTCCACAGAAGCTGCAGGGATGGCTCCTCGGGGACAAGGGGTACCCACAGAGGCCGTGGCTGATGACACCCGTGTGGTGGCCTCAGACTGCAGCAGAGCGACGCTATAATGAGGCTCATGCTGCAACTCGCAACTTGGTGGAGCAGACCATGAGCTGAAGATGAGTTTCTGGTGCCTGGACCGGTCTGGTGGAGCCCTGCAATGCAGTCCACAGAGGGCGTCACGCATCCTCGTCGTCTGCCATGCACCAACGGGGAGGCAAACTGGCAGATGAGGAGATGGAGGAGCTGGAGGTCTCCTCTGATGAGGAGGATGCAGATGGGGATGAGGGTGAGGAGGTCCTCAGTCCGCTGAAGGGATGAGGATGAGGAGGTCCTCGGAGGCGACGATGACGACACTGGCTAGATGAGTCAGGTGCGCTTAGGAGGCCCTCGCAGCTGCTAGGTTTGTGGAGGATGGTGATGACAAACAGTGAGGTGTCCCCATAGGTCCTCACATCACAGTTGTGAATGTTTGACTCCAGTCTGGCTTATGGCAGTGCGAATACTATCTGTAAGAATGCTTCTGTCATTGAGAGGCAGTGGAGGCTCGATTGCAGGAGGATGATGACAACACACATCGAGGACTCTGCATAAATCTTCACACCAGCTTCTGCTAATGTCTGACTCCTGTCTAGTCGAGGGCAGCTCGCTTGCGCTCAGGGTCACATCATAGAGACGCAGCCATGAAACTTTAGAAGCATCTGATGCTTTGTTCGCCTTCAGCACCTGAGCCCTTCAGGAACTGAAACACACTATCAGTGGTCACAGATGTTGCAGAGATGGGGGCCAGCCCCTCCTTAAAACTGCTGAGAGCACACAGAGAGATGTAGTGCCTGTCCACTACATTCTGGCAGCAATGACCAGCACCGCTGAGGTGCAGGCATCAGTAATGTTTCCAGGGAGTGTGAGGCTGGACCATCACTGTGGTCTGAAGGCCACACAGAGCACAGGGAAAAGGCCCTGGACTGAAATACCTGCCTTTATCTTGTGCAGAAAGGTTTCATATCTGAGTGATGAGAACACTGCTCATCAGAACAAGGAGCCATAGGCAGGGAGACATTCTTGAGAGTTTACTGACAATAGTGAACAGTATGTACAAGTGATTAACACCCATGCCCAGGTTGTGCAACTAATTCTCCTTAACTTTCCTAACCTTAATTTAGGAATTGGTGCTCCCCAGACATCCACAGCAGAGGTGGAGGCAGCCTGCTGACTGTGACACTCTGTCTGTGATGACTTTGGCGGGCGTCCTCTAGAGGGCTGAGACCTGGACGGCCCCGGCCTGCTTTCAGGGTCCTGCTGTGTGGCAGTGGCACCCTCCTCAGCCTGTGGAGCTGGAGCTGCTGAGGTCACAGGAAGAGGAGAGTCGGATGGGCCGGAGACTCTCGGAGTCACCTGGATTAATGGGGCAGGAGTGTGCGCCTGTGGATCCTCCTCCCTATGGGTCCCCGTGGACCCCAGGCTGACTCCTTGAGGAGCAGGGGTAGCTGGAGTGAGATTGAGCTGCCTGGTACCCCTCTCACATACACAATGTTGGAGGCCAACTATGGCATTGGTGATGGAGTTGAGCCTGCGCTGCAGTGCAGGAGTGATGTCCTGAACCAAGATCTTAATGGCAGCTGCCATCTTGCCAGTGTTGATCTTGGTGCGTTGGCATGATGGCACTATCACCTCAGTCTGAAGGCGGACAGACTCCTCCATCGTGCCTTGAAATCTGCAGACTGCAGTGGACATCCCTTCCTGATGTTCCCGAGCTTGTCTTTGCAGCTCCAGCAACTATGACATGACCGAGTCCAGAGGCTCGTCATCTGACTCGGACTGATCAATTTCCAGCCTCCAGCAGTCCTCCGAGTGCCGGATACCTGGGAAGTCCCTGTGGATCATACAGTGCAATGAGATCATTCATCCTTTTTCAACACTGGGTGGCTGTCCTTGTTTGTAGGGCGTTGGCACTGAGCACCACTGCCACTGCCTCTCAGGCTGGCTTAGTTTTGTTGTTGCCGGTCCTGTGGCCAGAACAGGGATAGGGACATCACAGCGAGCTTCCATGGCATACAAAAGGCGCTTGAGGGGCACGTCATTAAGCCAGGGGGCTGCAGTCTTCTTGCCTTTTGGGGCCATGTCTTCTGTGCAGCAATCCTAGGGTGTAATCACTGAGAGGTGTGCATGCGGCTGCACTTTAGATATGGCGCCCAGTGTGCCAAACCATCACTTTTCCAAGGAATGCATGGCTAATGAGGCGGGATTGGGACAATATGACATGAGAAGCTGCCATTGTGGCTGGCGGGTAAAATGTACTTTTTCCCGTCTGCTACTGCACTTAGTGCAGGTTCCGATTTGTGAGTAGGAAATGGCATTTTAGAAGCGTAGGATCATAGAAAGGTTACAGTGCAGAAAGAGGCCATTCAGTCCATTGTGTTTGCACCAGCCAAAACTAGAGAAAAAAGATACTAGCCACTTTCCAGGACCTGGTCCGAGTCCTTGCAGGTGACAGAGCTTTAGGTGTAGATCCAGGTACCTTTTAAGTGAGTTGAGCACTTCAGCCTCAACCACCAATTTAGGCAGTGAATTCCAGACACCCACCACCCTCTGGGTGAAGAAGTTTTTTTCTCACGTCCCCTCTAATCCTTCTACCAATCGCCTTAAATCTATACCCCCTGGTAATTGGCCCCTCAGCCAGGGAAACAGGTTTTTCCTGTCTATCCTATCTAGGCCCCTCATAATTTTGTACACCTCAATTAAGTCACTTCTCAGTCTCCTCAGTTTGAAGGAAAACAGCCCCAGCCTATCCAATCTTTCCTCATAGCTGCAAATTTCCAGCCCTGGCAGCATTCTTTTAAGTCTAAGTTTGATCTTGACCGCTCGTGTGAGGTTATTGAACATTTTGTAACACTGCATCCTTTGGGCCACTGCTCCCATTTCCTCCGCATTGATGTCTTGAGAGATCTCTCTTCTCCTTTCCACCTCCTGGACTAAGGCCTCTAGTGTCACATCAAGGAACCTGTGAGTTCCCTCTGGTGTGCTGCTTCATTGGTACTTCTATTCCTTTTAAGGAACATTTTTGAATACAGTTCTATCACCTGCTGCAGCCGGAATGTGTCTCCCCTTTACTGAGAAAATTTTTAGAGCTAAAAGACTTCACCCTAGGGTCTTAAACGAAGCAACTGCTGAGATAGCATTGGTTTTAATTTTCCAAAATTCACGACATTCTGGAAAGGTCCCATCAGATTGGAAAATAACAAATATAGCTCCTCCGTTCAAGATAGGAGGGGAACAGAAAGCAGGGAACTACAGGCCTGTTAACATAACATCTGACTTAGGGAAAATGCCGAAATCCATTATTCAGGAGCTTATAGCAGGGCACTCAGAAAATCTTAACGCAATCAGGCAGTGTCAACATGGTTTTGTGAAAGGGAAATTATGTTTGACTAATAGGAAGATAGGAGCAGGAGTGGACTATTTGACCCCTTGAGTCTGCTCTGCCATTTAACTAGATCATGGCTGCTCTTCTAGCTCAATGTCATCTTCCTACACCATCCCCATGTCCCTCGATGTAATGGTAACTAGAAATCTAACGACCTCTGCTTTGAACATGCTCAATGACTGCGCCTCCACAGTCCTCTAGGGTAGAGAATTTCAAGGATTCACCAACCTTCGAGTGAAGAAATTCCTCCTCTTATCAATCCTAAACAGTCTATCTCTTATTCGGAGACTGGTGTCCCCTGGTTCTAGACACCCCCCCAACCTTAACCAGGGGAAACATCCTTCCTGCATCTACCCTGTCAAGCCCTGCAAGAATTTTGTACACTTCAGCGAAGTCACCCCTCATCCTTCTAAATTCGAAAGAATACAGGCAGAGTCTCCTCAATCTCTCCTCACAGAGCAATCCTGCCATCGCAGGGGTTAATCTGGTGAACCTTCGTTGCACTCCCTCTATAGCTAGTATATCCTTCCTTAAGTAAGGAGACCAAAACTGCAAGCAATACTTCAGGTGTGTCCTCACCAAGACCCTATACAGCTGCAGTAAGGCTCCCTTACTTACTCCTGTACTGAAATCCCTTGCATTGAAAGCTAACATACCATTTGCCTTCCTAATTGCTTGTTGCACCTGCATGTAAGCTGTCAGTGACTTATGAACAAAAACTCCCAGGTCTCTTTGGACTTCGACAATCCCCAATCTCAGCCCATTTAAGAAATACTCTGCATTTCTGTTTTTCCTAGCAAAGTGGATAACTTCACATTTTTCCACGTTATCTTCCATCTGCCATGTTCTTGCCCACTCACTTAGCCTGACTAAATCCCCTTGAAATTTCTTTGCAACCCCCTCACAACTCATTCCCACTAAGTTTTGTGTCATCAACAAACTTGTAAATAATACATTGGATCCCCACATTCAAATCATTGATATAGATTGTGAATAACTGGAGCCCAAGCACTGATCCTTGTGGCACACCACTAGTCACAGCATGCCAACCTGAGGATGACCCATTTATTCTTACTCTCTGTTTTCTGTCATTAACCAATCCTCAGTCCATGCCAGTATATTATCCTTAATCCCATGAGCTCTAATTTTGCTTTACCAACCCTTTGTGTGGGGCATTATCAAAAGCCTTCTGAAACTCCAAATACACCATGTCCACTGGTTCTCCCTTATCAATTCTGCGATAACATCCTCAAAAAACTCCAATGGGCTTGTCAAACATGATTTCCCTCTCATAAATCCATCTTGACTCTACCCAATCTTACCATTATTTTCAAAGTCCCCAGTTATCACATCCTTTATAATAGTTTCTAGCATTTTCCTCACTACTGATGTCAGGGTAACAGGTCTGTAGCTCCTGTTTTCTCTCTCCCTCCTTTCTTAAATAGTGGGGTTACATTTTCTACCTTCCAATCTACAGGAGCCATCCCAGAATCTATAGAATTTTGAAAGATAATAATCACCAATGCATCCATTTGTTTTACAGCCACCTCTTTCAACACTCTGATATGTCGATCATCAGGTCCAGGACATTTAACAACTTTCAGTTCCACTAATTTCTCCAGCACTTCTTTTTTCTTTTAGGTCCTTGTCCCTTGACTCCCCAATATTTCAGGGAGGTACTTTTGTCTCTTCCTCGTGAAGACAGACACAAAGTATTTGTTTAGTTTCTCTGCCATTTCCTTATTACCCATTATAAATTCTCCATTCTCTCCCTCTAATAGGTCCACATTTAAAGATAATTAAAGGCATTCTATCTGAATGCATGCAGCATTCACAACAAGGTGGATGAATTGACAGCAAAATTAGAAGTAAACAGATATGAGCTAATTGCCATTACAGAGACATGGCTGTAGGGTAACCAAGGCTGGGAACTGAAAGTTCAAGGGTATTCGGTATTCAGGATGGATAGACAAAAAGGAAAAGGAGGATGTGTTGCACTGTTAATAAAGGATGAGATTAGTACATTAGTGAGAGAGGATCCTAGATTGGAAGATCAGTAAGGATGGAGCTAAGAAACAGTAATCTTTACTAATCTTTCCCTTTTTACATACCTATAGAAGCTTTTACAGTTCATTTTTTGGTCACTTGCTAGTTTACTTTCATATTCTATTTTCTCTTTCATTATCAATTTCTTGGTTCTCCTTTGCTGAATTTTAAAATGCTCCTAATCCTCAAGTTTACTACTTTTTTGGCAACTTTATAAGCCTGCTCTTTTGATCTAATAGAATCTTTAACATCTCTCATTAGCCATGGTTGGATCACTTCTCTTGCTGCCTTTTTGTGCCTTAAAAAATGCAAATTTATTGCAAACCATGTATTAATTCGTTAAATGCTAGCCATTGCCTGTCTCCCATCATACAGTTAATGTAATTTCCCCAATCTACCTCAGCCAACTTGCCCCTTATACCTTCGAAACTTCCTTTGTTTAGATTAAAGACCCTAGTTTCAGAATGAACTACATCACTTTCAAACTTCATGTAAAATTCTATTATATTGTGGTCACTCTTCCCTAAAGGCTCCTTTACAATGAGATTATTAATTAGCCCTTTCCCATTGCACAATAATAGGCCTAAAATAGCCCATTCTCTAGTCAGTTCCACAATATATTATTCTAGATAACCATCTTGTATACATTCCAGCAATTCATCCTCCTCAGCGTTAGTGATAATTAGATTTACCCAGCCTATATGTTGATTGAAGCCCCCCATGATTCCTGTTTTACCCTTGTTACATGTACCTCTAATTTCCTATTTATACCGTGCCCTACATTACCACTACTATTTGGTGGCCTATAAACGCCAAAATTTGCTACCCATTACTGTTTCTTAGCTCCATCCTTACTGATCTTCCAATCTAGGATCCTCTCTCACTAATGTACTAATCTCATCCTTTATTAACAGTGCAACACATCCTCCTTTTCCTTTTTGTCTATCCATCCTGAATACCGAATACCCTTGAACTTTCCATTCCCAGCCTTGGTTACCCTGCAGCCATGTCTCTGTAATAGCAATTAGCTCATATCTGTTTACTTCTAATTTTGCTGTCAATTCATCCACCTTGTTGTGAATGCTGCATGCATTCAGATATAGAATGCCTTTAATTCTGTCTTATTATTTTTGCCATCTCCAGCCTTAACTGCTGGCGAGCTCTTGTTTGTATGCTCTGTTCCTTCCTGCCGCACTCTTGATAACCATTTCCCTTACTGGGGAATCACTATAGTTCTCTCTTACCTCCTCCTCTCTCTTTAGTTTATCACATCTTCCCTCAACCCCAGTAGCCCTCTCTACTGCCCTAGTTATATGACTCGGCAGAGCGCGGGTCCCAGCACGGTTCAGATGTAGACCATCCCAATGGTACAGCTCCCACTTTCCCCATTACTAATGCCAGTGCCCCAAGAGTCAAAACCCATTTCTCCCACACCAATTTTTGAGCCATGCATTTTCAATCTCTATTCTTATTTACCCTACACTAATTTGCTCATGGCTCAGATAATAATCCAGGGATTATTACCTTTGAGGTTCTGCGTTTTAATTTAGCCCCTAGTTGCTCATTCTCTCTCTAAGCAGAACCTCCTTCCTAGTCATACCTATGTCACTGGTACTTATGTGGGCCTCAACTACTGGATCCTCCCCCTTCCACTGCAAGTTCCCTTCCAGCCCAGAGCAGATGTCCTGAACTGTGGCACTGGTCAGGCAACACAACCTTTTGGACACTTGTGCTTGGCTGCAGAGAACTGTGTCTATCCCTGCTCACTATTCTGTTTCCTACTACTACTACATTCCTGTTAGCTTTCCTCACCCCCGCTTGAATAGCTTCCTTTACTGGGTGACATGGTCAGTTCGTTCATCCACTCTACAGCCCTCACTCTTGTCTGTACATGTTGCAAGCATCTCGAACCTGTTAGACAATTGCAAAATTTGAGACTCCTCCACTTCTACCTTCTCAATTCCTTTGCTTGCAGTCACAGCCTTCTGCCGATAATCGAAAGGCCTATTAAGACCATTAAGGGCCTAATTAACTAGAAAATTACGTTGTCCGTCCAACTTTATGGTTGGCGGGCAGGCGAAAAGGCCAAGCGGCCTTTACATTTTTTAGGAAACCTCATCCACGAGCGGGTTGAGGTTTCCTAAAGCTAATACACGTTAAATAAAACCTTTACTTTGAAAATAAAAACAGGTCCCATCTCATATGGCACAATCACATAAGGGAACATGTTTCATTAAACTTTTGATGTCTTTATTTATTTGTTTAAAAAGTGCTTCAATCTCCCTGAGGCAGCTTCCGTGCCTCAGGGAGATTGAAGCGCTCTTTCCGTGAACTGCGCGCTAGACCTGACTCTCCCTCCTCCCCCCCAACTCCGCGGTGCGGAGCTGACCGCGGGCGGCAGGCGGCTCCCCGACTGCCCCCACCCCCTCCCACTGAGCCTGCCTGGTGCAGGAAAAATTCAGGCCAAAGTGTGCAGGTAACATTCCCCCTCCCTGATGTCTCGCAGTGTCTGCAGCTCGGCCTCCAGCTCAATGATTCAGAATTGAAGCTCCTCACGCCGCAGACGCTCACTGCAGACGTATTTTCCCTGGCTCACACCAGCATCCAGGAACTCCCATGTCTTCCATTCGCAGCTCATCGTCTGCCCTGCCATCCTTGTTACACCTTAATTAAGTAACTAATTATTTTCTTTATTAATTTTGAATTAAATGAATGCCTCCCACCTACTGTACTAATTTAAACATTAGTATTCCAATAAACGCTATCAGTTAAGAATAAAAGAAATAACAGATTCACTAATTTCTGACTTCCCTTCTGCGAGTGCCTCTAAATTAATTATAAACTAGGTACTTTAGGGCTTTTAAAAGTGTACGTTTTTCTGAATTTCAGCTCTATGTGGACAGTCCCTAACAGCAGTTACTCACCAACCAGTTGAATTAAGGCTTTCCTCTGAGGTCACTGTTTGACTTTTCTTTCTCAGGAAGCTGAAGCTGCGTTCCTTCTCAGGTCCCAACCAGATCTGCCTCTATGGCTCTGCTTCTTCCAGCTTCCTCTGAGTGAGTGACTTCTGGCTGAAGTCTCGCTCTTTACAGCTCCATTCTCCTCGCTGAATTATCACTCTTTACAGCCCATTCTCCTTGCTGAATTCTCACTCTTTACAGCCCCGCTCTAATCGCTAAAATCCCACTTTTTATACTTGAGTTTATCTTAAGAGTTTTTTTGAGGCAGTAACAAGCAACATGGATAAAGGGGAACCTGTAGATGTGGTGTAATTAGATTTTCAGAAAGCATTTGACAAGGTGCCACATCAAAGGTTATTACACAAAATAAGAGCTCATGGTATAGGAGGCAACGTATTAGCATGGATAGAGGATTGGTTAGCTAACAGGAAACAGAGTAGACATAAATGGAATTACCTGGAAAAACTCAGCAGGTCTGGCAGCATCAGGGGAGAAGAAAAGAATTGACGTTTCGAGTCCTCATGACCCTTCAACAGAACAGGTTCTGTTGAAGGGTCATGAGGACTCGAAACGTCAACGCTTCTCTTCTCCGCCGATGCTGCCAGACCTGCTGAGTTTTTCCAGGTAATTCTGTTTTTGTTTTGGATTTCCAGCATCCACAGTTTTTTGTTTTTATCTCTGTAGACATAAATGGGTCATTTTTGGGTTGTCAGGATGTAACAAATGGAGCACCACATGGATCAGTGCTGAGGTCTCAGCTATTTACAA
Organism: Carcharodon carcharias; assembly: GCF_017639515.1. Lineage (NCBI taxonomy): Eukaryota > Metazoa > Chordata > Chondrichthyes > Lamniformes > Lamnidae > Carcharodon > Carcharodon carcharias. Next base: position 135,798,949 of record NC_054480.1, on the reverse strand, counting down.
TCTATATTAATGACTTGGATGATGGGATCAAATGTATGGTTGCTAAATTTGCTGGTGACATAAAGATAGGTAGGAAAGTAAGTTGTGAAGAGGACATAAGGAGTCTGCAAAGGGATATAGATAGTTTAAATGAGTGGGCAAACATTTGGCAGATGGAGTATAATATGGACAAATGTGAACTCATCCATTTTGGCAGGAAGAATAAATAGGAAGCATTTTATTTAAATAGGAAGCAATTGCAGAACTCTGAGGTACAGAGGGTTCTGAGTGGCCTAGTACATGAATTACAAAAAGTTAGTATGCAGGTACAGTAAGCGATTAGGAAGGCAAATGGAATGTTGTCATTTATTGCAAGGGGAATGGGATATAAAATTTGGGATGTTTTGCTGCTTGTATAAGGTACTGGTGAGGCCACATCTAAAGCACTGTACACAGCTTGGCCTCCTTATTTAAGAAATGACATAATTGCATTAGGAGCAGCTCAAAAAAGGTTTACTTGACTGATTCCTGGAATAAGAGGGTTAGCCTATGAGGAAAGTTGGATAGGTTGGACATGCATCCATTGGAGTTTAGAAGCACGAGAGGTGAACTTATTGAAACATAGAGACCTTGGTGGAACCTGACAGGGTGGATGCTGAAAGGATGTTTCACTTTATGGGGGAGACTAGAACTAGGGGAGACAGTTTAAAATAAGGGTTCACCCATTTAAGACAAAGATGAGTAGACCTTGTCTCAGAGACTCACGAGCCTATGGAATACTCTTCCCCAGAGAGTGGTGGAGGCAAGGTCACTGAATATTTTTAAGGCTGAGTTAGATAGATTCTTGACTGACAAGGGAGTCAAAGGGGGCAGGAAGGAAATGGAATTGGGGCCACAACTAGATCAGCCACAGTCTTATTGAATGAAGATGCAGGCTTGACGGACTGAATGGCCTACTCCTGCTTCTAATTCGTAAGTTTGTATGCAAGAGGAGCAGGCTGCCTTTAATGTGTGGAGGCTAATTTTAACTCATGCAAGCCACATATGCATCTGGATGCCCTGCTGAGTGTGCAGCCTTTCATCAGGGGATTTAATGATGGTCGGCACACTGTAATCATGCTGATAAGCAGCAAGTTGTGTGCTGTCTGCAACACCTCAATCGGGGCAGGGTTATCGTGCATTCCTGAAAACCGGCACTATTCAGTTTTTATTTCAAAGAGAAGTAAGGAATCCCATACTTTTGAGGTCCTGGAAAAGAATCCCTGACCTGGCAGGGCTCGTTGCTGACACCGAGTGCAAAAAATTGAAAATTCTCTAGCATAGATATCCTCAACTTGATGACTATAAAATTTCACACCTTTTTATGAATTCCAACAGCCTCTGTCTATCCAGCTGGCTGCAACATATGTCATCCACAATTGTGACACTTAGCACAGTGAGGGGCTTCCTCTGTGGCTGAGTAACACTGGGAGAGCTGCCCACTGCAACTTATTTGCATCATTACTGTATTAGAAAATGCCAATTCCAGACTGATTTCAACCTTTAAAAGCATATCTTAAAAAAAAACAGCATAGAGAAGGCATTGAGAAGAGCATAAATTCATAGAGCTGGACAACAGCAAGGCTGAAAAGAATAAAGGCTGGAAATCCCTGTTCACAGGCAAACTGTGTCTGGTACTAAATGGTAGACCTTCCAGTTGGCAAAGTATAAATGCCACGCTTAATGCATCTGTACTACGTATCTGTTTGTGCATTTAAGACTATAAGACCATAAGACATAGGAGGAAAAGTGGGCCATTCGGCCCATCGAGTCTGCTCCATCATTCATTGAGATCATGGCTGATCTGATAATCCTCAACTCCACTTTCCTGCCTTTTCCCCATAAACCTTGATTCCCTTACTGATTAAAAATCTGTCTATCTCAGCCTTGAATATACTTAATGACCCAGCCTCTACAGTCTTCTGCTGTAAAGAATTCCACCGATTCACTACCCTCCGAGAGAAGAAATTCCTCCTCATCTCTGTCTTAAATGGGTGACACTTTACTCAGAGATTATGCCCTCTGGTCCTAGACTCTCCAATAAGGGGAAATAACCTCTTAGCATCGACCCTGTCAAGCCCCCTAAGAATCTTATATGTTTCAATAAGATTGCCTATCATTCTTCTAAACTCCAAAGAGTAAGGCCCAACCTACTCAACCTCTCCTCATAAGAAAATCCCTCCATACCCGGGATCAACCTAGTGAACCTCTTCTGGACTGCCTCCAATGCCAGTATATCTTTCCTTAGATAAGGGGACTAAAACTATTCACAGTATTCTGGGTGTGGTCTAACTAATGCCTTGCATAGTTTTAGCAAGACTTCCCTATTTTTATACTCCATTCCCTTTGAAATAAAGGCCAACATTCCATTTGCCTTTCCTATTACCTGCTGAACTTGTATGTTAGCTTTTTGGGATTCATGCAAGAGGACCTCCAAATCTGTCTGTGCTGCAGCTTTCTGCAGTATTTCTCCATTTAAATAATATTCAGCTTCTCTATTCTTCCTGTCAAAGTGCATAACTTCATTTTTTCCCACATTATATTCCATTTGCCAAGTTTTTGCCCACACGTCTAACCTGTCTATATCCCTCTATAGACTCTTTGTGTCATCCTCACCACTTGCCTTCCCATCTATTTTTGTGTCATCCACAAACTTGGCATAGTACATTCATTTCCCTCATCCAAGTCATTTATATATATATTGTAAATAATTGTGGCCCCAGCACTGATCCCTGTGGCTCTCCACTAGTTACAGGTTGCCATCCTGAAAATGCCCTCCTTATCCCAACTCTCCATCTTCTATTAGTTAGCTAATCCTCTATCCATGCTAACATACTACCCCCAACAGCATGGGCTCTTATTTCAATAAGTAGTCTTATGTGCGGTACCTTATCGAGTGCCTTTTGGAAATCCAAATATATTACATCCACTGATTCCCCTTTATCTATCCTGCTTGTTACCTCCTCAAAGAATTCTAATAAATTTGTCAGGCGTGATTTCCCCTTCATGAAGCCATGCTGACTCTGTTTGATTGTATCATGCGTTTCTAAATGCTCTGCCATTACTTATTTTATAATAGACTCTAACATTTTCCTAATGACGGGTATTAAGCTAACTGGCCTACAGTTACCTGCTTTTTGTCTCCCTTCCTTTTTGAATAAGGGTGTTACGTTGACAGTTTTCCAATCCTCTGGGAGTTTTCCAGAATCTAAGGATTCTTGGAAGATTACTACCAGTGCATCCACTATCTCTGCAGCTACTTCCTTTAATATCCTAGGATGCAACCCATCAGGTCCAGGGGACTTATCAGCCTGTAGTCCCATTAGTTTCCCCAGTACTTTTTCTCTAGCGATAGTTATTGTATTTATTTCCTCCCCCTACCCTTTGGCCCCTTGATTATTTAGTCTTTTTGGAATGCTATCAATGTCTTCTACTGTGAAGACTGATGCAAAATATTTATTCAACTCCTCTGCCATTTCCTGGTTCCCCATTATTATTATTGCCCCAGCCTTATTCTCTAAGGGGCCTACATTGACTCTGGCCTCTCTCTTCCTTATTATATATTTAAAGATGCTCTTACTGTCCATTTTTGTATTACTTGTTAGTTTACCATCAAAGTTTATTTTCTCTCTCTTTATTTATTTTTTGGCCACCTTCTGTTGGTTTTTAAACCCAATCCTCTGGCTTACCACTAATCTTTGCCACATTGTATGTTTTTTCTTTCAATTTGATACTATTCTTAACTTCTTTGGTTAACCATGGTTGGTTTATCCCCTTCCTAGAATCCTTCTTCCTCACTGGGATATATCTTTGTTGTGAGACATGAACTATTTCCTTAAATGTCTGCCATTGTTCATTAACCATCTTTTCTGCTAAACTCCTTTCCCAGTCCACTCCAGCCAACTCTGCCCTCATTCCTTTGTAATTATCCTTATTTAAGTTTAGCACAGTTGTTTCTGCCCTAAGTTTCTCACTCTCAAATTGAATGCTAAATTCTACCATGTTATGGTCACTTTTCTCCTAGGGGATCTTTTACCTTGAGATGATTTATTAAATCTGCCTCATTATACATGACCAGATCTAAAATAGCCAGATCCCTGATTGGATCCACAACATATTGTTCTCGGAGACTGTCCTGAATACACTCTTTGAATTCTTGCTCGTGGCTACCTCTGCCAATTTGATTTTCTCAATCTACATGAAGATTAGAGTCACCCATGGTTAATATATTGCCTTTTATACATGCCCTCATTATCTCCTGACTTATTCTCCGTCCTACAGCATAGCTATTTTGTTAGGAGGCCTATAGATTTCTCCCACCAGTGTCTTCTTCCCCTTGTTATTTCTTACCTCCACCCATATGGATTCCACATCTTCCTATCCAAGGTCATTTCTTACTATCGTACTTATTCCATCTTGTACTAACAAGATTTACCAGATTGATACCTGGAATGAGTTGGTTGTCTTATGAGGAAAGATTGGACAGACTTGGCTTGTTTCCACTGGAGTTTAGAAGAGTGAGGGGTGGCCTGATTAAAGTATACAAGATTCTGAACGGCCTTGACAAGGTGAACATCAAAAGGATGTTTCCTCTTGTATTGATTCCAGAACTAGAAGGCACTGTTTTAAAATTAGGGGTCGCCCTTTTAAGACAGAGATGAGGAGAAATTTTTCTCTCAGAGGATTGTGCGACTTTGGAATTCTCTGCCTCAGAAGGTGGTGGAGGCGGGGTCATTGAATATTTCTAAGGCAGAGGTAGATAGACTCTTGTTGGGTAAGGGAATCAAAGGTTATCGGGGTTAGATGGGAATGTAGAAATCGAAACACCAGAAGATCAGCCATGATCTTATTGAATGGTGGAGCAGGCTCGAGGGGCCGAATGGTCTACTCCTGTTCCTATTCCTTATGTTTTCTAAGGCTACCCCACCATCCTTTCCTTCCTACTTGTCCTTTTGAAAAGTCACATACCCCTGAATATTTAGTTCCCAGCTTTGATTTCCTTGTAACCATATCTCTGCAATGGCTATAAGATCATACCCACTAGCCTCTGTTTGTGCTTTTCATTCATTTATTTTATTTTGAATACTCCATGCATTTAAGCAAGGAGCCATTAATTTTGTCTTTTCACCATTTTTTTCCCCTTTGACCCTATATGCTGCTGTTTTTGTAATGTGTGTACACTCCGTCCCTTCATGTCACACTCTGGGCATCATTGCCTAAATAGCTGCCCTTCAATGCTGCCATATCCTTTTGCTTTGCAAGCCTACATATTCCCTCTCTCCAGAATTCTTCCCCCTCTATTTAGTTTAAAGCCCTCATTACAGCCCTAGTTATTTGATTCGCCAGGACACTGGTCCCAGCGTGGTTTCAATGAAGTCCGTCCCATCGGAACAGCTCCCTTCTACCCCAGCACTGGAGCCAGTACCCCATGAACTGAAACCCATTCCTCCCAGACCAATCTCTGAGCATTTAACTCCTTGACATTCCTATTCCAGTTTGCCCATGGCTCGGGTAGTAATCCTGAGAGAACCTTGGAGGTTCTGCTTTTTAACTTAGCTCCTAACTGTTCTAATTCTTTCAGCAGAACCTCCTTTCTAGTTCTATCGACTTCATTGTACCAACATGGACGACAACAACTGGGTCCCTCCCCTCCCACTCCAAGTTCCACCCCAGCCCTGAGGAGATGTCCTTAACCCTGCACCAGGCAGGCAACACAGGCTTCGGGGCTCAAGCTCACGGCTGCAGAGAGCAGTACCTATCCCCCTAATTATACTGTCCCCTACCACTACTATATTCCTATTTTCTCCCCCCACTTGAATGGCTCTCTATACCATGGTGCCATGGTCAGGTTTGCTCATCCTCCCTGCAGTCCTTGCTCTCACCCACACAACCTGCAAGAGCCTTGTAACTGTTGGACAATTACAGGGGCTGAGGCTTCTCGAACGCTACCTCCGGGTCCCCATACCTGCCTCGCCTGCAGTCACACCCTCCTGTCCCTGATCACGGTCCAAATTTGAAATACCTTATCTGAGGGGTGTGACCGCCTCCTGGAACAAAGTGTCCAGGTAACTTTTCCCCTCCCTGATGTGGCACAATGTGTGCAGCTCAGACTCCAGCTCCTTAACTCGGATCCGAAGTTCCTCAAGCTGCAAACACTTATTACGGATGAGTTCATTCTGGAACACCTTGGTATCCAGCAGCGCCCACATGCTGCAGCAGCAGCACATCACCTGTCCTGCCATCGCTATCCTATTTAATTTAATTTATTAATTAATTACTCTAGTATTCCTGTTCTTTACACTTGATTGTAATTAACCTTTTTACACCAGTATCGGTCTTATACTTAACAAGTTATTTTTAAGAAAGAGAAATAAAGACTAGAGACTGAAACACAAACTATAGACCTTAATTTTACTTTAAAGACCAGAAATACTCACCAATCCAGCTCACCAATTAGCTGCTCTCCCCAGTCTTTTTAAATGAAGCCTCCCCGCTCTCGGTTTAAAATGAGGTCTGCACATTCAACCTCTAGTTTTTAAATGACATCTGCACACTCTCCCCCCTCTTTATTTAAGATGAAGTCTGCACATGAAGTTGATATGCAGACTCATGCAAGTGCTTTGAATACATATTGATGTTGCAAAGTGTCATCTCTTGGGTGTGATGACCTTCTCCTGGGTTATCCATTATTTCTAATCTGGGGCAGGCTGAGACTGTGGGACCTGCTGTTCAGTGGGTTAGCAAACCAGAGGTCCGGACAATAACTCAGGGAATGTGAGTTCAGGTTTTGCCATGGCAGTTTGAGAATTTGAAATCAACTGAAGGAAAGAGGAAACTGAGTTGGAGTGGGAGACGGTGCAATGAATATTAATTTTGACAGGATCAAGGAAAGCAGGAAACTATGTAGAGCAGATTATGTAGCACTGCTCATTAGATCGGATCTATTAAATGAAGAGTGTGAATAAAGAGAGGGAGAGACTACAGGTCTCTCTACAGGTAGAAGAAGGATTACCTATCAGACAGCAGGTGTGTTTTATTTGTATCTAGTCCCAGGATTCTGAGACAGGCGTTAGCTCTTGCCCACATGTCTGTCCTTGGCTTGCTGCATTGTTCCAGTGAAGCCCAACGCAAACTGGAGGGACAGCACCTCATCTTCCGACTAGGCACTTTACAGCCTTCCGGACTGAATATTGAATTCAACAACTTTAAATCTTGAACTCCCTGCCCCCTTTCCGTTTCTTCTCCCTTCCTTTTGTTTTTTCCAATAATTTATATAGATTTTTCTTTTCCCACCTATTTCCATTATTTTTAAATCTTTTATTCCCTGCTAGTCTTTCCACCCCATCCCCACTAGAGCTGTACCTTGAGTGCCCTACCATCCATTCTTAATTAGCACATTCATTTAGATAATATCACTACCTTCAACACCTCTTTGTTCTTTTGTCTGTGACATCTTTTAATTATCTGGTCCTATCACTGCTTGTATGTCCCTACAACCACACCACTCTCCTCCACTTCTCTCCCCCCACCTAACCCCCCCAACCCCCCACCTTAAACCAGCTTATATTTCACCCGTCTCCTTGGATTCACCTCGTTCTATTGAAGGGTGATGAGGACTCGAAACGTCAACTCTTTTCTTCTCCGCCAATGCTGCCAGACCTGCTGAGTTTTTCCAGGTAATTCTGTTTTTGTTAGCAATGTCCTCCTGATATGGAAACTGCTATCAAGCCTGGCGTGGAATCTTAATTTTGTTTTCCATGCAGTTTTCCAGTTAAGTTACGTTCCTTCCTGGAGGTCGCATACCAAAAACATTTTCAGAAATTTCAATCCACCCCCATGCTGCCCTCAAATATTCATAAGAACAAAGTCTTTTTAGTAGTTAACACTGACAGAATTTAACAGAAAAACCAAAGCCTTGTTCCAGTGAGCTGATAATGTGGATAGCCATCATTCGGGAAGAAACCTTTGTTAAAATTGTTTTGAAAGTAATGAAGATGACTTTTACTTTGGAGCAGAGAGGAGTGCCTCGTTCATCAAGCCATTAGTTTCCAGAAAGCCTTTCTGAAACCTTTCTTCAGCTTTGACCTTGAATGAAAGGGTTCAGCCAACACACCCCATCTAAACAGGAGCTGTGATATCTCAGAAGATTTATTCATCAATCTTTGATATTGGAGGATCGGTTGGTGTGGCAAACTCTTTCCACAAGGGTTTAAAACTCTTTAAAACTTTAATTCTGAATCTATTGCAAAAACAATTCTGTGGGAGGACACAAGGTGAAATTGCAAAGCCAGTGACAGACTCATGACTTCTGAGATACATCAGAATTCATTCCCCACAGTATCACAGAATCTTTACAGTGCAGAAGGAGGTCATTCGGCCAATCTGGTCTGTACTGGCCCTCTGAAAGAGCATTCCATCTAGTCTCCCCTGCCTTATCCCCGTAACCTAGCACATTCTCTCTTTTCAGATAGCAATCCAATTCCCTTTTAAATACCTTAATTGAACCTGCCTTTCAGGGAGTTTGTTCCAGGCTCCAACCACCCTCTGGGTGAAAAGTTTTTCCCTCACATCTGTTACTCCTTGTGTCAATTGTTTTGAATCTGTGCCCTCTAATTCTTGATGTTCTCTTGATTGGGAACAGTTTCTCACTATTTACCCTGTCCATCCCCCTCAGGATCTTGAATATCTCTATCAAGTCTCCTCTCAGCCCTCTTTTCTCCAAGGAAAACAGTCACAACCTCTCCAATCTATCCTTATAGCCACAGTTCTTCATCCCAGGAATCATTCTTGTGAATCTCCTCTGTACTTTCTCCAATGCCTTCACATCCTTCCTCAAATATGGTGCCCAGAACTGGACACACTACTCCAGATGAGGCCTAACTAGTGTCTTATAGATAGAATACTGGTTGCCGCACTCACTTAATACAGTCTCCATACCCACACGGTGCAAAAAGGTTTTCATATATGCTCGTGGCTTGCCTAAAGGGAAAATAAAATCTTAGCACAATGAAAAATAATAAGACGGAAGGGGAGAAAATGGAAAAGAAGGAAGAAAGGAAGGGATCAAATAAAAAAAAGGGAAAAGGCAAAAAAAGAATGAAAACAATAATTAATTTGTCACTTGGCCAGGATAATTAAGCTGATAAAATAGACAGAAATTCGAAGTGATCATTTCAAAGACACTGTCCTGGTAACCTACACTGTTGCACACTTACACTGCCTGAAAACAGATCTTGGGTGGAATTTCCGTGCCCTCTGGCGTTGGGCGCAATCGGTGACGTGAGCGGACAATATGGCGTGATTGGTTTTACAACAGCATGAAACCAATGTGCGATCGTCTGCTCAGCCCACTGATGACAGGCCGTGTTTCCTGCCGTCTGACATCAGGAACCTTATTGTAATACATCAGTATGTCATTATCAGGCCACCCACCGAAATTGTCCCCTCCCCACCGCTGGATCATCCATCCACATGGGAGGCGGGGGGAAAGTCCGCTGACGTGTTTCACAACAGCACATAAGTAGCTTGTGCTTGGCGGCCTGCACTTTGAGGGGAATTTGGAGGTGAGTACTTATGGGAGGGTGACTTACGCAGCGCTTGCCAGGGTCACCTGTTGGACTTCAAGCTTGAGGGGCACTGGGGGGTCAGGGTTAAGGGCAGACCTGCCATTGAGGCGACTTCTGTGGGGACAGGGGGGCAAGGGCCTGCTGTTGAATATAGTACTCATGCATTCGGGATGGGAGGCAGTGTGGGCGAGGGAAGCAGCCACGCATTCGGGAAGCCTGTATAAAGTGACCATTCCTCTGCAACTGAGGCAGTTCGGGTGCAGTCACATTGGGATGATTGGGGTTGGGCTCCTAGCCTATCTGCCCACTCAAGCAATGCAGAGGCTTCAAAGTGTCACCAAGTGCTCCAAAGATTTTCACCCCTCCCCAACCCCCACTCCCCCCACCCCACCCTCCACCACCCCCCCCCCACCCCGTCCCCCTGCATAGGCTGCAAAGACACGAGCGTTTTAGTGGACTGCAGAATAGTTGGACAACTGGGCATGTTGTACAATCTCCTCGCTAAAGCTGGCCATGGAGCAGTCACTGCTGGAGTCGCTCACAGCCCTCTGCAATATCATCATCCCGGTTTAGACCAGTCTCCCCCATGGTCCAAGCTAACAGTGCAGTACTGTAGTGTGGATTAGAGAATGCCTGAGCTGAGAGCACAGCATGCAGTCCAGTGGGCAAATCTTCCCCCAATAGTTTGGGTGGATTGTGTGGAGGTGGGGTGTGGTTTCGGACAGCCTTGCAGCGCACTAACCTCTGGCCATCCAAGTAGTGGCCAGCACTCTCTGGGAAGCGTTAAGGGGCTGTCACACTTAACCAGGGCAGGTTCTTAGTGCACCCATGCTAACCATGTGTCTCTCTCTTTCATCCTACAGGAGAAGTACATCAGGATCATGGAGCCTGGTGAACTTGCTGTATGCCTGATGGCCCACAGAGCGTGAAGACGATGGAGGATCGAGGGACTGAGGCTCCTGGCTGTGCAGAGGCAGGAATAGCAACCTCAGGAAGAAGGGGCGGCTGGGGCTCCCGCTGATGCTGCTGAAGAGTCACAGCGCCCAGCAACATCCAGAACCAGTGTCGCTAAAGACTGAGCATGTCCAGGGAACTGGTCGGTCACCTCTGCCAACTACTGCAGGATTTCGTGCCACGGGGACATGGAGGGCATCCACCGCCAATGGCCGTGAAAGTGACAGCGGTGCTCAATTTCTATGCCGGTGACTCCTTTCAGGGCTCCGCAGGTGACTTCTGTGGGTTCTCCACCCACATCAGGTCACGGATGCTTTCTTTGCGAGGGCAAAACAACTTTGTGCATTTCGCCCGAGACAAGGACAGCCAGGATCACAAGATCGATTGGATTTTCTCAGATCTCGGGTTTCTGACAGCTGCAGGGTGTGAATGACTGCATTGATGTGGCACTCAGATCTCTGTCACAACTCACAGTGGACTACATCCACCGCAAGGGCTTCCATTCGCTGAATGTGCAGCTGGTGTGTGATCGCCAGAAACGCATCCTGCAGATGTGTGCACAGTTTCCAGGGAATGTGCACAACGCCTACATCCTCAGGCAGTCATAGATCCCTTGAGTCTTCCAGGGTTCACAAGAGCTGCAGGGATGGCTCCTTGGAGACAAGGGCTACCCACAGAAGCTGTGGCTAATGACACCCATGAGACGGCTTCAGACTACAGCAGAGCGACGGTATAATAATGCTCGTACTGCAGCTCGCAACTTGGAACAGACCATTGGGCTGCTGAAGAAGAGATTCCGGTGTCTGAATCGGTCTGGTGGAGCCCTGAAATCCAGTGCACTGATAGCGTCAGGCATCATTGTCATCTGCTCCATCCTTTACAACCTGGCGCTCCAACAGGGAGAGGAGCTGGCTGAGGAGGAGATGAAGGAGCTGGATGCCTCCTCTGATGAAGAGAACACTGTTGGGGATGAGGCTGAGGAGATATTTGGAGGAGACAATGATAAGGATGACTGGCCAGATGAGGCAGGTGTGCTCGGGAGGCCCTCATAGCTGCTAGATTTGTGGAGGATGATGACGACATGCAGTGAGGTGTTCCCATAGATCCACACATTGCACCTGAGAATATTTGACTTTAGTCTGGCTTATGGCAGCGTGAATACCCTCCGTGAGAATGATCTTGTCATGGAGCCACAGTAGTGGCCATAATAGTCGCTGAATTGCAGGAGGAAGATGCCGACATGCAGTGAGGACACTCCATAAATCTTCACGTTGCCTCTGCTAATGTTTGGCTCCTGTCTGGCTGAGGGCAGCTCACTTGCACTCAATGATCAGGGTCATATCATAAAGACGCAGCCATGAAACCTTAGAAGCATCTGATGCTGTGTCCACCTTCAGTACCTGAGCCCTTCAGGAACTGGAGCACAGTATCACCGGTCACAGATGCTGAAGAGATGGGGCCAGCCCTCCCTTAAAGGTGCTGAGAGCACACAGAGAGAATGAGAGAACTCTATGGCGCCTGCCCACCACAATCTGGCAGCAATGACCAGCAGCATCGAGGTGCAGGAATCAGTAATTTTTCCAGGGAGTGAGGCTGGACCATCACTGTGGTCTGAAGGCTGCACAGAGCACAGGGAAGAGGCCCTGGACTGAGACACCTGCCTTTTATCTTGTGCAGAAAGGTTTCACATCTGAGTGACACGAACACTGCTCATCAGAACAGGAGCCATAGGCAGGGAGACATTCTTGGGAGTTTATTGACAATAGTGAACAGTATGTACAAGTGATTAACAGCCATGCCCAGGCTGTGCAACTAATTCTCCTTAGCTTTCTTAACTCTGCCGCTATATCTCGCCGCTCCCCAGACAGCCACAGCAGAGGTGGAGGCAGCCTTCTGACTACAAAGCTCTGTCTGTGATGGCCTTGGCGGGCGTCCTCTGGAAGGTCGAGACTTCGAGGGCCCCAGCCTGCTTTCGGGGTTCTGCTGTGCCTGTGGAGCTGGAGCTGCTGAGGTCACGGGAAGAGGGGTTTTGGATGGGCCGGACATTCTGAGAGTCACCTAGATGGATGGGCCTGGAGTGTGCACCTGCTGATCCTCCTCCCGATGGCTGCCAAGGAACCCAGGCTGACTCCTTGAGGGGCAGGGGTAGCTGGAGTGAGTTCAAGCTGTCTGGCACCCGTTTCACGTACACACTGTTGGAGGCCAACGACGGCATCAGCAATGGAGTTGAGCCCACACAACAGTGCAGGAGTGAATTCCCATACCAAGGTCCCCATGGCGGCCACTGCCCTATCAGTATTGATCTCGGTGAATTGGCATGCCGCACTATCCCTTCAGAGTGAAGGCAAATGGACTCCTCCATCGTGCCTTGCCATCTGAGGAGTGCAGTGGACATCCCTTCCTGATATTCCCGAGTTTGCCTTTGCAGCTCCAGCAACTGTGATATGACCGAGTCCAGAGGCTCATCATCTGACTCAGACTCAGCAGATTCCTGGCCTCCAGCGGTCCTCCGAGTGCTGGGGACCTGGGAAGTCCCTGCCTCTGCCCGCTGTAGATCAGAAAATGTGATGTGCTCACCAGATTGTGATCCCAAGGCTTATTCTAAAACTAGGTCCCACCGAGGTGTGTGTCTCTGCACTGGTAGAGGGTGTGGGTGAGTGTTGCGACAGGACTTCAGGGAGGGGGCCTCCAGATTCCTCTCCAGAGGTTTCTTTGGGGCTTGATTGGAATCCCTGGCCTTGGACTCCATCGGTTGTTTGGCAGATGTGCCTGCAAAAGCAAGGGGATATAATTAGTGCATGGCAGTGGCCTGTGAAACAGGACATGGTTGTCTGATGGATGTTGCACTGCTGGACCCTCACGTGGTAGAGCATTGCCGACCTCACCGTCAGCACAGGAACGGTGCAGATCGTAGCTGGCCAGCTGGATGGCTCAAAGTCCATGAGGGCCTTGATTTCGGGTATTCCACCATTGGTCTGTGACCTCTCCCTCTTGTGTGTCAGCTTGTCCTGCATGAAGAGAGATGGAGAGATTGAAAGCAGGATGCCTGCCAGGCCAGATGATAAGTATGCCTGGCATGTGCGGGTGGTGACTAGTCGCATGGATGGGATGAGGACAATGATGGTGAATGTGAGAGAGTGAATGATGATGTCCCTTAAACCGGCAGTGAATGAGAGCCCTGTGCATGTGTGATGTGTTTTTGAGTGTGTGAGTTGAGAGTGATGAGAAGAGTGACCTACTCTGGTGGAACGGAGGGGATCATTCATCCTCTTGTGGCACTGTGTGGCTGTCCTCTTCTGAAGGGTATTGGTGCTGCCACCACCTCCCAAGCCGGATTAGTAACGTTGCTGCACATCTGGCGGCCAGAGCGGAGGTAGAGGATATCCCGGCGAGCCTCCATGGCATCCAAAAGCTGCTTGAGGGATGCATCGCTGAACTTGGGGTGCTGCAGTCATCTTCAGTTTCAGGACCATGTGTTCCAGGCAGCAGTGGTGAGCTGGAAGCACTGAGATGTGTGCTTGTGGCTGGACTTTAAATATGGCGCCCGGTGTGATGAAGCGGTGGGGTGATGGCGTGGTGGGTGAAGGAGAGCCCGCCAGCCATGGCAATGGCATGTTTCCCGGGAATGCATAAATAATGTGGCGGGGTTGGGATGGTACGGTGTGAATACCCACCATCGCGGCCGGCGGGTAAGACAACGTTTGACACGCCCGCTACCGCACTTAGCGCAAATCTGGGATGATTCCGCCCCTTATCACATAGGATTACACAGGATATATAGCACCGAAACAGGCCATTCAGCTCAACCAGTCCACTGCCTGCATTTATGCTCCATTTGAGCCTCCTCCATTTTCCCTTATCTAAATCTACCCTGGACGGGTCCAAAATGACAACCAAGTTTTCTGTGCTCATTCCATGCCGGAAGTGAACCACCCGCCATAATGGATTGGGGTATGTTCAGGGGGCACACCAAATGTATTAAAAAGCCTCCGTTTAATATTAAAAACAAACATCCTATTTTTGTTGCAGGACCCATCTGGGAATTTTGCCTGCCACAGTACCTGATTTACCACATGATAGACTCACTCAGCATCTCATGACACTAACTAGGATCTTGCGAGAGCTCTATTTAAGGGACTCACCCACTCCATGCTGGTTACTTCTCAAGCTTCTGGTTAACTTCTGGGCCATTGTTTTTCAATTCCGCCAGTGAACTCTGACTTCTGGCAATAATTTTGTGCTGGTGCTACACTGCCTTTACCTGCCTTGGGAATTGCTTTATTGCAGTCACGGATGGTCTGGTCAGTCTGACATTGGGGCTGAATAATGAGGGGGAGCAGAGAAGAAGCTGAGGGAGAACAGGAGCAGCTGGAAAGAAGAGGGTGGAGGCCATGCCCACAGTAGGTCTTCAGGGAGTACTTTCCATACCTCAGCTTCGGTGGAGAACAATGTGTGAGGTCTCTACACTTCATCAAGGAGGTTGCCATGGAACTTTATCAACTGTTGCTTCCACAACTAGAGCCTCAAACCAGGGCATTGTTGGTTTGGGGGCCCTATAGGCTGCAACAGCACAACGTCTTTCAGTCTGTTGTGCACCACTATGTTAGAGAGGTCACTATGGCTCCCTACACAAAGCAGAACACGTACATCACAGTCCCTATGGAAAAAGTAAAGCAGGATGAGAAAGCACCAAGCTTCACACATATTGAATCTGCACTCATGATGCCATGCAGGTCTGTGCCCAATGGCCAGTTTCCTGGCAGCAGCCATGATTCATTCATCCTGCGCAAGTCCTCTTCATCGTCTTTATTCCAAACAGGCCTGTTGGTCACAGGCTGGAAAGCAGGGGAACATAGGATGTCCCCTACAGACATGGCTCCTGCCAGGGACCCAGCTATGTATACAGAGCTGGCATACAAGTCCCATGTTGTCACCAGAAATATCATTGAGCAGGCCGTCAGGCCAAGCAACACCTCTGCTGCCTGGGTTATTTGGGAGAACCTTTGCTGTACGACCCTAACCATGTTTGGGGTCATGCTGCATGACTACACTAATGTATCAGCCCTTACCACCTGTAAGCAGTAGCAGTAACACCAGCAACACTAGCTGCCAAAGCCCTCAGCCTGAAAATCATCCAAGGACACCTTGTATGAATCGTTCCCAACACACCAATAGCCATGCAATTATCATCTGTTCCCTTACTACTACAATCCAACGGCCTTCCCACAGTCTACATGGTTCTTTCCTTCAATTTATTATAAATATTAACACCAACAATAAATTCAAAAAAGCAATTACCCCAACAAATGGATTCATCCAGACTACAACTTCTTAGTGCCTTTCTTCTGTTCTTGATTGCCTAGGCCACTGTTTCTATGAGAGGTATCAACAGTGGCTACAGTTTCAGAAGTGGGAGGTGATGGCAGATGTCCATGGTTACGACCTCAAGAAGCTCTGGGCCTTGAGGGTCTGCCCTCAATACAAGGGTACCCATAAAGCATAAGTCCATTTTCAGGTGTGACTGAGTTTTTTGATCACGGTTCTCAAACCTTTCCAGCACTCAGGGTTTTGCTCACTTCATGTCTGGATTTTGTTGTTAATTGATTCATTGAGAGAACCTAACTGCCAAGGTTAGTCAATAATTCCATTGCTGCTGTTTCATGTGACTACCAGCATGATAGAATGTCAATGAGATGGACTTTTCCTCCAGCAATTCATGTTCCTATTGCCAAGGATTCCAGAATGACACATAGCAAGTACTGATTGCAATCCCCTCCTCCATTACGTAGCCAATTCGATGTTAAGTTGAGGATAACGTTTAGTTAGAACTACGATCTCTTTGTCATTTGGTTAATTGAAAAATCTTTGCAGGAAGACTACTAACCCTGTGAGTCACCCAGCTCCTTCTCACGAATGAAGTAAAATCTAGATTACTTGGTTCAACTGCATATTACATTTTTCATTATATGGTGCTTTTGTTCTCGGAGATGCAAACTCTTTTTAGATATTAAAGATTTATATTGTAATCAAGTAAGTATTAGGCGGCACAATGAAGTGTTACCAGTATCAAATCCTCCTTTATTGCTTTCCAGGAGATAGAAATCTCCATATAGGGAAAATATTTCTGAGCTCGTGCTGCAGTTGCAAATGGGTCAGAAGTTGGTTTCAGTATGTGCCCTGGTTTCCGACATGTACCTCTGGTGAATGTTCCCAACCAGAAGCGCAAAGTCGGAAAATTAACTTTTAGTTATTTGAAATAACTCAAACCAGTAAGATTGTGTTAGCATTACAACGTCACTTACATCCCAAATTATACCAGGTTTTGCTGGATTACCTCGGCATTATAGCAGGCTTACTTCTACCTCTAAGCCATTCTCCCTTGCTACCTCTCTCTCTCTCCTCCAAAAGCTTATTTAAAACCTATACCTTTTGGATCATACTTTTGGTGTACTGTTATTTTCCCCTCTGCCAAGCAATTGGAGATTCTTTATGGTAGTATATAAAGGCAAGTCATTGTCACTGAGTTGTCCATCTCTAAATTAAGGAAAGAAACGTAGGGCCAATTTTAACTTGAGGCAGGAATTGGAGATGCGGGGGCTGAAAGAGACAGTAAACTGACTATTCCCTGCGGAGTGTGGTTTTAACATCTGGGCCTCACTTTCATGCCCCAACTCTGACCCCTGTGTGAACCTGGTGGGAAAGGGGTCTGCAGGTGGGATTCAGGATCGGTGACCGTTCAGGCCGACGCCAGGGACCCATGAAAACGGTCCCCGCCAGGTAAATAGAGAGGAATAACTCACTATAGCCACTTAGGCTGGATGTGATTTCTGGCTTTGATCAGGGCCAGGGATGGAAATTTGATCAGGGGATATCATGGGCAGAATTTTACTACCCAATCGGGCATAAAGTAGAGCGCAATGGCATCGGGCGAGCATCCCGACATCATCGCGCGACATTTCTGTCAGTGGGCGTGCAAGAGAGTCGGCAGCGTGCCAGCCAACAATTAAGAGGCCTGTTAAGGCCATTAATGTATTAATTAAGAGCGATTTTTACGGCTGGCCGGCAGGCAAATCGGCCAGGCAGCCTTTGGATTTTTGAGGAAACCTCATCCATGGACGGGATGAGGTTCCCGAGATTAATTTTTAAAAAAAATAAAAACGATTTGATGTAACTTTCATTATTTATATTTTCAGGCGTGCGAGTCCTAGGGGGGGGGGGGGGGGGGGGGGGGGGGGGGGGGCGGGCGGGGGGGGGGGCATTTATTTTAGAATTTCATAACCCTTATTTTTGGTTTTGAAGTTCTTCAGCACCCCCCCCACCCGAGGCAGCTCTCTGCCTGTGGAGAGCTTTCACTGCGCGCTCCCCCCCACGCCTGGGCTGACGTCAGCGTTCACTTCCCCGCCTCCACCTCAGCAGCACTGAGTCTTTCTCGGCGCACCTTTTACGCTATCCGGCCATTAAATGGCCAGCCCAGCGTGAAATCGTGGTCAGGGGCCAATCACGGGCGGTGGGCCCATTTCCCGGCCACTCCTGGGACCTCCTACCTCGCCTGCCCGAAGACCCAAAAACCTTGCCCATGACGTTGCACGAAAGAAGGGCACAGATTTGGAAGGCGTTAACGTGTCCGAGAACCATAGAGAGAAAAGGAATGTTGGAGGTGAAGGGCAGGGCAGTTAAGATGGATCTTTTTGAGGAGGGTCATGATGCTAGTGGTTTCGGAAGGGAGGGAGATGGTACTTAAGGAAAGAGGATCATGTGTGGTCTTCACGAGCACAGGGGCCAGGTAGGAAAGTTGAATCATCAGCTGTTTGGTATGATGGGGGTCAAAGGAATAGGAAGTGAGTCTCATGGACAAGGTAAAAACAGATTTATTCGCGTGAAGGGAGTGAGGAGAAAAACTATAGAATGATATCGGCCAAGATATTCAAAGGACGGTGAGGCCTGGATCCAGTGTGGGCAGGCTTTGAAAATCACGATCTTGGAGGTGGTCTTGGGACCCTGGTGCCTTTGGGATAGTTTCAAATTTTCAAAGGGTTGTTGGAGAGGGGGTTAATGAAAAACCAACTTGCCACCAATAACACTAAGCTCCATAAGGAGCTTGTTAAGCGGCATGCACAGTCGGGAACATGACTTTCAATCTTTATTTTGGCAAATTCCAATAGTTTGGTCGATGTTAGTGACCAGCTGTGGGGCTCATTGTGAGGTGATTTGAAATTTTATTTTTATTTGTTAAAAACAGAAGTATGATGGGTCAACTGGCGCTGGGTCCGGCACTGCATCTTAAGTTTGTTTGAATGACCACTTTTCTCTATTTCCCAGCTCGTGGACTTTTAAGGACCTGATTAATCGGCAAGGCAGCGGCAGGTCCCATCATGGCTGCTGTCTGCCTTTGCCACTGGTGCCAGGCACCCTCCTGCTGAAGGTGCTTGGTGCTTCTAACTGAACGGCCTCCTGGCTAATTAGGCCATTTAAATTAGAAAATAGCTTCGCAATAGCAACACAACTTGGGGCATGGGGTCGAGACCTGGAACTCATCAGGTGTTGTGTTCCCGAGCCTGTGGATTCAGAGTTTTGGGAGAAGCCAGTCTAGAGGGAGATTTGGCTTGGCACTTAACCTTGCTACCTTACTCTTCTCTTCTGGAACTCTCATTTTCCAAAACCACTTTAGCTTGTACTCCTATCTTCAAAAGCCTTTTAATAAACTTTCACCAGGAATTTTCTTGGGATGAGGTGATTCTTCCAATCAGATGTTGTAATTTTGCTGGAAACCCTGGATGTTCTGCGTGAATTATATTTCTATTTATCTTCCACAGAAGTTACAGTGGCCAGTCATGGGAAGCCTCCCACAAAGAAATTTCAGATGTTTGTCATTGTGCTTGGCATCTTCCTCTCCCCCATTTAACCTCCTTTATTTACTGCTTAATGCCAAATGTCCTCCTTCTGTGCTGTCAGTTTTCAATGGCCCAGGCTTCCTATCTCTGGATGGTCATACCCTGAATATGGCCTCCAGGATGTGCTTCGAGGTTCCGATGCACTGAGTACATGGGAATTGCCCAGAAAGCTTGGACTCCTGAAGGGTAATTACCCTGTGTCCGAAACTCTAAATTAAAGTTGTAGACTTACTTACCAGAATAGTTACCCAGGACAAGCCAGAAGGATTCAAATCAGTTCCCACACCTGGGTAACTATACTGCTGACCCCCCAACTACCCCCCAACCCCCTGAATGCTGCCTCAACCCGACTAGCCCCCCAACTCGACCACACAACTATCCCTCCGTCCTCCCAGCATCACCTCTCACCCCCAAATTACCCACTGACTAACCCCCATGACTCCTGACTACCCCCTAACCCACCCTGCCCCTTCACCCATTTACCCTACATACTTACCATCTCTCCGTGGCTTCTCAAAGTAGCATTGGGACATTTAAACTTGCTGGAACACAGCAGCTAGTGCCGTAAACAGGCGGGGGGAACAGGGGAATGGGGGATGGTACCGCCCCCCTCCCCACCCCCCCCCCCCCCCCCCCCCCCCACCACCCCCCCACCCCCAGCAATCCTGCACTATGAAGAAGGACTCCAGGAACAGGTACGCTCCCCTTTCCTGAAGAGGCCCGGTTTGGAAGTTTGTGCAAGAAATGTGGAGATCCGGCGCAAGGAGTGTAAATAGGAGCAGAGTGGCAATCTGACAGTGTTTGCCCTCCTCAGAAGATTTGGCCCTATTTTTCCATAAGCCCATTTCTCCCTCTGTTAAAGTTCTTGGAGAAATTCCTCTGCATGAGAAGTGGGAAATATTTATTATCCGTGATAACAAATACGGGAAAATGAATCAGTGTCAAAACATTAGTCCTCTCCAAATACGTTTTCATTGATAATAGCTGGCAAGTAGTTTAGGTACTAGTGGAGAACTGTCCATTTGGCTTGTCCCTTTATAAATGCAAGAAGCAAATATAAGCAAAGCCATGGTTATCTTCCAGAGTTAAAAGAAAATGTATTACAATTCATGGGTGCAACTTCTTCCCCTAGCAACATTCGGTTGAAAGGGTTCCAAAAATTCCAAAACAAAGAAACATTTTTTCTGCTTCAGCTAGAGCAGCATGTCTAACTTTGTCACAATAAAGTGCATACTGTGCTATCCATGCTAGGTATAATGCATGGTATTATGCTGCTAGCCCACGAGGTTGTGGCAGCTGGACATTACAATATTGTTCAGAAAATGTGAAGCACTTTTCTGCATTTTTTTTTGAAAGACTCTTGTACCATTCAAGGAGGTTGAGTACTTTCATTATTTTAATGCATCTTCAGAGAGAGTGGATTTAGCCTGCTGGCTCTGCTCCAAACCTTGATTATATTAACCTCTCAAGCTGCATCTAAAGATACAGTTTCATCTCCAACTCTCACCTCAGCCACCTCCTCCTCATACATTCTGTTTTTGAAAATGCTTAACTCTATATCTGTGATGCTGGTTTCTATCACTACCTCTCCCCTATACTGTCAACATCCTAATTTATCACCTCAAGACTAAAATTCTCCAATATACTCTCCTCTCAGCAACCAACATCTCATTGCAGAATGTACTGACCCATGACTTTGCTGTCGTAAAGTCACACACACACACACACACACACACGTCACCCCACCCTCCTTTTTTACCAAAATTAAGATACTTGAAAGGCTTCTTGCACTCCACAACTGGAGAATCTAATGTGACCCCACATACCCTGTTAATGTTCTTCATTTTCAAAAACTCATCCAATTCCCTTTTAAACCAGCTTGTTGTATTGCCTGCAGAGTCACATGTGGTAAAGTATTCCATAATGAACCACTGTGTGAACATTTAGACAATTCCAGAGTAAAATTAATAAGAAAGCTCAGTTCACGTGAGAGTACCCTTATAATAAGATTTGGTCGATAAACCTTGAGAAAACACCCCTGAGGTAATCCAAGTACATTTTACTCAAAGAAGCTCTTATTCGAATGCATTAATGATTCGAATTCCGCTCAATTTCTGTTTTACATTTTTGAATTTATTCAAGAAGATACAATGAAACTCAGCAATATTCAGTGTTAAATATTCAGAAGACAGTCATTATTATTATAGAGCCATTATGACACAAAAGGAGGCCATTTGGTCCATCAAGTCAATGCAGATATTTTATTCAAACCGGATTCCAAAGCTCTGCTGGTGAAATAGTACACAAAGCTATTCAGCTCTGTAAGCCATCTCCTTCTCAGTTACCTGTGCTGATAAAAATGGCATATCAGTGCATTAAACCGTCAGCAACTCTCCTAATATTGGTTCGGTGTTAGGAAAACCATAGGAACTTCTGAAAAGTGGGATCCAGTGGGACTCTGTCAATGATCCAAAAATCCATGTTAATGTCATTTAATTCTGTGAAGCCTCACTTTTAATTATGCAGTTCAATCATATCAGATAATTCCCCTTATCGTTTGTAGCTGAAATAGAATTTTATGTGGATTTTTCTAAATGCAAAGGACAGATTCTTCTTTTGAATTGCCAAATATATTATGGCTCAGTTTAAATATCCTTTGGTTGCGGGTATTTTTAAAAAAATTGCAGGGGAGGGTTAATCGGGTGTAGGGCAGAATATTATGGGGGACCAGACAGCTTGCTCCCCGCCCCCAACCCCCCTCAGCAACCGCCCCCCCACCCCCACCCCCCCCCCACCCCGCCAGAAGCAAAGCCAGTGTGGAGCTGACCTGCTCCATGCCAGCCCACTCCACAACTATCATCATTGTGGGTGGGCTAAATAGAGGAGGTGTGGGCTGCCCTCAGGAGCTGCCAGCTAATCTGATTGGCCAGCAAATCCATCAGACCCAGCAGCACCAAGGGCACATTAGTGGGCACTGCTGAGACTGCAACCAAGGACAAGAAATAAGGCCCATTGGATCCCGGAGACAGGTAAGTCTGGGGTCTTGGGCAGGGAGGGTTTGGGCAGGTTAGTGGGGAGGTGGGTGGGATGGGCTTAATGCAGCAGGTGGGTAGGATGAAAGGGAATGTTCTGTCTTGGGGGCTGTCAGGGGACCACCCCATCCCTTGATCTGTAAAGGACAGACCCTGAAGGTAGTACCCCTTCTCCCTCCCCAGACTTTGAGAAATTTTTTTAAAAAATCGGGCTACCCATTCCTGCCCCACTGCACACACCAACAGTTTTAGGTCATAGGCAGCATATCATCAGAGTCAATTGGCTTGGTAACAAGCCAATTTCGGTGCCCACTCACCCTCTGTATTATGGGGGGTAAGCTTGGGGTGGGTGGGAAGTAGCTGGGGTGGGCACCCGAAAACACGCCTGAAGGGGGCAGGTAAAATGCAGCCCATTGTCTTTGTACCTTGGAATTATCTTTTAGAAATATATTTTCTATAGACTTCAGCAATCTAGATGCAATCATAGGTAGCAGGAAGCCAAGCACCATGAGAATCCCCTCTGCATGGTTCGACTCCTAACACTCCAAATTGTTAGTACATCTCCGGCAATGCCCTCCTTCTTCTATGCCCACAACGTTACCTTTGGAGTCCCCTAAGATTCTATCCCAGGCCTGATCACCTTCCTTATCCATAAGCTGCCCTTTGGTAACAGAATGGAGTCCACTTCCTTACATATCCTGATAACAATACATCTCTCAATTCCATGACCATTTTCATGGCATTGAATTGCCTACCTGACATCAAGTTTTGGATAAACAACAGCCTCTTCCAACTTAACATCAGGAAGATTGAAGCAATTACTTCTGGCCCTCACTGTAAGTTCCACTCATTCCCTGCTTCTTTCATTACTAAACCATAATCTTGGAGTAAAGCCTACATCCTAAATTTCACATGGTCACTTATTTCCATCTGGCAAAATTGCTCAACTCCATTTCTACCTCCTTTATATCTCTCACAGAAGCCACTATCCATCTTTTTAATCACTTTTAGTCTAAGTTACTCTTATGCTTTCCTTCTTCTCTTCTAATCCTCTATCAGCCATGAATTCCAACTGTCCAGTCCCACATTAAACCCTGTTTGGCCATCACCCCCATCTTTACTAAGTGTTATGGGCACGGAGAGAGAAACTTAATTTCTTTATTCTCTCCCCATCTGTCCATAAGCCGAGGCATTTTTGAATTATTTTGAAAGTTTCCCCAAACTCTCAGATTGCGTGATCCAATTTAAAAATAACTCGTAGAAAACTCATGTTATGATTAACTCACAAGGTTAGTTTATTCACATTCAAAACCAGTGGGGTCATGTTCACAACCTCACAATTTCACACAGACACACACACACACACCATACAATAAGGGGGGATAAAAAAGAGGAAGATTTACAACTATGGGCAACAACCTTAAAAGAACCACAGAAATGAATATTAGTTCACGTGATTTCCAAAGTCCAAGAAATCAAAGTCCAAAAGGTGTTTGCTTCATGGCGGAGTTCAGTCCAGATTAGTTTCTAGTCAAAGACAGCAACTCGAAAATCCTGGAAACTAATATTGATGCAGCATGATAGAGCTTCAGTACTTAGACCACTTGGCAGGTGATGATCAGAGACTTCTAAAAAATCAGACAGGCTTCGAGGAGTTGAGGGATGGCGGCCAACTGCTTGCTTAGCCGAGAGCTGCTGAAGTCCTTTCCGGTTGGTGTAAAAGCAGCAGTCTGAGCCGTGAGGCAAAAAATGTAATTTTAAAATGATCCAAAAGGCTAGAAGCATGGGGGTCATGTGACATGGCCCATTAATGAGTTAAGTGCAGCCTCGCAAGCAGTTTCCATGCTTCTGGCCAAAATCCATTGTTTCTCTTAGGAGCGAAATGGTGGCTGTTAACACTTTTTCAGGTATGACGAGTCTCTGTCTTTTATCATCCCAGCTGGGGGAATCAGTTTGTCTATTGGTCGCCTAGTTTTGTGATTATAATGTGGCCTTACAATGGGGTGTGAGATTCCACAAGGATGGGGGTAGAACTCTTATGTCCTTGTAGTCTCTATTGGAATGTTCCAGAACAAATGGCCAATCTTGTGAGTCATGTGATGTGTAGCAGCCATTTTGTGGCTTGGCAGAAATCCATTTTAAAATATCAAAAAAAGAATAAAAGCTTTGATATATACAGTTTTGATTTCTTTTCATGTCTTATTGATACAACATAAGCTATATTGATTCATTGTTCATGAATGTACAAAGTTGTAATCTTTCATCCTCATCTTCAAATCCCTCGACGGTCTCTCTCCACCATATATCTACAAACTTCTCCAACCCTATCTCTCATTATACCCTTCAACCTTTGGCTTTTTCTGTTTCTCCTCCTCCTTTTGCACCGCCATGGCTGACTGAGGTTTCAGTCACCGGGACGGGACCCCACTTTCTGGAGCTCAGTCCTTGAACCCCTTCACCTTTCCACTTGTCTTTCCTTTGCAAAAAACCTTTTCAACTGGGGTCTTATTCACATATTCTAAACTTCCCCTCTACAGCACACCATGCACTTGCCTGTCTGTTTCCATTTGAGAAGCAGCTTACGTTAGACATGCTATATCAATGCAAGTTTCTGTTGCTGTAGCTGACATAAACCCTCCTTTAGAAACTGTCCTTTATCCTTCTTATATCAATAAGAGAATGGCTAATTTAATTTTAAAATTCTGGAATCCATTGAAGGGATGCAGTGAACCTAAAAAGCCATCAGATATAATGAAAGGACCTCTATTTAGATCACACCACACCTGACTGGCTTCAATACATTTAGAGAAGTAAAGAGAGAATAAATTGAACGATAACAGCAATCCTAATGGTATTCAGGATCATTGGTTTCAAAGGTCCTCTTTCCATGAAGCTGACAAAATCATCTGCTTGTAGTTGGCTATATTATAAAAAGTTATCACATTGGCCCATATATGTGAAACTAATGTTTTATCAATTAATTTTGTGTTAACAGGTTTGCGAAAAATGTTCAGCTCATTCTGGAATCTTTTGCTATTTTGAGCTAGAATAACAGACAAATAATATGTTACCAGAATTTATCATGCCAGGCGAAGGCCATCTCCAACAAGACAGGACCTAACCACTTCCCTTCAACATTCAATGGCATTCTCATCACTGAATCCCCAACCATCAACATCCTTGGGGTTACAATTTACCAGAAACTTAACTAGACAAACTATATAAATACTATACAAAAACAGAATTACCTGGAAAAACTCAGCAGGTCTGGCAGCATCGGCGGAGAAGAAAAGAGTTGACGTTTCGAGTCCTCATGACCCTTCAACAGAACTATATAAATACTATGGCTACAAGAGCAGGCCACCGACTGGGAAAACTCACTTTCTGACTTCCCAAAGAGTGCCTGCCAGCTACAAGGCACGAGTCAGGAGTGTGATGGAATACTCTCCACTTGCCTGGATAATTGCAGCTCAGACAACACTCAGGTAGCTTGACATCTTCTGAATAAGGCAATCTAATTGAATGGCATCTCATCCACCACATTAAACATTCATCCCTTACACCACCATGGCAACAGTGTGTACATCTACAAGATACAACTCACCAAGCCTCCTTCAACAATACCTTTCAAACCCGTGATCTTTAATACCCCGAAGAACAAGGGCAGGTTCCTGCAAGTTCCCCTCCAAGCCACACACCATCCTGACTTGGAACTGTATCGCCAATCCTTCACTGTCGCTGGATCAAATTCTTGGAATTCCCTTCCTAGCAGCACTGTGAGTGAACCTACACCACATGGCCTGCAGCAGTTCAAAAAGTTCATGACTACCTTCTCAAGGGCAATTAGGGATGGACAATAAATGCCAGCCTTGCCAGCGATGACAGCATTCTATCACCAAATTAAGCACAGGAGAGTAATTGGTTCATTGTGTCTGGGCTGACTTTTTGAAAGACTTATCCAATGAATCTATTCCTCTGCACTTTCCCCATATACATTAAAACTCTTTCTTTCAAATATTTATCCATTTCTCTTTTAAAAGAATTCTGCTTTTGCCGCTGGTATGGCAATTCATATCGGATCAAAGGTCTATGTAAAAGTATTTTCCCTAACCTCTTCCTTTTGTCCTTTTAGGGATGTTCTGAACTCTCTGCCCTCTAGGGCGGAATCGTTCCAGGTTTGCATTAAGTGCGGTGGTGGGTGGGGAAATGACATTTTACCTGCCAGCCGCAATGGCGGTATCTCACACCGTATCATCCCAATCCCGCCACATTAATGATGCATTCCCAGGAAACATGCCGATTTGACGGCGGGCAACCTCTCATTCACCCGTCACGCCATTGCCTCGTCGCTTCATCATGCAGGGCGCCATGTTTAAAATCCAGTCCCGCGCGCACCTCTCAGAGCTTCCAGCCCACAACTTCTGCAAAGAAGACAGGATGACCCTGAAAGGCAAAAGAACTGCAGCCCCCAGGTTCAATGACACGTCCCTCAAGTACCTTTTGGATGTAGTGCAGGCTCACCGCGATGTCCTCTACACCCGCTCTGGCCGCAGTATGGGCAGCAACATCACCAATCTGGTTGGGAGGCGGTGGCAGCAGGGGTCTGCGCCAATGCCCTGCAAAAGGGGACAGCCACCCAATGCCGCAAGCGGATGAATGATCTCCTTCGATCTGCCAGGGTAAGTCACTTTTCTCATCACTCTCAACTCACACACTCATAAACCTATCACACATCCACAGGGCCCTCACTCACTGCCAGTTCAAGGAACATCACCATTCACTCTCTCACGCAAATCTTCATTGTCCTCATCCCATCCATGGGACTCACCACCTATACATGCCAGGCATACTTACCATCTGGCCTGGCAGGGGTCCTGCTTACGCTCTCTCCACCTCTATTTATGAAGGACAAGCTGGCACACAACAAAAGGGAGAGGTCACAGATTGGTGGGGGAATGCCTGAAATTAAGGCCCTCATGGACTTTGAAAACAGAGCCATCTAGCTGACCGGCGAGGATCTGGACCGTTCTTGCACCCCTGGTGAGGTTGGCAATGCTCCACCAGGTGAGGATCCAGCAGTGCAACATCCATTAGACAACCATGCTGTGAGTGATGTGTCCTCTTTCACAGGCCACTGCCATGCAGTAATTATCCCCCCTTGCTTCTGCAGGCACAACTGAGAAACAGCCGACAAAGCCCATGACCCAGGGCCTCCAATCAAGCCTTGAAGAAACCTCTGAGGAGGAATCTGAAAGCACCCTCCCTGAAGTCCTGTCACAGCGCTCAGCCACACCCTCCACCAGTGTAGAGACTCACACCTCGATGGGACCTAGCTTTAGAGTAGCCTCGAGATCACCATCAAGTGAGAACATCGCACTTTCTGATCCACAGCAGGCGGCAGCTGGGCCTTCCCAGTTCCCTGGCACTCAGAGGACTGTTGGAAGCCAAAGGTTTGCTGAGTCCGAGTCGGATAATGAGCCTCTGAACTCCATGATGTCACAGTTGCTGGAGCTGCAAAGGCAAGCTCGGGAACATCAGGAAGGGATGTCCGCAGCACTTCTCAGATTGCAAGGCACGATGGAGGAGTATGTCTGCCTTCAGGCTGAAATGATAGCGCCGGCATGTCAACGCACCGAGATTAACACTGGTAGGATGGCAGCCGCCATGAAGACCTTGGTCCAGGACATCTCTCCTGCACTGCTGTGCGGTCTCAACTCCATCACTGATGCCATAGTTGGCCTCCAACAGTGTGAACAGGAGAGAGGTGCCGGGCAGCCTGATCGCACTCCAGCTACCCCTTCCCTCAAAAAGACAGCCATAGGGCACCCAGAGGGAGGAGGATCAGCACATCCTGGGGCCATCCACTCAGGTGACTCCAGGAGTGTCCAGCCCACCTGAATCTCCTCTTCCTGTGACCTCAGCAACTCCAGCTACACAGGTCGTGGAGGGCGCCAATGCCACACAGCAGGACCCCCGAAAGCAGGCCAGGGCCCTCCAGAGAATGCCCGCTAAGGTCATAGACAGGGCATAGCAGTCAGTAGGCTGCCTCCACCTCTGCTGTGGATGTCCAGGGAGCACCAAGACATAGCAGCAGGGTTTAGGAAGGTTAAGAAGATGTAACTCTTGGGCACGGGTGTTAATCACTTGTAAACAATGTTCACTATTGTAAATAAACTCTCAAGAATGTCTCCCTGCCTGTGTCTCCTTGTTCTGATGAGCAGTGTTCTTGTCACTCAGATGTGAAACCTTTCTGTACAAAGTCTGGTGTCACAGTCCCAGGCCTCTTCCCTGTGCTTTGTGCAGCCTTCAGACCAAAGTGATGGCCTGGTCTCAAACTCCCTGGGCACATTACGGATGTCTGCACCTCGATGGTGCTGATCATTGCTGCCAGAAGATTGTGGGCAGGTGTCACAGAGTTCAGTCATTCTCTCTGTGTGCTCACAACAACTTTCAGGTGGTGCTGGCCCCCGTCTCTTCAGCATCTGTGACCAGTGATGCTGTGTTCCTGAAGGGGTCAGGTGCTGAAGGCGGACAAAGGATCAGGTGCTTTTAAAGTTTCATGGCTGCATCTCCATGATGTGATCCTGACCACAGAGCGCAAGTGAGCTGCCCCCGGCCAGACAGGAGTCAGACATTCACAGAGACTATGTGAAGATCCATGTGTTTTCACTGCATGTCATCATCATCCTCCTGCAATCAAGTGACTATCAGGGCCTCCACTGCATCAGCATGACAGGAGCATTCTCACAGAGGGTATTCACGCTACCATAAGCCAGACTGGAGTCAAACGTCATAGATGCAATATGAGGATCTATGGTGCCTCTTCACTGCATGTCATCATCATCCTCCTCCACATATCGAGCAGCTATGAGAGCCTCTGAAGCACGCCTGCCTTGTCGACCAGTGCGAGGTCCTCATCGCTGTCATCATTACCTTTGAGGATCTCCTCACCCTCAAGCCTGTCGACATCCTCCTCATCAGAGGAGACCTCCAACTCCTCCATCTTCTCCTCAGCTAGCTCCTCTCCCTGTTGCAGCGCCAGGCTGTGAAGGGTGCAGCAGACGATGATGATGCGTGACACCCTCTGTGGACTGTATTGCAGGGCTCCACCAGACCTGTCCAGGCACCGGAACCTCATTTACAGCATCCCGATGTCTTGTTGCACTAAGTTGCAAGTTGCAGCACAAGCCTCATTATACCTTTACTCTAATTCAGTCTGAGGCCGCCACACATCTTCTGGCGGTAGCTCTTGTCCCTGAGGAGCCAGCCCTACAGCGTCCGTGGACATTAGGGCTCTGTGACTGACTGAGAATGTAGGAGTCATGGACACTCCCCGGAAACCGTGTGCAGACCTGCAGGGTGCGTTTGTGGTGGTCGCACACCAGCTGCACATTCAGGGTACAGGAGATCTTGCAGTTGACATAGTTGACCACTTGTCGCAAAGGAGATCTGAGCGCCACATGAGTGCAGTTGATTGCACACTGCACCTGTGGGAAACCTGAGATTTGGGCAAATCCAAATGCTCTTGCATTCTGGCTGTCCTGGTCCTGTGTCCCTCATGGATGCATTTGTGGGTGGAGGCTTGTAATATCCCACAGAGGTCACCCGTGGAGCCCTGAAAGGAGTCTCTGGAGTAAATATTGAGCACCGTGGTCACTTTCACGGCCACTGGCAGTGGATGCCCTCCATGTCTCCGTTGCTGGCAGATGTGACTGACCAGTTCCCTAGACATGCGCAGCGTTCAGTGACACTGTTTCTCAGTTATCTACAGGAATGAAAGGCAGAGCTATGGACCCTAGGTCTAGCCAGGCACCGACCAACGACGGCTCCCTGTGGCTCTTTGACAGTGTGTGTGGGGCCCCAGCCTCCCCTTCATCCTAAGAATGCTGCTCCTCCCTCTGCACAGCTGGGCACCTCAGTCGCTCTCTTCTCCATCGTCGCCGCTCTCTATATGCTGTGAGGCATACAGCTAATTCACCAGGCTCCGTGTTCCTGATGTACTCCTCCTGCAGGATGAAACAGAGACACATGGGTTAGCGCGCACTAAGAACCTCTCTTGGTTAAGTCTGAAGGCTCCTTAACATATCCCGGAGAGTGTTGGCCATCACTTGGATGGCCAGAGATTAGTGCGCTGCATGGCTACCCGAAACCCCACCCACCTCTGCCCCACTCCACCTGACTGATTGGCAGCAGCTTTGCCCATTGGACTACATGCTGTGCTCTCAGCTCAGGTACAGACATTCTCCTAACCCGCGCTGCAAGGCTGCACTGTTAGCTTGAACCATGGGGGAGACTGGTCCAAACAGGGATGAAAACATTGCAAGGGGCTGTGAGCACCTCCACCAGTGACTGCTCCAAGGCCAGCTTTAGCAAGGAGGTTGTACAACATGCCAAGCCGTCCAACTGTTCTGCAGTGCACTAAAGTGCTCAATAGTTTGCACGAGGAGCAGAAAGCTCTGGAGCACTTGCTGGCACTTTGATGCCTTTGCTTTTCCTGAGTGGGGAGATAAGCGAGAGACCCAACTCCAAGCATGTCAATGTGGCTACGCCGGAACTGCCTCAGCTGCAGAGGAATGGCTACTTTATACAAGGTTTCCCTGATGCATTGCCACTTCCGAGACCCACCCCGTACGTGCTTGTGCACTACCTTCAACCTCGGGGCAGGCCTTTTAACACCCGCTCCGAAATGTGCCTCCGCAGCAGGGCAGTCCTTGCCCACGCACCAAGTCGCTTCAACCTTGAAGCCCAACAGGCCACCCGGGTGAGCGCTGCACAACATTACTGCGCACTCACCTCCGAGTTCCCCTCAAACGGCCCGCCTTATATATGCTGTTGTGAAACACGGTGGCGTGCAACCACGCTGACATGGGAAGACGATCCAGTGAAGGGGGATTATTCCGGTGAGCTGGCCCTGTAATGATATGCTGATGTATTACAATGAGGTTCCTGACATCCGATAGCGGGAAACACGGCCCTCCATCGACAGGCTGAGCGGACGATTGCAAACTGGTTTCACGACGTGGTGAAATTAACTTTTGGTCTTCTCACCATATTGTCCGTTTATGCCGCTGAACGCGCCCAATGCCAGCGGGCACAGAAAATTCCACCCCTGATTACCAAATTATCTGGTTTTCCATATATAGAAGTGGCAGCCTAGGCTACAGGCTCAAATCTCATTTTCTACTGTGAGAGGAGATGAAGTAATTACCTGCAATAATTTTAATTTGTAATAATGACCATTAGTAGCTATTCTGCCACAACGATCTGTCTTGTGATGTGAATTATTTGCTTGATCTAAGGTGTCACACATCAGTGCAGAGAGATATAGCCAGCCTACATTGAGCCTTTTGCTTAGTTTAGACAGTTATCTGCATTCCACATAGCAAGGAAAAACCCGGTGAAGCCATCGGCATGCACTGCCTTAAAGCATCATCAAAAGATAAAAACACCTAGCAGGTGGACTCTGAAAAGGACTCAAAGAATTTAGAATATCGTTATTTTCAACTCAGGGTAAATTAGTGTGAACATTTGCTATTGAATTTGGGCTGCTGCATCCGATCTAGTTCTGTGTGAATTTCTTTCTTATAATAAATGCTACTGCTGCCTTGTAGCTACCCCTGCCAGGAGACCTGTTGACATGGCCTGTCTGTCCTGCGCCACCCTCACACATCCACTGTATCTCGTCTGCAACTGCTCAGTGACATCCGTCATCCAACTATGCCTAGTCATGAACTCTCTCCTCCATCCCCACCCCCTTTCCGATCCCCGTTTTCCAATAATTTATAACTTTTTTAATATATATATATTTTTAAAATATTTTTCTTTTCCCACCTATTTCTAATATTTTTAAATTTATTTCCATCCATTGTTTTATCTCCACCTTTTAGCCTATTTCGATCCCTTCCCCCCACCCCACCCCCACTAGGGCCATCTGTCACTTGCTCATCCTGCTTTCTACCCTTAATGTCACCATTAGCACATCCTTTAGCTAATATCACCACCGTCAACACCCCTTTGTCCTTTTGTCTATGACATCTTTGGCAATCTCTTCTTTGCCTCTATATATCACTGGCCCTCTATCCAGTTCTACCTGTCCCACACCCCTCAACCAGCTTATAATTCACCTCATTTCTATTTTTCCTTAGTTCTGATGAAGAGTCATATGGACTCGAAACGTTAACTGTGTTCCTCTCCGCAAATGCTGTCAGACCTGCTGAGTTTTTCCAGCTATTTTTGTTTTTGTTTCAGATTTCCGTAGTGTTTTCTTTTTATGCCTAGGTCAACCCCTCTTTCTGTTGCCCTCCACTTTGCCCTCCAGCAGAGAGTTTCCAGCTTTCCAGCTCTGATCAAATGGCCGAAATACTGACATTTTCTTTTCTGGATGTCACTTTGTAGGGTTCTTTTCGCTCTTGCAATTTCGAGCACCTCTGCAGTTGTCTTGTGGTCTGTGTATGAAATTTTAAGCTTGCGTCTTAGCATCCACATTTCAAAGGCCTGTGATGTGGGGACCTCATCCCTTCCACTGTGCATGAAGGCTGGGAACAGCGGAAGAGGGAAAGTCCCTACATGTTAGTAGAACAATGGCTCAGAAGACGGAGACCGGCAAGTTGTGTGACATGTCCAGGGCGCAGTTCTGATGCCTAGTAAGGCAACGTGGCAAGTCACCTGTGAAGAGCTTGGGACCTCACACAGTAAAAGTCCCATAGTTAATCATGGAAGGTCATAACGTATACAATTATGCAGATTTAGCCAGTAAATGGCCTGGCAGTGTTGTCTTTCAAAACTTCAAGTGACAGTAAGCACAAGTAGAGAAAAGTGGAGATTACGTTAGGTGCCATTGCATCACTTATAAAAACATCATTGTAATATAAATGGTACGCAGCTAATCTGTCTCCTCCCTTTTCCCAAAACAAAAGCACCTCTTGATGAAATAAGTGAGGGAGAAATTAATTTGCATAGCGCCCCTTAGAAGTGATGCACCTGCAGCAGTGCAAGGAGGTGCCTCACCATCACAGGAACAACAGTACAAAAACAAATTTGTCACCAGAATCTTTAAATTCCACTGTAAAAAAATATCGATGAGTCTTGATTCTAAGATTATTTTATTATTCAGAAAATGCAAGTCTCTGAAGCCAAGAGCTAGCCTCCCCACTTGCTGAATTTAAGTGATGAGTCCGCCACTTAGTCTGTAGAGGGAACACGCCTCGGTAATGTGCAGCATTGTTTGTGTCTTTCCACAAGTGCATAAGGGGGTTTGTACTGAGTT
Organism: Carcharodon carcharias; assembly: GCF_017639515.1. Classification (NCBI taxonomy): domain Eukaryota; kingdom Metazoa; phylum Chordata; class Chondrichthyes; order Lamniformes; family Lamnidae; genus Carcharodon; species Carcharodon carcharias. Next base: position 135,765,222 of record NC_054480.1, on the reverse strand, counting down.
CTCAGCCGTGGAGGTTCACCGCACAGGGGCCCTGGCCTGTCTCAAACTTATTGATCAAGGACCACTGTCTCCATGGCAGTTTAAAGCCTGCCATTTGATGGGGTTTATCATAAGGAACTTATTAGTGACTTGCTGTGTTTCCCATTCCTTGATCCAAACGTTGTCTGTTGGCAGACCTTGCTCAGTAAGATTTTCCATATGGGGCACTGGGATGGAAGGCGGGCAGTAGGTGGGTTGAAACAGATCATCATGGAGTGGTAAGTGAGCTGCAGCATGAATGGTGGGTTTTGTTAGTCGGCGGGTGTGTGGCGGAGTGACATTTGCAAGGACAGGAAGCCAGGGCATTGAGCGGGGAGTCCCAATTATGGTGCATTGCTGCATTCAACTGAGTGTCAACAAGATGTGTGTGTGTATGTGTGTGTGTGTGTGTGTGTGTGTGTGTGTGATGACTTTGGCCAGACAGGTGTACAGTACTGTACAGCAGAGTATAATAGGGCAAGTGCTGAGCTCCAGAGCATTGTGGCAGTAGGAGCCCACGTAGATCCAGCAAGTTTGGGTCATAGGTTATGACATTTGCTGCTGTTTTCTTCATATGTTCCTGGAAGGACAAAGTCCTAGCTAGAGTCATTCCCATGTATGTTGTTTTGGGATCATGCTTTAGTCTCTGGCTATCCATGTAGATATGCAATTCCTTTTAGGCACTGACCATGTGGAGGTGGAATATACTGGGAATGGTTTTAGGGGGATTTAACGTGAGACGCCATGTGCTGCAATGGTCCATCAACTTTGTAAGGTCATAGTTAAGGATCTGGTCCGGAATGCAGAAGGATGGAGCTCGGGTGGCACAACAGATGTCATCAGCATAGATGAACTTGTGAGGTGTAGTTGTTGGCAGGTCATTGATATATAAGTTGGACAGGGTTGGGGCTGACACTGAGCCCATGGTGGCCTGTTGGCCTGTCTTCTCCAGGCACTTCTTCCTTGTCCAAGGCAGACTCTGAATCATCTGCTGTGAAGGAGTGGTTCAACAAGTGTCCCCAACACAGATTGGAAGCATTCTGGACAGCTTTAAGTGCAGGGTTGTGTACCACATTGTATCCTAGGCAGCTGTGAGGTCCAGCAGCATGACGCCTGTCTTTAGGTCCTATTGGAAGCCATTTTCAATGTAAGTGGTGAGTGCCAGAGCATGATCACATGTGCTGTGTCCCTTACCGGAACCAGCTTGGTTGACATTAAGGGTGGTCTCTACCTCCACTGATATGTGTTGCAGGGTAAAATGCTCAAAGATTTTAAAGCACACAAAAAGTAGTGAAATTGGCCGCCAATGTGAGATCTTTTCCAGGCTTTGGAATGGCAATAATTTGCCATATGCCACACCTTTGGGAGTAAGGTTGAGCTGTGATCCACAAGATAATTACAGTTGATGAAGCTTACTCAGCTTATATTAATTCATCCATGCAGAGAAATCCTACAATCCCTGATTTTGGTGTCTAATTGAATGGGGTTGGTGGGAGACAATTCCCCCTGGCACTGATTTCAGTTAAATTTAGTATGAGGATGGTACATGAAACCTTGTTGACATTTTCACTGAAATGGTGGACAGAATTGACATCCCAATGTGATGATTTACAAAGTGCCTGTGAACACTGCAGTTATTTTCCAATTGTCTGAAGAGTTCATTTTCAAAATTTCAAAGTGCTGATGAAAGCAACATATGTGGCCACATTGCTTTTATTTTCTGACAAACGACGAAAAAAAAAATTGGACCAGATATTTTTTACTACTTGGCTTCATGCCCATGAGAGTCAGTAAAAACCGTTTATTCACCTTTAAACTCTGATCTCAAATTCGGTTCGGAAGGAACTTGTAGCTTGTTGTAAAGGGCCAATGTGAATTGATTTAATGGCCCCGTTTCACCCGAGTTCAAGACCACAGTGCACAATCACCTGTGCTGTACGCACAAATTGGCAATCTCATTCAGAGTGGCTGGCATGGGAAATGTAAAGGTCACTCTGGTGCTCATATAAGGTGGGGTGGTCAAGGTACATTGCTGGAGCAGAATCACAACTGTTTTATTCTGCAAGCAAGACATGCTATGCTTGACCTGGGAATATTTGATGCTGACACTGTGCAAAATGTAGAGAAAATGTTCCATTTCCTTCACACTGACATCTCTGAAATTGAGCACAAGATTCAATTATTTCCCTACCACTCAGGAAAAAAATAATAATTGGATCATTTGGAAGCCCTCAAAATTTTCAGGTTAATTACATGCAGGATTGTGTGTAGACTGTTCTGAATGGATGTCTATAGCGTAACAAATGACTGGTGGAAAGACAGGAAAAAGGCATTGATGCAGAAATCAGATCAAAGAGTCATTGTGTATTGTCAGTCTCTACATTTTTCATGTTCTACGCCAAAAAAAATCCCCTAATTCTGTAGGAAAGCTGATTGACAAATGGGCCATATTTTCCTTCCATTTCCTTCCCAATAAAAAAAAAATAATACAGCTTTGGAAGCACAAGCGAATTAAACCTGGCAGGCTGCTTAATGGCATCTACATTTCAAATGAACACAGATATCGGGATCCACACAGGCTCATTTGGCATCTGTGTGACATAAAAGTTGAAACCATTATTCACAGCGTCCAGATAATCCTTGGCAACAGGCTAGAAGCCAATAATGCTCCTGAGTGAATGCAGTTCTGTTGGGATGTTGGTTGAGATTAGGAGCTTGGATCAAAAAAATCCCTTTCGAAAGGTTTTTTTTCTTCCATGTCTCTCTTGTGTGAGTTCACTCATAATCACAACATTGTATTTGAGATTGGTTTTGGCATGAGTGTACCTACTTATGCATACAGAGAACAATCCACACTAAAATACTTTGAAGAAACTTTAAAGAATGAAACTTCAATGAGAATCACGTTAAAACCAATACACTAATCATTGGATGTGTTCCATCTGAACACTTATTAAAATAACATGTTTCCTGTGGCATGGCTGATGGTAAATTGAAGGATTTGCTGTACTTACGAGGACACGAGCATTATACTTTGCAATGTGCAATGTATTCTATCTTGCGGCCAAGGTGACGCTGGGGAGAATTTTCTTCCTGTTGTGGGGGGGGGGGCGTGTGTTGTGAGGGGGTGGGTGGGCGCGCCCCCGATTGGCTGGGAGCTGCCATTTCACGTGGGTGGGCCAATTAAGGCCCGACCAGCATGACAAGCACTCGGAAGCGCTGAGTGCTCCATGTGCGGCCGGGGGGTGCGGTATAGTTGCCTGAGTTGCATGCGTGCAAGAGAGTGCAGAAATCTCCCTGAGGCGCAGAGGTGCTTCAGGGAGATTAGTTTTAACCTTAAACAGTTTAATAAAGTGTTGAAAAATTTTTTTATGACGTGTTTCCTCATGTGAAACTGTCACATGAGCTTGGACATGTGCACTGATTTTAATAAAAAATTTTCTGAAAATTTTAAATCATTCATGAAACCTCATCCCGCCCGTGGATGAGGTTCCACGAAAAACGTGAAGGCTGCCTGGGCTCTTCTCCTGCCCCCCCAACCTTAAGGTTGGATGGGCAGTTCAGCTGATTGCCTTAATTGTTTTTTAAGAGGCCCGAACAGGTCTTTGACAGTTTGGTGGGCGCACAGCTGACTCGGCTTCACGCCCGCCGAAGTGAAAATCTAAATGCCTCGTGCTGACATCGGAACACATTTGGCATCTGTGTGACATAAAAGTTGAAACCATTATTCACAGCGTCCAAATAAGCCTTGGCAACAGGCTAGAAGCCAATAATGCTCCTGAGTGAATGCAGTTCTGTTGGGTTGTTGGTTGAGATTAGGAGCTTGGATCAAAAAAATTCTTTTTGAAAGGTTTTTATTCTTCCATGTCTCTCTTGTGTGAGTTCACTCATAATCACAACATTGTATTTGAGATTGGTTTTGGCATGAGTGTACCCACTTATGCATACAGAGAACAATCCACACACGTTGTCCCCACTCGCTGAGCCAAAGATCCTGCCCAGCATGTCTAACTGCCACGTCTTCGTAAGGCCATAAGTTCATATTGCCATAAATAGGCACATCCTCAGATCAAACAGAAACTAATTTCAGTCAGGTAGATCCTGAAGGAAATTAGAGGGTATTTACTATTGGTAGTGGAAACATAGCAGAACAATTCCGTAGACAATCTTTTCTCCCCCTCTTTTAAAACACTTCTTTCAAATGTATCACAGATATTTTCATTGGAACAACTAGTGATGACTAAAAAGTGACGGACATGCATTTGATGTGTTTAAGCACTTCTCCTTCCTCTTTTGTGTCATGTCTTGTTCCTCTCCTTCCACTGGACTTTGTTCTGTTTAAATGCTGATCATGTATCGTTAAAAAAAAAATCGAGTTCCAGCTCTGATAAACAGTCCACAACTGAAACATGAACTTGTCCAATCTCTCCACAGATGGCAATGGACCTGCTGAGTATTCCCAGCCTTTTCTTTGTTTTTTCATTTTAAATCCAGGACTTTTACTCAGAACCTCGTTTTGCTCTTTTCGCATGGCTTGCATCCAACAGGCATAAAAGAGAATGTTGTGGTGGTGGGTGATAAAGAACTTCCAATGTTGACTATCTCCCTCGCCATCCCACCCGCACCACCAGCCCCCCAAAAGCCCAGACAGTTCCTCGCGCTTTTCACAGAGTTCTGACTGGATGTTGAGAGATTTGAATGTTGCTAAGTGACTGCTGGAGACTTGCCGAGCAAGGTCTGCCAGCTGAAGGCAGATGCTGCTGATATATCTGGCAGCTAGTTAGTGAGTGGCACTTGCTGTGGGACCATGAATCAGCTGGCGTCATGCTCCTGGGTGTTGATCCTTGAATACCAAAGCAACTAAGCAAATAAAGTTTGGTAATGCCTATGTGCCAGGTGATACTGAAGTATTAAATTGCTTTGCTGCTCTGGGATTGGTGTACTGAATCAGGAATGATTATCACAGAGCGGAAGTGGATCAATAGGCTCACCAGGTTTGATAGCTTGAGGGATCAGTCATGCATTCAGCTGAGCTGATTAGAATTAGTGGTGCACTTTGAGTTAGTGACTATCTGAGGGGGAAATTTTAAACTAATTTGCTAGGTGGGAATTCCATGAGAAAAGGTGGAACACCAGTTTTATAACTTGCTCAGTATAGCTCTCAATGGACAGTCAGGAGGAGTATGATACTGTAGGTTACTGAGGAAAGGTTTGGGTCAAAATTGCCACCCCCTTGTCTGTCCTTTCCCACAAGACAGTAAAGTTTTGATCCTCTAAGACAAGGGAGAGTGGAGCTGACCTGTTACTTAGGTAGCTGGTATCAGCAATCAACATTCACAGGCCAGGCACAGCGCAATGCCTAGTGAAAATGTCAATGGAAATGAAAATTGGGACAAGTGTTTAGGAGCTGGAAGAGGCCATTCAGCCCTTCAAGCCTGTTCCATGTTATTCACTTGGATTATGGCTGACCTGTATCTCCATTGCATCTACCCTGCTTGGTTCCATAACCTTTAATATCATCAGAGGGCAAATTTAAGTGTTGGCTGAACCGATACCACACATTTTGACAGTGACAGTGTCAGCTGTGACTCAATGTGTAGCACTCTCGCCTCCAAGACATATTGTGGGTTCAAGCCCCACTCCAGAGACATCGAATCATAGGATAGGTACAACACAGAAGGAGGCCACACAGCCCTTTGTGTCCACGCTGGCTGTCTACAAGAGAAACTCCATTGCCTTTACTGTGTAACCATGCAATTTCTTTACCTTTAGAAAGCCACAACTGAATCTGCCTCCAACCCACTCTAGGGCAATGTCCTCCAAATCCTAACAGCCGGCTGCATAAAAATAAAGTTTCCCTCATGTTGCCTTAAGTTTTTTTGCCATTCTCCTTAATTTAGTTCTCGACACTTCTGCCAATGAGAATATTTTCTCCCTATCTATCCTGATTAAACACCCTCAAAATTTTGAACATTCCTATCAAATCCCCTCTCAGCCATCTCTCCTCTAAGGAGGACACCCCAAGCTTCCCCACTCTATCCACGTAAATCAAGGCTGACACTCCAGTGCAGTGCTGCACTGTTGGAGGTGCCATCTTTCAGATGAGACATTAAACTGAGGCCCTCAGTTCTCTCAGGTGGACATAAAAAAATCCCATGACACAATTTTGAAGAACAGCATTGTCATTCCCTTCACCCTGCCCAATATTTATCTCGCAATGAATATCACTGTAACAGATCATCAGGTCATTATCACATTGAGGGAGCTTGCTGTGTGCAAATTGGCTTCTATGTTTCCTACATTACATTGCTGACTTCAGTAGTACTGTATTAGCTGTAAAGCACACCCTGATGTTGTGAAACACATTATATAAACTCGTCATTTTTTACACTGTTGTCTAAAGTCAAAATTGTCCCTATTAAATGAGAAGTGTTATGATGGTATCCGAGAAATTATTGTTGGCAATATTGAGCATTGAAAATAAATAGGTTCACATCTCAGTTAAAGCAGACAGAAGAATGTCATGCAAACCTATCACACTTTTGTTTGTTAATGTCACGTTTTAGGTTTGTGCCGGTACTCTTTGCTTAAATTAATCCAGCTCTCACACTAGGCTAAATTCTACCCAGTAAACTGTGGGCATATTTTGTGCTCTGCAATGAATTTTAATGCAAAATACACAGTATGCTTGACCTATTCAATCTTTGTACACAGAAACATTTTACATAATAATACTGATGAATGGAAAACTCTTTTATTTTTAATGCTTAATTTTGGCAGCAAGACAAATTTATCACAGGCAAGATGCAAAGTAAAACTTCCTCTGCTCTGTCTCAGCAATTTACATAGAAGTCAACAACGCTAGCTCTCTTCTTAAACTGGCGCAATATTTTTACCTCTCATATTACCTATCCTCACTGCCTGTCTGGGTAAAATGTCCAATTAATTCTGGATTATAGAATAGCCTTGCACTGAGGACACACTCTCTAAGGAGCGAATTTCGACAGCTATCAGAGAGCTTTCACCCAATTAGTCTGGCTGCACAACCTCAGAACATCCCAAAGCACTTCACAGTCAACAATGTACTTCTGGAACACACTCATTGTTCTACTGCAGGCAAACATGGCAGCAATTTTACACAGAAGTTCCCACAGCTTGACAATAGATCAGGTAAAATGATTTTTTTTGACATTGAGGGACAAATATTAACTGGGAGTTCTCCCCTGCTTTTCTTTAAATAGTGCCATGGGATCTTTTATGTCTACCTGAGAGAGCAGATGGGGCCTCAATTTAACATCTCATCTGAAAGATGGCACCTTGAACAGTGCAGACTTCCCTCAGTACTGCAGTTAAGTGTATGGATGGGGCATGAGCCTTTGGCCTTCTGACTTAGAGTGTGAGTGCTACCACCAAGTCTGATATCTGAAAAAAAATGGTTGCCAGTTTATTATTTCTCTAAAGGGGAGGTGGTGGCATAGTGGTATTGTCACTGGGCCGGTCCTCCCCAGGGTGATGCTCTGGGGGGCTGGGTTCAAATCCTATCATGGCAGATGGTGAAATTTGAATTCAATTTTAAAAGATCTGGAGTTATAAGTCTGATGATGACCATGAAACCACTGTCAATTGTAAAAACCCATCTGGTTCACTAATGTCCTTAAGGGAAGGAAATCACATGACTCCAGACCCACAGCAGTGTGGTTGGCACTTAGCTGCCCTCTGAACAAGGGCAATTAGGGATGGGCAATAAATGCTGGCCTGGCCAGTGACGCCCCCATCCCATGAGTGAATATAAAAAAAAGCATCCCTTTTGTTTTCATACTTGATGTCCACATCTTTAGTCCTCACTCTGGCAAAAGTTGGTATTTATTGCCCACCTCTAGCTACCTTTGATAGGGCGGTTAAGGACTTTCTTCATGAACCATTGCATTCCATGATAAAGGTGATCACACAGTGCTGCTGTTAGAAAGCTGTTTCGTATTACAGATTGAAGGGCAGTTGACTTGTCAATGTGGTGAATGAATTGAATTATACCTATCTTACTCTGCAAATGAAAGGCAACCCTTTACATTTGCACCTTTAGAAAATGATGCTGTTTTTGAACAGTATTTAAGTAGAGAAATATATCAGATACTTTGAGGTCTTTGTTTTAATGGTTAAAAATATTTACCTCAGGTTACTCGCTCCTTTTTGTACATTTGGGTTCTGACAGGGTCCTGCATAGAAGGAGAGTTGCCCAGAAGGCAGCTTATTAAAGATGCATGTGTCTGAGTTTTACCAACAAGTCAAAACAGTTACACAGAAACAAAGTTCAGATAGTCATAGTTGCTATTATAAAGATTTTCTCCAAACACTGGCACTGCCTCAATCAAGGAAATTGATCCATATATTCATTCTACTTTGGAAAGCGTGCTTGTCCAAATAGAGATTTGACAAATACACTAAAATCACGTTCAATGGAATGAGTATCTGCTTCAGGATATGATATTTTGATTTCTCTGCCTAAAAATGGTTTTCAAATATGATCTGATTTCTATTCCTTCTCATTATTCCATGTTCAGTCTCTACAAGATAAGATCGCGGATTTAGTGATTTTTTCCAATTCTCGACCTTTGCGACTCTGGTCATGGATCCAGACTGATTCACTTGGTTGGAGTTCTGGTAAATCATGCACTCTATAGCATTGGTTATAGTTTCTGGTTTGATTTGCATGATAGTCATCTTCCTTCACCCTTTCTCTATGTCAGTTGCTTTCAGATATGGAATAAGCGTGTGTAGGGGATCAGGAAGTTGAGTCTGCTGTAGCCTTCCCATCAGAAGTTCTGATGAAGTTAAGCCACCTGAAGTGGTGTGAAATGGCAGCTCAACAGTACTTTTCTTCAGCAAAGCTTTCACCGTTCTTACTCCTCTTCCGGCCTCTCCATTTGCTTGTGGGTTCCTGGGTGAACTAGTTGTTACACATAGGGTGGAATTTTCTGCACCAATTGGCATCGGGCACCATGGTGGGCATGAGCGGACAATATGGTGGAGAAGGACAAAAATCGGTTTCACAACGTCGTTAAACTCCGTCCGTCAGTGGAGGGGTGTGTTTCCTGCCACCACACGTCAGGAACTTCATTGTAATACATCTGCATATCATTACAAGCCAAGCTCGCCGGAATCATCCCCCCAGTGCTGGGTCACCTGGTGGAAGCGCTCATAGCCCCTCGCAATGTCATCATTGAATGTTAGTCCTGCTTCTTCCAAGCATTGCAACTCTGCTCTCACTCTGGATCAGGATGTCATCCATGTGGCAGATAACCACTCTAATCCCTGTAAAATGTCTGTCATCGTTCTTTGGAAAATCTCTGACATTGATGTAATTCCAAAGGGTAGTCAATTGAAGCAGTATCTCCCGATGGTGTGATGAACGTAGTCAGTAGTTTGGATTTCCCAATCCAAGGGTAGTTGTCAGAAACCACTGTTTGCATCCAACTTTGTAAAAATTGTGGTTTTTGCTAGCTTTGCCAGACTCTCATCCACAGACCCCATTGGGTAGAGCTCACTTTCCACTGCTTTGTTTAAGTGTGTGAGGTCAACACAGATTCATATTGAGCCATTTGGTTTCAGTACTGGAACTATACCTGAACACCTGCTTGTAGGTCCGGTTACAGTTGAGATAACTCCCTGATGCAGCACTGACTCAATTTCTAGTTTCGCCTTCTGTAAAAGTCGGGGTGGAACTTTCCTTGGGGTGAACAAGCACACTGGTTTTGCGTCTGGTCTCAATGTGATGCGATAGGCTGCTTTCAGCTTCTCCAAACCTCTGAATAATTTTGGAAATTCTTTCCTGAATTTTGTCATTTTTTTCTTGGCTTCCTAATTGATCTACTTTACCGATGAGCTGTGGGTCCGTGCAAGCTTTTCAACATTTATGAACACTCCAAGGGCTGAATTTTACGTTGATCAGGAGGGCGCATGCCTGACCTGAGTGGGTGTGAGATCGCAGGAGATGATGTTGGCCAAGCATCCCGAGGTCATCATGCACTCGTGATATTTCGCTCAGCAGGCGTGTGCAGAAACCGAAGTGTGTCCACCGACAATTAAAAGGACAATTAAGCCCACTAACAGCGCAATTGTCTACTATTTTTCGTCACCTGTCTAACCTTACAGCTGGCAGACGGGCAAATCGCCCAGGCGGCCTTTACATTTTTCTTGGAATCTCATCCAAGGGCAGGATGAAGTTTCCGTTATGAAATAAAATTAAAAATAAAAATCTGTGGGCAACATTTTTATCCTCTATACTTTCAGCTGCCTGATTGTGACGCTCAGGCATTTTTTTCCCTGCTTTTTAAAATGTTATTGGAATATTTTCGGGTCTGCAGCTCCTTGTGGCAGCTCTTTGCCATCAGGGAGCTTTCTCTAAGCACTTGTCCGTGCCCATGTTGACATCATTGCCCTCGCTCCTCCTGCCTCCACCCTGGCAGCGCTGAGCTTTTCAGTGTGCCCTTCACATTGGCTGGCCGTTAATTAGTCAGCCAGCATGAAATCGCGGTCAGGGGCCAATCGCAGTTGACGGTCCATTTCCCGGCCAATCCCGGGCTCACTGATCGCGCCCGCCCGCCGAGCTAAAAATTCAGGCCTTGGTTTTGGATAATATGCAAAGTTTCTGTGATTTCACTTCCTTTGTACTGAAGTTTAGCAGTCAAGTGTCCCTTGACCTTCAATTGAATGCCTCCCAGACCATGAAGTTGTATGGTCAATGGGTGGAGGTAGCCTTGCTTTTGCCATTGCTCTGTGTCTGAAAGAATTGAAACTCCTGCTCCAGAGTTGAATTTGAAGTTTGTTTTATGTCCATGGACCCTAAAGTCTGTGCTCCAATAGTTCCCATTTGAGCCTGTAATTTCTCCCAAGAATGACACTACATTTTCATTTCCGTCTTCAACCTTTTGAATGCTACATAATTTTAGTTGTTCCTCCTTTAATTTTGTGATAGGGGTTTTTTGCTGCAGCATATTGATTTAAAATGTCCTCTCCTCTACAAGAATGGCACTCTGCATTTTTGACGGGACTTTCTTCATGCCAGCGCAGCCTTTTCCTGCAATAGCGAGAACATTGAATAATGGCAGCTACCGTGCCGCTCTTCACTCTTTCCCTGTTTTGGATCAGGTGCACTGTGTCCTACAAATTGAATTGTGTCAGCTGTTTTTGTCCACTTGATCTCTCTGTCGCCTCAAATAGATATCGGACTTTGTTTCCTCACTTCTGCCAACCTTGTTAAGTGCACAGCCTTCACTAGGGTCAAATCTTCCCTACACTACAGAAAATCTGATAGAGTCCTGCAACAATGCAATCCTGAATTAATTCACCTTTCACGGCTCCACGTTTGCAATTCTCAGCTAGTTGATATAAATTGTTAATGAAGAAATCTGCATTCTTTCCTGGCCTTTGGTTACATCAATTGAACTTCGCCCTTTTATAATGGTGTTTCTTCTAAAGTTAAAATCGGTATCAAAAGCTTCAACCTCTTTGTATATTGCCGTTGCTTTATTTATGCCCTGTTTGACCATTAGCACTGCTTCCTACGGTATACTGAAGGGCACTCACCTGTTCCTTGCTAATCTTCTCTGCTAGTTCTGAAGGTGTTCTGCATCTGCTAGACCTACAACAGCAGTCCTACCACTTCCTGGCTTGATCCAGGCCTTCCATGTGATCAAAGCACTCTGCTAAAGGTAGTATTTCACTATGGCTTCTCTTCAAGTTCTGTTAATGATTCTCCCGCACTGTATTTGTCCCACAGTCATTTTTCTTGCTGCTTCTTCCAGTCACTGGGCTCTTGTTGCTTTTTCCATCATTACTACCTGTTATCATTGTTGTGGGGCTTAGATGTGCTTATCCATGGTTAGGATTTACAGACATTGCTAGAGGCAAGGTAGACTCTACCTTATATTAAACATTATACAACGTACAGTACAAGGATCTACATAAAACTCTCTCTTAGCATACTCTGTTATCATGTAATTTTACATCAATGATGATGTAGTGTATCTATTTACATATTTAACATCTAACCCATTTACCCAAGTCTACTTCAGCTAGAACAGGATTTGAACCTGTGCTGTTGGCATTAATCTGAGCCACACGCTAGTCATCTAGCCAACTGAGCCAACTAACCATGCCCATTCATCCAGTGCCCCTCCTGGGCCTCCACTCCAACCCAGTTTTACAGGATCCCAAAGTCCAGCTTACTGTAGATGGCACCCATGTTGCTTTACAAGCTATGAAAGAAAATCCTCTCAACCTCCTCACCAGGAAAGGATTCCACTCTTTGAATGTACAGACCATGAGTATATGACAGCATCGGAGGCAGAAGTGTGATAATGACTATCACTCTAAAGAGTCCTCAGTGACTCCATAAGGGACGCAACCAATCACTGGAGATTTCTTTTCTACTTACATTTTAGCATTGTGTCATGGACAGAACTTGTGCATTCCTTTCTACTTACCATGATCAATACATTTGTATGTAAGGAGTGTGTGTTTTCTAACTCTCGGAGTGATTGTACTAATTAAATGATTCCAGCAGCAAGCTTTTTTTGTGAGTTTTAGAAATAAAGAAGGTTTGCACACACTTGCCCCGGATATTTAAAACCCAATGTCTCAATCTCTCACTTGTCTCACCCACACTATCACACACACAAAGTTAGATATAGATTAAGGTAAAACATTACAGTTGCAACTTATAATTATCTCAGTCTCTTTCATGGCAGGCCTGTAGGTTCTTCCACGAGCTGATGCTTCAGTTGAAGTGAAGCTCTTGTAAAGCAGGAAATTCTCAGTAAGCTGTGAGTGTTCTTGTAGTCAAATTTCCAGGAGGCACATTCTCAGGTGAAATCAAAGTTGGAATAGATTTGAGGGAGTCCTTCTCCCACTTTCAAGGTATTGCTTTGTTTTTTTACCTAGGCTGTTTGGATGACTTACAACAGGTTTGATGACTTTTGATGTAATTCTCTCTGCAAGTAGCTTCTTGCTAAATTTTTAAAGTAGACAACAAAATAGCTTCTCATCATGTGACTTACTTGTACCAGTTCAAAGTCTTTTTTCCAAAAAAAATGGGTGGTGTGTTGATTGCACATCCTGGGTTGGCATTTGATACCTTGAGGATTTGAGACACCCAGTGACTTTGTGTTTCAATTTGAAATTATCCTTTGAATTAGTTTCAGGAAAGGCATTGATGCAACATCAGTCTGGAAGGTTCCTTTTGTTCCCTCTGAACACAGGGGACTGGTTCCAATCCACGAGAGAAGTCAAGTGATCTCTGCGCAGCCATCCTTTTGCAGTTTTCATGGTAGTTTTAAAATATAAAAATTAGTTTGAAGTTTAGAATATACTGGGAAATGACATTTGTCACCATTACCATTATGGAAAGGGTCCAGAGGAGGTTCACGAGAATGATCCCAGGAATGAAAGGCTTAACATATGAGGAACGTTTGAGGACTCTGGGTCTATACTCGATGGAGTTTAGAAGGATGAGGGGGGATCTGATTGAAACTTACAGAATACTGAAAGGCCTGGATAGAGTGGACGTGGGGAAGATGTTTCCATTAGTAGGAGAGACTAGGACCTGAGGGCACAGCCTCAGAGTAAAGGGAAGAGATGAGGAGAAACTTCTTTAGCCAGAGAGTGGTGAATCTATGGAATTCATTGCCACAGCAAGCTGTGGAGGCCAGGTCATTGAATGTATCTAAGACCGAGATAGATAGGTTCTTGATTGGTAAGGGGATCAAAGGTTATGGGGAGAAGGCGGGAGAATGGGGTTGAGAAACTTATCAGCCATGATTGAATGGCAGAGCAGACTTGAAGGGCTGAATGGCCTAATTTCTGTTCCTATGACTTATGGTCTTATTACCTTAACTTTACTTCCCCCCACACACCTTCAATAAAATGACCCATCCTTGAATTCAATATTGATCCAAGAACATGACAATACCTCAGACCTCTTTGTTTGCCTATGAACATGCCAATATCAATCATTGGATAGAATAGGTCAGCTCAAAATAACAATACCCTTTCCTTATGAATTTAGCCTCCATGAATAATAAGGCCGAACTGTGATGACTCCTATGGCTGCGTATGCTCTAAGTCAACTAGCTTCACTCAGAGTCTTAGTGGGAGACCTTGTGGCTCAGTCAGTACTGTTGTATGTTGTAGTATGTGCTTGCATGCCATTGTAATGTAAAGGTGCTCAGCAGAGCAAGGGTTGATGTAGAACTGGAGAATAGCACTCCTCACGGTATGATTATAGAGTCACATGGTAATAGACAGGGAGAACAGTCTAGAGAGAACACTCTGGAGCCAGTCTGCATGGTGGCAACAGTACCTTGCACGTCGTAGATAGAAAGAGGGATGAGGTCCTGCAACAAGAATTTAAGGAGCTAGGTAGCAGATTAAAAAGTAGGACATCAAAGGTTGTAATCTCTGGATTACCCCCTGTGCCATGTGCTAGTGAGTATAGGAATAGGAGGATAGAGGGGATGAATGTGTGGCTGAAGAGCTGCCGCAGGAGGGAGGGTTTTAGTTTCCTGGATCACTGGGTCTGTTTCTGGTGAAACTGGGGCCTGTACAAATCGGAAATGTTGATCCTGAACCGGAACGGGACCAACAGTCTTGTGGGGAGGCTTGCTTGTGCTGTTGGGTGGGGTGGGAGCAGGGGGGAGTTAAACTAATTTGGCGGGGTGGGGGTGGGATACAGAGTGGAGGTACAGTAGTGGGTGATGCACAGCCAAATATAGAAGAGAAACTAAATCAGTCTAGAAGGCAGAGCAAATATAGACCTGTTAAGGTGCAAGGGAATAATGCAAGGCTGGATTGCAGGTACTTTAACACAAGGAGTCTTACAAGTTGGATGGATGAATTGAGGGTGTTGATTAACACATGGGAATATGATATTGTTGCTATCACAGAGACAAGGTTGAGGGAAGGGCAAGACTGGCAGCTCAAAATTCCAGGGTATAGAATTTTTTAGGCATGACAGGGGGTGGGTGTAAAAGAGGAGGTGGCATTGCACTATTGACCAAGGAGTCAACTACAGCAGGAAGGAGGGATGGTATCTTAGAAGGTTCCTCAAATGAGGATATATGGGTAGAACTCAAAAACAAAAAGGGGGCAGTCACTCTACTGTGTGTATTATAGGCCTCCAAACAGTCAGCAGGAGATAGAGGAGCAGATATGTAGACAATTCTCAGAGATATGTAAAAATAATAGGGTTATAACAGTAGGGGATTTCAACTTCCCCAATATTAACTGGGATAGTCTTAGTGTGAAAAGCTTAGAGGGGGAAGAATTCTTAAAGTGGACCCAGGAGATCTTTTTGAGCCAGCACATAGAAAGTCCTAGAAGAGAAGGGGCAGTACTGGACCGAATCTTAGGGAATGAAGCCAGGCAAGTGGTAAAAGTGTCAGTGGGGGAGCGTTTCAGG
Source organism: Carcharodon carcharias (assembly GCF_017639515.1). NCBI lineage: Eukaryota > Metazoa > Chordata > Chondrichthyes > Lamniformes > Lamnidae > Carcharodon > Carcharodon carcharias. The sequence goes on along the minus strand of NC_054480.1, from coordinate 135,749,750 downwards.
GATAGTGACCATAACTCTCTAAGATTTAAGGTAGTTATGGAAAAGGACAAAGATGGACCAGAAATAAAGGTCCTGAATTGGGGGAAGGCCGATTTCAATATATAAGACAGGATCTGGCCAAAGTGGACTGGGAGCAGCTACTTGTAGGAAAGTCTACATCAGACCAGTGGGAGTCATTCAAAAAGGAACTAGTGAGAGTTCAGGGCCAACATGTTCCCATAGAGGTGAACGGTAGGACCAACAAGTCCAGGGAACCCTGGATGTCAAGGGATATAGAGGATTGGATAAGGAGGAAAAAGGAAGCTTATGGAAGATGCAGAGGGCTGAAAACAGTGGAAGCCCTAGACGAGTATAGAAAGTGTGGGGGTGTAATTAGGAAAGCAAAGAGGGGGCATGGAAAAGCACTGGTTGGCAAGATAAAGGAAAATCCCAAGGTATTTTATAAATATATTAAATGCAAGGGGATAACCAGGGAAAGAGTAGGGCCAATTAGGGACTGAAGTTGTGATCTGTGTGTGGAGTGGGAGGACGTAGGTGAGGTTTTAAATGATTACTTTTCATCTGTGTTCACTATGGAGAAGGATAGTGTTGGTGTAGAAATCAGGGAGGAGGGACTGTGATATTCTTGAACAAATTAACATCGAAAGAGAGGAGGTATTAATGGTTTTAGCGGGCTTAAAAATGGATAAATCCCCAGGCCCAGATGAGATGTATTCCAGGCTGCTATGTGAGGCAAGGGATGAGATTGCAGGGGCTCTGACACTAGTTTTCAAATCCTCTCTGGCCACAGGAAAGGTGTTAGAGGACTAGATGACAGAGAATGTGGTACCATTTATTCAAGAAGGTTAGTAGGGATAACTCAGGTAATTATAGGCCAGTGGGTCTAACATCTGTGGTAGGGAAACTATTGGAAAAAATTCTGAAGGACAGGACTAACCTTCACTTGGAAAGGCAGAGATTAATCAGGGATAGTCAGCATGGTTTTGTCAGGGGAAAATCATTTCTAACAAATTTGATTGAATTTTTCGAGGTGGTGACTAGTTGTATAGTTGAGGGTAGTGCAGTTGATGTAGTTTACATGGACTTCAGTAAGGCTTTTGACCAGGTCCCACATGGGAGAATGGTCAAGAAGGTAAGAGCCCATGGGATCCAGGGCAATTTGGAAAATTGGAACCAAAATTGGCTTAGTGGCAGGAGGCAGAGGGTGAAGGTCGAAGGTTGTTTTTGTGATTGGAAGCCTGTGACAAGTGGTGTACCACAGGGATCGGGGCTGGGACCCTTGCTGTTGTAGTGTACTTTAGTGATTTCGAGTATGAATATAGGAGGTATGATCAGTAGATGACACAAAAATTGGTGATGTCGTAAATAGTGAGGAAGAAAGCCTTAGATTGCAAGATGATATAGATGGGCTGGTAAAATGGGCAGAGCAGTGGCAAATAGAGTTTAATCCTGAGAAGTGTGAGGTGGTGCATTTTGGGAGGACTAACACAGCAAGAGAATACACAATGATTGGTAGGACCCTAGGAAATACAGAGGATCAGAGAGACCTTGGTGTACATGTCCATTGATCCCTGAAGGCAGCAGCACAGGTAGATAAGGTGGTTAAGAAGGCATATGGGATACTTGTCTTTATTAGCCAAGGCATAGAATACAAGATCAGGGGGATTATGTTGGAGCTGTATAAAATGCTAGTTAGGCCACATCTGGAGTACTGTGTGCAGTTCTGGTTGCCACACTATAGGAAGGATATGATTGCACTGGAGAGGGTGCAGAGGAGATTCAGCAGGATGTTGCCTGAGTTGGAGTGTTTCAGCTATGAAGAGATATTGGATAGGCTAGGGTTGTTTTCCTTAGAGCAGAGAAGACTGAGGGGAGACCTGATGGAGGTATACAAAATTATGAGGGTCATAGATAGGGTAGATAGGAAGAAACTTTTCACCTTAGTGGAGGTGTCAATTATCAGGGGACAGAGATTTAAGGTAAGGGGCAGAAGGTTTAGAGGGGATTTGAGGAAAAACTTTTTCACCCAGAGAGTGGTTGGAATCTGGAAACACTGGCTGAGGGGGTAGCTGAGGTAGGAACCCTCACAGCCTTTAAGACGTATTTAGGTGAGCACTTGAAATGCCATAGCACACAGGGTTACAGGCTAAATGCTGGGAAATGGGATTAGAATCGATAAGTGCTGGATGGCTGGCATGGATACGATGGTCCCAAGGGCCTGTTTCTGTGCTGTGTAACTCTGTGACTCTATGAGTAACCTGGGATCTGTAAATAATTAAAGGTTAACAATATATAGTTTATGTTTAAATATACATATCTCAAGACCTCATCATCAAGACATCTGAAGAACCCATGTTATAACAGGCAGTGCCCCTGTCTCTGAGCCAGAAGCTCTAGGTACAAGTCCTACTCCAGGAGTTGTTGGCCACGGAAGGAGCGTTCATGGTGAAGTTCAAATGTTTGATAATCAGCCTACTAATCCTTGCAAGGGAACAAAATTGCTTGCAAAGGTATGAAAGGAGAAGAGAAGGGAGAGCACTGAAAAGCAAAAGACTTAAACTGTCCGGGAGTTGCCTATTTGAAAACTAAAATGAATTTCTCTAACTGAGTGCGCTGTAAGCCAGCATAAACAATACTGTATTAACAGTGATGTGGGAAATTCTGATTTGATCCATTTGTGAACTGTGTATGCCCATTAAAGAGCAAACATAAAGAATGGTTATAATTTGCACTGATGAACACTAAACAAACAGTATGGTAACAGAGATCACCTTTTCGCACCTCTCTCATGTAGCCAAACCACCTGTTCACACTTGGTTGGAACTTACCTATTTTAGTGAGTGATACCTTCTGCTCCCCCTCCCTTATCGGAACACTTCAAATAAGATGTAGAACGCCAAAAGATCACAAGGTGTATACAGCTAAGGGAGGGTATTCAGCCCAGCCTACTCATCCTGCCTCTCTACCAGCAATCTTGTGCACCTAGGTGGCCCTAGAGCGGTTTCCCACTTTGTCCACTAAATATTTGAGGCCTTCCAGGAATGGTAAGCACAGCAGGATGTCAAGTGTGTTGTTAACCATGAGAATGAGATGGAAGTTTTACTTTGTCCGTCTTTCAGGTTAATTGGACTAGCTGGAAGAAGTGTTTTAAGATTGAGGGGGGAATTGTGTGTGCTGTTTCCGGTCTGGGTAATACTCAGTTACCCCAGTGCAACACTTTTTGGTTCGATTTAAATTGCCCCAACCTACTCATTCATCCAAAACCTCTGTCTGCCTCCCCTCTCCCTGTCACACCACGCAACAGGCCCTTCACTGATTCTCAATGGTTTCGTCTCCATTATTCTTCTTGGAAACCTAATGCAAACATTGATTACGCTTAATGTAAAGGAATTATTCCCGGCTGCAAACGTATGACTCTTATCCAACCACATAATTTATTCTGGAAATAATGCTCCATTTTCTTTCAAAAAAAGCACAGCCTTGTAACACGTGTGTGAATAGCAGGAAAGAACAACATGTCTGGAGCATGACTGTGGAGCATGGATGTGAGAGGGCAATAGGATGAGAGTGAGTTTGAATGTTGAATGGTCAGATGGGGATGTGAGGTGCCTGGGGAGAGAGAGGAGTGAGTGCGGCTTCAAGATGTGTTGTCCTGATGAGCAGTGCTGTGCAGGAGAATGCTGGTAAAGGCTGTGTATGAACTCGGCACCTGAGAGTGTCATGCCACTTACCTTTCCCACGCTCCTGAGGTCCTGGATCCTCAGGGTGCACTGTGTCCAGGTTGGAGGGAACGCATTCTTGTCGATAACTTCCTTGGCACTTAGCTCATTTCACCACAGCCCCTTAGACCCCTCAGCAGGATGTCCAGGTAAGAGTGAGAGACCCGGGGAACAGCCTTTCCAGGTCTCCTGTCCATGTTGTATCCTCAAAGATCCATACACAGTTGAGCTGTTGCGACCCATGCCATGGTCCCTTTAATTAAAAATTCCTCCCTGATAGAATCGACATATCATCCCACCTGCCCTCCCTCATAGGCCAGGGGACCTGGAGGCAGGATGCCAATGTCATGGCTCAGTTAAAGAGCCTCCATAAAGCCCACTAAATCTGGTAGGAGGTTCCAATGATCCTATCATCTTGGCAGGGACTAAATTTAAGAAATTCCACCCATGGACTCTCACCCCTCAGAAAAAAATGAATGTTCCAGGTGAAAAAATTGGGCATGGACCTCTGCACTGCCAATTTGTTTATCCTTGTGCCCATTTTAGGCCCATAAAACAGGGGGAACAATGTCAAATTTAGACTTCACGGTTTCTTCATGCAGATGATCTGAAGGACATATTTCAACCATCTTTAGGACATTTAGTAAATTCAACTTGTTGCTGGTATGCTGCTAGTTACTGCTGTTTCATAGCCAAGTGGTTATGGTACTGGGTTTGTAACCCCAAGATCAAGAGTTCAAATCTCACAATGGCAAACTATGAAACAATGTAACTTCATCTGAAAACAGATGGAAATGTGTTTGTACTTGAAAGAGTTACTGCTGTTTCATTGTATGTAAGTATGTGTACTTAGATGGCCCTCCAAGCAGACCCTCTGTGACCAGTGTATTGAATAGAGCTACTTGAATAACCTTTAAAGGTATCTAGAAGAAAGCAAAAGCACACAACATTAATAGCTATAGACATCTTCATGGCTACTTGTAAAGCAACTATAATTGCAAATTGAGTGTCTAACACTGTAGTTCTCAACATAGGTCAATCAGAAGTCGTTTGCTCAATCTAATTCTGCTCAGGCACTCAATTTCAGAGGAAGAACCAAGTAATTAGATCCTTGTTAGTAAATTCTCTGGAATGGCTATTGTCTTCACTTCTGTTTAGCATTTGTCCTGCAACTGGTGTTGGGATTAATAACACTGCTATAACGCAAGATTGGTACTTAGATGGAAAACTATAAATGCATTTTGTGTTTAATTTGTAATTTTGTGTTGTAAGGACAAAATTTGCTGCTCCCATTGTTAATTATTGGTTTCACTAGCTCTTAATAAGTTCAACACTAGTCGTTATCACTTCTAGAAAGTCTAACCAAAGGTTTCAAGAAAGGAGGTGCCTGCAATTACATTTAGTTCTCAACAGTGAAGGAATAACTTTTACCATTCACCTTAGCTCAGATGATTAGGATGTGGGGTTAACAATGCCAAGGTCGCAGGTTCAATCCCTGTACTGGTCACAAGATTTACCTGCGTTGTAGCAGGCAAGCGGCTGATTCTGTTCAATTGCTGTCACAAGATGGCTGCATTTAAAATAGGGCCATCAACACCCGTAGCAGCACATGGCTTCTTGCAAAATTTCTGCTACAACTGCCTGCAGACTTTTCATAGGCTTGTTAACGGAGATTTTCTACAAATCTGTATCTGTTTCAATATGGCATCGTCTAAAGCGGACTTGTGGCATCAGTAAATAGGGCAACCCAACAGAGAGAGTCACTGAGACACGCAGAGTCCAAAACAGGAAGTATAAAGCATGGAATATAAATAGATTTAAATAATTAGGGAAAACAAATTAAAGAATGGGATACACAAGTGGGATTTTGTCGATTGCCCTGGCAGCTACCTGCAATGAACCAGGTCTCATTTTAATATTGAATTAAAGCTGCTGCACTCACTTCAAACCCAGACTCCTAAATGCATTTGCCTTCATCAGAGCTTGTGCATCACAAGCTCTGACTGACATTTCTGGAGTTTTAAGCAGCACTTTGTGCTCTATGGGCTGTTCCCAGGGACACACACCAAGACAAACATTAACTGTAGCTGGAGGATCATCAGCTAGGCAAAAGACGCTCTTTGGTCTGCCTGAAACTTGCTGGTCCTCTAGTGCAAAAAGTTGTCCCTGGCCAAATCTTGCAGATTGGCACATTCTAAGGTCCTGGACTACATGCTGAGGGACGCACTCAAGCTTGGTGCAGCCATTGTTAAGGCACAATGGGGAAAGACCAGTGTGTAAGGCCTTTCAGCCATGGTACATCGAGGAGTTGGTAACACTGTGGGACCCCTCAGGATGTAAGCTTGTTCTTGAATGTATGTAGTTAATACTATTGTTTTGAGGCACCTCAAAATGCAACATGCTGTGTGGAAAAAGTTGATTGTTTATTTCACTTTCTGTTATGATAATTTGAAATATATTTTGCAATGTTCTTTTAGATATTTCTTTTTGAATAAAGTATATTTTGGCAAAAAAAATTCTGACTTTTAATCAGCCTAACCAAGAACTAAACCTAAATGGGCTACTGGGGTCAACTCAAAAAAAAGGTTCCGAAGCTTCCAAGTAGGAGTGCACAAAGCAAACTGTAAGATACTCCTGGCCTTCCCTTGTGCACTCTCAATTGTCTCCCTCCCTTGTACTTAAAATCTGGGCCTTAGTGCAATCCTCACCAGGTGAGCTCTTGATTCATTTTGACAAATCTTAAGGATAAGAAGGTGCACAATAAATAGGATTAATTCTCAGAAAAAAATTGATAGCAATTCTTTCATTGACAGGTTCTGTGAAACAATCAGATGGTTTGATAAACAGTTATACAAAGGCAAGGATTACATGCTACAACAGCTAAAATATTTTTTAAAAAACAGCTTTCTTCATGTCTACAAACATGTCCATGTTTTGATTTTGGTACTCATACAGGCAGGCTTGGATTATTATGTGTCGCAGGGCTCATCTGCTTTAAGAGTTTGCCTCACCACAGCCAGCTCAGGGCAAACTAAGGATTGTAACTTAAGTGTGTTGAAAGATGCATGGCACAGGAATGAGATGAGAATAAGGTTTGTTACTCAGAAATGTCAGACAGAGCTTGTGAAGCACATGCTTTGATGAAGGTAAATGCATTTAGAAGCCTGGACTTGAAGTGACCACAGCATCTTTAACTCAATATTGAAATGAGGTCTGCATTCATTTCAGGTAGCTGCTAGGGCAGCCTACAAAAGGCCCTGACCAATTTAACAGTGGCCCAAAGTGCCATATAGACTGGACATGGACCTCTGCACTGCCAATTTGGTTCTCATTGTGCCCATTTTAGGCCCATAAAACGGGGAACAATGTCAAATTTAAACCTCATGGTTTCTTAGTGCAGATGATCTCAAAAACATGTTTCAACCATCTCTTGATAAGCACGTAGGGTAGTAAATGAGAAAAGGCTAGTCTTCCCATTTTACATGAATACATGAATACTTGGATACATGAATGGGATTAGATTTCTAATTCTGAGATGTAATATGGGGTGGAAGTGCATCAGAGCTTACTGAGAAATCTAAAGCACTGTTATTTGATGTGAAACAAAAAAAGACAATTATTTTGCAACTTTCAGCCATCTGCTTGATAGACACCACTGAAATGAAAAATAAAATGAGATACGAAAGATACAGAAAGTAAACGATAATGCCCTTGAACTCAGCTGTGGTGGTTTCATAGTTACCAAACCTGAGTGTTAAATTGCTTTTATTATTCGCTCTGGATCTGTCACATGCTAACTATTTTTTAACATGCAAAGCGTCATGTGGGAAACAACAGATTAACTATGTTTATGTGTTCGATGGCAATGAGTGAAGCAATTAATTTTCAATGCTGAGGGAGGGTTTAAAAAAATTCCATGATACATTCCAAACTGCTTTTGAAGAATCTTGGGCTGAAGTTCACTTCAAGTAAAACATTTTAATTAATGGTTAAAATGTCAGAATAGGACTCGATCGTTGACCTTCTAAAACAATTAATTCTACTTGCAGCTTATAATCATAACAGTTTATTTTTCTGTTTGATTCAGTGACAGGCCTTGTGTATGGTAAGTAGGGAAAATCAGAAATTTAAATTATATGTTGAGTCCTTGGAGAATTTGATTCTAGTTGATCCTTGTTATATCCAGCTCAGGGGAACTAGCTAAGTCATTCTTCACATCAGGCGTTTATCTCATCAAAATCAAGCAGAAAGGTTTATGAGAGCTTAAACTCTGGAGCAATCAGGTCCATTTGCATAGCAATGTTACCTGCGCATCAGTCCAATATCCCAGTAACGTACACTAATGATTTCGTGAAGCCAGGCTGACACAAGAGGTTGGAAACATCTTGCATGTTTCATTTCAATCAATAATCCACAGAGATGGTAATGAGCTTGATGACAGTATTAACTTTCTCACATAGTTCCCCAAGGCATCACTTTCAGAATCCTCATCCTCTACTAAAACCTGTCCAAAAATCTTGCCTCACCTTACCTTCATTGTATCCTCCAGCCTTATGTAAATAGGGAACAATTATTCCAATTCGTCACTGAGTCGGTAACTAGAGGACAGAAATTTGAGGCCATTACCAAAGGAACGAAGGGTGAGATTAGGTTCATCATTTCAAGTGGTTACCATTGTCAACAGGCATGCTCACCCTGCCCAGGGATTTTCTGATCCACTCATCCCAATGCTCCTTAACCCAACTGCTCCTGTTTCAGGCCAAGTATGTCCTAGCTTGTGTACTCTAGCCTGTTTTGGCCTACCCTACTTGATAGAACTCAGATGGCTAGGCAGTAGAGCTCAAAGCCTAGTCTTTATACACTTATACACGGAAGCACACATTGCATATTATACATCTCCAGCCAACAACCCCTCCTTCAGTCTGTTGCTATGTATATGTATATGACCACAGGTAATTCCCACCAGCTGAATACAATTAATGTCCAACACAGATCACTGCCCAGTTGGCTGTCCTGAGTGTTTTTAATGGCCAATCTATTCATTCAGCTGCCCAAATATTTGATGATCCCAACCTTACACAGGGCACCAATTTTCCAATTTAGGACAAAGCCAGGCAGAGCATTTGCCCTGCACTCTATGCCCAGTTTCAGTTAGCATTCCACCCGAAATGCAGCTCAAATGTCCTCACATACCTTCATCTGTGCCATCAAATATTGCTCTTGCCTAGTGCCAGCTGGCTGCCCTGGGACATTTCTTTTCTACCCGTTGGCCACCTGGGGGGTAATAATAAGGTTCGGTGTTTGAAATGAATCTAGGCCCCCTGATGGCACCAACAAGTAACTAGTTGGCACTAGTCAGCTGTTTGAGACTCAAAATCTGTCCCATAATTCCTGTGCAAGCGAACGATGCCTGGGAGATCAGCTAAATATCGTACTTTGTGTATTGCATGGTGTAATATTGCTATCATCACGTGAAGTGGATCCTCTGACTGACTGTGAGAAATGCCAACAGACATTGTAACATATATATTCAAAATAGCAAAGCTCACGAGCTAACCTTGGGCTACCATGCTCATAAATTCCTAACAATTGGGAAGTTCAATCTTTTTTTTTGCTTAGGGTAGCCATAATCCACAGATTCAGAAGTAAATCTCCTTGAGAGTACTTTCCTGTGGAAGTTCTCCAGCTCGCCTGGTGCAAGAGCTGTAGAAACCCTTGAGAACACAGTGAATGATATTTACACAGCTTTTTTAGTGTTTCCACAGCTCTTTTGCCAAAGCTATGTCATTAAGACAGGGGATCCTTCAGTGAAATCCACCTCACCACTGTGTTCTCTTACTTCCAGGAACTCGGATCCTGAAGGAAATTAACGAGGTGAGTAGAGTTTGCATTGTACTTTCAGTTGTTTAATAAAAACTGAACGGTAAGTTTTCACTGTGGGCAGTAGCATTAAGTGAGCAACATCAGCTGAAGCATTTGTAATCATCTTCAGGCAGGAGTGCTCTGCCTCCTCCTGATTTCCTCAGCATCTTGGATGCTGGTCTTTAGCCAATTCGGTTCACTCAACGTGACATCAAGAAATAGCTGAGTGCACCTGCCACAACAAATTCTATCAGCCCTGATAACATCCCAGCTGTAGCACTGAAGACTTGTGCTTCAGAACTAGCTGCACCCCCAGCCAAGCTGTTCCAGTACAGCTACAACACTGGCATCTAACCGGCCATGTGGAAAGTTGCCCAGGTATGTCCTACCCACAAAAAGCAGGACAAATCCAACCCGGTCAACTAGCAGCCCATCAACCTACTCTCAACCATTAGCAAAATGATGAAAGGAGCTATCAATTGGCGGTTACTTAGCGATAACCTGCACGCAGATGCTCAGCTTGGGTCTTGCCAGGACCACAGAGCTCCGGACATTATTACAAACTTGGTCTAAACGTGGGCAAAAGAGCTGAATCCCACTGGTGATGTCAGAGTGACTGCATTTGCCATCAAGGCAGCATTTGACCGTGTGGCATAAAGGAGCTAACAAAATTGAAGCCAATGGGAATCAGGAGGAAAATTCTTCACAGGCTGGAGTCATGCTTAGCACAAAGGAAGGTGATTGTGGTTGTTGGAGCTCAAATATCTCAACTCCAGGAGATTGCTGCAGGAGTTCCTCAGGGTAGTGTAACAGGCCCAACTATCTTCAGCTGTTTTTTTTTTTATTCTTCCATGTGATGTGGGCATCACTGGCAAAAACAGCATCTATTGTCCATCCCTAATTGCCTTTGAGAAGGTGGTGGTGAGCCACCTTTTTGAATCACTGCAGGCCATGTGGTGTAGGTCCGCCCCACAGTGTCATTAGGAAGGAAGTTCCAGGATGTTGATCCAGCAACAGTGAAGGAATAGCAATATAGTTCCAGGTCAGGGTGGTGTCCGGCTTGGTGGGGAACTCGCAGGTGGTGGTGTTCGCATGCAACTGCTGCCCTTGTCTTTCTAGGTGGTAGAGCTTGCAGGTTTGGAAGGTGCTTTCTAAGGAGCCTTGGTGATTTGCTGCAGAGCATCTTGTAGACACTGCTGCTACTGTGCTTTGGTGATGGAGAGAGTGAATGTTGAAGGTGGTAGATGGGATGCCAATCAAGTGAGCTGCTTTGTCCTCAAAGGTGTTGGGCTTCTTGAGTGTTATTGGGGCTGCACTCATCCAAGCATGTGGACAGTGTTCCATCACACTCCTGACTTGTACCTTGTAGATGGTAGACAGGCTTTGGGAAGCCAGGAGATGAGTTACTTGCCACAGAATTCCCAGCCCCTGGTCCTGTTCAAAATAGTGTCCTGGGATCATTTACATCCACTTGAGAGAGCAAACAGATCTGAGTTGCTCCCTGATGCTGCAACACTTCCTCAGTATTGCACTGGGGTGTCAACCCAGATTAGGTGAAATTCAAAATTAACCCCAGGGGCTCCGCTTTAAGACAACAAGAAACCTTGTTTTCCAACACCATCAGTTTCTGACATATTGGACAGGATTTTCCAGGATTTTACTGGATTTTATTATCATGTCACATGAGTTGGGACATGCCCATAATTTTTACAAAAACTTTATTAAGTTTGGTGGATGAGGTTTAATGTTTTTTCTCATTCCTGCCGGGGTTCCCAGTCTGCCCGCCAGCCTTAAGGTCAGCCGGGCAGGTCCACCAATTATTTCAATTGTTCTGTCAATGGTCTCAGTTGGCCATTGACAGGTCAGCGGGCGCACAGCTGATTTTGCTGCACTCCCGCCTTCCTGAAAATTGAAATGGGGCGCGGTGACATCAGGAGATCCGCCTGACGTCACCGCCTGTCATTTTACGCATCAGCGAGCAGGGCCCCCCCCCTCCCCACCCCTGCTCACCAACGGGAAAATCCTGCCTATTATTGGACATTGTGATCACTAAAGCTCTGAGTCCTGGGCCAGGATTTTGTCCTCGCCGGGGGCAGGTCCGCGATCGGATCCGCACCGCGATTTCACGCAGGCGGGGCCAATTAAGGCCGCCGTGCGTGGATCGTGAGCGGCAGCGCTCAGTGCTACCTGTGCAGGCAGGGGGAGGGAAGAGGGGAGAGTCGGGCCTGGAGCACAGCTCGCGCATGTGCACAAAAGAGCGCTCCAACCTCCCTGAGAGCACGGAGCTGCCTCAGGGAGATTGAAGCGCTTTTGAAAAAAAAATTAAATTAAGGCAATAAAAATTTTTACAGAAATGTCCCACCTCATGTGACTCTTGTCACGTGAGGCGGGACATGTTTTAAATTCCAAAATGAAGTTTTTATTTAATGTTTATTTGCTTTAGGAAACCTCATCCCACCTGTAGATGAGGTTTCCTAAAAAAGGTAAAGGTCGCTTGGCCTTTTTGCCTGCCCGCCGACCGTGAGGTTGGACGGGCAGCATAAATTTGATTTTAATCAGCTTGTTAATGGCCTTAACAGGCCCTTCAATTATCAACGGGCATGTGGCCAATTCCAGTGTGCGCCCGCCGAACGAAATATCGCACAAGCCTGATGTCATTGCGTGTCATTTTAAACTCTGGCATGTCGGGCATGCTGAGTGTAAAATTCTGCCCCTTGGATTCTTTTTAAAAGTTTTTGCATAGACCACCTTCCCTGGTACCAAAACCTGGACTGCAGTTTCTCGAAAACTGATCCTGTTGAAACCCTTTGAAATAGGGTATTAATTTTTAAATAAAACTCAAGATTGCTTCTTAATGTAAATCCGTTCAGCACTGCATAACAATGAAGTCAGATAATTGGATGACTAATGGTAAATTAATATTTATGCACGAAAGAAAACAAATTATTTGCTACAAGAATCAGTAAACAATGCTTCAGATATGATTTAGGCAGAGCGTGTTCAGTGTCACCAAAAAGGGTGAAACTATTTAATTTAAATGAAACCCATCCATTATTAATTGTCTTAACTGGTGTTTTAGTCACTTTATGCTATCCAATTATCAGCTGATGTATTGACTAAAGTTGTGCTGAATATTAGATTATACACTCAATGGAAAAACAATGAAGGGTGTGGATGAACAGAGACAATCAGGGTTTAAATACACTGGGGGATATAAACCCAGTTTTGGCCTAGTGGTTGCAATTTGTAATCAGACTACATCTGTTTCCTTTGAGAAAATTTCATGCTGCCTCCATGTGCACATTATTTCTGCAGGCAACCAGGTGCAACCTGCACTGTTTGCTGGCTCCACGCACAATAGGGGGCCTAACAGTGTGTGAGGTTAGGATGTATCCTAGTTAACCTCCAGCTCTTAAAGGCAGTCTGTCTCTCTTAAAGGATAGCTGCACTGAATCAAAGGAGGATGCTGCTGACTGTCACTGCTGCAAATGAAGACACTGGAGGGGAGTCGATCAAGAAAGGGGTAAGTGGTGACCTATGGAGGCTTACAGAATAAATTGGAACTTGGAGGAGCACTCCAGTTCCTCATGGCTCCATAGTCAGCAAAGTATATTGTGACAAACTTACCTTTTTGGTGGCATGTTGCAATTTATGGACCACTGCTTAGGTTGACAATTTGGAGGTACAGCCTTCATATTATAGCTTTGATTCTCTGACATTCATTTGTGGAAGCACAGCCTTACTGAGTTTGCTTTAATATCTTTCACTGGTAAAGTAGCAATGATGCCATCTTAAAACTTGAATTAACCACACAGGGTTTACAATGATGAATTTGGACACCTAATTTTTTTTTTTACTCAAAAGCTTTCCTGTTGGAGATATCTTTTAACATGTAGCATTAGGAATTTGTTTGCATCCTGCATTAGAGATGAAGCGAAGTAATAAATCAAGGCACCAGGGGAACAGACACAGCTTGTCACTTGCTAGCAGCCGCCATAACTTGATCTTGACATTATCTTTTGCTTGAAGCAAACCTGTGAAGTGATGGTTATATTTTTCCCTTTGATTTTTCTCTCACCAGTTTTATTTCATTTTCTCCTCCTGAAAATGGTGACTCTTTGCTGGGGTAGGGTGCCAGAGGTCCTAGTTGCCCACTGGTAACTCATTCGTATAGTTAGTTTTCATGTATGAACTTTGGCGATGAGTATCAGCAAGTTACTGAACCATAACGAACATTATTGACTTTACAGTCAATACTCACAGACATGCTCTCCCAACAACCAACAGTGGATAGCAGTCACTAACAGGTACCTTTGCTGATTCTACCTTCTCTAATCTTTAAGAAGGACGTGAGGGCATGAGGGTGTCGCAAAGTGCTTTGCAGCTAATTAAGTACATTTGAAGTGTAGTCACTATTGTAATGTAAGAATCCCAGCAGCCAATTTGTGCATAGCAAGCTCCCACAAACAGGAACGTGTTAATGATCAGATAATCTGTTTTTTAGGTGATGCTGATTAAGGATGAAATATTGGCCAAGACACGTATAAATAACTCCACTGCTTCACTTCAAAGTAGTGTCCTCGAATCTTTCACCTGAGAGAGCAGATGGGGTTTAATGCACCCGAAAGAGAAGGAACACAAATAAAAACAGGCAGATTCATGAGAATGGGTCCAGGGATGAGGAACTTCAGTTACATGGATAGATCGGAGAAGCCAGGGCTATTCTCCTTGGAAAAGAGAAGACTACGAACCGATTTGATAGAAGTGTTCAAAATCATGAGGGATCTGGGCAGAATATATAGAGGGAAACTGCTCCCGTTGGCAGAAGAGTCAAGAGCCAGAGGACATCGATTTAAGTTGACTGGCAGAAGAAGCAACAACAGCATGAGGAAACTTTCTTTCACAGTGGCCTGAATTTTTCCCATGTCGGGCGGGCTCAGTGGGAGTGGGCACAGGCATTGGCAGAGCCGGCCACTGCCTGCGATCGGCTCCGCACCGCCATTTTACGCGGGTGAGCCAATTAAGGCCCGCCCAGTGTTATACGCGAGCGGTAGTGCTGTCCGGGCTGGGAGGAGGAGGAGGGAGAGTCGGGGCTGCCTCCGGGAGATTGAAGTGCTTTTAAAAATCATCAATAAAATCAATAAAAATGTAATGAAACATGCCCCCTCGTGTAACTGTGTCACATGAGATGGGACATGCTTTTATTTTTCTGGGAAACCTTGTAGTTAATTCATAAAAGCTTTAGGAAACCTCATCCCGCTCATGGGGTGAGGTTCCTAAAAAACTAAAGGCCGCTTGGCCTTTTCACCTGCCTCGCCAATCGTAAGATTGGACGGCGGCGTTAACTTGACATTAATTACTTCGTTAATGGCGTCAGTAGGCCTATCAATTATCGACGGGCGCGCAGCCGACTCTGGCGTGCACTCGCCGAGAGTAACATCGTGAGATGGTGCGATGTTGGCGGGACGCCCGCCCAGCGTCATCGCTCATCATTTTAGGCGCCGGCGTGTCGCTGACTGACAATCCCTGGCCAGTGAGTGGTTAGGATCTGGAATGCACTGACTGAGACTGCACTGGAGGCAGCTTCAATCGATGCTTTCAAAAGAAAATTGGATAATCCTGTGAGGAGAAAAGATTTGCAGGGCCATGGGGAAAAGGAGGGGGAAGCAAGACGAGAAGAGTTTCTCTTGCCGAGAGCTGGTACAGCCATGGCTGGCCAAATGGCCTCCTTCTATGCTTTAGCCATTCTAGTGGCCTTACTGCTACCCCACCTTTAGATCAATGACGTTCCATGGACCAGGGATCACATTTGGGATCTTTCTGATCTAAATGATTCAGATATTAAATAAACATGCTGAGCTAATGACTGTAATTGTAAAATGCAGAAGGATGCCAATGTTTTCCTTTAGTGCCTGAACCAAACACACTACTGTGTTATTTTCCATCACTCACTATTGTGTGTTAACTGGATTGACCAAAGAGGAGATTAATAGGGATCTTTGGTATATAAGATTGAGAGTAAGTGTGAGGCAGAGACAAGCCACTTGGTTTTATTTGTGATAAAGTGAGTAGAATAGCAAGTGAAGCAACTTGAAATGTTCTTCTATATTAAAGGTGCTATATAGATTCAAGTTGTTATTGATATATCAGGTCAAGAGAGAGGATAAGCCCACTGGACTAGACCATCACAACTTTTAATCATACTAACACTGAAGTATGGTATTTTCTCTTCCTATTTCTTGCTTGTTTCCTTTATAAGAATCTCAGCAGAGATCAGCCATTTTGCCTAGTACAGAATATTTCTGCCTGAGAAACTTGGAACATGAAACCAAAGTACTCAAGGCCTTTGACAGGTTGACGTTAACCCTTTGCTTGCCCGTCATTTCTGATACACCTCTGGGACATTGGCAAAGTCGAAGCGTCAAAGCTAGAGTGAAGGATAAGAAATGTTGAAAGCTTGTATGAAGTTAGGGTGCATTCTTTGCCACAAGGGATCAGTGCTTGTGTGATCCGTGAAACCTTGCAACTGAAATGTTGCCATTGTTTACTCTGTAACATGCTCTTGCTGATTTTGACAGCTATTTTGTAAAATGGGAGAAAGACTTGCATTTATACAGTGTCTTTCACAACCTCAGGATGTCGCAAAGTGTTTTACAGCTAATTAGGTACATTTGAATTGCAGACACTGTTGTGATGTAAGAAACCTGGCAGCCAGTTTGTGCACAGCAAGGTCCCAAAAACAGGGATGTGATAATGATCCGATAATCTGTTTTTTTTTAGTGATGCTGATTAAGGGATAAAGTATTGGCCAAGACACCTATAAATAACTCCCCTGTTTTTCTTCAAAATAGTGCCCTGGAATCTTTCACCTGAAAGAGTAGATGGGGCTTTGGTTTAATGCCTCATCTGAAAGAGAGAGAAGACAAACAGAAACAAACATTGAAATCATGGAAAGGGTAAAAAAGCTGCAGCATTATTTAACTTTGATGGTGGCGGTGTGTTGTTACAGTTCACTCACGGAGTTTGAGTTGCTGGCAGCAACATACAGTAGCTTGTACATACACGTTGTGATCCAGAGCTATGGACAGTGATGGTAGAGGCTCCAACATTCTTTTCATCACACTCCTGACCAGGCTCACCCACCTACGCCAGTGGCATGTGTTGGAACAACTTGTAACCTGTTTGGCCACATTGTGACGTCCGGGGGGGTGGGATTTGAACCCAGAGGTTCTGGCTTAGAGGCAGGGACTCAGTGAAAAGTAAACAAAAACTGTCGAAAGAGCTGGAAAATACAGAGCTGAAGCATGGAGTAGACATTTAAAGCATTGCGAATAAACACTGTTACACACATAGGGCAGAATTTTATGGATGACATGCGGGTGGTGGAGCCTGCAGGTCAGTGCTTAAAATGGCGTGCGCTGACATCAGGCGAGCGTCCCGACATCACCGCGCGCCATCGTGATATTTAGCTGGGCGGACGCGCGATGAAGCGCGGCGCATGCCCGTCATTAATTAAAGGCCTTGTTAAGGCCCCTAACTCGGCAATCGACGCCGATTTTGAGGCGCCCGTGCGACCTTCAGCTCGGTGCATGGGCGCAGCAGGCAGGCGGGTAAGTGACCTTTTAACAAAACTCATCCCCGGGTGGGATATGTGGGCTCAGTGAGGTTGTCAATGTTTTATGTGAAGTATTTATTGCAGCAAGTGTTTTAAACTTGCCTGTGTGATTGTTAGCAGTTCAGATCGATCTCCAGCAGCTTTCTCTGTACTTTGACGCTTCAGCTCAGCACTCTGCAGACAGGAATCTTTATTGGGCCTGCAGCTTTCCAGAGGCCTCCATTTAGCCTGGGTATGGGTTCTGACAACTCCACTGGAGGCAGCTCCTCTGAGGAGGAAGGGAGGGATAGAATAAGGAGGAGGCCAGGAGTGGACAATCAGCCTCCAGGGGAGTCACCTTTGGAAGTACAGGTGCAGGCACAAGGGGCGCAGGGCCAAGAGGTTGTCCAAGGTGGAAGGGGTCACAGAAGACGACACTATCCTGCTGCAAGGGTATACAGGCGGCGAAGCAGCTACCTCAATATGACTGAGGTGCAGTGCAGAAGGAGGCTGCGACTGTCAAGGGTGACAGTCAACTATATCTGTCAGATGATTGGCCTGAGATCTCCCCTAACTGTGTGGGTAGACACCCCATGGCAGCGGCTCTAAAGGTCACAGTTGCCCTCCACTTCTATGCATCTGGCTCCTTCCAGGGCTCGGTGGGTGATATTTGCCGTGTCTCCCAATCAGCTGTCCACACTTGTGTAAAGCAGGTTACAGGCACTCTGTTCAGACTGGCATTGACCTTCATCCACTTCCGCTGCGACCAGGCAAGTCAGGCACAGCGAACCAGAGGCTTTGCAGCCATTGCTGGCTTCCCCCGTGTCCAGAGTGCTATAGACTGTACACATGTGACCATCAAGGCGCCAGCAGGTGAGCCCGGTGCCTTCGTCAACAGGAAGGGCTTCCACTCCATGAACGTGCAGATAGTGTGTGATCACAGGATGTGGGACTTAGGTGCTACATCTTCCACCTCATCAGCTGTAACTAGGGGTTTAGTACAGAAACATCAATGTCCACTCAAACACTCCTGAGATGTCTGTGAAACATACAAATGCAGCACAAAGGAAACACCCTCAGTCATGGTCACAAATGTGGACTTTATCCCCATCCATCAGATGGTGCCACCAAAAACATGACAAAATGTTACTCTGACGTTTACAAAAATAAATTCCCTAATCCAGGGGCAACACAAAATCACCAGTGAGAAACCCATGGAGTGCCTAAGGTGCCTTATGCTTATGTTTTCGGGTGCTACGTCTTGGTGCCGCCCCATCGCTGGGAGTGGTATCTGAGACAGCCTGCTGACTCTGCTGTCCTGTTGGCCTCGATGACCTTGGCAGACGTCCTCTGGCCCGTGGAGCCTGTGCTGGCCCCGCCTTTGAGGGAGTGGCCAGTTCCAGAACTGGCACCTCCCCAGTTGTCGCAGCCTCAATGGATGCAACGGTCACTGGCAGATGTTCAGAGGAGCTGCTGCCCTCATCCGGCGCGCCCTGAGAGGAGCTCGCAGCGACGACAGGCAGCTGCTGCGCCGATATGAGGTCACATTGGACCTCCCTGCTCACCACAGTTGGATGGGTACCGAGCTGGGACACTTGGTATCCAGAACATCTCCCACATTGCCAATGACCATCCGTGGCCATTAGCGCTGTGAGGACTAGCAGGTCAGAGCGTAAACCAATCAGAAGATTCTCAATCTGTTGGAAGCCCCTCTCCATGAGAGTCGCCAATCTCTCAATGGAGGAAGACTGAAGCTCTGCCCTGAGGTTCATGCCATCACTGACACCCTGCCTGGACTCCTCCACCACAGAGACCAACTGAAGCACACCCTCATGCAACCCTGCCAGATGCTCCTGCGCATCCTGCCGCTTGTCCTGCATCTGCTGCATGGCTGACATCTCCAGAGGACATCATCACTGCCCGACTCAGCATGTGCCTGGTACCCTGCAGTCCTCCGGCTGCTGGCGCCATTGGCACTCTCTGTCCATACCATCTCCTCCTGTGATTGAGAAGTGCCCTTTCCACTGTGCCCCGGGACACTAGCTGATGTTATATTCCCCACCGATGTGATAGTTGCTGCGCTGGTGCCTGGCTCACTGAAATGATGTGACGCCAGTGCCAATTGACACCCTTCAGGTGTGGAGGGGGGGCTCTGGACTTGTCCCTGGTGGCCATGCGGTGGTGATGCTGAAATTAACAACAAGGACAGTGCATCAGTTAGCGTTCAGTCAGTAACACCATTCATCCCTTTCCCACCCAGGCTCATAATGTGCTCAACCTTCAAGAACCTAAGGAGAAGAACATTGGTGGGATGGTAAATCATCAAGAGGAGACCCAAACATTACATGCGCACACAGACAGGCTGGTCAGATGGTCTAAGGAATGCCACATGGAATGTTAATGTGGATAAGTGTGCAGTTAAGCACTTGGGCAAGACAAACAAGGTACGGGAATACATGATTAATAGTAGGACCGTGGAAAGTAAGGACGATTACAGGGACCTTGCTGGGCTGACCCGTTAAGGTAGCAGAACAGGAACATAAGGCGTTTAACAAGGGCAAAGCCAAACCTTGCCTTTATTAGCCGAGGAATAGAATGTAGGAAAAGGGAGGTCATGTTGCAAGTGCAGAAAACCCTACACTTCTGCGTTCACTTGTGACCTGCACATCATGGGAGGGATGGCATTGGAGTGGGGAGAGTGCAGAGGTTCCTGACCTGGATGCATGCTGGCCTGGAGAGTTGGAGTTATGAGTAAACATTGCAAACGCTTGTGACAATTGCCATGGAGCACAGGAGATTGACAGGTCACATTATTGACCTTTATACGTTATGAGGGGCATAGACCAGGTGAACAGAAGGCAACATTTCCCCTTGGCGCAGGGATGACTAACGTGGTGGCATTTATTTAAGTTGAGTGCCATGAGGTTGACAGGTGAGGTGCTGAGGACCTTTTGGACAGAGTAATGTGGGACCCACTGGCTGAAAGGGTGGTGGAGGTACAAACCCTCCTAAGGTGCAATAAGTATTTGGATGTGCAGCAGCGATGCCATGTTAGGCCATGGGGATAGTGGTCACAAATGGGATATAGCAACTTTGGAAGGCGCTAGAGACGCGCATCCTCAATGGATCGAGGCACCTTTGTGTATAACTCACACGCCTGACTTTATCAATCTGTGAATGAGCAGTGTTGCTGCATTAATGATTGCAGCAATCATCAGTGCTTTGGATGGTGGGGAGACAGAGTGGATGGGACTGTGGCCCTCAAATACCTGGCCGCTGCACCCCAGCCTCGCATACACCCGCCGACCTGGCCACTTGGCTTCTTCCCAGCTCCATGGCCTGTTCTTCAAAGTGGGTGACGGTGTGCAGCATGGCCTGTCCACCACCAGTGCGCAAACGCTCTTGGTTGTTGTGTTCAGTTTTCACCTGCAGAACAGAGAAGAGGATTTATTGGGGCTGATCGCTCATGTACTCTGCATGCGCACGCCGCACTCCAACCCCGGTAGCCCATCTGAAGCCTCCAGCGGCTCCTGTCCACACTACTAGTGATCAGTCCCCAGAAGATAGTACGGCTGCTCCCAACCCCCTCCCCCAACGGACACTTTGGACACATTCGGCGTCTATCACTTTCAATAACACACGGGTCTTAGCGCCCATGGCAAGGAGGCACAACTAGGTGTGGTGCCGATGCCAGCAGATGGCTCTTGGCCACGACACCTTGAGGCTCCCCTTCCACCATCTCATCACCATCAATATGACATGTGTTGGAGTTCTGAGTATGGGTCTAGCGGCCTCCCCTGCAGGTTACCCCCAGACTACTCAAATGTGACAAACACCAACAAATGCTGCGGGGAGAACCCATCTTCTCATCCAACACCAAGGCTGATGTAAGCATGGTCACTATTTGTTTGCCCAACCAGCGTGAGCCAAATGCCCAATGCAGTAACAACACTAAGACGTGGCGGGGAAGGGGGGCCTCAAAGGCTAAGGCTACCTGCTGGGTTAAATGGCCAAGGCTGACATGGTACTCACCCTTGCAGAGCGCAACAAATCATTGAAGTGTTTGCGGCACTGGGTCCCTGTGCGATGGACAGCATCTTAGGAGCTGACCACCTCTGCCACCTCCTGCCAGGCCCGTTTGATAACATGGAGGGCCCTCCTCCTCCCATCCTCGTGAAACAGGACCTCCCGACGTTCTGCCACCTCTTCGAGAAGGGCAGCAAGGCAGGCATCAGAGAAGTGAAGGGCACATTGGCCTACCCTGCAGCCTGCCCTCCTCCTCTGGCCTGCCCTCCTCCAGAGCCCGCTGTGCAGACCCCCTGCACCTGTTGCTGGCCATGGTGAACAGCCTAAAGGAGGCTGCCTGGCCTTTCTTTATACAGGCTGCTGGTTCCCCATTGGAACCTGTGGTCTGTGCATGCCCACCGCAAATTTGAAAATCCCGCTCTCCTCGGGAGTGTGAAATGTGCTGGGTGGGCATTAATTGGCCCGCCAGCGCAAAATGGCGGCGCGGCCCGCTTCGCCAGTGGCGATCGGCTCCGTGCCCGCCTGCGATTGTATCGGGCCTGCCCGCCTGACAAATGGAAAATTCTGCCCATAGAAACTAGTGTCATCTCTGCACAGCTCTGAGATATAAAATCTACGCTTGCCTACATTACAATACAGGTTACACCTCAAAGGTATTTCATAGGCTGTGAAGTACTTTGGGTTGTCATGAGGTTATGAATTAAGGTACTATATAAATATGAGTCTTTCTTTCTATTTGGTAAAAAGGAAAAGATGCAAATTAGTTCTGACAATAGGTTATTGACCTAAAACGTTAATCGTCCTCCAGAGAGACTGCGAAACTTGCTGAGCATATTTCCAGTATTTCTGTTTTTGCTTCAGGTTTCCAGCCACAGAAAAACTGGACATTATTGTTACATTCTAAATCGGTGTGTAGAGCGCATATGGTACACACTTCACTGTCTGAAGAAGTATCGGTAAATTATGATGTGGTAAAAAAGGCTATTTTGAGTGCGTATGAGTTGGTTCCTGAAGCATATAGGCAGAACTTTAGGAATATGAGAAAACAGCCTAGGCAAACTTATATTGAGCATGAGAGAGTAAAACAAATTAATTTTGACCGGTGGATACAGGCATTAAAAATAGATACAACATATGCAGCTCTTAGGAAAGTAATTCTTTTGGAAGAATTTAAAGATTCAATCCCTTCGGTGGTGAGAATTCATGTGGAGGAGCAGAGTGTTCAAACTGTAAGACAAGCAGCAGAAATAGCTAATGATTATGACTTAGTTCATAGAGCTCAACCTTTTTTTTATCACCTTTTTAAATCCAAAAAGGATAGAAAGTGGGAAGGTGAAAGGGAGGTAGGTAGTCAGGGAAGAGAATGAGTAGTTGGAAATTCCCAGGAAGTTTTTTTCAGAATAAGAAGGAAGGTGTTCAGGGTAGAAGTGACATTCAATAGTTGAGCTGTTTTCTTTGTAATAAAGTGGGGCACACGAAGTCAGTATTTTGGAAATTGTAGGAAAAATGTGATGGAACACAAAGACTGTATGTGGACTATTGAAAGATAAATGTGGTGACAAAATGGATTCATATCCTATACCACAGTTGGAGGATTGTATTGAGAAAGTGGGACAATCAAAATTTATCATCAAAATTGACTTGCCAGAAGGATATTGGCAAGTACCGTTATTGGACAGTGCAAAGGAGATATCGGCTTTTGTGATGCCAAATGGACTATATCAGTTTATGCTATTTGGTATGAAGAAGGCACCTGTGACATTTCAAAGACTGACAGACAAAGTAATTGCAGGTCTAAGCAATTGTGCTGTTTATACTGATGATCTGATAGTTGAGGGAGGAGCATTTACAGTATCTGGAAGAATTATTTACTCGATTACAAGAAGCTAATTTGGTGATGAACTTGGCTAAAAGTGAATTTGCAAAAGCGCAAGTTAAGTATCTTGGCCATATCATTGGACATGGTAAGGTGGCTCCAAGAGATGTGAAAGGTAAGGTTATCATGGATTTCCCAGTGCCTACAACAAAATGAGAAATTTTGAGATTTCTGGACATGAGTGGGTTTTACCGGAAATTTGAACCAAATTTTAGCCAAGTGGTTGCTCCACTGACTGAACTATTAAAAAAGAACAAGAAGCTTCAATGGACACTGGCATGTCAGAAGGCATTTAATAGTTTGAAAACTGTATTAACTACAACACCATTTGTGGCAGTACCCAATTAGGCCAAGCAATTTAAGTTGGCCATTGACGCAAGCAATATATGTATTGGGGGCCGTACTGTTACAAGAAGATGACACTGGAATTGAAAAACCGATAGGGTATTATTCACGGAAGTTGAATACACAACAGAGAAGATATTCAATGATTGAAAAGGAGACTTTAGGTTTGATGTTAACACTGCAGCATTTTGAAATCTATGTGGCAAACAATTCGTTAGAAACTATTGTTAATACAGACAACAATCCTTTAAAGATTCTGGACAAATTTTGAGACAAAAGCACAAGGCCATTCAGGTGGTGTTTATTACTGCAACTATTTAAATTACAGATAATACATGTCGCTGGATGAGAGAATATATCTGCAGATGGGTTATCAAGAGTTTGAAGCTTAAAGGGAAAATTGGACATTTTTAAAACCTAGACACTGAACTGGAATGATTTCTGCTAATACCAAGGATTTAGATATATATTGTCATGCTAATGCATGCACCCGGTAGTGTAAATATATAGTTAAGTGTAGGAGATAGTGTAAGATGTGTTATTAAAAATGAAGCTGTCTTTTAGAATTATGATTGTTCATTTTTCGATAAGAAGAGGGATGTCATGAAGAGATTAATGTCTATAATGTTATTAGATTTTTTTAAAAATAGAGTTTAATGGTGTTTGTGTCTATGTGTGTGTCTGTGTGTGTCTTCATTGGATTAAAGCCAGCCAGTCTGGGTGCTTTGATGTATAGTAGTTTTGAGATGTTAATTGGGGAAACAATAAGTAAGGATAGAAGGTAAAGAATACATTTGCATTTGTTTAACAAACCATTCAAAAGAATGGGTGAAATCTTGCACCTGGCTAGAAGACACCAAGCAATGTGTTTATGTTTTTCAGCTTACTAATAAAATTGACAGAATCAAAGGATGTTACTGTTAGAGGAAGTAAAATGAAAAGCCCATTGATACAATGGAAAATATACATTCAAAGAGAAAGATATGTATAAAGGAGAAAGGAGTTTGTGTGTGTAAGGCAAAGGCATTTTAAGATCCATCAAGTGTGAGAAGCCTCCAGTCCTGTAAACCTAAAGTCTGCCTGCAAGGACCCAGAACTGAAGGAAACTCATTTTAAATGCGACTGTCCAGGATGTGCTCTGCCAGGTGTCTCTTTAAATCTATGAGTTTTCCTGTTGCCTTAACAGGGGTGAAACTAAGAGTCAGGTTAATTAGGGGATTTTGTACTTATTTTTTAGTAATTTGTAGATGTGTATGTGTTTAATTTGTTGTTAAATTAATAAATGTTTAATTTAGTTTGATATAAAAAAAACCTCTTGAGGCTCAGTGGTCTTATCCCTGAATCCAGAGCCACATCTCAAACAAACCAATTGAAAATGTAGGTTATGACAGCTGTTTCAAGTTTCCCTCTGGGATTTAAACAACTCAGCCTTTACCATAAGTGGTGTCATAATAAGCTCTGAGGGGAGCTGTGCCTTCCCTATAACTCACTCTGTACATACTGTCAATGGTGTAAATAACTAATTAGCTCATTTTTGAATAGATATCCTGATATGCTTGCAGCTCTTCCTTGCTAGAATCCTGGCCTAGTACATTCTACAACAGCACGGTGTCTCTCCCATACCTGAGCTGCACGCTGCTTCTCCTTCTGAGCTGGAAGACAAATGGGAAGCCACCCAGCTTGAGAGCCTGCCCGCCATCCTTAATTGGATGGCAAGCCCGCCCTCTAGCAGGCCACCAATTGACCAATGGGAAATACACAACAAGTGGTTAGGATCTGCAATGCATCGCCTGAGAGTGTGTTGGAGGCAGATTCAATCGTAGCTTTCAAAAGAGAATTGGATCATTATCTGAAAAGGAAAAATTTGCAGAGCTATGAGGAAAGGGGGAGATTGGCATGAGGTGAATTGCTGTTGCAGAGAGCTAACACCGTCAATAAGAGAATGGTCTCTTATTGTGCTGTAACAGTTCTATGATTACACATCAGGATCTCAACCCAAAGCATAAAATCATGCCTATATTTGTTTATCCCCACATATATCCCACCTGCCCGCACCCACTGGCCTAAATATAAATATCTCTAACCTATCTGCCTTTCAATATTCTTATTGTTCAGAATTGGGTAATTAGCTAACCTTTAGGCTAGTGTTGAATTTTTATCCAAATGGTCAGGTGTTCACTCATGATTCACAAACACCTTTAATGCCATTCAATTTGAGCCAAAACCTAATACCACACAGAAAAGAAATTAGTCCGACAATGAAGATAAGAAATAATGAAATTGTAACTCAGTTGGAGGTGAAATTAAAATAGAGCCTCCTAATACATGACAAAAATAGTCAGGTTAGCTTGACGCCTCACTATGCTGAAGGTGGGCCAGCAGGAATGTGAATTTCTACAAAGCAGACAGCTGGTCCTATGCTCAAGTTCACTCTAGTTAATTTTGTAGTGCACCATCTTAAACAGGGAAGCTGATAAAATATATCTGGCTAAGTCTTTCGAGAGAAATGCACTGAACAGAAAAATAAATAACATTAAACTTCTTTGATTTCCCTAAGGTTTTGTTTTTCAATAGTCACACAATAGTTTGTTATGACTTCTACATTTTAAATGACGGAGCCCAAATTATTAATTTACATCCATCTTTGAATTTACATTGAAATAAATTATAGTTCATAAAATGAACTACGTTAAAATGTGAAATAACTTTTGGATAACACATGAGTTGGAGAATGTTATAAATAAAAAAGCATTTTGAGACATGAATGATGCCCCAACCTGGGAGAGAAAACCTTGAACTATGTAACTGCATCATTTTATACAAGGATGGAAGTATGAGAAAGAAAGCATGTTTAATGTGCACATGATAAAATGGAAGATCCATCCATTTTTAAAAAATCAGTGTAATTTGGCTTATCAAATTCTAGGTGGGTAAATATATTGCTGTCTTATAATTTATCCTTATGTTTAGTTCACTGGGTGAGTCTCATAGTAATTGACTATTTGGTTATTGGCTCATCACTGAACCTTGATGTACACAATTTAAAAAGACCTAACCACCTACTAAAAATTATGCTTGGCAGTATCTAGGGAAATTTCCAGAAGCTAAGTAATCCAGGGCACTTTAATTGACCACCTGCCTTGCTTTTGTAAGGCAAGGACAGGGTTAAATTTGCCTCCATGGAGTTTTGGATCACAACACTGAGATGCCAAAATGTGAAGTGACTTCTGAGCTAACTTTGAGTTTAATATTAATCTCTCTGATGGTGAATGGCTAACACTTTCTCGCCCTTCTGCTAATGTAGAAACATTTAGGCTTGGCAGTTGCATATGGAAGAAATCTTACAAAATGCATCAGGATTTCTCCCCCCCTTTCCATTGGCCTGGCTTCCAGGTGACTATTTAACCCACTGCTAATGGTTACAAAGAGCAAGCTGGTATTTTTCCCAGCACTTGAGGTTGTTTTTGAACGATTTACCCTAATTGCCTAAGATGGTAGCGTCCCCCTGCTTCAAAACCTGACACTTCCAGTCTCTTCCCACCTACATCCGCGATTCCTCTGACGCCCTACGTCATATCAACAATTTCCAGTTCCCTGGCCCCAACTGCCTCCTCTTCACCATGGACGTCCAATCCCTCTACACCTCCATCCCCCACCGGGATGGTCTGATGGCTCTCCGCTTCTTCCTCGAACAGAGGCCTGAACAATCCCCATCCACCACTACTCTCCTCCGTCTGGCTGAAATTGTTCTCTCACTGAACAATTTCTCCTTAAACTCGTCTCACTTCCTCCAAATAAAAGGTTTGGCTATGGGTACCAGCATGGGCCCCAGTTATGCCTGTCTCTTTATGGGGTATAGAGTCATGGAGTCATGGAGGTCTACAGCACAGAAAAAGGCCCTTCGGCCCATCGAAACTACACTGGTCAAACAAGTACCTAACTATTCTAATCACATTTTCCAGCACTAGGCTCATAACATTGTATGCCATGGCATCGCAAGTGCACACCCCAATACTTCTTAAATGTTATGAGGATTTCTGCCTCTACCACCCTCTCAGGCAGTGAGTTCCAGATTCCCACCACCCTCTGGGTAAAAAAATTCTTCCTCACATCCCCTCTAAACCTCCTGTCCCTTACCTCAAATCTATGCCCCCTGGTTATTGATCCCTCCACCAAGGGGAAAAGTGCCTTCCTGTCTACCCTATCTATGCCCCTCATAATTTTATACACCTCAATCGTGTCCCCCTTCAATCTCCTCTGCTCCAGGGAAAATAACTCCAGTCTATCCAATCTCTCCTCATAACTAAAACAATCCAGCCCAGGCAACATCCTGGTAAATCTCCTCTGCACTCTTTCTAGTGCAATCTCATCCTTCCTATAATGCAGATTCCAGAACTGCATGCAATACACTAGCTGTGGCCTAACCAGCGTTTTATACAGTTCCAGCATAATCTCCTTGCTCTTATACTCTATGCCTTGACTAATAAGGGCAAGTATCCCATATGCCTTCTTAACCATCTTATCTACCTGTCCCGCTACCTTAAGGGACCGTTGGGCATGTATACCAAGGTCCCTCTGATCCTCGTATACTTCCCAGGATCCTACCATTCATCGTGTATTCCCGTGCCTTGTTTGTCCTGCCCAAGTGCATCACCTCACACTTATCCAGATTAAATTCCATTTACCACTGATCAGCCCATCTGACCAGCCTATCTATATCCTCCTGTAATCTAAGGCGATCTTCCTCATTATTTACCATCCCACCCATTTTCGTGTCATCCGCGAACTTATTGATCAATCCTCCTACATTCAAGTATAAATCATTCATTAATACCACAAACAGCAAGGGACCCAACACTGATCACTGTAGAACCCCACTGGACACAGGCATCCAGTCACAAAAACACCTCCTGACCATCACCCTCTGCTTCCTGCCTCTCAGCCAATTCTGGATCCAAATTGCCAAATTGTCTTGGATCCCATGGGCTCTTACCTTAGTTATCAGTCTCTCATGCAGGACCTTATCAAAAGCCTTGCTGAAGTCCAAGTAGACTACATCAAATGCATTGCCCTCATCTACATGCCTGGTCACCTCCTCGAAAAATTCAATTAAATTGGTCAGACATGACCTCATCTTAACAAAACCATGCTGACTGTCCTTGATTAATCCCTGCCTCTCCAAATGTAGGTTAATTCTGTCCCTCAGAATTGTTTCCAATAGTTTCCCCACCACTGAGGTTAAACTGTCTGGCCTGTAGTTCCCTGGTTTATCCCTTCCTCCCTTCTTGAATAAATGGTACCACACTGGCTGTCCTCCAGTCCTCTGGCACATCTCCTGTGGCCAGAGAGGTATTGAAAATTATTGCCAGACCCTCTGCTATCTACTCCCTTATCTCACTCAACAGCCTGTGTGTGGAACATTCCTTGTTCCAGTCCTACTCAGGCCCCCTCCCACAATTCTTTCTCCGGTACATCAATGTCTGCTTCAGTGCCACTTCATGCTCTTGTCTGGACCTGGAAAATGTATTAATTTTGCTTCCAATTTCCACCCCTCCATAATTTTCACATGGTCCATCTCTGACGCTTCCCTTCCCTTCCTTGACCTCTCTGTCTCAATTTCTGCTGATAGACTGTCCACCAATATTCATTACAAGCTACCGACTCCCACAGTACCTCGACTACAGCTCCTCTTGCCCTGCTTCCTGTAAGGACTCCATCCCATTCTCTCAGTTCCTTCGCCTCCATTGCATCTGTTCTGATGATGCCACTTTCCAAAACAGTTCCTCTGACAGGTCTTCCTTCTTCCTTAACCGAGGTTTTCCACCCACGTGGTTGACAGGGCCCTTAACAGTGTCTGGCCCATCTCCTGCACATCCACCCTCACACCTTCCTCTCCCTCCCAGAACCATGATAGGGTCCCCCTTGTCCTCACTTATCACCCCACCAGCCTCCGCATTCAAAGGATCATCCTCCGCCATTTTCGCCAACTCCAGCATGATGCCATCACCAAACACATCTTCCCCTCACACCTCCTATCAGCATTCCGTAGGGACCATTCCCTCCAGGACACCCTGGTCCACTCCTCCATCACCCCCTACACCTCAACCCCCTCCTATGGCACCTTCTCTTGCAACTGCAGTAGGAGCAACACCTGCCCCTTTACTTCCCCCATCCTCACCGTCCAAGGGCCCAAACACTCCTTCAAGTGAAGCAGCATTTCACTTGCACTTCCCTCAATTTAGTCTACTGCATTCGTTCCTCCCACTGCGGTTTCCTCTACATTGGAGAGACCAAATGCAGACTGGGTGACTGCTTTGCGGAATACCTTCGGTCTGTCCGCAAGCATGACCCAGACCTCCCTGTCGCTTGCCATTTCAACACACCACCCTGCTCTCATGCCCACATGTCTGTCCTTGGCTTGCTGCAATGCTCCAGTTAAGCTCAACACAAACTGGAGGAACAGCACCTCATCTTCCGATTAGGCACTTTACAGCCTTCCGGACTTAACATTGAGTTCACCAACTTCAGATCATGAACCCACTCCTCCATCCCTACCCCCTTTCCGACCCCCCTTTTTTCTAATAATTGTATATATTTTTTAAATATATTTTTCTTTTGTCACCTATTTACATTATTTTAAAATACATTTCCATCCATTGTTTTATCTCCACCTTTTAGCCTATTTCGATCCCTTCCCCCGACCCCACTCCCACTAGGGATATCTGTACCTTGCTTGTCCTGCTTTCTACCCTTAATGTCACCATTAGCACATCCTTTAGCTAATATCACCACCGTCAATACCCCTTTGTCCTTTTGTCTATGACATCTTTGGCAATCTCTTCTTTGCCTCCACCTATCACTGGCCCTCTATCCTGCTTTACTTGTCCCACCCTCCTCAAACGGCTTACATTTCACCTCATTTCTATTTTTCTTTAGTTTTGACGAAGAGTCATGCGGACTCAAAACGTTAGCTGTGTTCCTCTCCACAGACGCTGTCAGACCTACTGAGTTTTTCCAGCTATTTTTGTTTTTGTTTCAAAACCTTACACGTTTGAAATCGCAGCAACGCGAGACCCTGGTCTGATGAGCTCCAAGTTGTGACGGAGTACCTCATCTTCCTCACAGTCTGGATGATGATGTGAAACCCTGATGAGACTGTTAACTATCACTGGTTCCCGTTTAAAGCAACCTATTTGTTTGTAATAAGTTCAGTTTTATCACCACCCGCCTGATTGCAGAGGTGGAGATTAAATCCAAGAGTTCCGATGAACATAAATTTTGATCCCATCTTAAAAAATTAGATTGTGTTAGCTTTCCGCTGGTTGGAAATTGAAATAATGAAGCGTTGCGTTAAAATTAGTGAAACTGTTTAGATTTTTAGAACAACATTTTTGTAAAAAAACAATCTATGGCTTCTAATTTCTGATTCCTGTCCATGTTTTGTTTTATTCATTCATGGGATGTGGCTAGGCCAGCATTTATTGCCCATCTCTCATTGCTCTTGAGAAGGACTGCCCATTAATTACTTGTGGGGGAGAATTTTCTCCCCGTCGGGCGGGCAGAGCGGGAGCAGGCAAGGGCGGACGCGGCAACCAATCACCACACGCGATCGGCTGCGCGCCGCCATTTTATGTAGGCGGGCCAATTAAGGCCCGCCCAGTATGATGCGCACCCAGAAGCGCTCAGCGCTACCTGTGCGGGCGGGGGAGGGGGGGTGGTGGGGAAGGAGGGAGAGTCGGGGCCTGCATTCCTTCGCGCACGAGTGCGAAAGAGCTCAGAAATCTCCCCGAGGCACAGAGCTGCATCAGGGAGAAGAATTTGATTAAAAAAAAAATGAAAAAAAAATTAGTCAGACATGTCCCTTCATGTGACAATGTCACATGAGCTGGGATATGTCTATGAATTTTAATAAAAATTTTATTGAAGCTATAAACCTTTCATGAAACCGCATCCCGCCCTTGGATGAGGTTTCATGAGAAATGCAAAGGCCGCCTGGGCTCTTCACCTGCCCACCAAC
This sequence comes from Carcharodon carcharias, assembly GCF_017639515.1. Lineage (NCBI taxonomy): Eukaryota > Metazoa > Chordata > Chondrichthyes > Lamniformes > Lamnidae > Carcharodon > Carcharodon carcharias. The sequence continues at coordinate 135,718,311 of NC_054480.1, read as the reverse complement.
AAACTTTAAGGTTGGACGGGCAGCTCAAACAATCAGTTTAATTATATCTAATTCATGGCCTTAACAGGCCTTTGACAGTTCGGCAGGTGCGCAGCTGACTCCGGTGTGCGCCCGCTGAACTATAGATTGGAATGATGCGCGGTGATGTCGGGACACACGCCCAATGTCACTGTGCGTCATTTTATGCGGCGGCGTGTGGGACCCGCCCCCACATTCTGGCCGTGGTGTGCTGGCAGGTATGAAAATCTCCAGACAGATGGCGTCAATGCCACCTTCTAATCAGCATCTCTGTGCCACAGGACTGATCATGCCAGTTTGCCACCTATGGGAAGGACAGAGGCCGATCTGAGGCAGCAGAAGCCGTTGTGGGACCCAGGGCAGCCCTGTCTTATCTCCAATATTGAGCCTGGGCTTAAAGCTGTTGTTGTGAACTGACTGACCATTCTAGAACTGCCCTATGATCATTTTTCGCTTGTCCTTCTGGGGCATGATTGAAACTGCGCAAAATGTCTGCTGTTTCGCTAGCTCCACCAGCACATTTCTGGCAAGGAGCTTGCGATACATTGATATCTGAGTGGTCCATCTGACCTTTAGCTGCTCATGGAGGCTGTGATGGCCTTTCACCTTACTTTGCTCCATTCCCCTTCCATTGGAATCAGTGGAAACAAACAAACATCAAGTGGTTTCTGGAATGGGTAGTCAATTGCTAAGTTCAACTTTATACCCAAGTCGTAAATATTGGGAACATGGAAGTGTTTCTCTGGTCTTGGCCTTACACCTTGGGTTGCCAACTCTGGAGGTCTCATCACATGACCCCCTGCGTCCAACCGCCCCACCTGGTTAAACAGGCTTTCTTCCTCCATTTCCCATATTTTTATAACTCATGGGGAAGAATTTTCCACCTGCCGGGGTGAGGGGGTTGGAATTCAGGAACGGGCTTATGCGGGCTGCCATTTTATGTGGATGGGCCAATTATGGCCTGCCCAGAGTGACGTCCGCCAGGAAGCGCTATGCGCTCCCTATGCACGCGGGGTGGGGGGGGATGGTTCTCTAATCCGGGAGTGCGCTCTTTCACGCATGCGCACAAAAGAGCGCACTCATCTCCCTGAGGCTAAGTGCAGCCTCAGGGAGATCGGCACCAAATTTAAAAATGGTACATGTAGAGAAATGAAATTCCCCTGATATGTCCCCTCATTAAATTTTTAAAAACCCTACATGAAACCTCACCCCGCCCGTGGATGAGGTTTCGTGCTTTTTCTGAAGCCCGCCAGGTCTCCCGGCTTGCCCACCACTAACTAGTCTAATTACTTTTTAAATGGCTGCAATTGGCCGTTGGCAGAGCGATGGGCACACAGCTGATTCGGCTGTGCCCCCGCCGACCTGAAAGTTGAAATGAGGCGGGGTGATGTCGGGAGTTCCGCCCAACGTCATCCCGCATCATTTTACGTGTCGGCGAGCGGGCCCCGCCCCCCCCCACTCACCGACCTCACTATCCTGCCCATAAAGAAAATGTGCCCAATGAGAAAAAGGACTATTGTTTTGAATATGTCTAAGATTTTTCTTTGCAGTTCCCTTGTCTCAGTCTCCAGTCGATTAATATCTGATGCTTGGAGAAGACTCCAGGACAATTTGGCAACCCTACTGTGTCTGGGCAGCAAGTTCAAATCTATATCTGTATATTCGACTTTGAAAACATAAATCATCCAGCACTTTGATTAAATTCCCTCCAAGGCTTCAAATGTATGTGTTTAAAAATTCAGTTGTCCTCAAATGTTTTCACTCCCAAAGTTTTAAAAGGGAACAGAAAGCCTTTTATTCCACATATAAAAAGTTTACTAAGGAAAAGGGTATAAGCCATCTGGTGCATATAAAAAGAACTCCTTTTAATTGATCTGTAACTATTATAAAGCATGCATTAGTTACACCATTAATCTTCATTCTTTGTACTTTCTGTGTTTAATTATGTTTATACATGTGCAGCAGAGTGAGAAAGCATGACTGAAATTGCTAATTTACAGGGCTTTTTTATATCAGGTTTCCACAATAACAGGGAATAGTGAATGAAAAGGTTCGCAGCAAATATTTTAGACCGGATAGTGGGGTGGGGTGCTACCATTGGGCTCAAAGCCCCTGTGCTGAGACTATTCAATCGAATGGGTCGAAGAAGTCCTTTCAGCCCAGTTCATCTCAATTTTCCAGACTACCAATCCTCCTTTATTTCCCACTGCAACGTCTTGCAGTACCCGGTGTCCTTAACGGGTGGCTAGTCGCCAGAACACTCAACTGCGGGCAGCGCATACCAACTTCAACACTGGGCCGCACCTTCACAGAGCTGGTGAGCTGTGGGCACCGGTTGGGCATCGGGAAGCAGCTAGGCCGATACTATATGTAGCTTTTTGGAGGTGATCTTTCCCCATTCAGATATCTCCTGGGAGCAGAAGGAGGCGATCCTCAGAGAAAGAAGAAGTGGAGGAGATTAGCAGAGCTGGCTGCAATCTATGGTTCTTTCATGGGGGGGTCAGGAGGAGCACTAGAATAGCTTGGCATTGGTTCCAGTCTTCCTTTGAGAAGTGATGTGGGATGCTTTCTTATATTAAAGGCACTATGTCCTGATTATAGTTTTGTTGGTGCAATTAGACATAAATACCAAGAAAAATAGTCCTAAGCAAATAAATTACAATAGTGAAGACAGTATGAATGCAGACTGCAGTCTCCTTGGTGTATTAACTGAGAAATGTTTGTTGTGTTTTGTAGCATGTTCAGTTGCAAGGTTTTTCTCAAACTTTTGTTTTTATTTGTCATGAATGTGTTAAGCCAGCATTCATTGCCCATCACTAATTGCCCTTGAGAAGGTGGTGGTGAGCCATCTCCTTGAACCACCGCAGTCCATATGGTGCACCCACAGTACTGTTAGGGAGGGAGTTCCAGGACTTTGATCTAGAGACAGTGAAGGAACAGCAATATATTTCCAAGACAGGATGGTGTGTAACTTGGAGAGGTATTTGCAAGTGATGGTGCTCCCATGCAAATGTTGCCCTTGTTCTTCTGGGTGGTAGACATTGTGGGTTTGGCAGTTGAAGTCGAAGGAGCCTTGCTAAGTTGCTGCAGTACATCTGTCAACTTGCTGTCTCAAGCTGTTCATAGATGGACTGTTTTGGCTATGAATTATAGTTCAGTAGTTTGTGAATTACTCACCTTTTAGATAATGCTAATGCCAGAGATTTCTTGACAGAATCAAAATAACACTGTCTCTGGCCTTAGGGATGATGGCAGTGGGGTACCAGAAATGGGGAAGTGGTCAAATCCACAGAAATGACACCCATTACCATGATGAGCACAACATACATACTTTAGATTGTTTTAAAGCCTAATATCTGCATAATTTTCTCACTAATTGGTCATATATTAAATTCACCATGTTACTGCTGCATTGTCTTGATATGGAGCTACACCTCAGGCATTAAGCGTTGAAGGGTAATTTGCAACAATGCATCATCAGTGTGCAATAGGACAGGTCCTCTTTGTGGGAAGCTGGATGTAGGTCGTCTCAAGTTGTGGATACTAAGCAACATGTTAATATTAGGTCTCTGGGATTGGTTACAGTAATGCAGATATGGTTTTAGTAAGGTACAGGGATATTATACAGAACAATGAATACCCAACATACTATTCAGTTGCCAACAGATCGTGGGGGTGGGTGTGGGGGGCTGTGGTAGGACCTGTGTATAATTAGTCTGTTCCTTTAAGACCACAAATTCTAATTGCAAAATTAGAGAAAGCCTGAGATCATTTAGTGTCTAATTATAAATAAGGAAATATTGAGGTTATTTAGACCCTAATTGCTGTAAATAGGGAATGCAGAGTGCTGTAATATGCCTTTGAGAGATTGCAGCATGACATCGCTAGAAAGGAAGTGTGCCATGTGATCCAGTTTTTGGTTTCACTTTTGCTTTTAAGCAGAGCTCAGCACAGACCGTTCTGCTAATGTGTGCTCAAGCTTTATATCCATGTATATATGTTCTCAGGAGCTTAGTCTCAACAGATGAGCCCACAACATGATTACCCAATCCCTTATGAATGAGTGGTGCCTTTATATCATTATAAAAACATGACATGGTGTACAGCAGTGGTTCTTTCTAAATGACATGGTGCTCCGCCTGGCAGCAAGATTCAGGACAGGTACAACACTGTGAACAGTCTTACATCATGCTGCATGGTATGAGGCAACGCTCGACCTTTTGGCCAGACTGCCACAAAGTTGCAACATTGGTCAGTCCTGAGAACATAGCGTGCTGACTACGCAGAAATACTTTGAAGACACAGCGCTCAAGTAAAGAGCTGGTAAGCAGACAGATCCCTTGTGGTGAGTAGGGTAGCACATCAAGAGAGCCAGAACCGGGTAGGCTCAGTTTGGAAAAGGCGAGTGACCAGGCTGTGGGCTGGATTGATAGCGAGCGAGGCAGAGTTTAACAAAACAAAAAAGCAAACAAAAAAATGTCATAAAAATTGGGCCAAAGAAGGCTGTGATTAAAATGGGCGGAGCCTTGGGAAAATGCACGAAAGCGGCTACAGCAACACTCATTCCTGGTACTATTGGAGGAGGAAAGTCAAAGGGATATTGTCAGAATGTCCACAAGGTTCTTCATTTTAATTTGGGATGCAGCTGATCTACAATCCGAATTCAAAATGTTTGAATAGCAAACAGAGCAATGGTTTCTTGATTCAGGTGTCTCTGAACTAGACAAGTAAGCCATAAAAATTCACCTAGCGATTGGGAATGAATGCCTACACAGGCTGAACACATCAGGATTCACAGCAGAAGAGCTGAAGGATTCCCAAAAGACCTGGACTACATTGGATGACTGGTTCAGAATCAGGCTAAACATCTCTATTCATCGACTAGAGTTCATGTCATTTCAACAACAGCCTGCAGAATCCATAGATCAATTCGTCAGCAGATGCAGAGAAACGGCTACGTACTGTGATTTTTCAAGGACAGAGTTGGCGGACAGAATTGTTGTGTTGGTGATCGCATCCACTCCCATGGAAGCAATCCAGAATGATCTGCTAGACAAGCCCAAAACATATAGCATTGAAGAGCTACTCAAGAATGGATGTAAGTATGAAGTGATCCTCGCAGGTCGACAAAGCTTACAGGTCCTAAGCACAAGCCAAATTGTTGATGCACTCACTAGCACACCTATACCTAGCAAGACATGTAGAAGGTGTGGCCTTCTGCAAGCACCAAGGAAATGCCCAACTTTAATCAATTCTGCAAGGCATGTGGCAGAAAGGGCCATTGGCAGTGGCAATGCAGCAGATCAACGGCTGATGCAGCTACAAAGAGTTGTGCACTGGTCCAAACAGACCGTACACAATGGGTATCTTCAAGCAATAAGAATGAACATCTGGTATCCTGTCAGAAACATATACATGAGGTGATTGACAAACCAGAAAATGACAATGAGTTGCCAAGATTCAAATTATCCGTCCTTAGAAACTTGGTAACTATTTGTTATTGGCCAATATTGACACAGGGCAAGTGCCAACATACTAACGCTGCGATTATTAAAAGACGTAAAAGACATGTAACCATAGATATGGAAGGCCATGGCAAAACCAACAACAGCGCAGCTTTCAGCGTACAATGGTTCACTAATGTCATGTGCAGGTTCCATAATCTTGGAGTGCAAGTACAGTCAATTCACCTGGGAGTCACAGATGTTCTATGGCGTGGAGATAAAGGCCCAGTGATTGCAGATCTATAGGTCTGGTCCTCACACTAGTGACAATCCATGGAATTAGTTGGACATCGCAAGGCAGAACAACCTCAGAAACTACTCCTATTGTCTCAGTTCATGACCTAACATCGAAATATCCAGAATGTTTCAACAAAAGTGGCAGCTTCAAGGGAGCTGCAACATTACGCTTGCAGAAGAATGCAAGTGCATCAGTTGAGCTGCTACATTCACAATGCAGACACCAGCAGCTACAAAAAGAAATGCTGAAAGATGCCACACTACAGAAGCTGTGGAAAACCATCACTGAAGGATGGCCTGATTCAATTCAGCACATCCATGAACACATGAGGTCATTTTGGCATTACTGGGGTGAGGTAAGCATCTTCCAGGGAGCCATGTTTACCTTTGCATCCAGGATCCCACAGAAGATTCATGGTAACCAGCCGAGGTCACAAGGATTTGTTCGGAACCAAGGTCCTATGAAGTCATTACACCAAAAGGTACAACACTAAGGTGTAACCGAGGACAAATCAGATCCATTCCAGCTCATCAATCATTGTACAGCCCTATTACACTGAGGACAAGATCTCAAATGCAATGGAGCAACATACAAGAGTGACAATCCCACAGATCACTGTAAGTAGCTAAAGATACATACAGGCAAGGTTACCATTACAAGATTTGTGTGTACCAGTAGATTACCTCTACACGTTAGAGGCTCATAGATACATCAGTCCAATACACTTATGTAATGGTAATGAAACATGAATATGTATTGTGAATAGTTCTATTTCTTTGGAAGGGGGGAAATATCTTTTAAAATGAAAGGGGATATTGTAATATCCTTTAAGGGATTGCTGCATGACTTCACAAAAAAGGAAGCGTTAGGTGATCCAGTTTTAGTTTCACTTTTGCTTTTAAGCAGAGCTCAGCACAGATAGACAGTTCTGCTGATGCGTCTTCAAGCTTTATATCCATGTCTATCTGTTCTCATGTGCCTGGTCTCAATAAATGAACCCACAATGTGATTTCACAATCCCTTATGAGTGTTTGGTGCTTTTACATCATTATAACACACACAACACAGGTCATTTACCAGCCAACTGCTTATTGGCAAATTCTGAAGTCTTTTTGTTACTGGGAAAGTTTCTTTGAAACCAGCAGGAAATTATGACTTTTATCCATTGACTTTATAGGTTTTTAAAGTGCGACATAGAAACTTCCAAGTATAGAAAGCATATGTCAGAATTTTGACACTTAGATATCTCCTGTATCCCACTCTCTATCTTATTGGCTTTTAAATATTTCCTGTGATGGGGAATATTTCCAGCTGACCGGCAGGCCTGTGTTAATGCCATTTCCCCCATTGGACATCTGAATCTTTGGAAGAAAGCCATAGGCTGATAAAGCTCTTGTTTTTTTTATGTCTCTGGTGTTCCACATATGACTTGTCTCTGCACCGATATTTACTATATTGGGAAATTATAGATGTAAATTTGCACCTTATCAATTCTGTGGCACAGTGGAGTGCAGAACAAGTGTGCCACACCGTGGTATCGATCACACCTTTCATTGCATCTCTTGTAACAAGGATGATGGGATTTTTCCTACTGTTTACCGTTAAGCTTCATTCAATTCAATGCAGAGAAAAGTAATATTCTGAGATTGTAAAGCAGAAGATTTTGAATGTGCCCCTTCTCTCTTAAAACACAGGAGCTTGGTGAATATCAATGAAACTCTCCTGGAGAGACAAAACAAATTTTGGTGATAAATAGCAGGCAGCATATAAGCACGGGCAGAATTTTACACCAGCAGGATTTTACCTGTCCCTCCAAAAGTCAATGAACTTTTGAACGGCTCACCATATTTCACCGCACTGCCCCCACCGCAACAGGGGGGTAAAATTCCCCCCTATAATATTCCTCTGTCTGCGATTTTAAAGGTGATGTTAAATATCCTGGTTAAAGCTGCCACTACGATCTCCAACAGAGATTTATTTTACAAAGGTTGCTCTGCTATTCTAACTCTGATTTCCACCCTTAAACTGTTGCTTTTGGGGAACAAACTAAATGAAATGGGGGAGCTTAGAGACAGAAGTAAAGAGCACTTGAGTATACGCGCATGTGTGGGATTGTCTCCTTGCTGGATTGCATATCGAGAGAACTCAACTTCAGGGAGTAATTGAACAGATGATATACATGTCTTAGCTTTGCTGAATGCACGGAGTTCACAGCGGTAATGTAATTGAGTAGAAATCTTGATGTTAATTTGGTTAAAAAGGTTGGAAGACTGTCTTCAGTCAGTGTAGAGCCTATTTTATAAATATGAAGGCTACTGGCCATTTATGGATAAGTAGAGTTGACAGATAAGGTTCCCTGCCACCAGCACTCACTTTTATAATTGGTCCATATGCTTTAAAGGAGGGACTTCCATTTATGTTAGAGCTTTTCAAGATCACATGATGTTTCAAACTGCTTTAAAGCCAATTAGTAACTTTTTGAAGTCACGTTTGCAACATAGGTAACATAGCAGCCAATTTGCACAGACCAAAGTCCCACAAATATTAATGCAGTACATGACCATGTAAACTACTTTCTTGTGGGGCAAGATTTTTAGTTTGGCAGGTGCCTGCCATCAGCGAGCCCAGGAGCGGCTGGGGGAAGGGACCCCTGACCGTGATGGGCTCCCCCCCCCACCCTGATCGTGATTTCACGCTGGGCTGTGGCTAATTAATGGCCAGCCAGTGTGAAAGGCGCGCTGGAAGGCTCAGCGCTTCTGGGGTGGGAGGAAGGCGAGCTGGGCACAGTGTGGGGGGGTGGGGGGGGAGCGCGGAATGAAAGCTCCCTGAAGGCAGAGAGCTGCCTTAGGGACTGAGAAATTTAAATGCAACAAATAAAGATTTTGAAAACCCGGGGAAAAAGGCCCACGCAACAGGATCAGTCACCGGAAAATATCGATGATGAAAATCCCGCCCAAACATTTTAGCTTTTTTTTAATTAACATCGGAAACCTCATCCCGCCCGTGGATGAGGTTTCCTGAGAAATGCAAAGGCTGCCTGGCCGATTGGCCCGCCCGCCAACCGTGACCTTGGACAGGCAACAAAAAGTACTACTCTAACGGCCTTTATAGGCCTTATTAGTGTCGGCAGGGTGTGCTTCCGACTATTGCGCTCACCTGCCGACCGAAATATCGTGCTAGTGCGCAATGACGTCAGGATGCTCGCCCGACATCATCAACCACCATTTCACGCTCGAGCGGAGTCGGGTGCGCACCCACACGCCGAGCAAAAAATTGTGCCCAGGATGTTGGCTGAGGGATAAATATTGGTGAGGATTCCCCTACTCTTCAGATAGTGATAATGAAATCTTTTTCACCCATCTGAGAGAGTAGACAAGGCCTCAGCTTCGTAGAAGCGTACTATGGTACAGCAAGGGGCTATTCAACCCATTGTGCCTGGGGCGTGTCTTTGAAAGCATAATCCAATTAGTCCCCGTCCCCTGGATTTTCCCCATAACCCAGCCATTTTCTTTTCGTTCTCAAATACTTATCCAATTCTCTGATAGGTCATTGACCTGAAATGTCAACTCTGTCTCTCTCCACATATGCTTTCCTGCTGAGTATTTCCAGCATTTTCTGTTTTTATTTTCAGATTTTCAGCATTTGCAGTATTTTTTCTCTTGGAACAAAGGAAAATCAACCCACGGACACACACACACACACATGCAGATTGTTAAACTGCCTCCCCAAATTCTGTTCTTTTTTTAAACTGTTGTTTTGCCTTTTATTACCACTGCCACTGAAGTTTGGCAGGAGTAATGTTTTCACCCATTAGTTTGTTTGTCTGTAATCTAATTGGTACACAGATAGGGCATGGCCCAAGGAAGATGCCAACCTGGATCCTGGAATTTTTTAAATCATCTGTTAGCTTTGGGAGATATGGTGAATTGAAGTTTTAGAATGTTACAGGTTGTTTTATTTAGAATGTTGTTGATTGTTTTAGAAGGTTGTGGATTGTCTCAGCTGCTGTAATGGAATTTTATTCACAGTTGTCGAAATGTGAACAGAGTTTTCAGAGCAGGTTGTTGAATGTGGATTGGCCTAAAGCCTCCTCAGTGAGACGGAAGCTCTCATTAAAAAGATGTTATTTTTAGCTTTATAGTAACAGAGCATCACCCAGGCAGGCAAAAGCGTCAAGGAAGAGCTGCAACACTGTAATAATGTTGAGTTAACACAGAGTTGCTGAGGCACGTGCTCTACTGAGGGCCGTCTTCACTTATGTTATTATTTATTTAGTTCACCTTAATTCTAATCATTTTCAAATTATAGCCTTTTCCTATATTTTAAGATGTTTAAAGTGTGACTTGTACAATTAGATCAACACACCATTAGAATTGAGGGTATTGCAGTTCCTCTGATACGACAGGAGCCACTGGTAACACTAAAGTGATGGGGGTGGGGATGGTGGGGGGGCGGGGGGTGGGAGGTTGTGGTGGGAAGATTTTGAGATCTTCCATCTGGCAGTAATGGGGTGGTCATACCCTGAAAATGACGGGGTGTGACATACCAACCAATTCTCCTCAATGATGTAGCTTCCTGAGGGCCTAGTTAGGATGGTTAGAATGGCTGCCTGAGTCCAGTGTTAGTTCCTTTAATGTACAAATTGGAATCTAAGACTTGGGATCCTGGTTGCTAGTTTAGGACTCACGTGGTTTTAGCTGGCAGTACAACCAATGAAGAGCCTAGAAGGTTATGTTTTTAAAATTATTTTTGTGGAGTTGGGAGGAGTAGGAATGGTTCCCCAGCTCCATTAAAACAAACCTGATTCATCTCTGCACTAGATTCCCTGCTCCAAGTCTGGACCCTTCCTCCCTGACCTACCTTTTTCTGGCACAGAGGCCAGCCAAAATGCCAGGCGTTGTAGCTGGTTGCAGTCAATGGGCTGCACCCCAAGTGCCTATTTTCTGTGCAGGAACCACCAACCCTGATCTATAGTGAGCCTGACCCTCTGAGTAGACCAGGAGTCTGATCATCACTATTAGCTGGTTGGTTAGAGGCCATGGTAGTTTCTCATCGATTCACTTGGTCGCCTGAGATAGAGGTTCGCTTCTTATTCTTTTGAAAGCCATAAGGATGAATTTTGTACTAAACTTAAGCTCACCCAAAACTCTGCTGTCCGTGTCCTACTGTGCATCAAGTTAGCCATCACCCCTGTGCTTACCTCCATTGGTTTCCAATCTAGCACCACCTTAATTTTAAAATTTTCACCTTTTGTTTCCAAATCCCACCACCACTCCCCACCTTCCACCATGGTCTATCCCCTCCATATCTCTGTATTCTCCTCCAACCTCCGAGATCTCCATGCTCCTCCAATTCTGGCTGCTTGCACATCATCAATTTTAATTGCTCCACCATTGGTGGCTGTGTCTTCATTTGCAGAGGCCCAAAGCTCTGGAATTCCTTTCCTAAATCACCATCCCTCTCTAGCTTTCATCTTCCCTTGAGGCATTCCTTAAAACCTACATTCTTGACCAATATGCTGCCAGACCTGCTGAGTTTTTCCCGGTATTTTTAGTTTTTGTTCTTGACCAATTTCCTGTCTCTGTTTCAAATTTTGTTTGAAGCTGCTTGGGAAGTTTTGCCTACATTAAAGGTGCTATGTAAATGCAAGTTATCGTTGTTAGAAAGCTAGTGGGTTGGCAAGATGGAGTCGACTATGCTTTCAAGCCAAACCTTCCCCACGTTTGCACACGAGGTAAGTCGAGTGTGAGGTGTTGCCATCATTTCTATTATGACAACAGCCATTATCGGTTATCCTGTTTCAAATTGCGTTGATTTTATTTGGCATTATCAACAAGCCTTCATGGTGACTGTCATCGTAATCTCAGATATCAAATGAGGACTAAATTGAACAGTAGAAAACTGAAAAGGGAAGATTGGCAAAAGCTGAGGTAAATGAGAGAGAAAAAAAATGTTATTTACGCTTTTGTTTCATTAAGCTTTGGGAGACAAGAATTGAGAGGTTGTATTTCTATTATGATATATTGTGAGAGTGACTTTGACAGTTTGAAGCAAAAGCCCATTAATTTGCCTGAACTGGACTCTGTTTGATGTTAAATTAGATTATTGTCATATTGTCAGTCTTATTTACATTGGTAAAAATAGCAACCCCAGTAATTTCAAAACCTGCTCATTTGCAACTGAATAGAGTGAGGCGCTCAGCTGTATCTGAAGTAGAATAAATTTTCCTTTTTAAATTCTAAATTACCTCTTTGCTTTCATGAAGAGAGTCAGTAGAAGCATTCTTGTTTGAACTTTTGAAGCAAGACAGGGACATTTGAGCTTATTTGAAGAAAATTATTGATTTTTAAAATTATATTTCTCATGAATCATGTTTTAATCATTTAAGCATTTGGAAATTGGTGCAATCAATTATTGCTATGTGTAGGAGTAAATTCAGCATTCTCAATATCGAACAATGTTCAAAGAGAGTGCAGACAGATGATTTAGGGACATGATGTATAAGTCTGTTTCCAAACTCTGCTCCTTTGAGCACCGCTTGGTGCAGCACAGGAGTTATGAGGTTTGTTGGTGCCAGGGGAATGGAACACTTTCCATTTTAGACATTTAAATGCAGCCAAACAGTTCTAGGTCACATTGTGCATTGTTAAATACAGAGTCAAGCACTCTCACTCATGCCCATCTTCAGGAGACAGCCTCGGCCTGGACCTGATGTGACATCATTCTGTTTTTCACACCAGCTTGTGGCCTTAAAGTTAAGGTTGCTTGCGGTCTTTGAGCCTATGTCCACTAGTAACTGGAATAAGGCCAGTCAAAATCATTTCATAAGGAGGGCAGAATATTCCACGCTGGAGACTAAGTGCAGTGGAGAGTGGGATTCGCGACATGTTTCCCACCGATCGGCGGGTCGGGTTCTCACACCCTATCTTCCGCTTGAAGCCTCATTAATTATGCGTAGACGAGCTGCTCGCTGAATCACGTGGCAGGGTGGGCACTGATTCGGCCGCCCACCATCACCTCATGGGGACAAAGTTCTTGGCGCCATATTTAAACGCGACCCGAACACACACATTACTCTCTGCAGCCCAGCTGTGTGGTCGGAAGTTCCGGAGATGGGCCCAAGGAACAAGAAGAGTGCACCAAGGTTTAGCCACAGCTCCCTGGAGACTTTAATCCGAGGTCTCTGCCAGCATCAGGAGGTTCTTTTTCCCAGGGATGGATCCAGAAGGCCCACCAACCTCACCTTGATGGCCTGGGAGGTGGTCGTGAAGCAGGTCAGCTCTGTGGGCAACTGCCAGAGAAATGCCATCCAGTGCAGGAAGAAGCTGAATGATCTCATCTGCACCGCCAGAGTAAACCAACCTTCTGATCGCTTCAAACTCACATTCTAATAAAGGCATTATGCACTCAAAGTGTCACTCAGCTCAGAGATCTCACACAATATTAGCGGGGGAGGGCTCAGCATTGAAAGCCTATTCACCAGCGTCTCATTGATCAGGCTGCACAAACAGCACCTTCAGTCTGCTTCTCAACCTCTGCTCCATCCCTTCTCATCACGTGCTATCCAATTGTCTTCATGCAGGCCAAGCTTCCCCCCAACTAGAGGGAGAGATCCCAGACTGGAGGAGGGATGGCCAACATCCAGGAGCTCTCCAAATTCGAGGAGGATGCTGCTGGGTTGGCAGGGGAGGACAGAGATCACTCCCGTGGGGTAGGTGAGATCATCCTCTCCCAGTAAGCTAGTACAGATGATCCCTCCATGAGTGGATCACATCCTGACATTCACAGTGAGTGATATGCAATGTTGCATTCAGTGTGTTCATGAACTAGGCCTGTCTTTTATCTCTCACAGCCAGCAGCAGGTCCAGACAGATCAGCACAGGCAACATAAGCCCCAGCCCCCAGGCCACCTCAGAGGAGGATGATGAGAATTCACTTGAAGACCTGTCACTGTGTTCACCGGCATAGAGAGATACACCCCAGTGGGGCACAGCTCTAGATTAGGCTCAGGGAGAACACCACACAGACACGACTCCATAGCAGTTGGAGGCAGTGACGGCCTAGGTCTCTGGCACTCGGAGGACTGCCAAAGATCAGGCACTCACTGAGTCTGAGTGAGATGATGAGCTTCTGAAAAGGGCTGTTGGAGCATACTAGAGACAGACGGTGGAACAGCAGGCAGAGATGCAAGAGGCAGTCAACAGACTCGAGCGAAGGATGGAAGAGTCCGTTCTATCTGATGTCGTGACTCTGATACTCAAGTGCCTCGAGCTCTCCATGGGAAGGGTGCCAGTTGCCTTGGAGATCTTGGTCCAGCAAATTCTGCCGGATTTACGCTCGGGCCTGCAATCCATTATTATAGTCATTGATGGGATCTATCAGTGGCCAGGCGAGGGGTGGGGGATGGGGCACCCCGACTTCAATCCAGGTGCCCCTTCTCCTCTAGGAGTTGGGCGGGGCCATCGGGCACCCAAAAGAGAGGGAGATCAGCAGCTGGACACCCCAGGGCCATTCACTCAGATGACTCCAAGCATGTCCAGCCAATCCCAAACCCCTCTGCCTGCGATCCCCTCACCTTCAGCCCCACAGACCGGGGAGGGTGCACCTGCCTCACAGCAGGATACCCAAAGTAGGGCGGAGCCCTCTAGGGCTTGGTCCTCCAGAGGATTCCTGCCAAAATCATCAAAGACAACAGGGTATACCAGTCAACAGGTTGCCTCCTCCTCTGAGACGGATGTCAGGAATGCAGTAAGACATAGTGTTATGGTTAGAAAGATTAAGAAACATTGATATCACTTCTGGCTCATGGTGTTTCACTTACTGTTTTTATCATGTAGCTTTGTAAACACGTTTGCTGTTTCTGACAATGGTCTCGTTACTTGAATGCATTGTTCATATGCATCTAAGTACCCTCTTATTGCGAGGTTGCCCTAATCTCCGCCTCCTTTGGTGAGCCTCACATAGATGTGATATCTAGCTGACTCATTTTAAGTTACTTGCCTGATGTGTAATATCAGGGAGATGTGTCAAGCCCTTTATTGAAAGTGGCTGCAAATTGCATTATGAACCTTTATTCCTTACAAGACACCCTGGAGTAATGCGTGTTCAATTGCCTTGAAGGGCCACCAGTAAGGTTGACGCATTTTCAGATAGCTGCCTTTGTTGTTTGTGCCAATGCACAAGTCCTGCAACCATGATGGTCTCTCCAGCCATGTGCGCATCCCTGTGGCAGCAAGAAGTGTCTCATTCAGGAAGCTCCAATTGCATCAAGTCCAGTTGTGCAGGGTTTGTGCTGATGTGTTGCCTTCCACTTTCCAGAGTAGCTAACTGCATCTTCGGCTACGCTCCCCTTGCCTGCACCTTACTCCTCCTGGAACCGTGTGGCTATTAGTATCTCACGGGCACGTCTTCCACATCGAGCTGCTTCGATGGCAGCCTCTCGTAGAAGCTCGCCATCGTCTTCCCCCTCAGCTTCCTGCCCTTCCATGTCTTCATCATCCGAGGAGTTCTCAGCCTCCTCCATGTACCCCTCTGGCAAGTCATCTCCCTTTCGAAGTGCCAGATTATCCAGGGCGTATCGCATCACTATTAAGTGGGATACCCTCTGTGGCGAGTACTGCAGAGCCCTATCTGAGCGGCCCAAGCATCAGAAGCACACCTTGAGGATCCCAATGATCTGCTCGATGGTGGATCTTGGTGGGTTATGTGGCAAGTTGTATCTCTCCTCTGAGGCACTTTGAGGATGACACACGGTTGTCAGGACCCACCTTTTCAGCAGGTATCCCTTATCACCCAGCAGCCAGCCCTGGAAGTGCTTCAGCCCTTCAAATGTCTGAGGCACCTGGAAGTGACTCAGGACGTAGGAGACATGGGAATACCAGGACACCTGGCACGAACGTGCATGATGGGCTTCTGATGATCGCACACCAGCTAAACATTGATGGAGTGGAACCCTTTCCTGTTAATGGACATCAGGGGCTGGTGCCACAGAGCCCTCAAAGTCACATGTGTGCAATCGATTGTCCCCTGTACTCTAGGGAAGCCTGAGATAGCTGCAAAACCCCAAGAATTTAGCAGCCTGGCTAGCTTCATCCAATGTGAATGTCTCATAATAATGAGCCTTACTGTGAAGGCATCCATCATATCCTGGATACATTTATGTGTTGAGGACTGAGAAATACCGCATATATTCCTGGTAGATCCTTGGAGTGACCTGCTGGCATAAAAACTGAATGCAGTGAACACCTTCAGGGACACTGACAGGCGATGTCCTCCCAGTCCATGTGGCATCAGATCCTCCCACAGAATGTGGCAGTATGAGCAACCACGTCTCTTGACAAGCATAGATATGTGTAGCATTGTCTCTCGCTTATCTCCAGATAGAAATGGGGTCTTCAGTAGACCCTTGGTCGTACAAGTTGCCTCCATGGGGTGGGTCTGACCTCATCCGCTGGGTGTTGTTGGAGGTCCCCTGGACCAGGGGCCTCAGGCCTGGCTTCCACTTGAAGCTGTGATAGGAGGCACCAGGCCATTCTTCTCCTCCTCAATCGGAACAGCATTCAAGAAGGCAGCATTGGGTGCAGGCTCCATCATTCACTCCTCCTTCTCCCTGTGGACAGTTGGATGCGATAGATTGATGAATGATGGGCAACGGTAGTCAACCTCCCACTTGCAACCAGAAAGCCACTGTCATATCCTAGAGCAGTGTCAGTGCTACTTGCCTTTCCCTGGTCCAGCGCTCCAGCTGAGGCATTGCCTCACAGATCTAGGTGACTAAGATGCCACCCCAGATACTTGGCATCTTAATCTCTGAGAGGCTGGAAGAGGCTTCAGCACATCCATGATATATTCAACCTTACCAAAGGCACTCCTGCTATGTCTGCTCTGGTTTACTGATAATACCTAAGTAGCACTTTTGCAATGTCTGGATGCCCTTTGGCCCATTAGCCATGCCAATTGGAGAAAGCACCTTACAAGTTTTCATTGGTCATCTTTCCAGCAATGGTGCTCCCTTCATAGTTGGCTGCATCTTCCATTCTCACATTCCTCCCTGTTAATGCTCAAATTGATCTATTTTATGGTGTCCTCAATGAGTCCTGCACTCTCAAGTTAAAACACTCCAAATGTCAATGGTTCCAATTGCACCTTCTCAAAACACTCTTCCTGACTCCTACCAGCTCAGAGTTCATTTCCATGTTGTGATTCAAAGCAGTTTGAGGGTGCCCCTGAGAGAGCCTTGAGTCCAGCAGTGGGCTCCTCCCACACTGCCTTGGACTCCTCCCATGCCGATTCTTTTCCAGTTTTGATTTTAAAATGCGTCTTAACTTTGAGGCCTCAGGATGGTGGTGCTGCATTTTTACTTTGAGACCAGCTTGGACCCTCCCCCTGTCAGTGTCATCTTGAGGCTGTGTGCATGGTCACATACAGAGGCAACCCCTGCCCCACCAAGAGAGATTTGAATGCCCTCCTGCCTTTATTGCAAGTGTCTCCCCTGACCATGACCATGACTATCCCATCTACAGCTCAGTACTGAGCCAGATAACCCCATCCACCCCTGACTGTGAGACAACAGCCACACCTTGCACACTGAGCTGTGCCTGATATGCATTGAGCACACAGGCCTTGCCCCTCCTTGGAGTGGGAAGACGCCGTGTGTGCCATGTATAGCCCTGTAACATGCCTACGAAGCCCCATGACTGCTTTAATCTCTCACCATGAGTAAGTGGTCCAAAGAGCCCCAGGACTGCCTTTATCTCTCAACCAGACCTCTTTGGCCCAGGCCAGGGACTATGCCTGCCTTTCGCTCAGCTCTCTGGTTCCTTCTGGCCTGTCCACAAGACCGTTTCCCCTCCATGAGTGCCTGTGCAACCCATCCATGTTATGTAAGCCTTCCCCCCACTGACATCACTCGTAAGGCTATGTGCAAGCCTTCCCTCTCGTGCCACACTAACCCCCCACAACTTTCCTACTCCAGAGTCTGTGTGCAACCCCTTGCAACCATGCAATCCAAATCCCATCCGCCCCTGCCCCCACTTCTGTGTCAACACGCCGGTGTTCCATGTCGGATTGCAGCTTCCCCGTCCCCAATCTTTCCCCTGCCTGCCATTGTGCACCCCCCACCCCAAACACCACCATAACCTCTTCTCCCTCATGCCTTAGTCTTCTTCTCTGCACCCCGCACCCCCCCCACCCCCCACCCCCCACCCCACCGCCCATACACCTTCACTGTCATGACCCCATCATCCAATTCCCCTCTGGTTGCCATGCTGGTCTCCGTCTTAGAGTGCAGCCCTGCCTGTGGCCTACAGTGCACAATGCTGTCATCCTAGAGTAGCCCGGCAGCCTCCGTGAGCCACCCCGCTCAACACCCATGAACAGCCCAATCAGCAAACCCCCATCAGTACGCTAACACCGGCATTGCTGAGGATCCGGAGCAGCGCTGGTAGGCTCCAAATATTGCACTGATCTCAAAGTCATGAGCGAAGTGACCGTGGGATGCTGCAAGCCACTTATGTCCATTCGTGAATCAGACTGGTCCAATTTCCCGCTGGCGCGGCACGTAATTAGGAGGGGGATCGTGACTCCAGTGAGCTGCGGTTTTAATGAGTGTTCATGACACGCTAATACACGCAGATGGGATTCCCGACATAGACCAGCAGGAAATCCGACCTGCATTCAGCCCTCCGTAGAAGTGGTGCGGGGAAAATTCCGATTTGCTCGGCCACCAGCGGGGTTCCGACTTTTGCGCTCTCTCCGAATTTCCTGCTCCCGCCCGGCGCGAAGCCCACTGCTGGCAGAACCGGAAAATTCCACCCAGAGTCCTTTTGCAGTCAGCGGAGTCCGAATCCAGTGCTTGAGCACTAAAATCAAGGCTGAAACTCCACCTCAGTTCTGAGGGAGCGCTGCACTGTCAGAGGTGCCATCTTCTAGATGAGACGTTAAAGCGAGGCCCCATTTATTTGTTCCAGCAGCTGTAAAATATCCCATGGCACTATTTTAAAGAAGAGCAGTGGAGGTCTCCCTGGTGCCCTGGTCAGCTTTTATTCCTCAATCAAGATCACAAAAAACAGATAATCAGGTCATTATTCGCATTGCTGTTTGTGGGAGATTGCTGGGCACGTATTAACCACCGCATTTCCTACATTACAACAGTGACTACACTTCAAAAACATGTACCATAAAACTTGTAAATAAGCAATCTTGCTTCCATATACCCTGCTATTTTATCCTGTTTTTGCTGCTTTCATAGAATCTAACAGTGCAGAAGGAGGTTATTCATCCCATCATTGCCTGTTCCAGTTCTTTGACAGAACTTCCCAATTATTCCCCCTCCATAGGTGAAAGGAGCTGTCACAGAAGTTATTGCGTAAACACTTAATCCACTTGATTCCAGTTAAGTCCTTCACTATTTTAACTTGGTCACTACCTGTCTGCTAAAATAATAGAGAGGAAAATAATACAATTATCTTAAATGTTTTCAAAATAACATTACTTACAGCCATTTCTACCCTAATACTTCACTTTCTAAATTCCTATCCTAGCTCTACATTATTTTTTCTCTCTCTCCTTCGGAATTATTTCTCACTTCATTTCCTGACTCTTGTCCTATTCCTTATTTGACAATTTTCTCATTTTTCCTTCTGCTCCTTGCAGAAACATATCATGAGGCAATTCTAGTTGATGTTTTCTGTCCCCAATCCATCTATCTGGTTCCCTCAGTGTTGCCTCATTGTTGCATATGCTGGACCCTCCTCTCTGCTATTTTATACCGTTCTCCTCTATTATTTATGAAGCTAGCATTTTGGGGGGAGTTTTCCCAAGCTGTTGGAGGAGGGTTTGGGGCTGAGCGGTGTGGGAAAGCCCCAGAAGATGAATTTGGGTCAAAATCCTGATACGATCTCACCCTTTTGTGGCTTTCTCCCGAGCAGCATTGAATGGGGAGCCCCCACGGCCTGGTGGGTAAGTAATTTAGATGTTTTTGAGGTTATGCAGAAGTAAATTAATGGCTGTTTTAACACTGAATCCTAAATTTCCAATCCATGGAATATTTTCCCGACCTGTCTGCACCTTCCCAGGTTCATGGATGCAAGTGCACAGCTGGAGATCTTCCTCAGTGAAATTGACAAGTTGGGATCAGTTACAGTGAAGAGCTCCAGCTCTGGCCAAATGAGAGGCTGCTGGTCAAAGCACTCCTGCTCTCCGAGAATGCCACCCCTGCTTGACAGGTGATTGCCAACTTCATGGAAGGCACTTCATCAGACTAACACTTCAACTACCTTCGGCCTCAATTTCCTGTTGCCAGCCTTCACCATGGCATTGGGAGCAGCTTATGTAGCTCCACCTTCCACCTCTGCTGAGGTTCAGGAGCAGAGACCATACCATCATTAACAGCACCAGCTGTTTTCTCCTCAACATCTTGCACCTCCGCAGGGCTGAGAGAATGGACAATTGAGATCCAGCTGGAAGGAGGCAAGGGTCACAACACAGGCCCTACAGGCAGTGAATCAGCTCTCTCACCATGAGTGAGCACCTCAGGAGGCTCAGGCTTCTAGGGCAGGTCACTACTGACATCTTACAGCCTCCTGGAACTCCCCGTGGAGCAGGTGGGCATGCATTGCCATTGGCCGACAAGGTGCCTGTCATTGAAAGACCATTCCCCCAGCCCCTCCCTCTCCAACCCGCATCACTGCCTCTTGCCAAGCTCTGTGCTCTCTTCTTTTGCAAGGACAGAAAGCGGAGTGGTGAGAACACTAATAAAGGTTTGTGTGGAGATGAGGGAAGGACACCATTTGTGGTGGGTGACAGTGAGGCATGGCTGCAAGAGGGAAATAAGCTGAGAGTGAGGCTTTGCTGTTTGAATGGGGATGCGAGGTGTCTGGAGAGAGAGGGATGAGTGGCATTGCAAAAGTACGTTGGCCTGAGGATTGCTGTGCAGCAATGTGCTGGTAAGTCAAGTGTGGGACTTGGCACCTGAATGTGTTCTGCCACTCACTTTTTCTGTCCTCCTGTGGTCCTGGATCCTCTCAGTACTTTGCCTCCAGATTGGAGGGGCCACACATCCTGCTGCTGACTTCCTCGTCTCTTCCATCTGCACTTGCTGTTGGAGAACTTATCCTCTTCCTTCAGTCCTTGGGAGACCTCTCCTCACTGCAGCCCCACAAATCCCTCAGCAGAACCTCCAGATAATAGTGAGAGACCTGAGGAGTAACCTTCTCAGGTTTACTCTCCATTCCTCTAGCTTCCGCAAGCTGAAATATCCAAGTGCTGGTGAGCTCTTCACAAACATGCCATGATCTGTTTAATTAGCAATCCTTCCTTTGATAGAATATAGTGTTCTATGGTTCTATGCGGAATAATATTTCGGCACAGACTAGAAGGGCTGAATGGCCTGTTTTTCTGTGCTGTAGTGTTCTATATGCGTCATTCTGTTCGCCCTCCCTAATTGGCCAGGGAGTCCAGAGACAGGCATATGATTGCTTTGCTCTGGGAAAGAGCAGCCATAAAGCAGGCACATCAAGGGATGGGATTCCAAACCCAAAAATAGTCACACCATTGTGGCTAAGGGGAAAAGGCTCTACCCTTTTGAGTTTAATTGACTCCAATATTCAAGGCCTAGCAATGAGTATGGAACCAAGTCACTCCTCTATAGTCCATCCTGCAATCCAATACCTAAACTTGGCACATCCATGAAACTCCAATCATTGATCTATTGGTCTGGTTCATTGACAGTTGTTGTTATTGTAAGCAGGGAGTATTCCTACACTAACGAGTAAGTAGTCCGCGATGGGTAGGTTTTAGAAAGCTGATCAGAGCAATGTCCTGATAAACTTCAGTTAAATGCCACGTGCTTGGGGTCGGGTAATGGAGTTGAAGCCATGTATCAGCCATGATCGTATTGAATGGCAAAGCAGGCCTGATGGGCCATGTGGTCTACTCCTGCTCCTATTTCTTGTGTTTTTGTCCTTGTTATTGTGATATTGTATGCATGTCAATACAGACACCGACATGTCCCTTTAAGAAGCTGCATAGTGACATCACTATGACACCGCCATGTGTAAGGCTGGAGGATAAAAGGTGCAGCCTCCATATTAGATATTCACTGTTGCCTGTGATCTCTATTGCAGATGTTCACCACTGTCCGTGACTCTGTATCAGTAAGGCTTTATGTATACCTTATGAGTGAAGCATATGGTCAAGTAATCAGCCTATGTAACTGTTAGGACCCAGGCTACATCGAGGCCTGTACAGAACTGTATATAGTTGTTGCTGGTAATAAACTTCATATAATTGTGTTTGACCAAAACCCTCGCCAGTCTCAATATCTTGTTTAGCATAGATAACATAGAGACAGTTCCCTTGAGGTCTACGTCGAGACCCTCAACATACATGGTGGCAGCAGACCGTAAGAGACAGTGACACTTGTGACTCCCCAAACTCTCCAGCGTGTGTTAATAATGCCTAGCTTCTCTGGGCATAGATAAGGTTTAGAAATTGGTTTTGGCTAAACCCAAAATGCCACGCTAGGTGAAGAGAGGAGAGGATTAAATAGGATAGGGAGAGCTAGATGGGTTAGGTAGCAAGGATTCAACCATATGAAGCAAACAGAAAATCTGCATTTCTTAACATGTCAGATATTCACTGAATGAAAAACAGGATCAGCAAAGCCTGAAGGCCAACATGGAAATGCAGCAATTCTCTCAATTCTCCGATTGGGCAGGATTTTCCCCCCATCATGGGCGAAGTTGAAGGGCGGGCGCGCACAGGCGTGCCTCTGATTGGTGCCCCCGATAGGGGGCATGGCGCCATTTTACGTGGGTGGGCCAATTAAGGCCCACCCAGTGCGATGTTCACACGGAAGCGCTATGCGTTCCCTGTGTGAGCGGGGGGAATCCCTAAAATCGAGAGTTCGCTCTGTCGTACATGCGCACAAAAAAGCACACTCATCTCCCTGAGGCTAAGTGCAGCCTCAGGGAGATCGGCTGTTCTGTAACAAATATTAAAAACAGAGAAAAAAAAATTCCTGACATGTCCCCCCATGTGACACTGTCACGTGAGTTGGAACATGTCCATAATTTTTACAAAAACTTCAATAAAATTTTGAAAAACCCTACATGAAACCTCATCCCGTCCGTAGATGAGGTTTCATGCTTTTTCTAATTCTCGCTGGGTCTCCCAGCCTGCCCGACAACCTTAAGGTTGGATGGGCAGGTCCAATAATTAGCTAAAGGACTCTGTCAATGGCCTCAATTGGCCATTTTCAGGTCAGCGGGTGCATAGCTGATCTTGCATTGCCCCCGCCTGCCGGAAACTTTAAATGGGGGTGGGGTGACGTCTGGAGTTCCACCCGACATCATCGTGCGTCATCGTACGCATCGGCAAGTGGCCCCGCCTCCCGCTCGCCAACGGGAAAATCCTGCCCATTATCTTCTTTTCCCTCTGACAGTAATAGCATTTTTAAGATGTATTTGTTAATGCCATATAACAGCGTTTTTGTATGTCAAAAAACCCTTATCTCGCAGTGTTGTGAAAATGTCTAATTTAATGATTCGTATGTTTTAGGAGTATAAGTGTTAGCTTAGGGATTAAAATTTTAAATGTAAGATAATGGAAGCATCTGGTGTAGGGAGGTTGGTAAATAGATTGAAAAGTAATTGCAATTCAAAGGATAGCCTGTGTTTATTTAATGAGGTCAGAGTTGGAAGTGTGAAAACACTGGCTTTCTGTTCGAGTTTCGTAGTGGAGGCGGGATGTCTACAGTTGTCTCCATAAGAGGTTTAAATTATTCATGTGATTTCCCAGATCAAAGAAAGTTTGGAAAGCAACTTTTAAATAAGGGAAGTTCTTAAAATATTCATTTTTTTTATTATTCATTTACTGGATGTGGGTGTTTCTGGTTAGGCCAGCATTAATTGGTCATCCCTAATTGCCCTTGAGAAAGTGGTGGTGAGTTGCCTTCTTGAACCGCTGCAGTCCCGGTGGTGTAGGTACACCCACAGTGCTATTAGGAAGGGAGTTCCAGGATTTTGACCCACTGACAGTAAAGGAACGGCGATATATTTCCAAGTCAGGATGGTGAGCGGCTTGGAGTGGAAACTACAGATGGTGGTGTTCTTGTCCTTCTAGATGGTAGTGGTCGTGGGTTTGGATGCTGCCTAAGGAACCTTAGTGAGTTTCTGTAGTGCATCTTGTAGATGATACATACTGCTGTCATGGCAGTGGAGGGAGTTTGGGAATTGAAGTTAATTAGTTGAAATCTCTATCTGGGACATCCCAGGTGTTTCGCCCTGTCGTGGGGATAGGTTGGGAGTTATCTGTGTGTGATTTTTTTGTAGAAAACGGATCATTTACATCTATAGCTGGAACAGCTTGGAAATGGACAGAGAGTGAAATCTGCCAGCAGTTGGAGTTGGAGCCTGGAAGCAGCTTTGAGAAGCAGGGTGAGAGAATTTGCCAGGAGCTGTAGACCAGAAGCAAAGGGCTACAGAAATAAGGGTGTTTTTTTGATTTTGGAGTCACTGAGCAAGAGTGTAGTAAGGCCCTTGCTTGAGCTGCGGTGTCTACAATAATGAGATGCTTAAGAAAATTGGAGGGTCACATAGGCTGATGCTAGTGGAGGGACCCCAAGAAATCTCATACCTCGGAGAATAGCAAGAACACTAAGGAGAATCAAAGTGAATTCCTGAGAGCTGTGGCATACCTTGCTTTGGTCCCAGGAGAAGTGAAGGAACCCTCAAGATCCTGTAAAGTATATGGAAAATCTTGGGTGGAAATAAGAGTAGGAAGGGAAGTGGTCAGCTGAGATTTTTGGGTTTAAAATCTGAGTTTACAAAATATAAAATATTAAGTTAGTGGCACTTGCTTTGTTTAACTCTTGTACAGTAAAAGTTTTTATTTGAAACAGGAAACCACATGGCGTAATTCTTTCGGTTAATAACTGGGGGTGGAATTTAATGTCCCCATCGTGGCACAGGCTGGGCTGTGAAGTGTGGCGAGTTGTTCAGAAGTCCATTGAATTCGACAGGACCAGAAAATCCTACCAGCGGGACGGGCTGTAAAATTCCACCCTGGGAGTTTGAATTTCTTTTTAAATGTTAATGGGCTCCATCGATCATAACAACAGCCTGTCAATTATAATCCAAATTATTTTAATTTTCAATAGTCTGTATCACTACATAGAGGAACCATTCAAAAATTAAATTTTCCCCTTATATATAGATGGTGGCATTTTTATCATATTCTACTGGGTATAATGGATAATCAGAAATTGGGGAAAATTTAATTCAATTTTTTCAGTTTATCTCTTCTCCTAAATGCAGTGACTAATACTCAGCTTTCATTTGAAAACCTTAAGCACTTTGTCCAAGTGACTATTCTTCTTGTGAGAATCCTGGGAGTGAATCCAGCAGGCTGTTTATCCAGGAAATGTATCACAACCAAATCTAGCCCTTTCTCACCCAGCTTCTGACATGTGTGTTTTGCAATCAGGCACATAATCATAAAAATTTGGACAGATTTTTTTCCTCCGTCTTTGACCTGTACAGATGTACTAAGGACAATGGCTGAATACAATTACACTATTGTCCAATGTTTAACTGTTTCTTTTTTGTGTGTAATTCCAATACTGAAGAAACATGGCAGATCTCATCTATTAAATCTCACAAAAGGTTTTTGCCTACATTAATTAACAGAGGACTAAAAGATGGAAAAAATGTTCCAATAAAGTGCTTCCAGTGTATCTGAGATTGATTATAGTCACTTCCTAAACATAGCTTCAGTTAAGGATAGATTAAAGCCAATCTATCTGAGTGACCAGTAGCTAGTATGGACAACTGAAGGAGGGTACACCTCAAAAATTTCTTGACACTTTCACAAACAGCGTTCAATAAAATGTAATGTGGTATTTTTCCATAGTGAAGCATTTTACCTCCAACCAACATAATGTATTACAGTGCTGTTAACATTTTTTAAAATGTATTCATTCATGGGATGAGGGTGTCACTGGCTGGGCCAGCATTTATTGCCCATTCCTAATTGCTCTTGAGAAGGTGGTGGTGAGTTGTCTTCTTGAACTGATGCAGTCCATGTGGGGCAGGAGCATCCACAGAGCTGTTAGGAAGGGAGTTCCAGTATTTTGACCCAGCGACAATGAAGGAACGGTGATATAGTTCCAAATCAGGATGGCATATAACTTGGAGGGGAACTTCCAGGTGGTGGTGTTCCCATGCCCTTGTCTTTTTATGTGGTAGAGGTCACGGGTTTGGAAGGTGCTGTCGAAGGAGCCTTGGTGAGTTGCTGCAGCATATCTTGTAGATGGTATACACTGCTGGCACTGTGCTTCAGTGATGGAGGGAGTGGATGTTGAAGGTGATGGATGGGGTGCCAATGAAGCAGGCTACTTTGTCCTGGATGGTGTCGAGCTTCTTGAGGGTTGTTTGAACTGCATACATCCAGGCAAGTGGGCAGTATTCCATCACACTTGTGACTTTTGCCTTGTAGATGGTGGACAGGCTTTGGGGGGTGTCTGGAGATGAGTTATTTGACACTGCTCTTGTAGCCACAGTATTTATATGGCTGGTCCAGTTCAGTTTCTGGTCAATGATAACCCGGAGGATGTTCATAATGAGGGATGCTGCGATGGTAATGCCATTGAATGTCAAGGGGAGAATGTTAGATTCTCCCTTATTGGAGATGGCCATTGCCTGGCACTTGTGTGGCATGAATGTTACTTGCCACTTATCAGCCCATGCCTGAATATCGTTCAGGGTTTGCTGCATATGGACATGGACTTCTTCAGTATCTGAGGAGTCATGAA
Organism: Carcharodon carcharias; assembly: GCF_017639515.1. Lineage (NCBI taxonomy): Eukaryota > Metazoa > Chordata > Chondrichthyes > Lamniformes > Lamnidae > Carcharodon > Carcharodon carcharias. Next base: position 135,691,739 of record NC_054480.1, on the reverse strand, counting down.
TGGTGCTGAACATTGTGCAAACATTAACCAACATCCCTACTTCTGATCTTAGGATGGGGGGGAAGGTCATTGATAAAGCAATTGAAGATTGTTGAACATAAAGGACATTAACATGAGGAACTCTTGCAGCGATGCCCTAGGACTGCGATGATTGACCTCCAACAATCACAACCATCTTCCTTTGTACTAGGAACATTAAATGATTACTATTGCCTTGTCAATTTTAAAGGATTGAAGAAAACTTATGACTAACCTTACAGAAGGAATATTGTAAAGAAGTGTCAGCTGTGGCTCAGTGTGTACCACTCTCACCCCTGAGTCAAAATGTTGTGGATGCAGATCCCAATCCAGTGTCTTGAGCACATAATTCGGGCTGACACCCCAGTGAGGGAGTGCTGCACAGTTAGAAGTGCCATTATCAGACAAGATATGGGGCAGAATTTTGCCCTTGTTGGGCAGATTTGGCAGGAGGGGGCGGAGGTGGTCAGGAAGCTGACCGCCGCCTGCGATCGTGGCCAGACCACGATTTCACGCTGGCGGGTCAATTAAGGCCCACCCAGCGTGAAACACAAGCATCGGTGCTTAGCGCTGCCTCTGTGTGTGGGGGTGGAGTGGTGATGGAGGATGACAACTGCAAACTTCACGCATTCCCGTGGGAGCGGGTTTGAAAATAAAAAATAAAATTGTTTAAGATGTTATAAAACATGTCCTCTCCTGTAACCGGCGGTCCTGCAGGTTATCATTGACCAGAAACTGACCAGCCATATATAAATACTGTGACTCTGTCACATGAGCAGGGACATGTTATTAATTAAATTTTAAAATTTTTGTTTTATTTTTATATGCTGTTGGAAACCTCATCCCTCCCGTGGATGAAGTTTCAAAAAAATGCAAAGGCCGTTTGGCCTTTTTGCCTGCCCACCAACTGTAATGGTGCTGAACATTGTGCAAACATTAGCAGACATCCCTTTTTCTGATCTTAGGATGGGGGGAAGGTCATTGATGAAGCAGCTTGAAGATGGGTGGACATAAAGGACACTAACATGAAGAACTCCTGCAGTGATGCCCTAGGACTGCGATGATGGACTTCCAACAACCAAAACCATCTTCCTTTGCACTAGGAACATGAAATGATTACTATTGCTTTGTCAATTTTAAAAGATTGAAGAGTATTTATGACTGATGTTATGGAAGGCATATTGTAAAGAATATTCCTGCCGACTCCTGCATGTGCCCCGCCAACCGAAATATTGCACGAGTGCTCAAAGACATCGGGATGTTTGCCCAACATCATTGTGCATCATTTTACACTCAGTTAGGTCGGGCATGTGCCCGCCAAGCTAAAAATTCAGCCCATGAAACCAATTCAGCACTCTTGAGTAACAATCACACTGAACATCCATTTTGGAGGCACCAGCATCATAAGGACTGTGGTTATTCAATTAACTTCTCAGAGCAAGAATTGGAAACAAATACAATCAGGTCAGGTCTTCCCACATCCCAAAAATAAAACAGAACATTGTTTTACAGGAAACACCCCGTCTTCATCTCAAATACTTTGCTCTAAATTATAAGGGCAAACTTGCACTTTTTTTTTACCTTCACTCACCTTAGAGAGCTTCCTCCAAAGACCTCGGATGGTGTGCGGGCCCCACCAGCTGGGCGGTGTTGGACTGCCGATCCCCGCCACCAAAGCGGGGCCTGCCGCCATTTTGAGTGGGCGGGCCTTAATTGGCCTGCCCGATAGGAAGCGCTATGCACTATGCACTTCCTGTTCCGGCGGGGAGGGATTCCCCATCTGTCAAAGTCCTGTCTCAGAGAGGTCACTGACAGTCCAGAAAACTTTAAAAATAGAAAAATTAAAAAATTATTAACATGTCCCCCTCACGTGACAATGTCACACGAGACGGGACATGTTAATAAATATCACATAAAATGTATTAAAGTTTTTAAAAATGGACATTAAACCTCATCCCGCCAATGGATGAGGTTTCATGTATAATCAGAAGCCCGCCGGGGCTCCTGGCCTGCCCTCCAGCCTTAAGGTTGGATGGGCAGGTCTTTAATTATCTTAATTACTCTGTCAATGGCCTCAATTGGCCTTTGACAGGTCGGCGGGCGGACAGCGAAATCAGCTGTCCGCCCACCTCCCTAACAATTTAAAGGGACCGGGATGACGTCAGGGGTTCCTCCCAACATCATCCCGTGTCATTTTCCACCAAATCGCCGACGGGAAAATTCAGGCCCAAGAGTGTTGCCTCATTCAACTGTGTGAAGTGTGATATCAGTGCTAATAGAGACATCAAGATTCACCTTGTTGAGCATTATGAGCCACCAGTAACAACATTAAAGTCAGTTTGGCAAAACCTTTGGGATTGAGCAATGGGCAAGCTGATCTTTAGCTCGTCCGTGCAGGCTGGCAGCCACAAACCTTGCCTAGATAAAACTTCCCTGGCACATGTTAAAGTCTCACCAGTCAGCTCGGGTGCAAACCTCGTGCATGCAGATACCCATCTTTCTAAAAGAAGGGAGATTCAGCAGCAGGAATCTGCATTTTATTATTGAAATGCTTCCAAGCCAATAGTAAGTTGTATTCTTTCTCCCGTTTTATTTTCAGTTTACACGCTCCTTACTGAATGGAAATATGGTCTGGCTCGAGTTACTAGCTTTTGTTTGCCAATCCTGCTTCACGTCGAGTTTGCGAGAACTATGACTCAACTTCAACATCCCCTCCGTTGCCCCAGCAAGCAGAATCTATCCTTGTCTTTAATCTTAGCAACCTGGCACGGGTAAACTAGCCCACACTGAGGCAAAAGAGTCTGAATCACAGGCAGGAGTGGAATGTGTGTTTGTGAGATCATCAAGGTAACAGCTGAGCACTCAACTGCTCAGGCTGATTAGTTGGTAGTAACTTTTGTGTCTAAGTCAATAAGTCATTTAATCTGAGACATACCGGGATTTAAGAGCATAATCTGACCTGATATTTGTTTGCATTGCTTGAGGAATTGTGCAATGAGTAACTCAATTCCTGATTCCCCAAAGCCTGTCCACCATCTACAAGGCACAAAACAAAAACGGAAATACCTGGAAAAACTCAGCAGGTCTGGCAGCATCGGCGGAGAAGAACAAAGTTGATGTTTCGAGTCCTCATGACCCTTCAACAGAACTGAATCTGTTCTGTTGAAGGGTCATGAGGACTCGAAACATCAACTCTTTTTTTCTCCACCGATGCTGCCAGACCTGCTGAGTTTTTCCAGGTAATTCTGTTTTTGTTTTGGATTTCCAGCATCCGCAGTTTTTTGTTTTTATATCTACATGGCACAAGTCAGGAGTGTGATGGAATACTTTCCACTTGCCTGGATGAGTGCAGCTCCCACAACACTCAAGAAACTTGACACCATCCAGGGCAAAGCAGCCCGCTTGACTGGCACCATATCCACAAACATTCACTCCCTCCACCGCCGATGCACATTAGCAGCGGGGTGTATCATCTACAAGATGCAATGTAGGAATTCACCAAGGTTCCTTCGACAGCAGCTTCCAAACCCACGACCACCAGTATCTAGAAGGACAAGGGCCGCAGATAGATGGGAACACCACCACCTGGAAGTTCCCCTCCAAGTCACTGACCATCCTGACTTGGAAATATATCACCGTTCTTTCACTGTCACTGGGTAAAAATCCTGGAACTCCCTTCCTAACAGCACTGTGGGTGTACCTACACCACATGGACTGCAACAGTTCAAGAAGGCGGCTCACCACCACCTTCTTAAGGGCAATTAGGGATGGGCAATAAATGCTGGCCCAGCCAGCGAAGCCCACATCCCATGAATGAATAAGCAAAAAAGGGAGCAGTGCCTTGTTGGAGGTGATTTCCTTCTCCCCTATATTCCAGATGATGGCCATCAAATTCCTTGGAGCTGCTTTCACGACGTCTTGGTTACATGCACTTCCAGCAAAGTTACAATGACAGGACGAAAGGAACTTGGCCTATGTTCCTCTCTAAACTAACACCACCAAAAAAAACAGGTTAACTGGCCACTTGTCTCATTGCTGTTTGTGAGACCATGGGCAGGATTTTTGGGTGGTTGGGTGGCGGGGCTGGGAAATGGCCCCCAACTCTGATTTTACACTGGCTGGCCAAGTAACAACCGGCCAGTGTGAATGGTGTGCTGAGAAGATCAGCGCTGCCAGGGTGGGGGTGGGAGGAGGGCGAGCACAAAAATATGCACTTGCACAGGGCAGCCATGCACTGAAAACTCCCTGAAGGCAGGGAGCTGCCTCAGGGAACTGAAGGATTTTTTTAACCAATGAATGAAGTTTTTAAACATCCAGAAAAAATGTACACACTGCGGACTCACTGAGCTTAACGTGTACATTGGAAAAACCCTGCCCAAAATTTCTTTATTGTTTCCTATTTAATTACAGAAACCTCACCCCGCCCGTGGATGAGGTTGCCTAAAAGATCCAAAGGCCAAAATATAAAAACAAAAAAACTGCGGATGCTGGAAATCCAAAACAAAAACAGAATTACCTGGAAAAACTCAGCAGGTCTGGCAGCATCGGCGGAGAAGAAAAGAGTTGACGTTTCGAGTCCTCATGACCCTTCGACAGAACTTGAGTGAGTCCAAGAAAGGGGTGAAATATAAGCTGGTTTAAGGTGTGGCGGGGGGGGGGTGCGGTGTGTGTGGGGGGGGGGGGTGGCGGGGGAGGTGGGGCGCGGGGGAGGGGGGGGGTGGGTTTGGGTGGGGGGAGAGAGAGAGAAGATCCAAAGGCCACCTGGCCGATTCACCCACCCGCCAGCCATAACGTGGGACGGGCAGCAAGAATACGGGCTGATTCATTGGTCAATGGCCTTCGTAGGCCTCTTCGTTGTAGGAGGGCGCACTGCTGGACCGCACACACAAGCGCCGGCCGGAAGAGCGTGCGAGTGCGCAATGACGTCGGGACCCTCGCCCGAGGTCATCGCGTGCTATTTCACACTCGGACATGTCGGATGCAGAAAATCCTGCCCCATGCCATGTATGCAAATTGACTACTGTGTTTGTCCATATAGCTACAGTTTCATCACTCTTTGTATTGCATCTAAGGAATCCGGTTACACTCGTGAGTGGAGCCTTGTGTGAGGAGATATCAGTTGGTTCAGGCTAGCATTTTTAATATAATCCCCATAAACAACAGTCACTGCACCTCAAAAAATAATCCATTGTGTGAATAACAGCAAGATCACACCTGGAGTATTGGTCACAGTTTTGGTCTCCTTACCTTATATAGAAGAAGTTCAACAAAATTTCACCAGACTGATCCCTGGGATGGCAGGACTGTCCTATGAGGAGAGACTGAGGAGACTGGGTATATGGAGTTTAAAAGAATGAGAGGTGGTCTCTTTGAAGCATACAAAGTTCTTACAGGGCTCTTGCAGGGTAGATGCAGGAAGGATGTTTCCCCTGATTGGGGGGACGGTATATAGAACTAGGAGACACAGCAAAGTGGATGACACAATAAGAGACAGGCCATTTAGGACCGAGATGAGGAGGAATTTCTTTACTCAAAGGGTGGTAAATCTTTGGAATTCTCTACCACAAAGGGTTGTGAAGGCTCAGTCATTGAGTATGTTCAGGACAGAGATTGATAGATTTCTAGATATTAAAGATATTAAGGGATATGGGATAGTGCAGGAAAATGGCACTGAGGTAGATTAGCCAGGGTCTAATTGAATGGCGGAGCAGGCTTGAGGGGCCGAATGGCATACTCTTGCTCCTATTTCTGATGTTCCTATGACAGATTTGAATGGAATAATTTTCTTCTGTACATTGTCTTATACTAGACATACTCAAGCTAGACTTGGAGATGTGGACAAACAGGCATGAACACAAGTCCATAACAAAACTACCTCTGACCCAAATGTAGGTTTGATTCTACCTCCAACCTTTTGCATTGCTGAAATGAGTCATGAAAAAAGGAATCCCTCCATTGTACATTTTACTTCAAAACATCTCAACGTTATTTATACAGTGGATTATGAAGCGCAGTGACTGTTCTTGTGTAGATCTATAGCTTTGAATATTATATTAAAAATGCTAAGCTGAACTTTTCAGCCCTTCACTAGCTGGCTTTTGTTTCTTAGCTTGTTGTTTGAACAAGTACGCTGCGTTATTAAAATGCATGTCTTAGCATATTTGTTCATCTTACAGGATATGCATGTAGAAGGTCTTGAAATGATTAATGGAACTTGTTTGGGAACGCTCAACATCCATGCTTTAGGGACGAGTGAGCCTTGAAGAAAGAACTTGAATTTATAATGATCGTTTACCATCTTAGGGCGGCCTGAAGTTCTTTACAGCCAATGAAGTGTAGCCACAGTTGTAGTATAATGAGATGCATTCACCAATTTATGCTTGGCAAGGTCCCATGAATGTCAACAAGATAATGACCCGATAATCCATTTAACAACATACGTTGAAGGATAAATATTGACCAGGAGACTAAGGAGAATTCCCCTGCTCTTCTTTGAGAGCTTGTTTCATCCACCTGAGAGAGTAGACAGGACCTCTGTGTAATGTCACATTCAAAGGTAGACACCTCAAATAGTCCAACACTCATTCATTCTCCATTGTCAGTCCAAATTATGTTCTCCAGACTCTGAATTGGATCCATAACCTTCTGACTCAGAGGCAAGAATGCTCTGAGCCACAGCTGAATGAAATGTAATTAAATATCTGCCATGAATAATTTATTGCAAGCATTCAAATCTTCCCTCAGTATGAGGAATAGCTCAGTAGCTTCCTTATAATAAATGCCATATTTTTCATTTCGCTAGACAAACAGAAGATTGCAATGAAAAATATTGACACCCCAGGGAATGGAGTGTTTGTACAAGACATTTCTGGCTTTGAAGTCCATACCCATTATGTCAGGGCCAAGTGAGATATGGAATAGAGATTTATTATTTACACTTAAAATAATACAAAGTAATCAATGACTGTCCTGGCCTTTCTGACTCCCCTGCATGAATGGTCAATGAGATCATCAGTCATTCTAGTTGTCTTTCAATTTACAATACTCTGCATTTCAGTTTCATCATTTGTATTTAATTATTAAAATCCTTCAACATTTTAGCCGGCTAGTGCTTAAGTTTCTAATTAAACAAGTGTGCTTTATGATATACATTATCCTAATACATAGCACATAGTCTGACTTACTTGACAGTATTACAATATCCTCAATAGAATCGTAGTTGAGTCAAATTGTCACCGGTATCTCACCAATTCACTCAGGTTAGCTTGAATGTAAAATGTTGGATGATTGGACAAAATAAAATTAAAATGTTATTGTTAACTAATTTCTGATATAATTATAAATGAGAACAAGACCAGTCCAGTGAGTCACATTTGAGAATATTTTACTTTTCTATCAAAAGATTCAACTATGATTTAGATTGAAATGTTACTTTTAAGTTAAAACAAGTTCACAAAGGACCAAAATGCAGTTTGTTTCTGGTGCTGGAGGAGACAAGAGTTGTGCACTCAATCCAGGCAAGCCAAACATTAAAACTGCTAGCCTTACAGACCTGGAACAATAAGAGGTACATTATCTTGTTCTTACATTATTAAGGTGTCACCTATGTCTCAGTTGGTAGCATTCTTATCTTTGAGTTACTAGGGTCCTACAGGACTTGATCACAAAAATCTAGGCTGATACCCCAGTGTGACATGTGCTGCTTTGTCAGAGGTGCTGCCTTTCGATTGAGACGTTAAACTAAGGCACTGTCTGCCCTCTCAAGTGATATAAAAGATTCCACGGCACTATTTTGAAGTAGAACAAGGAGTTGTTTATCCCTCAACCAACATCACTAAAACATTGAGATAAAAACAAAAAAAGTGCGGATGCTGGAAATCCAAAACAAAAACAGAATTACCTGGAAAAACTCAGCAGGTCTGGCAGCATCGGCGGAGAAGAAAAGAGTTGACGTTTCGAGTCCTCATGACCCTTCGACAGTTCTGTCGAAGGGTCATGAGGACTCGAAACGTCAACTCTTTTCTTCTCCGCCGATGCTGCCAGACCTGCTGAGTTTTTCCAGGTAATTCTGTTTTTGTTTTTTTATCACTAAAACATTATCTGGTCAGTATCACATTGCTATATGTTGGAGTTGCTGTGTTTCCTACGTTATAGGTATCTTCAATTCACAATTACTTAATTAGCTGTAAAATGCTTTGAAATGCACTGAAGTTGTGAAAACTTATATATAAATGCAAGTTCATTTTGCTTCAGGTGCTACGAGTAAGCTTTCATAAATGAAGAGGTGGTTTGCCTGGGCCTCTACTGAATGAAGCCTCAACTGGTTTGTCACTTGCCGACCCATGAACTTCCCTTTCTCCTTTAGCAGAGGTTAAAGGAAATTTTGTGTATGAACAGTTATTTTTCCTCCTTACTTCTGCTAAACAGCCTCTGTCCTTCTTATTTTATTTTTAAATGTCCATAACTTCATGATCTTTCCAGGCACCTTCCCAGTTTGGTGGAGTCGATATTCTATTACGTTCCTGGAAGTTTGGATGCAAATATGAGGGGTTAACAGTACTGATTTGGTTTTGTGATCTGCCTCACATAGGCAGAATTTTGCCCTTCGTGGACGGGCGGGCCCCACCGGCGGGCGGGCAGCCAACTCCGCTGCCGAAATGGGGCCCGCCGCCATTTTGAGTGGGCGGGCCAATTAAGACCCACCCAGCGGGCTGTCTGACGGGAAGTGCTATGCACTTCCTGTGTAGGGGGGGGGACGGATTCCCCATCTGTCAAAGTGCGCACTGCTCCCTGAGACCAAGTGCTGTCTCAGGGAGATTACAGACAGGTAAAAAAACTCCAAAAATAGAAAAATATTAAAATTATTAACATGTGCCCCTCATGTGACAATCACACGAGATGGGACATGTTAATAAATATCACATAAACTTTATGAAACTTTTTAAAAATGGACATGAAACTTCATCCCGCCAGTGGATGAGGTTTCATGAATAATCTGGAGCCCGCTGGGGCTCCTGGCCTGCTCGCCAGCCTTAAGCTTGGACGGGCAGGGTCTTTAACAATCTTAATTATCCTGTCAATGGCCTCAATTGGCCATTGACAGGTCGGCGGGAGGACAGCTGATTTCTTCCTGAAAATTTAAAGGGACCTGGATGACGTTGGGGGTTCCTCCCAATGTCATCCCGTGTCATTTCCTGTCGGCGAGCAGGCCCCGCCCCCCAAATCGCTGACTGGAAAATCCTGGCCAAAGTATGAGTAGGTCTCCTAATGATGCAAAGAATGACCTAATTGTTCATGTGTTCCAAGAACCTGCTCCATAAAAGCAATTGTTTCCAACCACAAGGCATATTCACACATTGCTTTATTAATATAATAATTAGCTAGAAGCAAGAGTAGGTGCAGAATAGGAAAGGAAGAACCGTGAGGAGCTGAATGCCTGATTGAAGAGGTGATTTTTTTTTTGGTGGAAGCTTCTGAAGTTGGGGAGGGAAGTAGCAATGGTGCGGGGGCTTTTGGGATACTGTTTCAGAAATTGCAGCTGAGTTGGCCAATAGCTCAAAGGCAGAGAAGATGCAAAGAAGGTCAGAGTTAGTAAAACAGAAAGCCCGGGCTAATGCATAAGTCTGGAGGAGATTGCAAGGGCAGAGTGGGTGATGGAATGGAGAACTTATCATAGAGAATGAAAGTTTTGAGTTCAATGCTAAAACATTTTGGGGTTTTCAATCCAGATATTTTTCTTGGTTCCAGTAGTTCAGCAGCCCAGAACCCAATCCCTATGACCCTGAATATATCTTTAGTTGTCTAGTATTTAGTCAAATTTATTGAGCCTAGCGATCGAACAGTAAAACCTTGTTACTAAATTTAGACTTACTGATTACATCACATGCCATGTTCTACATCACATGCCATGTTCTATATCACATGCCATGTTCTACATCACATGCCATGTTCTATATCACATGCCATGTTCTATATCACATGCCATGTTCTACATCACATGCCATGTTCTACATCACATGCCATGTTCTATATCACATGCCATGTTCTATATCACATGCCATGTTCTACATCACATGCCATGTTCTACATCACATGCCATGTTCTATATCACATGCCATGTTCTACATCACATGCCATGTTCTACATCACATGCCATGTTCTATATCACATGCCATGTTCTCCATTAACTTTGAGAAGTGCCAGAATAAACATTGCAATAAGTTGTGGTTTAGGTGGTACCTGCCAAGCAGATTTGCAAACAGACTAAGCAATAATTAGATAAGTGAACCATACCAATGATGCACTATTTATTTATAGTAGTTGCAGGCATAACTACCCCTTTTCAGAAAATAGAAAATAATAAAATAAAATCATTTTTAAGTGAACTGAGTATTTGGTTTACCCATTAAGCTGATAGTCCAAGGAACCTCTGGCCTAAATCTCTTTGACGGTTTCAGTTAAATAATCCAGACTGAGAAATATTCTTCAAATTTGCCTGAAAGAAAGGAGATTAAAGGTCAAGCTCTTAACTGCAAATTAAATAGATATACAAATAAAACACAAATGACGTTTGTATTTAAATTGAATGGGTTGGACCCTCCCACTCAAACATTTCTATCCTTGACCAATTGTGCAGCCAAACAAGCGGAATTATTTTCTGTGCATGGTGACTTTTAATCCTGCTTTTACTGTGACAGGAAGAAGCCAACAACTGGAGATAACATAAACAAAAACGCTTCAGTGTTTGTCAAAAATACAGTGCAGCACTGAGAAGCAAGTGAGTTTGGCAATTACATGATTGATGGGGGATTTGGGAGATAGGCTGCTGAGTTTTGGACAAGCTAGATCTTATTTAGGGTGCAGTGTGGAAGGTCAACATTGGTAACACTGGAAATAATGAGGCAAGGACGAGGGAATCTGCAGCTATGAAGGTAAAGTCAAGAAGGAAGTGGTGCTACAGACAAGGATAAATGCGTTCTTGGCATTGGAAAAGGTCTAAAGTTTGAAACCAAGCTCAGGTCAGAGTCAAAAGGACACTAAGGGCAGGATTTTCCTGTTGGCGAGCAGGAGGTGGGGCCCACTCACTGACATGTAAAATGACTCACGGTGACGTTGGGCGGAACTCCGGATGTCACCGCGCCCCCTTTAAATTTTCAGGTAGACAGGGGCGCAGCAAAATCAGCTGTGCACCCGCTGACCTGTCAATGACCAATTGAGGCCATTGACAGAGTCATTAAAGCAATTAGTGGATCTGCCCATTCAACCTTAAGGTTGGCAGGCAGGCTGGGAGCCCTGGCGGGCTTCAGAAAAAGCACAAAACCTCATCCATGGGTGGGATGAGGTTTCAGGTAGGTTTTAAAAAGTTTAATTAAAGTTTTTTAAAAAGTTATGGACATGTCCCAACTCATGGCACAGTGTCACATGAGGGGACATGTCAGAGACATTTTTTTTTTCTATTTTTAATGTTTTTGACAGTAGAGCCGATCTCCCTGAGGCAGCACTTAGCCTCAGGGAGATGAATGCTCTCTTTCATGTGCATGCACAAAAGAGCGCACTCTCAGGTTTAAGGAATCCCTCCCCGCCCACACAGGGAATGCATAGCGCTTCTGTGCGGACGTCACGTTGGGCGGGCCTTAATTGGCCCGCCCACGTAAGATGGCATCGCACCCCCCCAGTAGTGAGCGCCAATCGGAGGCATGCCTGTGCGCGGCCGCACTTCAACTTCGTCCCCGACGGGGAGGTAAGTTCTGCCCCAAGATTATTCTCTGTTGAAAGATGTGCAACCAGGGTGTGGAACATTTGGAGCAGAACATAATTTTGGGCTTGCTGATGTGAAATTGGAAGAGGTTCTGGTTCCTCAATGACTTGGCATCAAACAAAACATCAGAGAGCATGGAACTGAGGGTGATGATGGAAAAATAGAGCTGAGTGTTGTCAGCATATAATGCAATCTGACCCTATGCATACATATTATGTATTATTATTATGGATTATTCGCTCCTTTACATTATTTTTGAGTCCTGGAAATGGGAGAACCGTCCTTCTGGCTTTTTTGCCTTTCAGTATTCACCAGTCAAGCTGTCAATAAAACCGGATACCTCCTCCAAAAAGGGGATTCTCAGCATGCATCCAGTGCTAGACTCAAATGGTTATGGTCATCCCAAATAATGTAGGTTTTAAAAAATTTAATTAAAGTCTTTTAAAAAGTTATGAACGTGTCCCAACTCATGTGACAGTGTCACATGAGGGGACATGAGAGGGAAATGACCAAAAGTAATAGAATGGATGTTTGTGGAGGGTGGCAGCATGGAGGGAAGGTAGAGAGAGGACGATCAAAAGTGGGACCATCCCATAGAGGGATGGGAGAGGAACCATTAGACAAGATGTTTTGGCCACTTGTGGATGATGGGATTGGAATCAAACATGGGCGATGGCATGAGGATGAATCCCGAAGCAGAGCTGTTGGGGAAAGATGGGAATTGTCACCCACATCGTGTGTCGCCATAGGGACAAAGAGGGATCATGTGTTCAGATCCAGGCCACAGGGCAGTCTTGGTATCCTATCCAGGGTAAGAATTGGGTGGAAATATTTTGAACAAGGGATGGCAGAAGAATTGGGCAAAAAACATTGTGCTCAACAGAATAAAAATAAAGCGGACCTCTTATAGAAAATATAATTTATTTTAAAAATTAAGCAACTTGAAGAGTTAAATTAAATTTCCTTTGCTTTCCCGTGTTTGTTTATTTCCGAGAGACATCTATAGTTGATTAAACAAAAAGGTAATCAGCTATGAAATAAACCTGTTTCAAAATAAAATAAAAACTACTTACAGTTTAATTTGATTTAAACTGTGAATCTGAAAATGCAATGTCTTTAATCAATTCCTCAGCTGGTAAAATGCGAGAGGAGTTTTCATTATTCTAAAACTATTGAATGACAAGCTGGGAGCTTATTTAAAAATGATACTTGCTTCTTTACTAGCCCCTCGCAGTACGAAGTTTGGCGATTCCCATTAGAGTGCGACGATCCCAATCTCACAGTCATTGTTCGACATCACTCATCTTAGGCATGGTTATTCATTCCTTTACATTATTTTTGAGCCCCGGAAATGGGAGGACTGTCCTTCTGGCCTCTTCGCCTTTCTGTATTCACCGCTCAATAAAACCTGATACCTCCTCCAAAAAGGGGGTTCTCGGCAGGCATCCAGTGCTAGGCTTAAATGGTTATAGTCGTCCCAAAAATAATAGAACAGATGTTTGTTGAGGGTATCTGAGATGAGTTGACAATCCCTATTAAGGACCCAAATCTTGAAGGAAAATGTTAGGGATCATTGGTACAACTCCCTTTGTCAGTCAAAATGAAAATCAGCAGAGACGGACAATGAGAGGCTGGTTTGATATCATCTCCTTTATACATTTGACCAAGGTCAAAATTACACTTATTGACTTAGGCAACACTTTTAACCATGCTGAAATCTCCATTCATGCCTCTGGTACCTCCAGATTTCACTATTCCAATGCAGTCCTGGCTGGTCTCCCAAGTTCTATTCTTCATAAACTTGAGGTCATTCAAAATTATGCTGCCCGTGTCTTTATTCACACCAAACCCTGTGCTCACTGACCCACACTGTGTCCCAGTTAACAAAAGTCTTAATTTTAAAATTCTCATCCTTGTTTACAAATTCCTTCATGGCAACCCATCTAGTCTGTAATCTCCTCCAGCCCCACAACCCTTCAAGATATCTGTACTCATCTAATTCTGACCACTCGATAATCCCTCACTCACCCATTGGTGGCTGCACCTTCAGTTGCCTCAACCATAAGCTCTGGAATTCCTTCCATACACTGCACTGACTCTCTGTCTCAGTCTCCTCCTTTAGGGCATTCCTTAAAACCTACTTCTCTGGCCAAGCTCTTGATCATCTGACCTAATATGTCATAATCTGGCTCGAAGACATGTTTTGTTTAAAACGCACCTTTGAACAGAAGAACATAATAAATAGGAGCAGGAGTAGGCCATTCAATCCCTCGATCCTGCTCCACCATTCAATAAGATTATGGCTGATCTGATTGTGGCCTTACCTCTACTTTCCTGCGTGCCTCCAGTGTTTTATTACATGAAAGGCAGTAAATAAATACATGTAATTGTTGCTGCTCAGTACCAGTCTTCATATAGCAGTTAAAACTTAATTTTATCAGATACTCACTTCCACTTTTACCACTACAATAAATGCAAGAATGAGGACAGAGTATAAAATTGAATTAGTCACTGCATTTGAAGACATCATTCAGTCCTGCCACAAAAAAATCAGAGGTAGAAATTCTATGGCGGGTTCTCATAGAGTCATAGAGGTCTACAGCACAGAAAAAAGCCCTTCGGCCCATCAAGTTTGCACTGGTCAAACAAGTACCTAACTATTCTAATCCCATTTTCCAGCACTGGGTCCATAGCCTTGTATGCTATGTCATTGCAAGTGCACATCCAAATACTTCTTAAATGTTATGAGGGTTTCTGTCTCTATCACCCTTTCAGGCAGTGAGATCCAGATTCCCACCACCCTCTGGATGAAATAATTCTCCCTCACATCCCCTCTAAACCTCTTGCCCCTTACCATAAACTTATGCCCCCTGGTTATTGATCCCTTCACCAAAGGGAAAAGCTCCTTCCTGTCTACCCTATCTATACCCCTCTTAATTTTATACACCTCAATCATGTCCCCCCTCAATCTCCTCTGCTCCAGGGAAAATAACCCCAGTCTATCCAATCTCTCCTCATAACTAAAACTCTCCAGCCCAGGCAACATCCTGGTAAATCTCCTCTGCGCTCTCTCTAGTGCAATCACATTCTTCCTATAATGCGGATTCCAGAACTAAGCGCAATACTCTAGCTGTGGCCTAACCAGCGTTTTATACAGTTCCAGCAAAACCTCCCTGCTCTTGTATTCTATGCCTTGGCTAATAAAGGCAATTATTCCATATGCCTTCTTAACCACCTTATCTACCTGTCCCGCTACCTTAAGGGACCGGTGGACATGTACACCAAGGTCCCTCTGATCCTCGGTACTTCCCAGATCCTACCATTCATCGCGTATTCCTGTTGTAATTCCGCCAGATGATCTGCTGAAATCCTGCAGGAATAATGTAAACAGCATTTACGCCATTTTTGTCAATCATCCATCGAAGTTTTGGTGGGCATTTTGGAAAAACCCCAATGGAAATCAATGGCTTAGAAAGGTAGCTGGTTCTGGTTTCAGCTTTATAGGCCTGACACAATAGAAATGGTAATGTGTACAACACTTTTTGTCAGATGTCTGTTCCTGTTACTGCACTGATCCATCTTTGTCCTTTTGTTTGTAGCAGGTTGACAAAGGGAGACCATGGAGCACACAAATATATTCTTCTCACGGGCGTGAGGCAGCTTTGAATTTTCTGAAGTTAATAAATGCATCATTGCACATAAATCCAATGTAGTCACCCCCAGGAATTTCATTAACTTTTTGGCTGGATTCCTTTGCTGTACTTTCACCAGCTGCATAAATATTAGTCAAGAACTTGTGCCTTTGTGGGTTCAAATCTAACTCCAGAATTTCTGCACAAAATATCAAAGCTGATCACCAGTGCAATACTGAGGGAGTGCTGCATTGCTAGCGGTGCCACTATTCAGATGAGTTTTTTTAAAAATTAATTTACAGGATGTGGGCTTCACTGGTTAGGCCAGCATTTATTACCAATCCATAATTGCCCTTGAGAAGGTGGTGGCGGGCTGCTTTCTTGAACAGCTGCAATCCCTGTGGTGTAGGTACACCCACAGTGCTGTTAGGGATGGAGTTCCAGATTTTTGACCCAACGACAGTGTAGGAACAGCGATTTATTTCCAAGTCAGGATAGTGAATGGCTTAGAGGGAAACTTCCAGGTGGTGGTGTTCCCTTGAACCTGCTGCTCTTGTCCTTCTAAATGGTAGCATTTGTGGGTTTGGAAGGTGCTGCCTAAGGAGCCTTGGTGAGATTCCCCAGTGCATCTTGTAGATGGTGCACACTGCTGCCACTGTTTATTGGTGGTGGAGGGAGTGAATGTTTGTGGAAGGAGTGCCAATCCTTTGTCCTGGATGGTGTCAAGCTTCTTGAGTGTTGTTGGAGCTGCACTCATCCAAGCAAGTGGAGAGTATTCCATCACACTCCTGATTTGTATCATGTAAATGGTCGACAGTCTTTGAGGAGTAAGGAGGTGAGTTATTCACCGCAGGATTCCTTGCCTCTGATCTGCTTTTGTAGCCGCAATATTTATATGGTTAATCCAGTTCAGTTTCTAGTCAATGGTAACCACCAGGATGTTGATAGTGGAAGTTTCAGCATTGCTAATGCCATTGAATGTCAAGTGACAATGGTTAAATTCTCTCTTTTGGAGATGGCCATCGCCTGGCACTTGTGTGGCAAGAATGTTACTTGCCATTTCTCAGCCCAAGCCTAGATATTGTCCAGGTCTTGCTGCATTTGGACGTGAAATGCTTCAATAGCTGAGGAGTTGCGAGTGGCAATGAACATTGTGCAATCATCAGCGAACATCCCCACTTCTGACCTTATGAGGGATAGAAGTTCATTGATGAAGCAACTGAAAATGGTTGGGCTGAGGACACTACCCTGAGGGCCTCCGGCAATGATATCCTGATTGACTTCCAATAACCATCTTCCTTTGAGCTAGGTATGACTCCAACCAGCGGAGAGTTTTCCCCCTGATTCCCATTGACTCCAGATTTACTAGGGCTGCTTGATGCCACACTCGGTCAAATGCGGCCTTGACGTCAAGGGCAGTCACTCTCACCTCCCCTCTGTGGTTCAGCTCTTTTGTCCCTGTTCGAAGCAAGCCTGTAAACTGAGGTCCTGCCTGTCCTCTCAGGTGGACATAAAAGATCCCATGGCATTATTTCAAAGAAGAGCAGGGGAGTTCTCCTCAGCGTCCTGGCCAAACCCTCAATCATCATCACTAAAACAGGTTATATGGTCATTATCATATTGCTGTTTTTGGGAGATTGCCTTGCACAAATTGGCTGGTGTGCTTCCCACAGCAGAACAGTGATTGTACTTCAAAAGTACTTCATTGACTGTGAAGTGCTTTGAGATGTTCGGTGGTCATGAAATATGCTATATAAATGCAAGTCCTTCTTTCCCACCGAAAGGGTAGAGGTTTTCATACTCACAGCTGAAGTACCTTCTCCGTCACTTGCCTTGTGAACATCTCAATCGCTCACCCTGTGCAATGGCCATGGTGCTCACCACAGAGCTCCAACTCACCCACCTCAATCTGTTCTTCCCTGTTTGAGGTATTGCCTCATGATTCTCATGTTAGCTTCATTAGATTAGATTGTAATGGAGTTGTATTCCTTAGCATCAATAATGATTGGATTGCTGCTCTTACAAATCCAAAACTATTAAGGCACCAAACGCAAATATCATGTGTCAATACACAGATGGCACTCAGCTTTGCCTCACTAGCATTGTTCTCAACCCCTCTATTGTCTCTAAATTGTCAGACTGCTTGTCTGACACTCAGTACTGACTGAGCAGAATTTTTCACCATTGTCTCCAGTTTCTGTCACAAACTCCGTTGCTTAATCATTGGCTCCATCTCTCTCTCTTTGGAAATTGTCTGAAGTTGAACCAGATTGGCTGCAGTCTTTGTGTCGTATTTAGCTCCACACCCACATAATAACTAACTCCGTCTACTTCCAATTCTGTAACATCAGCCAACTTAGCCCCTGCCTCAGTTCATCTGATGTTGAAACTTTCATCCAACTGCCTCTAGATTCGACAACTCCAACGCAGTCTGGACCAGCCTTCCATTTTACTCCCTCTATAACTTTAAGCTCATCCAGAGCTCTGCTGCAAAAGGGCACACATTCCCCCATCATCCCAGGCTCCCTGCTGCCAGCTGAGCAATGCTTTGACTTTAAAATTCTCATCCTTGTTTTCAAATCCCTCCATGGCCTCGCCCCTCCCTACCTCTGTAACCATCTCCAACCCTACAACTCTCCGAGGTCTCTGTGCTCTTTGAAATCTAGCCTATTGCACATCTCCAATTTTAATCAATCCACTATTAGCAACTGAGGTACTAACCTCTGGAATTCCTTCAGTGAGACTCTCTACCTCTCTAATTCTCTTTTCTCCTGTAAGGTGCGTGTTAAAGTCAACCTCATTGACCATGTTTTTCACCATCGACGCTAACATCTCCTTATGTGGTCGGGTGTCAACTTTTATTTAATAGCATTCCTTTGAGGTGCCTCGGGACATTTTACTATTTTAAAGGCACTATACAAATGCAAACGTTGTTGATGTAGCTTGCACCAGAAAAGTGTGAGTTCAACCAAACTCAAACAGAGCTGTGCTGAGGGGTAGGTTGGTCACCCTCCTAGCATTGCTTCAGATGCCCACTCGGAATGCACTGATGGTAGGAGCAGAAATTTGCTGTGTCAGCTGAGACAACACGCTCAAATATCTGGTGTAGTGTCCGAGTCCACAGCTTTGACTCTGGGGTGAGTGCGCCACTGTAGAACCAAGGCTCATGAAAACCTAAGTGCCAGTTAGGAAATAAATTAAGAAAACCAGATACATGGCCGAAATACGTTTAGCTTTTAACATTATTGCTTCCTTCCCATAGCCTCCGTATGTAAACCACTGCCGAGCAATCTGGTAGCTTCATTTGCAGCATCTGATGTACTGACTGCCAAGAAAAAAAGGCCTCAAAAGAAATGAATGCTTTTTGCTTTCATGCATTTTTAAAACGTTTCTCATTGAGGCACAGGGCAACATTTTCCCGCCATCAGAGGGATTGTGCGGGAGCAGGTGGGAGCAGGCGGGTTCCCGATTGGCGCACCCTGATTGGGGGTGCGCCGCCATTTTACATGGGCGGGCCAATTAAAACCCGCCCAGCATGACGTCCGCCAGGAAGCGCTATGTGCTCCTTGTGCAGGTGCGGCGGGATTCCCTGAGCCAGACGTGCGCTTTTTCACACATGCGCATGAAAGAGCACATTCATCACCCTGAGGCTAAGTGCTGCCTCAGGGAGATCGGCTCAAGTTTGAAAGTTTTAATAAAGAAGGGAAAAAAACATTACTGATATGTCCACTTGTGTGCCACTGTCACATGAGCTGGGACATGTCAATTTCTTTTATTTTAAACATTTTATAAATATTTTAATACCTTCATGAATCCTCATCCCACCCGTACTTCAGAAGCCCGCCTGGGCTCTCGGTCTGCTCCAGGTCCATTAATCATGTTAATTCCTTTTTTAATGGCCTTAGTAGGCCTTTGACAGTTTGGCGAACGTGCAGCCGAACTGAAAATCTAAATGACGCGGGATGACATCAGGTTGCACGCCCGACGTTACCCCGCATCATTTCACGGCTCAGTGAGCAGGCCTCACCACCGCCCCCCTGCTCGCCGAACAGAAGGTTCTGCCTGTAGAGCTCTTTCTTATTTTTTTCAGATTGTTGTCATTCAGGCATGGAAGGCCTCAAGAGCAGGACACCACCTAGGCTGGAGTGAAAAACTTTGTGATGGACCGGGGTCGGTGGCGGAGTCCTGCTGCCCATTGACCCGCATGGGACAGGAGGAACTAAGAGCGGAATCGTCCCAGATTTGGACAAAGTGAGGTAGCGGGCGGCAAAAAAGGAGGTTTCATCCACCGGCAGCAATGGCGGCTTTTCACGCTGTATCGTTCCTGTCCCGGCACATCCCACCTCATTAATAATGTATCCCCAGGTGTTATAGAGTTGATTTTCCAGGTAACTTCTCTTGGTGAAAACATTGAACTTTATTTACAAGACAGCAGCAGCAGCTACATGTGTGCATCTAACTCTATAACTAAAGAACTCTCTCTGCAAGGTTTCCCGAGCTGCGAACTCATTGGTTTACACAGATCATGTGATCTTACAACACAGGTTAATTCTTAAAGCGACAGTCCGATGTTTATTAAAAACTATAATTACAACACCAGGGAACACACTGGGTTAAGAGTTGGGCAGCCTCTGATTCACCTGCCCCACCATCACCTCAGGCCTTCAGTAATCCAGGCACCACAATGAAAGAGCATCTCTGCACAGAGCTAGCAATCTCTAAGTGATCGTAAGCTACTGCAAAGTCATGGCTGCCAAAGGGAGGAAACATGCTACCCCCAAATTTAGCGACACCTCCCTCAAGGGCCTACTGGATGCTGTGGAGACCCGCAGTGAAGTACCCTATCCCCGACTTGGGCAAAGACCAGCAAACAAGGTCACCAATCCAGCATGGGAAGTGCTGGCAGCGGTGGTCAGCGGCAACGCACTGCAGAAGAGGAGAGCCCCAATGCCAAAAGAGGATGAATGATCTCTTCCATTCAGCCACAGTAAGTCACTTTTCTCATCACTCTCAACTCAGACACTCAGAAACCCATCACATATCCACAGGGATCTCACTCACTGCCGGTTCAAGGGATGTCACCATTCATTCCCTCACACACACCTTCAACTGCCCTGCATATCGTGTCCTCATCCCATCCATGCCACCACTCACTACCCACACATGCCAGGCATCCTTCTCATCAGGCTTGGCAGACATCCTGCTCACACTCTCTACATCTGTATTCATGCAGGACAAGCTGACAGACATGAAAAGGGAGAGGTTGCAGACTGATGGAAGAATGCCTGACACCAAAGTCTTCACAGACTTTGAAAACAGAGCCATCCAGCTGGCCGACCATCATCTGAACTGTTCCTGTGCTGATGGTGAGGTCGTTGGTGCTCAACCCAAGTGAGGATCCAGCAGTGCAACATCCATCAGACAACCATGCTGTGAGTGAGCCCCCCTGTTCTGCAGCCCCCTGCCAGGCACTCACTATCTCTCCTTGCTTTCGCAGGCACATCTGGGAAGCAGCCGAGGGGGGTCCTCAACCCAAATCCCGAAGACACCTCAGAAGAAGAATCTGATGAAGTCCTAATTGACAACCCATCACAGCAGTCACCCACACCTCCCATCAGCGCAGGGACACACACCTTGATGGGTCCTAGTTCTAGAGTAGCTTCGGGGTCATGATCTGGTGAGCACATCACACTGTCTGATCCACAGCAGGCAGCAGCAGGGACTTCCCAGGTTTCCGGCACTCGGACGACTGCTGGAGACCAGAAATCTGCTGAGTCTGAGTCAGATCACTAGCCTCTGGACTCATCCACACCTCAGTCTTTCCCCCCTCCTTCCTCCTTCCCCCTCTGAGTCCCTTCCCTTACACCTTCGGCACCCCTTACGCTTACTTCCACAGTAGCCGCATTCTCCCTGGTTACACCCTCCTTCCTCTGTACTCCCTCCCACCCCCTCCCAATCACACACCCCCACCTGACACCTATGTTTCCCCCCTCCCTACCTCACCACCCACCCCCACCGGTACACCTTCCACTCCCACTCACAGCTGGACCTTCCTCTTCTCCCTCTCGACGATCATCTCTATCAGCCCATGGCAAAGACCGTGATGTTCCAAAGCTGACCCCAGACATCAACGGAAACCTCCCACCTTCCGTGAGCTGCTTCGTGGCGGAGTCATGTCCATCAGAGTCCACCCAGCATGTGCTGCACGCGTTCCTCCAGAGTCCGGTTGCTGTAGGGCTCCAGCATCTTCTGCTCCTCAGATGTCCGTGATGTGAGCAAGGCCCAAACAGTAAGTCCCGACTTCCTCAGGTCACACTTGTCAAGGTGTGTTCTGGGCCGGCATGTTTTCTCGCCAATGTGTACGGTAAATTTGACGTGGGGGATGATTCCGGCGAGCAGGCAAGATGACGAAATGCAACTGAAATGAAATTAGGTTCCCGGTGTCTGGCGGCAGAAACCGTGGCCCACCATTGACAGGCGGAGCAGATGACTGCAATCTCCTTTCCCAATGGCGTGAAACCGATTTTTGGCCTTCCCACCATATTGTCTGCTCAAGCTCGCCATGACGGGGTTGGAAAACTCCAGCCTCAGTGTCTACTGTTCCAAGGATCTTAGCTCTTCATATCTGGGTTCTCGGCAAACTCAAAACCACAACCCAGGAAAGGAGAGAAGAGTAAGAAGAACTTTCACTTTTATACAGCCTTTCACAACCTCAGGCTGTTGCCAAAGCAATTTACAACCAATTAAATACTTTTGACACATACTCACTGTTGTAGTGTAGGATAAGACAGTAACCAATTTGTACATAGCAAACTCCCACAAGCAGCATTAAGATAATACCCAGAAAATCTATTTTTTATCCATATGACTTGAGGGATAAATATTTGCCAGGGCTATGAGGAGATTTTTCCTACCTTTCCCTGACAAGTGCCATGTGATATTTTTGCACCCACCTCAGAGGGCAGACAAGGCCTCTGTTCAATGTCTTAGCGAAAGATGGGACCTCCAACAGTGCTGCATTGGAATGTCAGCATAACTCCTGTGAAAAGAAAGAGCAGGGTGAAAATCAATGGTATGGGCACACAACTGGTTAGCAACCTGCAATGTGTCAATTTAATTGCCACCATAATGGATGACAGTAGGAAGAAAACATGGCAAAGGATTTGGGCTTTGTTAGTTCCTGCCGGTACATCCGTTGGAGGTAGTCAATAATTTGGGAATGACTGCAGACCACTAGAAAGCAAATCGAGGCCCAGAACAACCACTGCATCGCGTTCAGTGATGAAATACACTCTGGCAAACACAAAACCCTAACAGCCCTGCCAGAGAGAAAAAAAAAATAATTGAGCATGGAAGAGCATTCATTAAAAGGCACAAGTAAAGAGCCTACTGCAAAAAAGAATTGAATGCTCACTGAATTCAGGCAAGTCCCAGCAGGAATAGTCACCAACCACAACGTGTGGAGTTCCCAAGCAGCAGTTTTGCAATTGTGCAACTGACTGTGTCAGAAGCCGTCACAACTGAAGAAATTCAAGATGTGATTATTTTTTTTTTCTCTTGCCTGAAGCAACACAGCTATGAATAAAATATGTCTCTGTGCAGTGCAAAATTACGCAATCTCCCAACACTGCTTGAAATCCATTGACTGCTCATCAGCAGCAGTTCCTCCCATGCTCATTGTACAATTCTGAAATCAGTTTAAAAGCTTAAAATATAGAACAGAATATCCGATAGAACATCCGATCTCTGAATGGTCGTGCCCTAGAGGAACGCGCCCCCCTCAAGTTGTGTTGGGGCCCCATTGGAAGGCCCAAAGCACTGACCACGTGGAAAGTGCCTGAGAATTTTGTACTTCTGACGTCAATTCCCCTCCATCTGGACCCCTCCAGAACTCTGATTTGAAGTCAAAGACTTCGGAGGTTCCAAGTCACTTACCAGTAAAGTTGCCGATGAAAAGTTAAGATTAAAACCAGTTCCAATCTGGTTAACTATACTACTAACCCCAACTCCCCATTGGACTACCACCACCACCCCACCTCCCTGACTACCTGACTACCCCCCAACCACCCGACTCCATCCCTGACCCCTGACGCATCCCATCCCCTCACTGACCCACCTGCCACCCTACCCTCTCACCCACCCACCTGCGACCTTACCCTCTCACCCACCCATCTGCCACCCTACCCCCTCACCCACCCACCTGCCACCTTACCCTCTCACCCACCCACCTGCCACCCTACCCTGTCACCCACCCACCTGCCACCTTACCCTCTCACCCACCCACCTGCCACCCTACCCTCTCACCCACCCACCTGCCACCCTACCCTGTCACCCACCCACCTGCCACCCTACCATCTCACCCACCCACCTGCCACCCTACCCTGTCACCCACCCACCTGCCACCTTACCCTCTCACCCACCCACCTGCCACCCTACCCTGTCACCCACCCACCTGCCACCCTACCCTCTCACCCACCCAATTGCCATCCTACCCTGTCACCCACCCACCTGCCACCCTACCATCTCACCCACCCACCTGCCACCTTACCCCCTCACCCACCCATCTGCCACCCTACCCCCTCACCCACCCACCTGCCACCCTACCCTGTCACCCACCCATCTGCCACCCTACCCCCTCACCCACCCAATTGCCATCCTACCCTGTCACCCACCCACCTGCCACCCTACCCCCTCACCCACCCACCTGCCACCCTACCCTGTCACCCACCCACCTGCCACCCTACCCTGTCACCCACCCACCTGCCACCTTACCCTCTCACCCACCCACCTGCCACCCTACCCTCTCACCCACCCACCTGCCCCCCTACCCTGTCACCCACCCACCTGCCACCTTACCCTCTCACCCACCCACCTGCCACCCTACCCTCTCACCCACCCACCTGCCACCCTACCCTGTCACCCACCCACCTGCCACCCTACCCTCTCACACACCCACCTGCCACCCTACCCTCTCACCCACCCACCTGCCACCCTACCCTGTCACCCATCTGCCTGCCACCCTACCATCTCACCCACCCACCTGCCACCCTACCCTGTCACCCACCCACCTGCCACCCTACCCTCTCACCCACCCAATTGCCATCCTACCCTGTCACCCACCCACCTGCCACCCTACCCTCTCACCCACCCACCTGCCACCCTACCATCTCACCCACCCACCTGCCACCCTACCCTCTCACCCATCTGCCTGCCACCTTACCCCCTCACCCACCCACCTGCCACCTTACCCTGTAACCCACCCACCTGCCACCTTACCCTCTCACCCATCTGGCTGCCACCCTACCCCCTCACCAACCCACCTGCCACCCTACCCTCTCACCCACCCACCTACCACCCTATCCCCTCACCCACCCACCTGCCACCCTACCCTCTCACCTATCCGCCTGCCACCTTACCCCCTCACCCACCCACCTGCCATCCTACCCTCTCACCCATCCGCCTGCCACCCTACCCTCTCACACACCCACCTGCCACCTTACCCTGTAACCCACCCACCTGCCACCCTACCCTGTCACCAACCCACCTGCCACCCTACCCTCTCACCCACCCACCTGCCACCCTACCCTGTCACCAACCCACCTGCCACCCTACCCTCTCACCCACCCATCTGCCACCCTACCCCCTCACCCACCCACCTGCCACCCTACCATCTCACCCACCCACCTGCCACCCTACCCACTCACCTACTTACCTTACACACTTCCCTTCTCTCCATAGCTTCTTAAAGTGGCTTTAGGGTTTTTAAACTGTCTACTTACCAGAATATGGCAGCTAGTGCTGTAAAAGAGGGCCTCCCCTGACGATCCTGCACCACAAGAACAGCTACACCCGCATTTCCGAAGGGGCCCAGTTCAGATGTCTGGGCCAGAAATGCAGAGCTCCACCTTAGAGTAAAGAATAGTAGTAGACTGGCAATCCGACTGCCTCTCCTCGGAAGATTCAACCCATTATGTCCATCATCAAATGTGTAAGAATGTAGGACATGAAGGAGGCCATCCAACCTCATGAGGTTGTTCCACCATTCAGTTAGATCATGGCTGGTCTGTGCCTAAACTCCATACCCTTAATGACCTTGCCTAACGAAAAAGTCAATCAATCCCTGTGTTTAAATTTTCAATTGATTTGGTTTCAACAGCTTTTTGGGGGAGAGTTTCCTAGATTCCCATTACGCCATGTGAAAAGGTGCTTCCCAACATAACCCTTTAAAAACCTATCTCTAATTGTAAGGTTATGCCGCTCCTCCTGAACTCACCCACCAGGGAATAGATATGCTCTATCTACTCTAATAAATCCTTTGACCCATCTTAAACGCCTCCGTTAGATCGCCCTTTATTTTCCATATTCAAGGAAATACAAGCCTAGTTTGTGCAACCTGTCCTCATAATTTAATACTTTTAACCTTGATATCGTTCTGGTGAATCTGTGCTGTACCACCCTTGCTCCTCGCGTCACTGCCACCACCCCACAAAACAACCTGGAAAAAATCTCCTCCTCCAGGGAGGAAAAAAATAATAATTTGGCATACATGAGCATTAAAAGACCCTAATAAAGAGCCTAGTGAATGCCCACTGAATTCGGGCAAGACCTAGCAAGAATTGTAATCAATCATGACGTGTGGAGTTCCCAAGCAGCAGTTTTCTAGTTATGTAACTGACTGTCTCAGAGGTCGTCACGACTGAATAAACTTAAGGTGTGATTTTTTTTTCTCTCTTTCTCTGTGCCTGGAGCAACATAACTATGAATAAAATATGTGTCGGTGCTATGCAAAATTGTGCAGCAACCCAAAGCTGCTCAAAATCCATTGACTGCTGTTCAGCAGCAGTTCCCCCCCCCATGCTCATTGTAGGTAGGAACTTTCAATCCATCTTAAAAAGGGACCAACGCACCATTTTCTAGCTGGTGGGCGTGCTGGATAATTTGAGTTTCCGGCAAGCCTGTCACACCACTCACAACATCCAGTGATGCTCCGTTTAGGTTTCTACTTGGGGGATCTTTCAAGAAATGGGCACAAAAATGATGAGCATTCCTGTGTTTGTCAGCCTCCTGAGACCAGTAAACCTCTGCCTCATTCACTGCTGGGTGAACGCACCCTGACTGACCGAATTTATTCTGTCAGTCACCTCCCTCCCTTACTCATCAAGTCAGACAGCATCTGAGGAAAGAAAAATAGAGTTAGGTCTATGATCTTATTGGCTTGCTGTACCTCAGTTTCGCCATTATTGACAAATTGGTCTGTCATGTCTTACCTAAGGTTGGAGTCTAAACTGCTCCTTCCATTGGCAATGAAAGGGGATAGGACATTTAGGAAGGAGAGGAAGCGAGGAAAAGGTGGAGGGGTAACTCTGTTAGTTAAGGATGGTATTAGCACAATAGAGAGGGATGGCCTAAGTTCAGGAAATCAGGATGTGGAAATGGTTTGGGTAGGGGCAAGAAATGATAAAGGCAAGAAGTCACTTGTGGGAGTCACTTGTGGTACAAGCCCCCTAAGAGTAACCACATGGTAGGGTGGAACATAAAGGGAGAAATAATGGGAGCTTGTCAGAAAGGCACGGCGATAATCATGGGAGATTTTAATCTACATATGGGCTGGAAAAGTCAGATGGGCAAAGATAGCCCAGATGCAGAGTTCTTAGAATGTTTCCAGGATAGTTTCTTAAAACAGCATGTTCTGGAGTCAACCAGAGAGTAGGTTATAGTAGACTTGGTATTGTGCAACGAGATGGATTTAATTAATGATCTCATAGTGAAGGCGGCCCTAGGCAGCAGTGACCATAATATAATTGAATTACACATTCAGTTTGAGGGAGAGAGGAGTGGGTCCAAGCCTATGTTTTTAAACTTAAATAAAGCAAATTATGAGGGCATGAAAGTAGGGCTGGCTAAAGCAAATAGGCAAATTAGGTTAAGGGAAAGATCAATAGAGTTGCAATGGCAAACATTTAAGGAGATATTTCAGAATACACAGAATAGATACATTCCAATGAGTAAAAAAAAGCCCAAGGGACAGGCAGACCATCTGTGGTTAACAAGAAAGGTTAAAGATAGTATCAAACTTAAAGAAAAATCATATAATTGTGCAAAGATATGTGGAAGGTCAGAAGAATGGACAGAATATAAGGAACAACCAAGGATGACTAAAAGATTAATAAGAAGGGAAAAATGAGAGTACAAAGGAAAGCTATCCAAAATATAAAAACAGATAGTGAAAGTTTCCACAAATATTTTAAAAAGAAATGAGTTAACAAAGTGAGCATTGGTTTGAAAGAAAGTAAGTCTGGAGAATTGATAATGAAAAACCAGAAAATGACAGAAGAATTGACCATGTATTTTACATCAGTCTTCACTACAGAGGATACAAACAACATCCCAGAAGAAGCTTTAAATCAGGAAGTGGAAGGGAGGGAGGAATTCAGGAAAATTACAATCATCAGAGAAGTGGTACTGAGTAAATTGTTGGAGCTGGGAGCTGACAAGTGCCTGGGTTCTGATGGACTTCATCCTATGGTCTTAAAAGTAGTGGCTATTGAAATAGTTGATGCATTGGTTTTAATTTTCTGAAACTTCCTAGATTCAGGGAAGATCCCATTAGATTGGAAAATAGCAAATGTAACTCCATTATTCAAAAATGGAAGGAGACAGAAAGCAAGAAGCTAGTTAGCTTAATGTCTGTCATAGGGAAAATGTTAGAAGCTATTATTAAATAAACTATAGCAAGGAACTTGGATAAGTTCAAGGTAATCAGGCAGAGTCAACATGGTTCTGTGAAAGGGAAATCATGTTTAACCAACTTATTGGTAACACGTGCTGTAGATAAAGGGGAAACCTAGGGATGTGCTGTACTTAGATTTCCAGAAGGCATTTGATAAAGTGCCACATCAGAGGTTTTTTGCGGAAAATAAAAACTCCTGGGATAAGGGGTAACATATTGGTGTGGATAGAAGATTGGTTGGCTAACAGGAAGCAGAGAGTAGGCATAAATGAACATCTTTCAGATTGGCAAGATGTAATGAGTGGTGTGCCATAGAGATCAGCGCTGGGACCACAACTGTTTACAATTTATATAAATGACTTGGATGGATGGTATGGTTGCCAAACTAGCCGATGATGTAAAGGTAGTAGGAAAGTAAGTTGTGAAGAGAATAAAATGAGGCTACAAAAGATATAGATAGTTTGAGTGAGTGGGCAAAGACTTGGCAAATGGAGTAAACTGTGGGAAAATGTGAAATTGTCTATTTTGGCAGGAAAAATAAAAGAGAAGCATACTGTCTAAATGGTGAGAGATTGCAGAGCTCTGAAATGCAGGGGGATCTGGGAGTCATAATGCATGAATCACAAAATGCGAGTGTTCAGGTACAGCTAGTAATTAGGAAAACTAATTGAATGTTATCATTTATTGTGAGAAGAATTGAACACAAAAGTAGAGAGGATATGCTTCAGTTTTACAGAGAACTAGTGAGACTACATCTGAAGTACAGTGTACAGTACTGGTCATCTTCTTTAATGAAGTATGTTAATGTGTTGGAGGCAGTTCAGAGAAGGTTTACCAGACTAAAACCTGGAATGGGTGGGCTGCCTTATGAGGGAAGGTTGGATAGGCTAGGCTTGTATCCACTGGAGTTTAGAAGTGTAAGAAGCAACTTGATTGAAACATGTAAGATCCTGAGGGACTTGACAGGGTGGATGTGGAGAGGATGTTTCCTCTTGTGGGAATCTCGAACTATGGGTCACTGTTTAAAAATAGGGGGTCACCCATTTAAGACAGAGATGAGGCGAAATTTTTTCTCTCAGAAGGTTGTGAGTCTTTGGAACTCTCTTCCTGAAAAGGCGGTGGAAGCAGCGTCTTTGAATATATTTAAGGCAGAAGTGGGTGGATTCTTGGTAAGTAAGGTGGTGATAGGTTATTGGGGTAGGCAGAATACAGATTTGAGGTTACTATCAGATCAGCCATGATCTTATTGAGTGGTGGAACAGGCTTGAGGGGCCAAATGGCCTGCTCCTGCTCTTTGTTCATATGTTTGTTTGTTCTTAATAAAGCACATCTATAATTCAGGCACACTTTTTCTCAACATGCACCACATGCCTGAATTTCCAATATATGGTTCTGGTAAAACGTACCCCCGCAATTGTATTTTGAATACTTTCAGGCTCCACTAAAAAGAAAATGCACTCAGAGCACAACTTTATCAAATGGTCATGTCTGTACCTCTTTAAGAGATTCCATGACAAGTATTGGTGAGAAAGTGTGCACAGATTTTAATATGTGCAGCTGTTAGAGCAATCTGTTATAAATCCTCAATAAATAGCAGCTTCTTTTGTGTACCAGGATCATTGAAAACCTTCTCGTCTGATCAAAAGCAAAATCTACTTCCACCCCTCTCCCCAATGCAAATACAAAGGAGGATTCACAGTTAAAGCAGCAGTTACTTTCAAAGGGAACATCGAAGGAAACTCATATAAATTCAAGCATGTGCACCAATCAAACTGCTTACACCACCAAAGGCACATAAATCAATGGGCTACATATTCATCGTCATTGCTCGGCTGGTAAACTAGCAGAGATGCCTGTTATGGAACACGCTCGATTTACATTTTCCTGGATCTCTAACAGCAGGTGATTGTTGTGATTTAATGTACATCTTCCTTTAAGGGGGTATATCTTAAACTTGTCAATCACTACCACTGAGACAGGATGTGATGTAGTAGTCCCATGACCTTGTACTTAGTATACAGCAGCAGCACTTACGAAGCAGATGTGTATATGTCATGTAGAGATTAAGGTCTATAATGTTATTAGAAATTAGTTTTTAAAATAGAGTTTAGTGGCGTCTGTGTCTATGTGTGTGTGCCTTAATTGGATTAAAGCCAGTTGGTCTAAAGGCCTTGATGTATAGAAAGAAGGACGTTTGAAATGGTAATTAGATAAACATAGGGAAGTTTAGAAACAAAGGTGTCAAGGGGGCAATTTGCATTTTTAAATAAATCATTCAAAGGAATGGGTGAAATCTCGCACCTAACTAGAAGACGCCAAGCAATGTGTTTTTTTTTTAGCTTACTAATAAAATTGGGGGAATCAAAGGATGTTATTGTTAGAAGAGGTAAAATTAAAAGCCTAGTGACACAGCGGAAAATTTACATTCAAAGAGAAAGATATGTATAAAGGAGAAAGGAGATTGTAGGTAAAGAGAGGCATTTTAAGATTTGACAAGTGTGAGAAGCCTCAAGCTGCTGCCTGCAAGGGCCCAGAGCTGAAAGAAGATCATTTTGAATGTGACTGTCCAGGGTGTGCTTTGCCAGGGGTCTGTTTAAATCTATGTGAGAGTCAGATTAATCACAGGATTTTTGTAATTATTATAGTTGTAACTTTGTAGACATATGTATGTGCTTACAGTTTTTCTTGTATTAATAAATGTTTAATTTAGTTTTATAAAGAACCTCTTGAGACTTGGTAGCCTTATTACTACTGAATTCAAAGCCTGCATCTCGAAACATACAAATTGCAGATAGGGGTTATGACAGTTATTTCAAGTTTTCCTCTGGGATTTGAATAACTTAGCCTTTACTATTGGCTGTGCCATAATAATGTACTTAGCCTTCCAGTTAATATTGTATGTATATAATCTTATCTTCAAATAAAGAACTCACATTATTGTTTTACCAATGTCCTTGTTGTATGATTGGTAAGTTTACATTGAATAGGGGAATGTAACAGTGATCTGATCTTCCCTTTTTAACACTTAAGGGTCAAAATGAGCCTCGATGTTTCAAATCCTTGTGGACATAACACATTTTGTCCAAGAGCAAATTATAGCACTAACATCCTCTACATAGAAATTGTTTTCAGAATTGAAGTAATTTCTTTTCTTTTTAATACTACCAGGAAGAACTTGTGTTTATAAAGTAGCATATTGTATCGATCAGGTGTATCAAGAAACAGGTAACAATCAATGAATACTTTTGAGCTACGGTCACTGTTGCATGCAGATAAATATTAGCGCTGATTTGCGCGTGGCATAGTTCTAAAAATGGGAAATGGCAGTTAGGATGCTTTTCTTGTTTGCTGGAGTTGCCCGAGACATCAGAGTTGTCCAGGGCACTACTCTTTCTGTAGATCCATCAGAGGCAGGTCCTTGGTTTAACTTCTCATCTAAAAGATAACTCCTCAGGCATTACAGCCCTCCTTCAGTACTGCAATGAAGTTGCTATCCAGCAGTTGACTGAAAATCAAAGTCATATCTGGTGTATTGTTTTGCTGATCAAATGAAGGCACTGTGATACCTTCTGAGTTCAGCAGCATTTTTCTATGGTCTGTGGCTGTAGACATCTCAGAGATTTAAATATAAAGCCAGAGACAATGACATAAGGGGAATTTGAAAGCAGACGTCTCCCAAGGTGGTGATCAATAATGCTCTGACAGGACAAAGCATAGTTCAAGTCATTTTATTAGGTTTCTAAACAGCAGCATTGATACTGAGAAGCACTCTTGCTACTTCCAAAGGTCTGATTGTAATGGTACTCCGAGCTGTGATTAGCACCACAAGAGCTTCACTGTGGATGACAAAACATTCCTAGATTTTGGATTCAAGGATTCCGGAAAAACTCATCCCCAAAAGAACAATAGCTCTCAGAGTATATTGGTTAATGTCAATATTGGGGAATGAAAACCATCAGTTTTGCGGATATGGTGTTAAACTGAGGCCCCATCTGTTCTGACAGGGGAACATAAAGATCCCATGGTATTGTTTCAGTGAAGAGCCAGGGAGTTATCCCTGGTTCTCCGGCCAACATTTGTCCCTCAATCGACACCACAAATAGAGATTATCTGGTCATTATCATATTGCTGTTAGTGGGAGCTTGCTGTATGCAAATTGGCTGCCATGTTTCCCAAATTACATCCATCACTACACTTCAAAATTATTCATTGGCTGTGAAACACTTTAGGATGTCCTATGGTCATGAAAGGTGCTATATAGTTGCAAGCCTTTCTTCTTACTATTGCATTTAAATGATTGCAAAATACAACATCGATTAAATATTGAATAATGGAACTGTTGGATCCTACGTGCATTGCAAAAGCACAACAGGGAGAAAGTAACTTAATTTTTCCAGAACAAAGATGCACACTCACTTAAGATGCAAAGGTTAAGGATGTCAATACTGTTATCAGTCTTCCTGTCCTTTGGTGCATTAACCTAATTAATTCTCTGGAAAATCTTGCTATCCGGCTCTATCACATCTAGCTGTTTCTGTTCTGTCTGGTTCTTTGACATTCTGTTCCATACATGCATTGTAAGAAGTAATTGCCTGGGTCATCTTCCATTCATCATCTGTCTAACGTTGCTAGTTCACTGGAGCTCCTTCTTCTAATGAGGACTATGCTTTGGGATTGCAGTTATCTCTTTATTGTAATTGCTAGATTAGATGCTAAGAGCAGGCAGCTTCAATTATATATTTTGAGCCAAATGGATTTTTTGAGAAAATGCAACATGACTGTACAGAAAACCTTTACATTGGTTCATAGGAACAAGACCTATGAGACCAAGTGCTATCTGCCAGCTGTGCATTCCAGCTGTTACCACATCATTATCATCATAGGTTTATTGCAGCTAGTTAAGTGAAGCATAGAACATGATTGAACAATTCACCTCCAAAGACTCTGGTTGATGTAGTAACTATGGCAAGCATGATACTGCATAAGATTTCATTGGTTGACTGTAAGATCACTATTTGTGAAGAATTGATCAAAGGTATTAAGGCAGAGGGATAGAGCGCAAATTTTTAAAAAGGTCACATTATTGCAATATAAAGTATTGTTCAAAAAACATCTGGAGAACCTTATGCCATTCTGGTCCATCGTCACAGGATGATGTTATTGTTTTTTGATAGGAAACAGAAGAGTAGCTCTGTAGTCAGTGGGCACTGCCAAATATTGATCCAAATTTGACAATTGTTAACTAAAATATTTAACTGACATGTATTTTTATTTTGGACAAACCACCGTTCATGTATTAGTCATGTTCTCCTTATTAGGAGAATGACATTGGGCAAGACATAGCACAAAGATGAATATCGACAATAATTCAGCTTATCAGGAATT
Source organism: Carcharodon carcharias (assembly GCF_017639515.1). Taxonomy (NCBI): domain Eukaryota; kingdom Metazoa; phylum Chordata; class Chondrichthyes; order Lamniformes; family Lamnidae; genus Carcharodon; species Carcharodon carcharias. Next base: position 135,658,216 of record NC_054480.1, on the reverse strand, counting down.
GAAGTCCTCACAAAAGAACATAAAAACATGCAAACACGTGAACTAGGAGCAGGAATAGGCCACTCGGTCCATCAAGCCTGCTCCACCATTCAATAAGATCATGGCTGATCTGACTGTAACCTCCTGCCACCGATAACCTTTCATGCCCTTGTTAATCAAGAATCTGTCTAGCTCCGCCTTAAAAATATTCAAAGATCCTGCTTCCACTGTCTTTTGAAGGTGAGATTTCCAAAGACCCACAATCCTCTGAGAGAAAAAAATTCTCCTCATCTCTGTTAAATGAGCAACTTAAACCAAGACCCCTAGTTCTAGATTCTCCCACAAGAGGAAACATCCTCTCCACGTGAACTCTGTCAAAACACCTCAGGATCTTAAAGGTTTTAATCAAGTTGCCTCTCACTCTTCTAAACTCTAGTGGATACAAGCCTAACCTGTCGAACCTTTCCTCATTGACAACCAACCATTCTTGGTATTAGTCTAGTGAACCTTCTCTGAACTGCTTCTAATGCATTTACATCTTTCCTCAAATAAGGCCAGTACTGTACACAGTACTCCAGATGACTCACCAGTGCCCTGTATAACTGAAGCATAACCTCCCTTCTTTTGTGTTCAATTTCCTCGCAATAAACAATAACATTATATTAGTGTTCCTAATTATTTTCTGTACCTGCATAATAGCCTTTTGTGATTCATGCATTAAGACACCTAGGCCAGGATTTCCCGGTTGGCAAGCTGGAGTGGGGCCCGCTCGCCAACGCGTAAAATGACGCGGGATGACATCGGGCGGAACTCCCGACATCACCGCGCCTCATTTCAATTTTCAGGTTGGCGAGGGCTCAGACGAATCAGGTGTGCACCTGCCGACCTGTCAAGGGCCTATTGAGGCCATTGACAAAGTAGTTAAAGTGATTAATGGACCTGCCCGTCCAGCCTTAAGGTCGGCGGGCAGGCTGGGAGCCCTGGCGGGCTTAAGCAAAAGCATGAAACCTCATCCACCGGCGGGGTGAGGTTTCATGTAGGTTGTTAAATTTTTAATAAAAGTGTAACTAAAAGCGATGGACATGTCCCAACTCATGTGACAGTGTCACATGAGGAGACATGTCTGGGAAATTTTTTTTTTCTATTTTTAACATTTTTTAATGTGGAGCCGATCTCCCTGAGGCGGCACTTAGCCTCAGGGAGATGAGTGCGCTCTTTCGTGCGCATACGCAAAAGAGCACACTCTCGGCTCAGGGAATAACCCCCACCCCTGCCCGGACAGGGAGTGCGTAGCACTTCCTGGCGGACGTCACGCTGGGCGGGCCTTAATTGGCCCGCCCATTTAAAATGGCGGTGCACCCCCGATTGGGGGCGCCGATCGGAGGCGCATCTCCAAGCGCCCACTCCTGAACATCCCCCCCACTGACGGGGGGAAAATTCTGCCCCTAGGTCCCTCTGAATCTCAGAGCTCTGCAGCCTCTCACCATTATTCTTTCTGCCAAAATGCATAAGAATTAGGAGCAGGAGTAGACCACCATGGCCCATCAAATTTGCTCTGAAATTCAATGCGATCATGGCTAATCCTGGACTTCAAGTCCATTTTCCCGCTTACCTCCCAATCCCTTAATTCCCTGAGAGACCAAAAATCTGTCTATCCCAGCCTTAAATGTATTTAACAATGGAGCATCCACAAACCTCTGGAGTAGGGAATGCCAAAGATTCATAACCCTTTGAGAGAAGTAACTTATCCGCATCTCAGTCCTAAATGATTGGCCCCTTATCCTGAGACTGTGCCCCCGTGTTTTAGGTTTGGGTTAAGTTTGTTAGAAAAGAAAACGCTCACCTGATAACCTGACTGAAGCTTTATAAAGAGGATTTATTTAGGTGATCCTTGCAAATTGTCAACCTATTAATAATTAGCAATAAGAGTAGCCAGATCAAATCTTTTCAGACACTGAGTAATGGGGGTGCACAATAGGCCATCAGAGGAAACCAATGAAGAGATGGTATAAAAGAATTAAAGAGACACTGGCCAGGAAATTCCTGGAGCTGCTCCCGCCCTGCCAACATGACTTCTTCGGCATTCGACCAGAAACCCCGTCTACTTGCACAAGCAGGATTTCCATGCACTCCCGGTGATGTAGGAGAAGCTCCAAGGATTTTGCCAGCCAATGAGATGCATTTTTGCTTGGAGAAGGAACTCAGGCACAATGTTGCTATGGTGAGCAGACAGATCGATAAAGTTGAGATTTGTTAGCTTTGTTGAGGCCTAAAGGACTTTCTTATTCATATGTTCTTATTCCTTCAGCCTAATCACAACATTTGAATCTATTCCTGGCATCCCATACCAAACGACAAGACTACAATTCCCAGGAAGCTATGGACACAAGACAGTAGCAAAGGGAAACTTGAATGACACAATGAATTAAAACCATCTCTTGCATATGAATTTAAAGGTAAAAGGGGGTCCAAATAAAATGTTTCTTGTAGAATCTGACTCAAACCCTAAAGATAATAAATCTGCAGGATCAAACTGGCTGCAGGTTTTGCTATTAATTTGCCGATGTCACTCAGAGCCCTGCAAATGATTGGTGTAGAGAATGAAAACAAATCAATTTTGATGCAGCTGCTCATGCTACTCCAAGATTAAAGATTATTATTGAGCTTTACCTTACATCAAACCATAACGTTCTTGACCTGGGAGGGATCAATTCTGTTGTCAGCAAGATTGGAGAATTGTTCTGCTATTCCTTAACTGGAGACACAAACAAATACATTTTTATCAGTATTTCTTATTTGCCAATGCACCCTGATACCACTGTTTAAACTTTTCTTGAATGTAAGAATTAGTAATTGTGAGGGACTAAGACCTCACACAGCATATTTTTTTATAAAATGCACATGGGGCAGGATCTTCCCCCCGTTGGTGGTGGGGGGTGATGTTGTGCGGGAGCAGGCACGAGCGGACAGGTTCCCGATTGGCGCCCCCATTTTACATGGGCGTGAAAGAGTGCACAGATCTCCCTGTGGCTAAGTGCTGCCTCGGGGACATCGGTTTAAGTTTGAAAGTTACAATAAAAAAGGGGAAAAAAATTACTGATATGTCCACTCGTGTGCCACTGTCACATGAGCTTGGACATGTCAATTTCTTTTATTTAAACATTTTATAAAAAACTTTAATACCCTCATGAAACCTCATCCCGCCGTGGGTGACGTTTCATGTCTTTTCATAAGCCCACCAGGACTCCCGGCCTGCCTGTCAACCTTAAGGTGGGACGGGCAGGTCCATTAATCATGTTAATTACTTTTTTAATGGCCTTAATAGGCCTTTGACAGATCGGCGGGTGCGCAGCCGATTGCCCACCGAACTGAAAATCTAAGTGATGCGGGGTGACTTCGGGACTCACGAACAATGTAACCCCCGAGTCATTTTACATGTCAGCAAGTGGGCCCCACACTCTCCCCCTACCCCCCCACCCCCGCTCGCCAAACAGAAGATTTTGCCCATAGATATGTTCATCATTATTTCTAAAACCTTTAAAATGGCTGAAACAGTGTCCATCTGTGATCCCTGGACAAAGTAAGTCACTTGGCAGCTTTAGGAAAACTCACATCTCATTATCTCTGGGGAGCCACTAATGACCCCCTGTGGACTGTACAGCCCAACTTCATAGAGAGCTATACAAAAGCCATCTGCATTTAATAATCCAGGCTGGCCAGAAGGAGATGGATCATCTGCTAAGACAAAAGCCCCGCAACCTTCCGTTCAATTCCTAATGGCTGAGGCATTTACCAGTCATTGGAATCCAGACAACGAATAGTCAAAGATGGTGGAGAGGCGTGAGTCATGTCACATTGGGCCTCTAGCCTGTGGAACAAGTAATATTGCCTTGCTGAACTGCATAGTCACAGTCTGCTGTTTACCATCTGACTAGCAGCCTGACAGAAAAGGAGCTCTGCTCAGGTTGAACACCTGGCCCCATCTACACTGCTTCTGTTGAAAGTTCTGTACCATCGCCTCCAAGACTGACTCATCTTTGCGTGCTGATCTCATCGTGTGAAGGCAACACCAATGGAAAAGTGAATTCTACAACATTGGTTTTCAGCCTGCCTCGTGAAATACCTCAATGGACTTTGATTCTAGCCTGGAATCCACATGAAACAATGGGCAGAATTTTCCACTCCTGTAGGCGGCCGACATGTTTGACGGCCTGTGCGGACAATATGGTGAAAAGGCCAAACATCGGTTTTATGCTTTCATGAAACCAGTTTGCGATCATCCACCCTACCTGTCAATGGCGGACTGCGTTTCCTGCCACTGCATGTTGGGAACCTAATTTCAACTTTAGCATCTCATTATAAGCCCTGCTCGCTGGAATTTCACAACTGTACATAAGCGACGTATACCTGGCGAGCTGCACTTCGCTCGGGATTTCAAGGTTTGTTTGCCTACCTTGCTTCGGGCAGCACTCGTGGTCATCAGCGCCAGGCTTCACAGGCAGGACCACATCACTTGTAGGGGGGCTCACGGGCAGATCTCTACCAACCAGACCAGCCGTAAGGTGGGGTGGCTTTTCAGTGGCTGCAGGGCCAGGGCTTGCTTGCGGAAGGGGGAGAAGTGGCCTCAGGTAATGGAAGAGGTTGCAGGCCGTGGGCTGTACTGGGGAAGGGGTGTGTGTAGGGGCACACGTTGATCTCTGGATGGGTGAGGGTGGAGGAGGCAGTCTCCAGAGCCCTCTCACCCGCCCTCCCTCTCCAGAGGAAATGAAGCCTGATGGAGATGTGAGGGTTTGTGTGAGAGAATGGGTGGTGATGTCCCTTGAGCTGGCAGTGAGTGAGATGCCAGTGAATGTGTGATGGCCTCGTGAGTGTGTGAATCTAGAGTGAGGAGATGGTTGCCTTACCCTGGCGGCACAGATGAGATCATTCATCCTTTTTTTGTACTGGATGGCCAACCTCTTCCGAGCAGCGTTAGCACTGACAACCACTGCCACCGCCTCCTAAGTTGGAGTAGTGAGATTGCTGGATTCCTGTGGCCAGAGAAGGGGTGGATGACATCATGGCGGGCCTCCGAAAGGCATTCCATTCTTGGCTTTCAGGCCATATCTTGACAGGAGCAGTCCTGGGCTGCAAGCATTGAGAACTGTGCGCGCAGCTGCAATTTAGGATAAGGCACCCAGAGTGAGGAAACAGTGAGGTAAAGGCTTGGCAGCCAATTCAGGGGCTGTCCACCAGCGAGATGGCGTGTTTCATGCGGCTGCATAATTAGTGAAGTGGGAGGGGACAATACAGCGTGAAAACCCGATATTGGGGCTGGTGGGTAAAATGTCATTTTACATACCCACCACCGCACTTAGTGCATTTTCTGGGACGATTCTGCCCAATTTCCTCTGTAGGGCTCTATGCTGTAAATTTTTCTTTTATCTATCCATCTCTTTACTATCTGAAGGTGAGGGGGACATTGCGAACCTTATTTTCATGTTTGAATGCGCGCAAATAAACTAATCCTTTGAGGTCATCCTATCTTGAGTTTGCTGTGGGGTTATTAATAGAAAATTGGATCGCACCAAAACTGAGAGGTTGGGAAATTTGAGGCCGCTTTTAAAGAAGGAAACAAATTAAAACACCTTTGTTTATGACGGATGGTGAGAGGAGGAATTATTACTATTTAAATCTCCTGTCCGTAACACTAATACATATGTGAAAGTCATAAAGGTGTAAACTAATTAAAAATACAATAGTGGAATTATAGACAGAAATTTAGTCCCCACTGGGGGTAGGGACAAAGGGAGGTGGACACAAAAATTCACACCCTCTGCTGGGTTTCCTAGCACCATTCTGTTAGGCCATTTTCCCAGCGGCGGGATGGAGGAAGCAGAGTTACCCGCCTGCAAGTGATGGCTTTTAAGGCCAATTAGAAATTTCCAGTTGGCCCCTCGGTTTACAGAAGCATCAGGATTCCGGTCAGCTGCCTGCGTGCGGCCCCCCAGGGGAAGCAGGAGGGTCAGCGTTCAAAGTAGGCCTCAAGGCCTTCCCTTCAGCCTGGATTCAGCTGCAGCTGCTCCTCCTGGTTGCTGAGTCTATTTTTTATTTAGAAGTTTAAAAAGATGAAGAGAAGCCATCCCACCCCCCACACCCCCCCACCTCCACCTCCACCACCACCAACCCCACCACCACCCCCCCACCACCCCACCGAATCTTAAGACGCTCTCTATTACCTGAAAAAAATGCTTCCTTCATACTGGAGGCCTTTCTCTCAAGGGCCGACTCACCATCCTTAATTGGACAGCAAGCTACTAACTGACCAATTCGGGGAGAATTACTGCCAAGCGACTGTTCCCCACACAGTGTGGGGCTGTGACCACCCCCCCCTCCCCTCCAGCACCTCATGCGACCCTGATATTGGGATCCAGACCCAAAGGGTGAAATCCTGACCACAGTCTTGCACGTTACTTATTTTGTTTAATAAATAATTCATATTTTATTTTATTTCAGTGTTTGTTCACAGAGCCCTTATGCAGATTTTCAGTGATGTTGCAATATTTAAAAAGGTCGAGGATTCAATTAGGGAATCACTTTCCTAATATAGCCTGACCTGCCTCTCTGCGTTTTGTTTCTGGTGAATATGATTACTGAGCTGGCGTCAAGAGTTCTGTATTTAAATTGCCATTAATAGAGAATCATTTTTACTCTTCAATCTGTCTGATTATGGAGAAAGGACACATTTTATTGGAAAATAGAAATTGGGGGTGGCATTAAATAGAGGCAACGGGTGTCATGCCCATTGGCTGGAGAGCTGGCAAAGGCCCTGCGATGCCTCTTTCAGGGAAAGCCTGTCGTTAAGTGCCAATCAGGCACTTAATTGGACAGCACTTCCACTGGATCGAGGACCTCAGGGGCGCAAGTCCTGCCAACCAAGGACTGTCGGCCAGTTAGAGACCAGCAGCTGTATGGAACGGCAGAGACGCTGGGGAAGTGGTGGCTGCTGCCGGTGTGTGACACCCACCCAGGGCCTAGTATCGTCACTGATGCCAGCCCACAGATGAGTGATGGCGGTAGGGGCGAATCATGGCGGGGGGGGTGCGGAATAAGAGGGGTTTAATGGAGGGGTGAGAATTAGCAGCATGGGCGGTGATTGGCTCTCAGTGGGCTGCCCCCTTCCCAATGCTGGGTCCCCTGATCGGGCACTGCACCATTGTGCCTTTGAACAAGGGGCACCTCCACCCCACCCCACAACCACCACATGGAGCGCCCAAGCAACCTTGCATGGGTTTGCTTGACATGCTCCCCGCATGGTCAGCCCATGCCTGCTGCTGAGTTAATACCATTGAAGCAGAGTGAGGCCCTTAAGCGGGCATTAATTGCCCACTTAAATTGCTCTCTTAGCAGCGGAGCGGGTAGGCTGTCCATGGGCCTTCCAGCCATGGACTTAATCAGGGTGGAGGCTGGAAGGTGGAGGGTTCCCCACCCACCAAACTCCTGCTAGATTAAATGCCACCCTCACCAGCAAGTTTACCATGTTGGAGGACATTAAGTTCCACCCGGGAAGTGTTAATCACAATCGGAACATAAACTCCGATGCAGGTCAAGATGTCCACTGGTGCTGACTGTGCAAAGCGGGGGACAAAGGTGCCTCTGAGTATTTTTCAGATGCCCTTTCACACTCATGTGCAGCACTCACAGGGAAGGCGCACAAGCATAAATATACGGATTACAGATTCAGGTGAGGGAGTAAGGTTTTCTGAGCTTTGTGTGGAAACTCCTGCCAGCGTCAATTCTAAAAGTGGGGTTAAAGGTAAGGCAATTTCTCACAGATGGGGAGCTGAGGGTGGAGTTATTTTCCTTTTGCCAAGGCAGCTGCCAGTACAATGAGGTTTGCAGCCTGATACAGCAGACTTGGAGCGGTGGTGTTAGAAAATGTATTTATCGATGGTTGGGTGGAATATTTATTCCTCATAATCAATTGGGTCAATTATTGATAAGATCAATAAGCCCCCATTTTAAAGCACAGACACCTGGCGAGAATAAAGCACGCAGGGTTTAAACTATCAGCAGCGTAACAATAGCCAGAGTCAATCTTCATATAGATATGCTTCGAACAACGTGCGAGGTTCTTGCCACAGGCAGCTGAGGGTCTCAGCAACATTTTAACTGGCAGCAAAGCATCCACATCCGGGGCAGAATCTTGCTGTGGTTTTGGGAGTCTTGCCTGCCAGTTGGGGAGCGTCTGAGAGACCTGCTCTCCCTCTTGTCAGGAAGCCCCACCGAATCAAAAGCTAATCAGGCAGTGGTGAGGTCAGCAGTGGTCCTTCCCCCGGAATCAAGACCCCCCACCCCGGGGGAGGAAGTCTCACCTACCGGGAGCTGCCAGCCAATTAGAGGCTGGCAGCTCTTGTGCTCAGCAATGCCACTGGGAAGGTCGTGGCTGCTGCTGGAAGGGCAGGCACCAGAGAACCAGGAGATCGCGGAGCGACCCAGGCCTCAGGTAAGTGGGGGGGGGGGAGGTGGTTTCATGGGGTGGGGGTGAAGGGGGCGGTTGGCAGCAAGGGCAGGGGGTGACTCTCAACGGGCCCCCCACTTCCTGATGTCCTGTTCCACGATCAGGCACTGAGTGCCTTTTATCGAGGGACCAACTACCCCCCCCACCACCCCCCCCACCCCCCACCCCCTTCCCCATCCCTGGAGGTGACAAGCTGGCCGCACAGGTTTATCTGTCATGCGTGCCACATGGCAACAGGCTCCTACAGCTGGGTTAATATCAGTGGCGGTGGATTGAGGCCCTCAAGTCGTCATTAATTGGCCACTTAAGGGCCTTAATTGGTGGTAGGACAGGAAGCTCGACCACGGGTCTTGTCACCCAGGACTTAATTCTGGTGGGGGTGGGGGCGGGGAGGCAGCAGTGTTCCAATATTCCATCATCCCACCTAAGTAACATACGAACATATGAATTAGTAGCAGGAATAGGCCACTCGGCCCCTCGAGCCTGCTCCTCCACTCAATAAGATTATGGCTGATCTGAATATAACCTCAACTCCCCTTTCAGGCCACCCCCAATAACCTTCCATCCCCTTGTTAATCAGGAATCTATCTAGCTCTGCCTTAAAAATATTCAAAGATTCTGCTTCCACCACCATTTGAGGAAATGAGCTCCAGAGAAAACATTTCTCCTCGTCTCTGTCTTTTAAACCATGGCCCCCTAGTTCTAGACTCTCCCACAGGAGGAAACACCCTCTCTACATCCACTTGTCAAGACCTCTCAAGATCTTAAAGGTTTCAGTTAAGTCGCCTCTTACTCTTCTACATTCCAGTGAATACAAGACTAACCTGTCCAGCCTTTCCTCATAAGACAACCCACCCATTCTGGTATTAGTCTAGTAAACCTTCACTGAACTGCTTCTGATGCATTTACATCTTTCTTTAAATAAGGAGACCTTCCTGCCTTCAACGTCGCCATCAGCTAGAGCAAGATTCTGGCCCTGGAGTCAGTCTCACAGGGGAGGCCCAGTGTGGAGGGTCAGCAGACCCAGGAGGAGGGTTGACAACCATCCAGGATTACCCTCAAGACTCCAGGCATTGAAGATTAAACTCCGGACACTCCTGCGAGCAGCTCTGGGAGAAAAATTATAGGGGGAGAAAAATAAAATATCACTTTCTTTCAATGCTTTAGTTATGAACATGCGGTATAATTTGAAAAGAAATGGCTATTAGAGTGGCAGCCAGTAAGCTAATGAGATATCTGTTTATTTTCCAATCAATGTGTGAAGGCATTGCCAAGTGAGGATGTGCAAGCTAGACAATCAATGGAAGAAGTCTGGCAGCAGGACAGTTAGTGGGTGTTGGGACAGCCAAGACTGAGGGGAGATTTAATAGAGATTTAATTGACTGAATTAGGTGGGGCCTAGATCGTGGATAGGAAGGACTCATTTCAGTTACTGGGGGCCATAAATCTAGAGTAATTGTTGGAAGGGTTAGAAAGCAGTTGAAGAGAAATATTTTCATCCAGTTGTAGGAGAGTCTTGATCTTGCTGCCTCAAAATGTAGTAGAGGAAGAAGCCCTCATCACATTAAGAAAAAACACTCGGATGACGCTTGACGTAGCTGTAGGGCTATGGAACAAGAGCTGGAAGGCCAGGTTAAATGGGATATTTTGGCCAGTGTGGGTATGATGGGCTGAATGGCCTCCTTATGCATACCTTTCTCCGTTTCTATCTTTCTATGGAGGAAGTCAGGCAGGGTAGGCAACTCCACCCAGGAGAGGGCCAAAAAAGGTTTTAAAAAAGTGTTTTTTAAAGGTTTTTCTTGGTGATGTTGGGTCGGTGCTAGGGGGAGGGGGTGTGGGTGGGAATTGAGAAGCAGGAATTTTCCTGCTGCTCCAGGTCCCAGAAGCATTCATTGGGCCTCATCGGTCTGGCCTTAACAAATAAGAATTCTGCTGCTATACTGATTCATCGATCACGTGGAAAGTGATCTATAGTTTGCCATTACACTGTAGGAAATAAAAGTGCTGATTACTCGACGCTGTCCAAGGTGACTATTTATTAGTGACTTTGCACTCTTTCTTGGAGATAAGATTGTGCAATGCTCTTCTGTGATTTTACACAATTGGAGGTGCTTTCTCTGCTTATTTCTCCACAATTATAGATAGGAACAACTTAATTTTGCTTCTGTAAGATTCCTTCTGTGTTGGGTGTCTACGTAAATCATGGTTACTTTACAGTTTTCTCTCCTGCCTCCATCAATTATTAATGTGTAGCCTCAGCTAACACTTCAGTGCAGTACCAAAGATGTCCTGTATTCGGCTAATAGGCACATTGTAATAGCTCTTTCATATCATAATGCTTAATGTACTAAAGAACTATGCCAATGAAACTGTTAAATGTTTAGAATAGTATTCTAAATCATTTTTTAAATCAAGTTATTCACAGGTGAAGGACTTTTTAAAAATGCTTATATTTGGTAATAAACCCATTTTCAACAGTATTAATAAAACTACACTAAGTTATTACTTTTAAGTACATCATGGAATAGTTTAAGATGGAAAGAGAAAAGATAATTGTGTTCTATAATACTGTCCAACTGTGTTGGTTCATTGAAGACTTTGCGTTCATGATTATACAAATATATTTATTGGAAATTTGAACTGAGACTTAAACAGTGTAAATTCAAATGCATTGTAGGTACGAGCAGAAGATCTATCTTATACTACTTACAATGCAGAAAACGACTATTTTGCCTAGTCAGTCCGTGTAAGTATTTACCCATCACATGAGCTAATGGTCTTAATAACTTTACCACCCTATCTCCATATGCATTTACCTTATTTACTTTCAAGCATCTGTGCCATCTAACTTATTTTTGTGACACTGATTGAGTGATAAACATCAACCAGGCTCCTGCTCTTCTTCAAAATAGTGTCATGGAGTCTTTTAAGCTCACCTGAGAGGTCGTTAGTTTAGCATCACTTCCAAAGGACCTCCAACAGTGCAGCACTCTCTCAGTACTGCACTAGGGTGTCAGCCTTGATTTTTGTGCTCAAGTCCTGGACTGGGACTTGAAACTGCATAACCTCCTGACTGAGAGTGCTACCACTGAGCCACAGCTGACAAGTCCTTAAGAAACTAATACATACTTAAGAGTTATAAGTCCTTAAAAAGCTAAGTCACAAGCTAACAAGTCCTTAATAAATTAATAAATAGTTGAAGCAGGCCTATGTGCGGCAGCTGCTTGCTCCCAAGACTAATTTTATGAAGGTGTGCTTAGCACCCTTATCGTTAATGTTAATGAATGTAAATCATTACATTCTGAATCACAATTAGCACATGTGTTAGCTTAAAAAAACCCACAAAATATTCCTTATAATGTATTCTGAGGATACCTTCATGTCTCAATGATCTGCGCTTCCAGCATGGAGCTATGTTTGCTTGAAGTTTTAGATTAGCATTTATATATTGAAGAGCCAATTTTCCAACACATAGGGCAGAATTTTGCCGTTGGCGAGCAGGGGGTGGGGCCCGCTCGCCGACGTGTAAAGTGACGCAGGATGATGTTGGGCAGAACCCCCGATGTCACCCCATCCCATTTAAATTTTCAGGAAGGCGGGGGCGCAGCAAAATCAGCTTTCCGCCCGCCAACCTGTCAATGGCCAGTTGAGGCCATTGACAGGATCATTTAAACAATTAAAGGACCTGCCCATCCAACTTTAAGGTTGGTGGTAAAAACAAAAAAACTGCGGATGCTGGAAATCCAAAACAAAAACAGAATTACCTGGAAAAACTCAGCAGGTCTGGCAGCATCGGCGGAGAAGAAAAGAGTTGACGTTTCGAGTCCTCATGACCCTTCGACAGAACTTGAGTTCGAGTCCAGGAAAGAGCTGAAATATAAGCTGGTTTAAGGTGTGTGTGTGGGGGGCGGAGAGATAGAGAGACAGAGAGGTGGAGGGGGTTGGTGTGGTTGTAGCGACAAACAAGCAGTGATAGAAGCAGATCATCAAAAGATGTCAACAACAATAGTACAATAGAACACATAGGTGTTAAAGATAAAGTTGGTGATATTATCTACAGAGTAGAATAACTAATCAACGTGCCAGACAATTCTTAGGTTTATTTAACCCCTATTTACAAACAATCCACCTTACCCGCCCACCGGGGATCAGGCGTTAGGCCTCCCACCCTGGAGATATACAATACCCATCTCGTGCGGCCTCTCCGTCCTCCGTCTTGGGTCTTGTGACATCTCTACGGGTGGTCTTTGTGAGACAATTCTCTGACTACTGGTCTCCGAAGATCTGTAAAAGTTCCAATGTCAGAGATATTGTAAGTCTTGAAGCAAGCTGGGCGAAGGATTTGTACTTGTCGATCTTCAGGAATCGCATGAGGCTGTTGTTCAGGTCGAGCCACTTGCCACGAGCTCCCATAACGAATCCGAAGTATCGTACTGACTTGCCGCCAGTCAGTTTCAGTATCTCCTCCTCAAGGTGTTTGTACTTGCGTTCTTTTTCGGCCCATGCTTTCTCCAGAGACTTGTTGTTGTCTTCGAAACGCACTGTCACATCCACCACCGCGACTACTTCGTCCTTGACGAGAACAAGATCGGGCTTCCACAGGGACCCGTCCTTTCCGAAGAGCCTCGGTTCTAGGTGTGATGTCCAGCCGTATTTTGCGACAAACTGTTGTAAGCGGTCCAGTATTTTGTTGTGCCTTTATGGTGGACACCCTGGTCCACTCCTCCATCACCCCCTACTCCTCAACCCCCTCCTATGGCACAACCCCTTGCCCACGCAAAAGATGCAACACCTGCCCCTTCACTTCCTCTCTCCTCACCGTCCAAGGACCCAAACACTCCTTTCAAGTGAAGCAGCATTTCACTTGCATTTCCCCCAACTTAGTCTACTGCATTCGTTGCTCCCAATGTGGTCTCCTCTACATTGGAGAGACCAAACGTAAACTGGGCGACCGCTTTGCAGAACACCTGCGGTCTGTCCGCAAGAATGACCCAAACCTCCCTGTCGCTTGCCATTTTAACACTCCACCCTGCTCTCTTGCCCACATGTCTGTCCTTGGCTTGCTGCATTGTTCCAGTGAAGCCCAACGCAAACTGGAGGAACAACACCTCATCTTCCGACTAGGGACTTTACAGCCTTCCGGACTGAATATTGAATTCAACAACTTTAGGTCGTGAGTCCCCTCCCCCATCCCCACCCCCTTTCTGTTTCCCCCTTCTCTTTTTTTTTTCCCAATAAATTATAAAGATTTTCCTTTTCCCACCTATTTCCATTATATAAAATAAAAAAAAAAACCCACTAGAGCTATACCTTGAGTGCCCTACCATCCATTCTTAATTAGCACATTCGTTTAGATAATATCACCAACTTTATCTTTAACACCTATGTGTTCTATTGTACTATTGTTGTTGACATCTTTTGATGATCTGCTTCTATCACTGCTTGTTTGTCGCTACAACCACACCAACCCCCTCCACCTCTCTGTCTCTCTATCTCTCCGCCCCCCACACACACACCTTAAACCAGCTTATATTTCAGCTCTTTCCTGGACTCGAACTCAAGTTCTGTCGAAGGGTCATGAGGACTCGAAACGTCAACTCTTTTCTTCTCCGCCGATGCTGCCAGACCTGCTGAGTTTTTCCAGGTAATTCTGTTTTTGTTTAAGGTTGGTGGGTAGGCCAGGAGATCCGGTGGCAAATAGAGGAAACAAGAAACCTCATCCATCGGCGGAATGAGGTTTCATGCAGGCTTTTAAAAATTTTAATAAAGTTTTACTGTAATTTATGGACATGTCCCATCTTATGTGACATTGTCACATGAGGAGGACATGTTAGGGAATTTTGTTTTCTATTTTTAATCTTTTTAAAAGTGTAAGCGATCTCCCTGAGGCTGCACTTAGCCTCAGGGAGCTGTGCGCTCTTCCATGCGCATGTGTGAATGAGCACACTCTCGCTTTTGGGGAAATCCCCCCGCCGGACATCACGCTGGGCAGGCCTTAATTGGCCCGCCCACATAAAATGGCGGCGGGGCCCGCTTCTCTGGTAGGGATCGTCTCCGCGGCTGCTGGAGATTTAGTCGGACCCGCCCGCCCAACAGACAGAAATTTCTGCCCATAGGGTGGACTTTTACGTGCCCGCTGGTGTTGGGCGTGCTCAGCGGCGTGAACGGACAATATGGCGATAAGGCCAAAAAATCAGTTTCAGGACATCGTGAAACCTGTTTGCGATTGTCCACTCCAGCCATCAGATGTCGGGAACCTTGTTGTAATACATTTGCATATAAGGCCAAGCCACCGGAACCGTTCCCCTGCTGGATTGTCCGCCCATGTCAGACTGACCGCATGCCGGCGCAGAACACGTTTTGACAAGCGTGACGTGCTGAAGTCAAGACTTACCGCCAGGGCCTTGCTCACGTCATGGACATCCGGGGAGCAGAAGATGCTGGAGCCCGACAGCAACAGCACACTGGAGGAACGTCCCTCACATGCTGGTTGGATTCTCATGGGCATGGCTCTGCTGTGAAGCAGCGAACTGAAGTTGGAAAGTCACCGTTGAGGGTCTGCTTACAATGGACGATGGTTGAGAGGGTGGTGAGGAATGTCCATCTGCATTTGGGAGAGGAAGATGTACCGGGGAGTGGGAGAGAAATGTCTAGGACCAACTGGGAGGGGAAGAGGCGTCAGGATGGGGTGAAGTTGGGAGGGGAGGAGTGAAGGTATCTGGATGGGGTGAGGTTGGGAGTGGAGGAATGGAGGTATCTGGAAAGGAGTGAGGTTGGGAGTGGGGGAATGAAGGTATCTGGATGGGGTGTGGTTGGGAGTGGGGGAATGAAGGTATCTGGATGGGGTGACGTTGGGAGTGGGGGAATGAAGTTGTCAGGATGGGGTGAGGTTGAGAAGGGGAATGAAGGTGTAGGGGTGGTAAGGTTTGGAGGGGGGAATGAAGATGTCATGGGGGGAGGTTGGGAGGGGTTAGGGAGTATGAGGGAGGAGGGGGTAATGGGGGAGAAGATGGCAACTGGGAAGGTAGGTGTAAGGGGGGTGAAAGGTATAAAGGAAGGAGTTCTGATGGGGGAAGGAGTACGGAGGGGGAGGGAGTCTGGGAGGAGGAAGGGGTATGGAGGGGGGGAGTCTTGGGGGAGGAAGGAATGTGGAGAGGGGAGAGCGGAAGGCTGGAGCAAGAAGTAAGGCTGGAGGAAAGAGTTGGGATTGCGGAAGGACTCAGGGTGGAGTCAGGAGGAGAGCCCGACATTTTCCCTCCACCATGGGATATTCTCAGGAGTGGGAACTGCAGAGATCAACCAACTGCTAATCGGAGGCAAAAGGCCAATTAAACCAATTAACATCCACTTTCTGACTCCACCAACATTTTACCTGTGTCAAGCCAGGCTCCCACAACATGACTGCTTCCCAATGAGTTCCAGTGTAGGAGGGCCTTCCTTAATGGCTGCTCCCTCACCGGCGGAAGGGGTCCCTGGTGGCAATAGCCACACCCACAGCCCCACAGCCAGACCTGGAAGGGTCACTCCTCCAATCATTGGGCCTACCCTGCCTGGCCTTTCAGGGTGCCTCAACAGGAACATGCCCTCTTCTTCTCCCTGCAAAGCCCAGCAGCATTGGTGGTGCTACTGAACGGCTGGCCCTCTGATTGGACCAGCAACTCTGAGAGACAGACGACCATTTCAATTGGACAGCGGCCCGACCAGCTCTCTCTTAATTGGCCGCCGGTCGGTAACGTGATATCCAGGGCTCCACCCGCCCCCTGTCCGCATGGGCTCACGACTCACTTTTGGTCCTGGTGACCTGCTGGCAATCCTGGAGTTGTGAAAATTCCAGCCTGAGAGTCCATGACTCTTTACGTGCTTTCAGGAACCATCCTTTTGTCTCAGCTTGGTACATGTTTTAATTATTGTAAATAATGTATTATTTCGTCGAAAGCCGTGCAGTGCGCTCTGTGACTTTGATTACTTCCACAGTCCATCAAACTACGATTTGGCTTGATCAACGATATGTAAAAAAGATGAAAGATTGCATTTCCATCGCTGCCTTTGACAACCACATACTGGCCCAAAGCACATTGCAACCAGTGAAGAGCCCCTTTTTAAAGTGTAGCCTCTGTTGTAGTGTCGGAGATACAGCAACCAATTTACGCACATCAAACTCCCTCAAGCAGCAATGTGATAATGATCAGATGATCTATCTTTGTGATGTTGATTGAGGGATAAATATTGGCCAGGTCATTGGGGGTGGGGGGGGGATCTCCCCTGCTGTTCTTTGAAATAGTTTACATTCACCTCAAGCCTCGGTTCAGCATTTCAACTGACAGGCGGCACCTGTGACCATGCAGTGCTCCCTCATCGCTGCACTGCATGGAACCCCAGCCTTGATTTTTATGTTTAAGTGCAGGCGGAGGAGTGGAACCCACAACCTTTTGGTTCAGGCAAGGCTGCAACTAACTGAGCCCTCAGCTGACATGTAATTTCACATTCACACGGTTTTGTCAACATAGTTAAAAGTTCACAAGCAATTAGCTGCAAAACAAGTTCTTACTAAAGTTTGCCATGAAATTCTATTATAATGCATTAAGCAACATAATTCACTGAATAGAACTGACTGAACTTGCCAGCCCAGTTGGGATGCCACAGGTCCTCACTTGTTTTTCGTAGCCTGATGGCTGAATCTTGTTCAAAGCACTTTGCAGTGAAATGATTAACTCTTTGGGTCTGGTTATACCATTGTTATTTTAAGGTCACCAGGATTTGCATTTGCACCCAACTCCAGTCTACTGATGTTCCAATTTACAACAACTTCCATCCATATAACAATCTTGATGTAGTGAAACAGCCCAGGGTTCTTCACAGGAGTGTGATCAAACAAAATTTGACACCGAGCCACATACGGAGATAGTAGGACAGGTGACAATAAGCTTGGTATTACCTCAACTGGAAGGCACCCTCTTTTTAAGGAGCATCATAATGGAAGAGAGAGCAGCATAGGAAGGATATAGGGAGGAATTCTCTAAACCTAGGCAACTGAAAACAAATTGGCCAATGATGGAACAATAAGATCAGGGATGCACAAGTTGCTAGAATAGGGGGAGCACAGAGATTTAAGTAGGTTGTAGAGCTGGAAGTCATAGAGATTGGGGGGTGAGGGTCAAGTTTATGGAGGGATTTGAAAACAAGGAATAAGAACTTTAAAGTCAAGGCATTGCCAGACCAGAAGTCAACATAGGTCAGCAATCATGACAGTGAATGGAACTTGGTGCAAGTCAGGATATGGATAGCTGAGCATTGGATTACCTGAAATTTCCAGAGGGTGGAAGATGACAGGGCAGCCAGGACAGTTTTGGAGTAGTTGATCCTGGAGGTTTGTAAAACACAAATGAGGGTTTCAGCAAAAGAAGGTCTGAGGCAGGGGCAGAGAAGGGGTGTGTGGGGATATGGTGTAAACAGCCCATCTTAGTGATGGAGGGGTTTATGGCTGACAGGTGTTCAGCTCAGGGGCAAATAGGATTCCACAATTGCAAACAATCTGGTTCAGCCCTCAGGCAGTGACAAGGGAGAGGGATGGAATAAATGGCCAAGTAATGAAGTTCTCGACAGGGACCAAAGACAATTGCTTCGGTCTTTCCAATGTTTAACTGGAGGACCACACACCACACATCACATATCACATATCACATATCCACTACCGGTCACTAAACAGTGATCGGAGGACAGAACATTTGGGCATTTTTTTTGCTTCCTACTCCAATGATACTAGACCAGTTGTAACATCCCCTAGGGAATTATTTTACATTTTTAAAATATAGTTATTTGGTAGTCAAAAAAAAAGACACATGTTGTCGAAGCTTTTCACCTAGCACTCAAGAGGACAATTCGCAAGAATACCAAACATTAAGAGAACTACAATATACAGACAACCAATTTAAGATCATCAATCGGGCTTGCAGTGTGGCTCACTTAAGTACTAGGAGCTACATATTTTAATACACAGGGCCCTTTCCTTTTCCGACAGAAAGACATGTACACACATTGCACCTTCTTCAGTTAAACAAAATAGGCGTCAGTCATTCTCTGGTTCATTCCCCAGAGCAATGTCTTGACTAATCAGAGTCAGTGTGCCTGGTTTAAATTTAAACAAAGCTTGGCAGTTAACTGTCAGTCATCAGTCAACTGGTGCAGTCTCCATGGCACTACCCCTGCCAATCAGAGTCCACTTGCCAGTTGGCACTCTCATGCTGTATAAATTGTTGTTCCCTTTACATTTGGTATTCTTGTGAATTGTCCTGATGAGTGCAAGGTGAAAAACTTTGACAACATGTGTCCTTTATCAGCAATACTCATTTTCAAAACAGCTTTCCTACACAACTTGAGCTGCCCTCCTAAGATTGGGTTTTTCTCTAACAAGATTGGGTAGCAACAAGCAGGGTAAAATTCCAATTGACTGTCAGTAAAATCAAAAACTGAGGTTTATGTCGAAGTGATGTGTTTGCCCATTGGTAGTTTCAGGGGTAAATATTTCACAGCACACCTGCAATTCATTCAACATCCTCCCTAACTGCTTCCTGAAGCTGCACAAAAGAAGAACCTTTGCTTTCAATAGTACGGGGCTGTTTATTTAAAGACTCAAGTGAAAATCATTACTACCTTTTATCTGCAAAATGTGTAATATTTGTCCATCATATCTTCTCAAATAACACAGTGACTCAAACAGATTGCCTTCCTGATATGAACAAATGTACTGGCTGTTTGTCCAATCTGACAGGTAATGAACACTTGTTTTACTGATACAGAAAAGAAACGTCTGTCTTGTCTACTCCCAATATTTAATTCCATGATAAAGAGGTTGAAATGATCTCTATAAAACAAAATTGCCTGCATGGATTTTGTAACAGTGGACTTCAGCTTGCTTGACAGTAAAATATGCACAGGTATCATAACCCAATGAGGAAGAACAGCATCCGGCAAACATTCTCTTCCTGTCGTGTGAGATAATACGTTTTACTTTGACAGTATTAACCATGTCAACACATCCCCTCCTTGTCATGAGATGGGAAGCTACACAGCAAAGCTTGAAGGCCATTATTTTGATCGTAAGGAGTAGCTGCTGCTCTTGGCAGAAGGGACAGGTTTCATTGAAAGCTCCAATAGTCTAGCAATGAAACAAAATTGAAGATGGATTTCTAACAAACTTGCAAAGTTCAGATGATTTAGGAAATGGCTCTTGATACTTTCTCACCTCTAGAAATAATTGTTTGGGATATTAGTATCAAGGGGTAAAACGTTCATACAACATTCCTTTCTATTTTAACAGAGGGATTAAATGATTTAAGATGCACTGGTTAAAGCAATTGTTAAAAAGCAGAAAAATTAGTGTAATACAGACATTAAACATTCATGTACATTTATAAGCTCAGCATATTATGGCTTTGCAATGTACTCCTAGTCATCCATGTAATACTTACACACACTTACACTGTCCATTATTTCAAGCAGTGCAGTCATACAGATTTACTGCTATTTTTAAGGATTCATATCACCCACAATAGTGTTGACCCCTTGGGTCGCTTTAACTTTTGGCTTGGTATGAAGTTTCAGAGATGTGAGAATTTTTTTTACACAGGGTGGAATTTTGCCAATTAAGACCTGCCCAGTGCGAAACACGATCGGCCTGCCTGCGGGCAGGGGTGGGGTGCTGTGGGAGGAAGGCAAGCGAGCTGAGCGCAAACTTCATGCGTGCGTGTGAGTGGGTGCTTCATATTCTCCCTGGGGCACAGAGCTGCCTCAGGGAGATGAAGCGTCGTTAAAAAAAGAAAATGAAGAAAATAAATATGTAATAAAACATGTTCCCTCATGTGACTCTGTCATATGAATGGGGACATGTTATTAATTCAATTTTAAAACTTTTATTTTATCTTTATTTGCTTTTGGAAACCTCATCCCGCCCGTGGATGAGGTCTCCAAAAAAATGCAAAGACTGCTTGGCCTTTTCGCCTGCTCGCCAACCGAAAAATTTAAGTTAATTGATTATTTAATGGCCTTAACAGGCCTTTTAGTTGTCAGCGGGTGCCATGCCAGCCCCAGCATGCGCCCGCTGACCGAACTATTGCGCGACTGCACGTTGACATCGGCACGCTCGGCCAACATCAATGCGCTCAAACGAGTCAGGCACGCACCTGACCACCGAGTAAAAATTTCTGTCCACAAAGTGTGAAAATTGGAGAAACTGGGATTGTTCTCCTCAGACAAGAGAGGATTGAAAGAAGATTGGATAAGGGTGCTCAAAATCACGAGGGGTCCGGACAGAGTAGACGGAGGGAAACTGTTCCCACTGGCGGGAGGGTCAAGAACCAAAAGATGGCGATGTGGCGAACACAAAACAGCACAACTTTAGCTCAAATTGCACAAAGAATTTTTAACAATATTGGCAAGCATTCAAATATTGCTGCCCAGGTTTTCAACTTTGCTAGTTGAAGAAATTGTCCAGGCATATTTGTCACTGAAAACAAGCAGTGTCGTGTCTGGTTCCAAGTCAGCGGACTGTCTTGACTAAGCCCTTCTAGGACTGTCAAGACAGGGATATTCTTTCTTCCAACACTATCTCGCCTTTCTCCCTAGAACAAAGATTATTGTCCTGATGTGACTCGTGGTAGTTTGGCCTTTATCAAAATTCAAAGCAAGGCCTAGAATTGGCCATTTTCTTTGCAAGGCAAACAAGAAGCTGGAAGAATGTCAGTTTTTGCCAGGTATTGTTTAAAAACTGGTGCCTGCCTGGCTAATATGATTTAAGAATGAAGGCTAACTTCACCCCAATTAAAAATATTTGAGGCAGAAAATCTGACCAAACTCTAAGGGGGTAAATTTGACTTTGGCCAGTTGTGTAAATTGGGGGTTATTGGATCAACCACACATTTGTCCCAATTTTCATTTTCATGGTAATCTTAAGGGGCAGCTAATCTGATGTCATCTATTTGCACTATTGACCAAAATCAAAATGTTGGATTTAGATTTTAAATCTTAAGTTCAACTCTTAAAGGAACTTGTGGAACATTTAACAAGCTGGCACTAAAACTGACAGTTGTTTCTCTCAAGATAGTTACTGTGTTGCCTCCTCCACAGGCTTAATTAATGTCATTGTTAGAAGCTCTTAAGCATGTTTTTCTTGAAAGAAATTTTTCCCCCTTGTTAATTCTCATTAGCTTTTAAATATTTATGTTGTGTTTGATATGTGTAGCTTCTGCTCAATTTTTCCTATAAATTCAGGCTTGAGATGCATTCTTTCCTGCAGTTGACATTGCATATTTATAGAACCCCTTACTTGTCCTAGTGATTTACCTTAGCTTGATCCTTTTGTGAATTTAAAACAAAGGCATACTGATTGTTTTATGTGGTGCTTGGTCAGCAGTCCAGAGTTCACGAGTTTAAATCCTTCCTGGGTAATTTTGAAATTGAATTCAATAAATCTGCCCAATGCTGAGCTGAGAGCAAAATATTGTCCATGAGATGAGCTTGATCATCACTGACACCCAGATTGTTCATGGTGTGTTGCACACAAATTGCCTCGGAGAGCTAAAGGGCACTTTCTTGTAGGTTGTTTATCCTCTCTGGAATTGGCTGCCTTTGGCAGTCAACACTGTAGTTGTTAAGTGTGCCGATTGCAGTTCTCAAATGGCATTAATTCCAGAGGTATTTTATGTCCAGAATTTTCAGGGGACATAAGGGATGCCTCGCATATGCTCACTTGGCCTGAGGGGGGGCAGGTGGAAAGCACAGGACTGAGTCTTGGTGGATCGGGGTTCCATGCCGTTTTCTGAATGAATTGCTGCACTTGCACATTGTAACGGATTGATATATTGGGCTGAGTTCTCAGGGCCACTCCTAAAAACGAAAGCCGAGGCCCCGAAAATTCCTGCGCCAAGTGGCATGTCAGTTGCAGAATGCCACTCCTAGCACTGGACATTTTGGAGGAAGTGAGGTCAGGCCCTTGCGTGTTCACCTGCTCCCATAAGATGGGCAGGTAATTTGGCTCATTAAGAACCTTGCTGAAAATTTTCCAGTCTCCCTCCAGTTTCCCAACATGACAGAGGGTAGATCAACTAACAAGAGGCTGTGGTACCAGCATTCCTGGCAGGCCTATGGGCCCTCCTTGCCTGCCTGGGTGTGGTTACTACCAAAGACGGCTCTATAGGCAGGCTTCACCACACTCCACCCATGCAGTGGTTGCTCTTTTTAAATTATTTTTTTAAAAAGTGGCTGAGAGAGCACTTTCTTGTTGAGGTGCCCTCCATGTCACTCATCTTGTATTGAAGCCAAGTGTTCCTCTGAAGCTGGGGGGCCTCTGATTGACCCACCAGCTTCAAGAGTCCACCCACTGCCCCTAATTGGACGAGAAACCCATCTCCGTGCCAATTAAGGGCTCACCCACATGAAAATCTTAATGTTAATCAGTTTTCCATTCAGAAGCATGTTTCTGACCCAAAAACAAACCCATGTCCTGCTTCTGTTCCGTGGTGAAAAATTCAACACATTGAGTCCACAAGCTTGTCCAATCTTTCCTCATGACTTTAAGTTCTAAATTTAAGGATCAGTCCTACATAGCTTCCAAAGCTTAAATGTCTTCCAAGTACCTTGTTAACCAGAACTGGGTGCACTACTTAAGACCATAAAACCATAAGACATAGGAGCAGAAATTAGGCCAATCGGCCCGAGTCTGCTCGAGGCTGATAAGTTTCTCAACCCCATTCTCCCGCCTTCTCCTCGTAACCTTTGATCCCCTTACCAATCAAGAACCTATCTATCTTGGTCTTAAATACACTCAGTGACCTGGTCTCCACAGCCTTCTGTGGCAATGAATTCCATAGATTCACCACTCTCTGGCTAAAGAAGTTTCTCCTCATCTCTGTTCTAAAAGGTCTTCCCTTTAATCTGAGGCTGTGCCCTCGGGTCCTAGTCTCTCCTACTAATGGAAACATCTTCCCCACATCCACTCTATCCAGGCCTTTCAGTATTCTGTAAGTTTCAATCAGATCCCCCCTCATCCTTCTAAACTCCATCGAGTATAGACCCAGAGACCTCAAATGTTCCTTGTATGTTAAGCCTTTCATTCCTGGGATCATTCTCATGAACCTCCTCTGGACCCTCTCCAGGGCCAGCACAACCTTCCTGAGATACAGGGCCCAAAATTGCTCACAATATTCTAAATGTGGTCTGACCAGAGCCTTATAAAGCCTCAGCAGCACATCCCTGCTTTTATATTCTAGTCCTCTCAAAATAAATGCCAACATTGCATTTGCCTTCTTAACTACCGACTCAACCTGCAAGTTAACCTTAAGAGAATCCTAGACTAGGACTCCCAAGTCCCTTTGCACTCCAGATTTCTGAATTCTCTCCCCATTTAGGAAATCGTCCATGCCTCTATTCTTCCTACCAAAGTGCATGACCTCACACTTCTCCATGTTGTATTCCATCTGCTACTTCTTTGCCCATTCTCCTAACCTGTCCACATCCTTCTGTAGCCTCCCCGCCTCCTCAATACTACCTGTCACTCCACCTAACTTTGTATCATCTGCAAACTTAGCCAGGATGCCCTCAGTTCCTTCATCTAGATCATTAATGTACAAAGTGAAAAGTTGTGGTCCCAACAATGACCCCTGCGGAACTCCACTAGTCACCGGCCGCCATCCTGAGAAGGACCCCCTTATCCCCACTCTCTGCCTCCTGCCAGCCAATCTTCTATCCATGCTAATACCTTGCCTCTAACTCCATGAGCTCTTATCTTACTGAACAGCCTCCTGTGCGGCACCTTGTCAAAGGCCTCCTGGAAGTCCAAGTAGATAACAGCCATTGGCTCTCCTTTGTCTAACCTACTCATTACTTCCTCAAAGAATTCTAACAGATTTGTCAGGCATGACCTCCCCTTGATGAAACCATGTTGACTTTGCCCTATTTTACCATGCACTTCCAAGTATTCTGAAATCTCATCCTTAATAATGGACCCTAAAATCTTACCAACGACTGAGGTCAGGCTAATCGGCCTGCAATTTCCCGTCTTTTGCATCACTCCCTTCTTAAACAGGGGGGTTACATTAGCAATTTTCCAGTCCTCTGGGACCCTCCCTGACTCCAGTGATTCCTGAAAGATCACCACTAATGCCTCCACTATCTCTTCAGCTATCTCCTTCAGAACTCTGGGGTGTAATCCATCTGGTCCAGGTGATTTATCTACCTTCAGACCTTTCAGTTTTCCTAGCACCTTCTCCTTGGTAATGGCCACCATACTCACCTCTGCCCCCTGACTCTCTTGAACTTTGGGGATGTCACTTGTGTCTTCCACTGTGAAGACTGACGCAAAGTACCTATTCAGTTCCTCGGCCATTTCTTTGTTCCCCACTACTACTTCTCCAGCATCATTTTCCAGTGGCCCAATGTCCACTTTTGCCTCTCTCTTACCCTTTATATATCTAAAAAAAACTCTTGCAATCTTCTTTTATATTACTGGCTGGTTTACCCTCATATTTAATCTTCTCCCTCCTTATTTCTTTTTTAGTTGTCCTCTGTTGGTCTTTGTAGGCTTCCCAATCCCCTGGTTTCCCACTGCTCTTCGCCACATTGTATGCTTTCTCTTTAGCTTTTATGCTGTCCCTGACTTCCCTTGTCAGCCATGGTTGCCTCGTCCTCCCTTTAATATGCTTCTTCTTCCTAGGGATGAATTTTTGCTGTGTCTCCCAAATTACTCCCAGAAACTCCTGCCATTGTTCTTCCACTGTCTTTCCTGCTAGGCTCATCTCCCAGTCAGTTCTGGCCAGTCCTCCCTCATGCCTCTTAACGAGGCAGAATATATTGCTTGACTAGGACTTCCCCTGACTTGAACTCTACAGTTTTGGCTGTGTATTTCAATAATCTATTGGTTCTGTTGATTGCTACTTTTTATTGGTTGGATATGTTGAGTATCACGTTTTTGAAGTCTCCTAGGTGTCTTTCCACTCCATCCTTAGCTGTTTTAACACTACTCGGGAATATTTGTGTTACTCCATTCTCCTTTTGAATTCATGGCACTCCAAAATGGAACTCACTATGCGATGGAAAATCAGACATTGCACTACTTGAAAAGTTCCTACATGAATGCAAGCCCGTCCACTTTCCTTACTCTGGAATTTAGATACTTCTGAAGATTATTTCATTAAGTGTTTCAGTAACACAGCACATTTATAGTTTCTAATTGGGCTGCTATAATTTTTCTTCAATTATAATTTGTTCCCAAGTCTTAGGAAATTTATTTCAATCAGAACTGAATGATGATGCTCACCCGAGACCATGAAAAGTAACAAGTGTTTTTGGTTTACAAAAACACCGAGGGATTCTGTACTCTGCGTGTCCTACGCAGTAATATATCTGGAGTCAGAATATAGATGTCCTCTAAATAAGCCCTTCATTAAAAAATGCAAGCAATTACTACTTGCAAAATTAATATAATGAACTTATGGAAATTCGAGATGAGGTCCCATCAATCTATATTATTCTGAGAAGAAAAAAAAATCCACCAATAGATGATTTGCAATTCATGATTTTGATAATTTCCCTTGTGTGTTTCAAGAAAGAGTCAGAACAAAAATGCCACTCATTCTACAGATGATTTTTAATTAGCGGATTCAATACATTGTACAGACTTGATTTACCCGTCAGATCTGCAAATTTAAATTAAAATTACAAAGCCAGGACAGATTGAACAGTGTAAGCCACTGGAGAACTGCTTCATGAAGCCTGATTGTAATTAACACAATTGTTAACACTATTACTGCCGTCAAAATTAAAATAGCAAAAAAAGAGACAAATCACAACAACTGTAAGATCTGTACAACATTACGCATAAAATGTAAACATTCATTCTCATTTGCTTAATAAATATTAGAATCAAATAATAAGTTAGGTTTATTTTTCTCAAAGTATATGTACAATTTGTGGGGTCTCAAATTATTTGGTACTTAGAAGGGTTTATTTGTATGACAGCAACTCAAAAATACAGCTTGTGTTCTTTGTAAAGTGTGTATCAATTCAAGAAGTTATCAGACTCAAAAAGTGACCAGTTGATACCAGTTGAAACTGACCTTAACGTTCCTGGCACATGCCACAAAAACTTAAAAGCCACAAAACAGAAAATTGTTTGCTGCCATGAATTTAGGCACAAAATTTATATTCAAAATAACAGAATAAAACTCATGCTCTGTTGCACCAGGGTGGAGTTGTGGTTGGCCTTCCCTGTTTTAGATTTTAATGCACTACAACACAGAGCAAGTCATTGGAATACTTAATCGCGACTTTCAAATGCCAAAGCTATCATTTTTGTATAAGCATTGAGTTCGAGGAGATTTTAGTAAGATAATTTAGCTCCACCTCTCCTTTTATTAATTCAAATAAAAAGTATAAGTGAATGTTGATCTGACACCATTGTTGCTCCCAAAATCCCTTTCTAAAGCTACTTATTTCAAACCATTTAGTTGTTCAATGCCATCAGGGTTAAAATGACTAGTAATGACTCTAAATTGGTTTGGTGCCAGTGTCAAAAATAATATCCAAATTCTCTTCTGTAAATTGGAACTTGTAAAGATGTATGATGAGCTGCTTGATCCTATCACAAGTCCAGATACAATCTGAATCTTTGGTGCAACTTTCATCAAGGGCAGTGATGGAAAACTATCTTCTATTATGCACAAGGAATGCTCACAGTAGTATAATAAAAGCAAACAACTGCAGATGCAGGAAATCTGAAATATAAAGAGAAAGTGCTGGAAACATGCAACAGGTCTGACAGCCTCTGTGGAGAGAAAAAAATAATGAGTTAATGTTGAGTCGAAAATGACTCTTCTTCAGGAGAAGGGTCATATTCGACTTGAAAAGTTAATTCTATTTCTCTCCCCTGCTGAGCATTTCCAGCATTTTCTGTTTTTATGCTCACAATACGGTTTTTCTGTTATTTGCACACAGGCACTACAGTAATTCATCGCATACAAGTTACAAACTGACATTTATGAACTCAAGCACAACTGTTAAGATACTATAATCATCAGGCAGTTTTATTTTTAGATAATATCAATCTTGCAATATATAAAAACTGTGACAGAAATAAAAGCAATACTCATAAGGCTTTCTCTTTAATGAGAATATCAAACCAGAACTTTGCTTACCCCTATGCTTTGTGGTAGTGGTTACGCTCTCAAATCATTGGAAAGATTTTGTGGAACATTTTGCTAATAAACTATATTCGTACACTATGTATTTGGGAACATAAATATTCATAATATCACTAATATTTTACATATAAGATAGAATGATACATACTTCACAAATGTTAACTAAACCTATTTTTAGTCAGCTATTAAATGAACAGAAGATTCCATTATACATTTACCTTTCAAAGTATGTACACTTCAATTATATAAGTTTTGCAAAGGTTAATTGTATTCAGCCTTTCATCTTCACCTTCCTCCTTCTCACCTTGATTGCTGTCTCCAACAGCTTAGCTTCTTGCATTGGTGGTTGGAAGCAGTTCAGATTGTCTCGATTAGTTCCAAAGACTGATTCCCTACAATGTGCATTTAACAGGTGAACACTTACAGTGCAAAACTCCAGTTGAGATACTTGGGATTCAAACTCATGGCCCTGGGGTTGGGAATCATTTTCCCTTCTGCTGGAGCTATCCCTTCAGCTGGAAGTCACAATAGTTAGCAGGACTCACAGGATGTGCTGAGCCACAGAACGTTTGTAGAAAAACAGGTCATCATCTCTTTGATGCAGAGTTGTTATGGTCATCATCGGTGTGCTACAGTGGCTGTGGATCACCAGTGCAAGGAATCACCAGCCCACTTTCCTAGCAATTTAACTTCAATTCTACCGTAGAAAAGCTTTTCCTACCACATATGGCAATGTGCCCTTGGCCCATGTTGAGATCAGCTCCTCCAATTGTGGTACTCATTGATAAAAAAAAGGGTTAAACAAAAACATGAATCTCCTCAGGCAACCTAAACCAAGACTACAAGATGTCTTCACTTCAAAATGAAAGCAGTCTACCTCATCCATCTCTGAATTGGATTACAACTCATACCTTCATTCTGTAAATTCTCATAATTTTAACTGCCTTTTCTCAAATTCATAGGAAATGAGCCTGAGTCAAGGGAGATTATCTTTTTTATCAACTATCAATGGGAACCTGCCTCATGTGCAGCAAAGTAGCTAATGTCAGAAGAAAGGTAGTAATAAGGACAATTTCAGTTCTTTCTCACCAAGCACAACATCACGCTTGAGGCTGGAGGCTTTGTTTACCACTTTTAGCTTCAAAGCTGCCCTTTTAAATTCATCTAGAGGGAGCCCATCAAAAAAAAAGTCTTCATTGAAAATGGGATTTCTGCTGTTCTTGATGATAGTGCTTCGCTGTTTTTGAATCTTTCCAGGGGTCAGGTACAAAATCACACAACAGTTAATGCTTTTGTTGTCTAATGTCTTGTCATAAAGGTCTTCAGCAGTGATGATACGAATTCGAAGGCGGGCATTAGTGCAATCATATTCAGCAGATAGCCTAATAGCACCTCCTTTATTAAGGCGGATAGTGTGCTCTTTGAGTACTCGGTCTTGATAATGGAGCAAACTCAGGGGAAGAACGCCTTGGTGAGCAGGGGGACCACCAGCTGGAGGGGTCGGGCACCTGACCCGCCGAGAGACACAGGGACTGGCATCTGTCGAACTGCACTCGTCCGTGGACAAGGAGCTGTTTCGGGTGAAGGACTGCAGTGGCTTGCAATGCTTGGCCAGGTTTTCATGGCTGAACATCTTGAGGAGGGATGCTCCCGAGACCGAGCGGGAGAGAAGGGGTGAATTGAAAGGCGAGGATTCAGCAGAGGAGGCGGTATCACTATCCCCGCCGCTGAAGTACCTGCAGGTGCTTGCCAGGGACAGGCTAAACTCTGGCGTGTTGAGGTGCTGGGTCTCTCCATTGCTCTTCTGGTTGGGTGGCCGTTTCCTTGGGGAATTAGGCGAGGTCACAGGGCTCCCATGATCAACGTGGAAAAGTGACTCCTTTCGTCTGGTGTGAGGGCTTTCAGTCAAAGTGGAAAAACCATAGGAAGTCTGAGTTAAGGGCATGTAAGGGAGGGACATGGCGCTCTGTGACTGAGGGTCATAATTGGTAATGCAACCAGCTTCATGCATACCGTCAGAACCGGTCTCATCCGCACTCTCAATCTGAATGATGTGCCGGTTGGCTACCTTCAGGAGGTTGCTGCTGTGGTCGGTCGAGGTTCTGCCCTTTAACCTGGGGCTGCCTTGGGGCTTCTTGGCGATCAGGACCTGCTCGGAGGCTGAAGCCTTCAGGTTGGACTTCTTCTGCCGGTGATCGGCGCTGTCGGCGGCCGGTCCCTCGGCCGAGCTGATGGGGAAGGTGGGGGGGATGAAGAAATCGGGGATTTTATCGGGGGTCAGCACGTTGCTGAACAGGGAGCCCCTGGGCGGCTTGTCCCTGCCGCCCGGGTCGCCGGCGCGATTCAAGTTGTTCTCAACCGAGCCTCGAATTTTATCGAAGAACCACATTCTACCTTGGAGGCTGGTCCAAATCTGCAAAATGTTGTAAAAATTTTTTTTTTAATAAAAAAGGTCAACTTTAAAGCCATAGAATTAGAGCGAATACTGCAAACAGGTGCTAAATTCGCTTGATTTTAATGACCAGTGAGACATTTATCTCTCCAGTTTTCAACTGCTAAGGAACTATTCCTGTTTCAAAGATCTAACTGGCGTTCTGTGGCAGTGCCTTCTCTTGCTAATACGCCGACATACCTGTTAACAGTCGAATTCAAATTAAACTTTAAAGTCTCAGCTGACTTATTTCCAACAGTGCATTTTTGATACAAAACCGGATTGCACACCTCAACACAAGCACCGCCTTTTACTGCAAGTATATTATTCCAAAAAAAAAAGAAAATTGCAGTAGACGTTGCATCTGAACACTTTTACGTTCGGATTTACACATCCAGTTTTTTCTCCATTTTCAATCAGTAAATTAACTTTTTTTTAAAAAAAAACAAATAAGTTTCCAAATTTCTCCCTCCAAGATAAGAAGTGTACTTTGGAATTAAGAAAGCACTTTGTTTTTTTTTATATATATATATACATACATATATATATATTTAAAAAAAGCAACAGATCACTTACATTTTGGTGGCGTTTTATTTGCTGAGGTCGCTCTGCTCCAGCGCGTTCTCCCCTGACTCCACAAAACTCAGCAACTGTGACTGACCCTGCCTCTCTCGCTCCCTGCATCATTTTAATCCGCTCGATCTGTCACTCAAGAATAATGGGACCGCCACAGCCAATAGGTGAGAGAGTTTGCGCTTTGGGAACCAGGTTTTTAACCTGATGGTGGAGTTAATTTATTTCAGTCCCTCGGCGCTGTGCTGTGGCGCCCCCGTCCAGAGGATGCAGCGATCCCCTTGCAGTTTCTCTTTCCCATTTTGCCCTCGCCTCGTAGGATGAGGCGGGCAGTCGCCTGAGCTCTTGGCCAACACTTCCTTTCCCCCTGTCCCCACAGCAGCACTGAAACAAGCGCAGTTGCAACAGAAGGTGGAACTTGCTACAAGAGTAGAGTCATAGAGGAGTTATACAGCACCGAAAACAGGCCCTTCAGCCCATCGTGTCCGTGCCAGCCGTCAAGCACCTACCTATTCTAACCCCATTTCCCAGCACTTGGCCCTTACCCCTGTATGCTACGGCGTTTCAAGTGACCATCTAAATACTCCTTTAATGCTGTGAGAGTTCCTGCCTCTACCACCCCCTCAGGCACTGTGTTTCAGATTCCAACCACCCTCTGAGTGAATTTTTTTCCCCTTGAATCCCCTCTAAACCTCCTGCCCCTTACCTTAACTCTATGCCCCCTGGTTATTGACACCTCTGCTAAGGGGTTTCTTCCTATCCACCCTATCTATGCCCCTCATAACCTCTTTCAGATCCCCGGTAACGATGGCAAATTTAAAGGGAAGCCAAATAAGTACGAGGGTGAAAGGAATAGAAGGCTATATTGTTAGGGTTAGGTGAAGTAAGGTAGGAGGAGGCTCTAAGGGTCATAAACACCAGCATGGACCTGTTGGACCGAATAGCCTGTTTTCTGTGCTGTATATCCTATGCACTGGACTGGACAGTCACTCACTTTTTAAAAAATGTATTCTTTCATGTAGGTATCGCTGGCTGGGCCAGCATTTATTGCCCATCCCTAGTTGCCCTTGAGAAAGTGGTGGTGAACCATCTTCTTGAGCCGCTGCAGACCATGTGGTGTAGGTACACCCACAGTGTTGTTAGGGAGGGAGTTGCAGGATATTGACCCAACAACAGTGAAAGAACGGCGATATATTTCCAGGATGGTGAGTGATTTGGAGGGAGGGTATTCACTGATCCTGTTTTGAGTTCCACTTGGTAAAATGCAATGTTGGTAAAACTTTAATGGACTAAAGAAAGAAAAGATAGACTGACATTTATATAGAGCTTTTCATGATGACCAGGCACCTCAAAGCATTTAGATAAAAGCAAAATACTGCGGATGCTGGAAATCTGAAACAAAAACAGAAAATGCTGTAAAAACTCAGCAGGTCCATCAGCATCTGTGGGGAGAGAAACAGAGTTAACGTTTCGAGTCTGTAATTTCTCTCTCCACAGAAGCTGCCAGACCTGCTGAGTTTTTCCAGCACTTTCTGTTTTTGCCTCAAAGCACTTTACAGCCAATGGTGTACTTATGAAGTGTAGTCACTGTGGTAATATAGGAAACGCAGCAGCCATTTGCGCACAGCAAGATCCCACAAGCAACAATGTGATAATGAGCTGATAATCCGTTTTTGTCATGTTGATTGAGAGGTAAATTTTGGCCAGGTCAGCAGGTAGAACTGCCCTGCTCTTCTTCGAAATGGTGCCAGGGGATCCTTCACCTCCACCCGAGCAAGTAAATGGGGACTCAGTTTAACACCTTATCCAAAAGGCAGCACCTCCAACAGTGCAGCACTCCCTCAGTACTGCGCTGGACTGTCAGCCTTGATTTTTGTGCTTAAGCCCCGGAGTGGGATCTGAACTCAGAACCTTGTGACTCAGAGGCGAAGTGCTACCAACTGAGCCCTGGTTACTATAAATAATGGCCTCTTTATAGGTGGGATTTTTTATTATCCATCTTGTGGAGAATCAATTCCATAAACTGATAGTGAGAAGCATATATTCTAGATGTATTAAGTGGTAAAGGGAATGAGCCGGAGAGTGTGAACCAAACAGGTAGATCAGGGAAAACACCCAAACAGATTCTAGATGGATCGAATGGCTAGAGGCAGTGATTGCCCTGTGACAGACCTTTGGAAAGGTTTGATTTGGGGCTCCTACATTTTACTGGACAATGATGATAAACACTATCCTATCATACAGGTGTTAACTCCACACACATACAATTGTGAAGGGCTTGTTTGCAATAGGTAATATAAAAATAGATGATGAAAGGATCAGAGATCAACTGTTGCCAATGTGTCAGTATCCTCGCATTACAATGCTGTTAAAATAAAAAGTGCTTAATTGACTGTAAAGCACTTTGGGACGTTCTGAGCCATGAATAGTACGGGATAATTGCAAGTTCATTTCTTTCTCTGCTTTAGACCCTGACTGTTCATACCCCATGCAACTGTACAAATGTTTCCATACATTCTAACATTCTGTGATTGTAACGCCCCTATACTCGGGGACAGTATAATCTATGACCTCACCAGCCTCTGGCAGTACTGTTTTGTAACTAGGTGCTGGATAGCAAGTAAAGAGGACCAGGGCTCTCATCCTGTGATTATAAACCCAGCCTGTGGGATTGAGCCTGGTCCATGTTCATCTCCCCATAGTGAAAGGACCAGCAGTGGGTAATTCTGGCATTGAATCCTTGCTCACCACTCCAAGGATTTTGAGGTCGTAGGGCAGGCGCTGCAGGTGGGCCTGGGAGCGGCCTGGAAATGGGCCGCTGCGCCCGTGGTCAGCCCCCAACCACGTTTCATTAATTGGTGGGCCAATTAAGCCCCCCCCTCCCCAGCCCCGCCCCCCAGCATGAAACGCAGCTCCGCATTGGCTGAAAAGGGGCGGGCAGGGGTGGGGGCCTGTTGGCTACTGGGTCTAATGGCGACCCGGCGACCAGTTTAAAAGCGGCCCTGGCAGCCCCTGGAAGGTTGCCATGGAAGGACATCCGCTCAGCGTTCCCAATGGAGTCGAGAGCGGCTGGACATGGCAGGCGGGAGAGCAGGTCAGGTGGGCACTCGGCCTCCCCCCCACTTTTCAAACGAATGAATCGCCATCCTCCTGGAGGAGGTGGCTGCCAGGAGTGTCACCTTTGTCCCCAGGCATGGGAGGAGGAAGCCACTGCACCTCACCAAGAGAGCATGGGAGGAGGTGGCAGCGCTGGTTAGCAGCCATGATGTGGTGTGGTGCACATGGGTGCAGTACTGGAAACACTTCAATGACCAGCTACGCTCAAGAAGGGTGAGTACCATGTTGGCATGGGTCAGCATGCAGAAGTGTTAAGGTCTGGCTGTCCCTCTGTGGATCTCAGGGGTGCTAGTGTCTGAGTGCCAACTGTCAATGATGCCAGAGCTGGCCAATGGGGTGAGCCTTGGCTGGATGGACTGAGTGCCTTGCGGCTCAAGGGCCACGACTGGGATGTGCCCTGCGAGGTGTTCTTCAGCTGGGGTTGGCCAGGCTGCAATGGCGCTCCAGGTAGAGAGTGGACTTATCAATGCACTTCTGTTCTTTCAGAAGACAGACCACAACCAGGCAGAGAGGGCACCTACAGGTGGAGGGCAGCCCAACCTCCTGCTGCTCAGCAGGTTCGAGCAAGACGCCCTAGAGCTCGAGAGCCAGCACCCTCCCTGTGCAGCCAGGCGTGGAGAGGTGGGAGTGCCAGACAAAGGTAAGAGTGCAGTGCACAGAGGTGAGAGTTTTGGATTATGCAATCATTCTAGTGTAGTCTCTTCATTGATGTGAGCCTCAAACCTGGAGTCCCCATTGATCATTGAAAGACAATGGCACCATGAAGCAGATCCCCATTGTCTCACAGGGTGCCTGGCATGCACAGTGACAGTGTGATGACTTTAACTAATGACATGTCTTTGTTCTCCCTTTTAGGTTCACCACCAGGTGTTCACTCTGTGAATCCCAAAGGGGCACCCCTAACGCCGGAGGACCACCAAGCTTCTGTTGCACCTGTGTCACACCCGCTCTCTGAACCAGGCACCAGAGCAGATACCAGCACCTCAGTGGGCATTAGTTCAGTGGCTAGTATCTCGGTGCTCATTGGTGAGGGCACTTCACATTCGCTTGAAGTGCAGGCGGAGGCAGAGAGTGCCCATGGTGCCAGCAGTCGGAGGGCTGCTGGGGACCAGGACCATGCTCAGTTGAAGGCTGATGATGAGCCTCTGGAGTCATCCATAAGGCAGCAGATGCTGGATGTCCAGCAGGATGTGTGGGTGGATCTGGCAGAGATCCATGAGGGTCTGTGTGCCATGGTCTCCGTTATGGAGGAGTCCATGTGGAGCATCAGCACTGCATTGACCCTCAGCACTGAGCGCACTGCCTCCTCCATTGAGAGACTGGCGACTCTCATGGAGAGGCAGCTCCAGGGACAGAATCGGTCGGACCTGCAAGCCCTCACACAGGCAATGACCTCAGGTGGTCAGTGTCCATGTGGGAGATGGATGAGGCACCCAGTATCCCAGCTAGGTGCCCGTCCATCAATGATGAGCAGGGAGGTCCAGAGTGACCTCACGTTGGCGCACAAGCTGCTTGTCGTCTCTGCAGGCTCCTCTCAGAGCGCTCTGGATGACCACTCTCTACCCCTCTGCCAGCAACCAACGCACCTGATGAGGCTGCGATGACTGGGGTGATGCCCGCTTTGGCGCTGGCCGCTCCCTCCCAGGCAGGGGCAGCACAGGGTCCACTGGCCAGAGGACAACCGACAAGGTCATCAAGGGCAACAGGACAGCAGAGTCAGCAGGCTGACTTGAATGCCGGTGCCAGTCGGGGGTGGAGTGTCGGGGGGTTGGGGTCACCATGACATAGCACTTGCAAATATAAGTTAAAGGCACCATGAGCACGAGGGACAGGTCTTGGGCCATTTTATGTTTACTTTATTGATATTGGTCTGGGAATGAAGACCAGAGAAGTTTATGTAAATAGTTTGGAATTATCAAAATGAGATAAATTTTGCTTTTGTCATCATGGCCTGAGTATGCTTCACCTTTTTGTTTTATTGGTGCTGGGTATGCCAGTATGTAACGTTGGGTGTAAGTGGCTCTGAGCTCTATTGCACTGGCACTGAGTGTTCTCTGTGTTCAAAGGAAAGGGTCATTTCAAACATCCGGGATGGAGGTGACAGTCCTGGTATGCGTTTGAAGCTGATCTTTGGCAGTCAAGCTGAATGAGTATTGGATCAAGGCGTCACTGATGTCCCTGCCTCCCTGGAGGTTACAGAGGTCTACCTCCATGCCCTCAGTATTCTCCTTAACTTGCTCCTCTTCTGACTCACTACTGGACTCATCATCTGTGGCCCATGGAGCTGCGTCAACATCCTCTTTCTCCAGTGGGTCCCCCCTTGCCAGTGCCAGATTGTGGAGAGCACAGCATGCAACCACGATCAGTAACGCCCACTCTGGGGGGCATTGTAGTGCTCCCCCTGAATGGTCCAGGCATCAGAAGTGCGTCTTAAGAAGGCCTATGATCCTATCCAGCACCACCCTTGTTCCTATTGTAACACTTTTCTGCCTCTGCTCTTGGGTGGCAGAGAGGCATCATGAGCCACCTCTTCAACAGATACTCCTTGTCACCCAGTAGCCATCCATCCATTTGGGCTGGAACACTGAAGAGCCCCGGCACCTGGGAGTATCTGAGGATGTAAGTGTCATGGGAGCTGCTTGGTTACCTTGCACAGACTTGCAGAATCAGCATCCTGTGGTCACACACTATCTGCATATTCATGGTGTGAAGCCCTTCCTGTTGACAAAGACACCCGGCTGACCCACTGGTGAGTTGATGGACACGTGTGCAGTCGATTGCACCCTGGATGTGGGGGACGCCAGCAATCACTGCAGAGCCTATGCCTCGATCAGCCTGGCTGTCCTCATCTGTACGGTAAAGAATGAAGGTCAGTGCCCACCTGAACAGAGCTTCTGTCACCAGTTTGAGGCAACTGTGGACAGCTGTTTGGGAGACTCCACACAGATCCCCCACTGAGCCCTGGGAAGAGCCGGAGGCTTAGCAGTTGAGGGCCGCTGTGACCTTCAGAGCCACTGGCATGGGGTGTCTACCCACAGTCGGAGCTGAGCTCAGGCCCAATCATCTGACAAATGGAGGTCACGCTCTCCCTTGAAAAGTGGAGCCTCCTTCGGCATTGCACCTCAGACATATTGAGGTAGCTGCATTGCCGCCTGTAAACGCTGGCAGCAGGATAGTGACGTCTTCTGCGGCCTCTTCCACCTTGGACTTCCTGCTGGCCCTGCGCCCCTTGTCCCTGTGCCTCTCCTCCCACAGGTCCCTCCCCTGGAAGCTGCAATGGGACATGTGGCCTCCTCTCCCTTCTGCCCCTCTCTTCCTCCTCAGAGGATGAGCCACCAGCAGAGACCACAATCCCCATTACCAGGGTAAGGGAAGGCTGTCTGATACCTGGGAGGGTCCACACGGTCTCAATCCTCTGGGGGGGGCCTGACAGACATCAATAAGTCCTGAAACGAAGCCTGGAATTGTTAACAATGAAGCCCCGAACAGAGATGAAGCTGCCGAGTACCAATAGCTCACCACAGCAAACTATTGACCAAACTCCTCACTACTGACACCGGCAATGCTGCTGAGCCTTTTTATCCTGCCTTCAGAGGAGGTTTTTGAAAATGCTGGCCGGCCACCTGCCGAATTTGCCAGTGTGACAAGCGTGAAGTCACATGGGCAACTAAAAATTGCCATCAGTTGGACTGTTATTGGCCTTAAGGGGCCTGTTAATTAATGGCGGGTGTGGCTCCGGCCCCCGTGCATGCCAGCCGAGCACAATATCACAATGGACACTTGCCCAACGCCACCACGTGCTATGTTACACCCGTTCAGGTCAGTTGCACGCCCGCCCACGGGACATAAAACTCTGCCCCAAGACTCAGCATGTTTAGGAATCTCCAACATTTGAGAATTCCTCCGCTGTGATAAGTTTTCCAATATCAAAATGTCAAAAGCACGAGGGCAGATTTTCAATTTGCCACCAGGCATTAAACTGGTTTTGCAGATGGGCTGCCTGTTGTAGAAACCCCACAATTATATCCACTTCATTTCAGTTATCTGAGGAAACGCTCAGATTGTTCTCTTTAGAGTTTACAAAGTTAGGCGGTGATGTAATGGGTGCTCAAAGTTATGATGGGCTTTGGCAGAGTAAATAAGGAGGAATTGTTTCCACTGCAAGGAGGATTGGTAACCAGAGGGCCCTAGTTCTGTTGAAGGGTCATGAGGACTCGAAACGTCAACTCTTTTCTTCTCCGCCAATGCTGCCAGACCTGCTGAGTTTTTCCAGGTAATTCTGTTTTTGTTTTGGATTTCCAGCATCCGCAGTTTTTTGTTTTTAGGCCCAATTTAAGGCGTTTGCGAAACAAGCAGGGGGAGATGAGATCTATTTTATGCATTCAGTTGTTATGATCTGAAATGCACTATCTGAAAGGGTTGTGGGAGCAGATTCCATAGTAACTTTAAAAATACAGACATGATGGTCTGATTGGACTTCTTATGCACTATATGATTCTATCATTCTATGATTCGAATTCTCATCGAAAGCAATCTACACCATGGAGCTCAAATCGAAATGGCAGCAGTTCCTTAAATTATGCTCCCTAATCCAAGAAGCAGACAAAAGAAATGCCATCGTGTATTGCGTTCCATGGATTGTTGGGAGGCACTGGTATTGCAATGCTGCTTATAACACCCTATTTACCAAAAAGCTGTAAATCATAATATGCACCACTTCTACATGACACCCCAACATCTTTCATCCGGATGACCAAATTTGAGGTGTGCTGTTCCCCCATTGATTGGATACTTCCAATTCCTCGCAAAATTAGCTTCCGCCAGCCATGTTCCTTTTGTTTTTAATAAAAGAAATGACGAAGCTGCATAGTTTGCAAAATTTAGCCACAATTTGCTGTTGCCTGCTCGGAATCAGATAGAGAAGTGACTTGATTCACAAAAGGCACAGGTCGAATTTTACAGAATAGCTCATTTCACTTTCCTTTATAGGATATGCTTAAAACTTGTAATTTCCATATAAACTAAAATTATAAAATACCTTAACATGCATTTAATGGGGAAGTATTTTGAGGGACTTTGGGAGAAGTATTAAAGTCTGTTGTTTCATTAAGGGAAGTCCAGGTACCTGTTACAGCCAAGCTTTCGGTGTTGGATATTATGATACAACATAGCACCTCAGGAAAAGCATGAAATGAGGTCTTTCATCTGACCATGCATCATACATTTGGAAAGAAGTTCGGAGCTGAAGCAAGCTTCAGCTTTAATACAGTTGCTCATTATATTGCTAATTAATGAACCCACAAGCCTGGTGATCCAAAGATCAATGTGGTTCATTTATTCATTGATTGCATGGTGATGGCTCATTAACCATGTCTGGAAACCAGTAGACAGAAATATATTTTCTTTTTCCATATAAGAATTAGTCTAGCTATACATTTATGTAATCTATTTCTTAGCATATTTGTTTGTTGCATACTTAATTGACCATATAAATGTGATACTGTTAGATTTATCTGAAGAAAAATCCCAATACAAACAGCAGAGATCCAAAAATGTCACCTCTGAAACCTAAAATTGAAATCTGCTCCAGTTTCTTTGCAAATTGCCAAATATCAAGATGTCATTCATTTCAATAACAGACTTCTGTATTTCTTCTTAAATTGCTCTTATGAAGGATAATTCGCCAGTTGTTGGGTATAGTAACATAGTAGTTATGTTATTGGACTAGTATCCAGAGGCCTGTATCACTGAGCTGGAGACAGGAGCCCAATTTCCTTTCCTAGAGTACACTAGTGAACCAGATGAGTTTTAACAAAAATAGTTTCATGGTCACCATTACTGAGAGTAGCTTTTAATTCCAGATTTCATTAATTGAATTTAAATTCCACCAACTGCCATGGTGGGATTTGAATCCTTGTCCCCAGAACATTAGCCTGAATTACTATGGATTATTAGTCCAGTGACATTACCACTATGGCACCATCTCCCCTTATGCCCACATGCCATAAATGATTTTTTTTTAAATAACCTATCACGAATTGTTCATTGTGGTTTATTCAATTTAATTATACATTAGTATTTACTGAATTTTATGGCTTCAATTTATATTTAATTTTAAACAAACACATGACTTGCCTTCATTTGTAAAATGTTGGTCTGTGTTTAATCTCTGCTAATTGAATGAGTTTCGGATAGCGTATTGAGAGATTGTTGTTACGGACAGAAACGGGGCTTAATTTAAACAGCCCTGATTTCCCCTCTCGTTGCCTGTCCATAAATAGAAAGGTGTTTTGATTTTGATTTCCCTCTTTATAAGCAGTGGCGTATTTCCCAACCCCTTAGTTTTGGTGTGATCCAATTTCTATTAATAACTCCAAGCAAACTTAAGATAGGGTAAACTCCGAGATTAGTTTATTCACACACACCCAAGACTCAGGAGGCGGCGGGGGCTGGTGGGGGGGGCGGGGGGGGGGGGCGCAGTGTGGAGGGGAGGGTGGTGTTGCTCCGTAGCCCCTGGTGCATTCATACATTAAAAGTGGGATAAAGAATGAAAGGTTTAGAGAGCAAGACAACAGAACAAAGAATTATTGCTTCACATAAGTCCAGATTCCAGCATCAAGATGCAGTAATGTATGCCTTCACAGAGGTCAGCAGGTTGAAATCTGATGCTGGATAATACACTTTTCCAGTAGAGATGACTTCCACAAAGAGATAGGCCCATAGAGATCAATTAGACTTTGTAGGCGATGGTATAGAAATTCAGAAGTTCCAGTAGAAACTGTGTAGACGGGGGTCATGTGTTCAAACCTGGACTGCGCCTTTGTTCTAAGCAGCTGTTTGCTATATGGAAGATGGCAGACTGCCTTGCAGTCCAGCAAGGTTCTCACAGCTAGGGGGGTCTTGTCACATGACTCCCCCCTCTCCACTTTGGCTTTGACAAGGGGTGTATATTCCTTTGTCTGTGCTCCTGAGGTTGTTAATGTCCCAACCATTAAGAAATTGAAAGGAGGTTACAGGTTCCTTTGTCCTAGCAGACTAGGGGACTCTGTGGCCAAGCTTCGTTTATGAACTGTAGATGACCTTTGTTTCATTCCCTTTGAA
Organism: Carcharodon carcharias; assembly: GCF_017639515.1. NCBI lineage: Eukaryota > Metazoa > Chordata > Chondrichthyes > Lamniformes > Lamnidae > Carcharodon > Carcharodon carcharias. The sequence continues at coordinate 135,617,325 of NC_054480.1, read as the reverse complement.
TTTTGTCTCTGCAGTCCATAGTGTTGTTCGCATCTCTTCAGAGATAACAAGGTGTCAGCTTCTCTGATACTGCCAGAAAGTTCCTTTTGTCCAGGGCTACAGGCAGACATAGTTTCAGCCTTTTTAAAGTCTTTGTCCAGTTTTTTAAATTTTAGAAATTAGCCAGGAAAATATATATACGTATTTCATAAAAATATAGCGTGAGGCCTTAGCTCCGTTACACTGTGTTTAATCCAAGTGATGTAATTGATAATCCTTGAGCTGCACACCTTTAATAAATTCAGATTATCAGGAAGAAGCAGCTAACAGAGGAACAATTTCTGCAACATGTAACCCCTGAAGTGCCAAGAAGTAAACAGTTGTATAAATACTTCAAATAATAACGGTCTGAAATAATCCATAAAGAGTTGAATTGTCTGATAACCAAAATGGTACAACTCAGAATGCCACCAACATGTGCTTGCAATCACATTGTATTAAGTGGTAGATGTGAAGAAAGTGCCAATGTACCACTTCCAGGTTAGAGACACTGAAACCTTCTGTTAATCAGTTGGTTCCCAAAAACCTCGCAAGATGATCAGTGTAGAAGTGAAACAATTACCAATCTGGTAGAGTAAAGGATGCTCTTTGAGATTGGGATAGAGTGGTGTTGGAGGTTAGCAGGGAGGGGGTTGTGGGAGGACTTTAATTCTGCTATCGCTGATATGGGAGTTTTTCTCTTCCCCAAATTCTACGGTGTTTCATTTCCAGAAATTTTCCCATTCCTTTCCTCACCTTGACAGCAAAAGATTTACAGGAAGACTATACTGTATGAAAGGTAAGTCTGTCCCCAGACTGAAAGTGCAGGTGAACTGTTCTATCTTGTTTCCGATTCACATTTTATCATGTAGAAAAGGGGCAACCTAAAAATATAATGACTGGGATTGTTCTCCTTACAGCAGAGGAGTTTAAGGGGTTTGTCAATCACTTGTGCCTTCCTCCCCTCAACCACACAAATCATCTGATTGGTTACTGTGTATAGAGCTGACCATGGAAGAAACACAAAAGCAGAGAGGTTTATGACATGGGAGGAGACTGTTTGGTCCATTATGCCTATGCTGACTTTATCCTAGTGCAATCTCAAGCAACTTGGGCTAGAAATTGGATGCAGTCAATGGTGCCCTGCGCTATTGGGAAACCTGCTATTCTGGCCAAGTGGCCTTTCATCCTGCTCTTCCCTGCCGAGCAAGAAGCAGATGAATCCCCTTTCCTGTCTTAAATGACCTCTGCGACCTCCTGAATGCTATAATGTATGGCATGCTGCAAGGTGCTCACAATGTCCCCTGCTCCTGCCTGGAAGGACCCAGAGGCGTAAAAGGTAAGGGTGACAGTGACCCTCATGGCCAATAGCAGAGTTGCTCCCATCCTTCTGTCATGAGGGGGAATAGCTCCATGACCACTGCCTTGGTGAATCTGATTCATCTCAGGCATTGCTCCTGATTCCGTTGGAAGCAGGAGAACTGCTCCCAGAAAACTGGTGATGGGTAGTGCCTTTGATAGAGGGTGCTATTCCTCTCTCTTTGCAGAACTCCATGTCTCTGTCTCCTCCATTCCATTCCCCCATCATGTTGCAGAAGAAGAGATACAGCAACATCTGCCCCTCTGATTTGGATCAGTTAGTCCTCTCTCCTCCCTGACTGCATTCAGCGACTGGCAAAAGCCGCCACAAAGAACACAGCGGAGTGTTTCCACCAACTCTGCCGAAGCAAATGTAAGTGAAAAGTGCCTCACCAGCTTGCTAAGTGGTTCTTTTAATAGCCCTTGTTCAGGGTCCATCTCGTAACATGGTGCACAAACCTACATGGTCCAACTTAGATATCCTGGTGTCACATCAGCTGCTTGGGTTGTGTGACGATGGGAATAGCGCTGTTTCTGAGGCTTCCGGTGCACGGGCGCTGTGCTGGAAGCGGTTAGTGACCTGTACCACTTTGTCCTACGGGGATGAATTTTGAGCCCCTTATCAACGGTGCCTGTTGTATAGTTTATATCTCTCAGATCTATGTAGTGAGGACGCTAGTTTCTATGTGTACAACAGCTTTTATTCACAATGCCTTTGAAATGTCTACAGCTTTCTACAGCTTTGTTAATTTTCTCTGAGTCCACAACCAGGCTTAACTAATCAAACACAGTGAACATAAACAGTAAACAGATTCACATAATCAAACAGAGAACAGTTGAACACTACTGTATCATGCCCATAACCAGGAGTCAATAAAGTAAAATCTCAGAGCATTTCTCATTTCAAAGGCTCTATTTAAATGAATATTGATGCTTTTCTTTTAGCACAAAGTGCTAACCCCTGCCATGTGTGATACCTACAGTAAAGTTCTCCTGACATTTGCCCTGACAAGGTGATCTAGGGTCAAAGGTCACATTTCTGACATCACCATCACGATCAACTGGTCTCCTTTTCTTTTGGTTTTATTTTCAGCCTGCATTTAATGAGACTCACAAGGCTAAAACAAAGCTAGAAGCTGCACATTCAGTGAGTAGTTCAAAAAGGAGATTGCAGAGAAGGTAGCTGACCTTGATCATCCTGTTTTGTGCAGATCGATGAATAAGTGATGTCAAGCAAAGCCCAACATTTCCAGAACTACAATGAGCATTCCTCAAATAGAAGGTACCACTAATTAAATGACAGATAATCTATCCAAACCAAAGGCTTGACTTTTAGGTATGTGCAGCCTGCAAGTGAAAGCCTTGTTGAGGGCTGCTTCACCCTTAAAAGTTGATATCCAACACATTTTAAACAATTACCTGTCAGTCGCAACAACAACTTGAGAATTTTTTTCCTCTCAGAAGGTTGTTAGCCTATGGATTTCTTTTTCCTAGGGAGCAGTGGAGGCTGAGTCATTGAAGATTTTTAAGTCTGAGTTGGGTAGATCCTTGATTGACAAGGGAGTCAAAGGGTAGAGGGGGTAGGCGGGAAAGTGGAGTTGAGGGCACAATCAGGTCAGCCATGATCTTATCAAATGGCAGGGCAGGCTGGAGACGCTGAATGGCCTAATCCTGCTCCTAATTTGTATGTTTGTATATTCGTAATTATTCAACCATTTCAATGTAGTAAAATGTCTCAAGGTGAGCATTATCGAATAAAATTTGACATCGAGCCACATGAGGAGACATTAGAATTGGAAAGGAGGAGCGAAAGGTGGAGAGGCTTAAGTAGGGAATTCTAGAGCCTCGTTCCTCGGCAGCTGAAGACAGAGCCGCCAGTAGCGGAGTGATTAAAATCGAGGATGCGCAAGGGACCAGAATTGGAGCAGCACAGATATCTTGAAGGGTTGTGGGGCTGGGGGAGGTTCAATATAGGGAGAGGGGCAAGGCCGTCAAGGCATTTGAAACAAAGGATAACAATTTTAAAATCAAGTTGTTGCTGGGCCAGGAGCCGGTGTGGATCAGCAAACAACGGGGCAATAGGTGAATGGGACTTGGTGCGAGTGTGCAAGACACAGGCGACGGAGTTTTCAATTAGTTCACGTTTGTGGAGGCTGGAATGTGAAGACCCTGCTACCGATTGGCCCAGAAAAATAAAAATTGAAATAATGAAAATATATACATTTCAGAACAAGAACATGAGATATCACTGGTGTCTCATCCTAGGTTGCTTTTCTTCATGTAGACTTAAATCTGTTAATTTGTGCATTTAACCCTGAATCAGATTATCTGGTCATTCTCACATTGCTGCTTCTGAGACCTAGCCCTGTGCAAGTTGGCTGTCATATATCCCACATTACAATAGACATTACACTTTGAGAAGTACCTGATTAGCTGTAAAGCACTCTGCAAAATCCTGAGTTCCTAAAAGGTGCTATAATACAGCTCTCTTCCTTTAAGAAAGATTCCCTGTGCTGCAAAGTTAGAAGAGTAGGAGTACAAAACAAATTAAAAGATAACACATTTTGAATGTTAGGTATCCCTCAGTGAGAGTTGTTTCTAGTTTGACTTTACCAATTTAAGAAATGCATTTCTGAATTGTCTTAGCAGGTACTGGGCTAATGTTTTAACTCTGCATTGAGAAGATTTAATGGGTTTGTAATTCGATGGGGAACTGAAAATTGGTCTTTTTGAACACTAATGAAGTAAAAGACAAGTACTGCAAGATTTTTCATGGACTAATGGGTTCCAGATTGGGTATAAACTATATAAAGTTAAGAGTGTTTCCAATTACTTCAAGGACAGCAATCATAATCCTCCTTAGAGAATAGCAGGCAGCCTGGTCTGTTACCACCAAAGGCAAGCTACAATTATACTAGAGGAGGATTTCTGATATGGCACCAACAGCTCAGAACTTTGCCCGTTGAGAACACATCAAGAAACCATTTAATCATCTCATGCCCTGCATTAGATTGTATCCATTAATGACATTTTCTTGGGCATATTTTTTTGCTGTCAGTCTGGAGTCTGGAGCATGATGCTGATCTAATAAGTTAACTTGTCTCAAACAAAAACAGAAAATGCTGGAAAAACTCAGCAGGCTTGACAGCATTGGTGGAGAATGCAAAACAAAGTTAACATTTTGAGTCCGTATGACCCTTCTTCAGAGCTCAAGAGATGTGGAAATGTGATAAAATTTATGTGGACTGTTATAAAGAACATATCTTTTTATTTTCTGTTGGACTGGGGATTAAAATTACAATGGCTGCAAGTTGAAAGACATGTCCACTGGAACAGGATGAGAGATTTTTACAATGTTGCAGTCCTGGAAAAAAGTGTGCCATGAAAGACAGAATGGTGCCAGAAAGGAGTGCTGGACCTAGGGAGCTGCCTGGCAACAATGTTTTAGTTGGCTCCTGACCAGGTTTTGTGTGAGAGCAGTCTAGCTGAATAGCTCCTAGCCTGAAAGGAACAAGACCTAAAACCTCTTTTTCCTGTGTATGGAAGATTCCGGTAATTCTACAATAATAGCTAGCTGGCTTTTTCTCCTATATATCTATAACCTGCTCTCTCGCTTTCTGAAAAGCCCAGTCAAGAGGCAAAGGGGAAAAAAATCACTGCTAGAGACCTTGAAAGGCAAGTGCTCAACCAGTGAACTAAATACTGAAAGTGCTCGCGTCATCAACAAGAACTGAAAGGAATTTGGAAAACATTGATCTAAATCAACTCATCAAATTTTGTACTCCGGAATTGGTGGCATTGAACTGTTCTATCCTGCCCCTAAAATCCATGGGCAGAATCTTTGGTCGTCAAACGGGGGCGGACCCCACTCGCCAACCCGTAAAATGATACACAGTGTGTCCCGATGTCACCGCGTGTCATTCAGATATTCAGTTCAGTGGGCACGCACCGGAATCGGCTGCACACCCACTGAACTATCAAAGGCCTATTAAGCCTATTTAAGTATCAATTAAAATACTTAACTGAGTTGCCCGTCCAATCTTAAGGTTGGGGGGGGTGCAGGTGAAGAGCCCAGGCGGCCTTTGCATTTATCACATGAGAGGACATGTCTTAAGAATTTTTCTTTTAATTAAAATTTTTTTAAAATCAAACTAAGCTCCCTGAGGCAGCTCTTTGCCTCAGGGAGATTTCTGCGCTCTTTCGCACGCATGTGTGATAGAACACAGGTCCTGACTCAGCCTCCCCCACCCGCCGGCACAGGGAGTGCTGAGCGCTTCTGGGTGTGCGTCACACTGGGTGGGGCCTTAATTGGCCCACCCGCGTGAAATGGCGGCGCGCAGCTGATCGTGGGTGGCGTTTGCCCACGTGCCCGCCTGCACCCGTTCCCGCCAACCCCCCCCCCCCCCCGACGGGGAGAAAATTCTCCCCCATGTTTTTGGTGTGTCTTATGTGTCTGGTATGTGTGTGTGTGTGTGTGTGTGTGTGTGTGTGTGTGTGTGTGTGTATAGGGATTTAAGAAGAGGTAAAATTTAGGTTATAGAGTTAGAAATTAGCAGTTCATATTTCTTTCTTGTGCCGCTGGTTAATGACAGTTTGTTCAATAAACAGTTATTTACATATTAAACTTACCAACCTGGCGCTCGAATTCGGTAAACCGAAATTAAACAGTTAGGTAGAATTGGGGCAGTCTGGTGGTTTGATCAAACTTTCTCACATTTGTCGCGACTTAGGGAGCAGTGGGGCTCGATATTACAGCGCACCGTCCCCAGTGAGTCGTGACAGTGGACCGTGGGAGACCAGTCAGGACTCAGAGATGACAAAGGCATAATTCAGGCTTCAGCAGCAGATGCGCTAAGACGGGGGCAAAGTAAGGCAATGTTACAGAGGTGGAAATAGGCGATCTTAGGATGGCACGAATATAAGGTCACAAACTCATTTTGGGGTCAAATGTGACACCAAGATTGTGAATAGTCTGGTTTAGTCTCAAACAGTTACCAAAATTGTTTGAGTACTTTGAGGATGTGCCTGTTAAGACGGATAAAGGGTGCCAGTAGATGTAGTATATTTTGGATTTCCAAAGGCAGTCAATAAAGTGCCACATAACAAGTTAATACACAAGATAAGAGTTGAGTATTGCTGAAAATAGATGGTATTGCCATGGGATCCCCTCTAGGCCCAGTTCTCACAAACATCTGTCGGTTTCCACGGGAAACACATCTTAGATGGAATAGCACCAAATATCGCACCCATTGCAGATTTCCGATATGTAGATGATACATTTGCTGTATTTGCGATCTGCAGCTGCATACAAGAACTTCCTCACACACCTTAATGGGCTCCATCCTGCACTCAAACTCACCTTTGAAATGGAGCAGTCAAATGGCCTCCCTTTCCTCAATGTGCTAGTTGAGTAATCAGCCAGTGGGTTCCCTAATACTCTCTACCACAAGGCCACTTTCACTGGTCAATATACGCATTGGGGTTGCTATAGCTCCAGGTGCTATCGGCAACCTCGTAAATAGGGTCTGAGCCATTTGCTCACAATGTTTGATACTGAAATAGGGCACATCAATGCCATCCTGCAGGCTAAATGGCTACTCTGACTAGATCATTGCTCTCTGTATATCACACAAATTCATGAATGGGTTTAAGTCGGCCATGTTTGTCCTGAAAAGTGCCCAGTCTACCTCAGATTACCATGGAAGGTAAGGCGTCTCAAAAATTGAGCAGAAGGTGAAGCTAACCATTGCATGCTGTTGCTATGCAGTAGCAAGACGAGCAGTCATAGGGGTGCACGAGGAGATAGTTGACTACACAGAACTGAGACAGAGACCATTAGGCTGATGTGGTGAGTTCTGGTAAGTCCTTTTGAGGTTTAACTATAGATTAAAAATTAAGATCTGACCTAAGATTAGGCCAGCTTTTTGTTTTTATTATTTATGGCAGGTGGGCATCGCTGGCTAGGCCAGCATTTATTGCCCATCCCTAATTGCCCTTGAGAAGAGTGTGGTGAGCTGCCTTCTTGAATGGCTGCAGTCCATAGGGCTGGTAGAGGGGAAGTTCCAGGATTTTGACCCAGCGACAGTGAAGGAACGGCAATATATTTCCAAGTCAGGATGGTGAGTGATTTGGAGGGGAACTTCCAAGTGGTGGTGTTCCTAAGGGGTGCCCCATTCCCCTTTTGCATAGACACTGCGAATGCTCACCCATGGCTACAGTGACAGAGTGCAGGTATGCGCACATCTCCAGCAGAATCTGCTGGACCAGGTTTTCCATGGCATCTGCCACCCTCCCCATGGAGACCTCCAGGTGCGCACTGGTCGGAACCACTTTATCAGAAAGCAGGTGGACAGACTCCTCTGTCTCACGTGCCACTCCACTGAGGGTCTCCGCCACTTCTGCCTCACGTTCACCCGCCTCTTGCTGCCTCTCCAACATCTTGTGCAGGGCCGATGCCAGAAGCTTGTCATCAGACTCAGACGTCGCAGATACCTCTTCCCCAGCAGCCCTCTGGGTGCCGGTGAGCTTGGCTGACCCTGCCTCCCTTTGCTGCGGACACGTGTCCGTGCAGTGACCACCAGAATGTGGGGTCCTTCCTGAACGACATCTAGTAACCACCGAGGTGTGTGTCTCTGCGCTGGTGGAGGGTGCAGGTGGCTGATGTGATGCCTCTACAGGTGCACTTTCTTCCTGCTCCCCAATATCCTCGGCCCTCTGTGGGCTGGTGTGGTCGCTGGACAGGGCTTTGTCCTCTTACCTTGCCCTCTTCCTGCTGGCACCTGTAAGTGAAAGAGGAGAGAGTGAGTGACTGCCTGAGCTGCCTCCAACATGGAGAAGCACATGACCCTTAGGTTTCTATGTGAAATGCAGGGATCCTTACTGGATGCAGGCCGTCCGCTGACCTCTCTATCTCCCAGGCTCGGTCAGGTTCCTCCCCTGCCAGCTCAGCTGCCCGCTTCTCAAAGTCAATCAGGTTCTTCGGGTCAGGCCAGCCCCTTCCTGTCCTCCCCCTCTCTCTCCTGTTGTGCCTTAACTTTTCCTGCACAAAGAGGGAAGATGGGGCTGAGAGTTGTTGGGTTTTATGTATCCATCTCATGCTCCCAGTTTTACAAATAACCCACTGGATCGTGTGCCTCGTGATTGATGCACTGAATGTTGTCCACAAGGGCAGCCCCCTCCAGAGCAGTGAAAACATGCAGATATAAGGATAAGCCTTGCAGAGGCATGTTAGTAGCGGTGCTTGTGCTGGTGCTCCTCAACGCCTGAGCCCCTTCCACGCACTCCCATCCACTGCCCCATACAGCATGTCAGCCCTCTGTGTGGAAGGGTCAGGGACCCACAGTGGCCTCTCCACCTGCAGCAAGTCTCCGAGGCATCACCTTATCACATTGCCACCGAGGCCAATGTCCCCCCAACCATTCAGTGAAGTCAGGGTGAGCAGTTGAGGGTTCACTTACCCTGGCAGCACTGATTAGGACATCCATGCATTTCCTGCACTCCAGGGCAGTCTCTGATGGAGGCTGTGGGCACCAACCACCCTGGAGACTTCCTCCTACACAGGGTTTATCTGATGGCTCGGCCTCCTCCTTCCTTCCTGTGGGTAGAGGACGCCCCTCCTGGCCCCCACTTCATTCAGCATGACTTCCAGGGAGGTGCCACTGAATCTGGGGGCTGGAGCTCCCTGTGATTGGCAGGCCATCACCTCCTTGAACGATGGGTAGGTTGATGTCTGGGTGCCTTTTAAATATGGCAGCTGGATATGACAGCGCAGCACATACCATCCAGCCCGCCCCACTGCAAAAAACATCTGGAAACCCCTGACTACATAATTAATTAGACCAGTGTCACGTGATATGGCATGAATTCCCACCAGCCTCTGCAGCAGGAAGGACTCCCTATTCACCTCCTGCCACGGGGCTTAGTCCCAGAACAGAAACTTCCACCCTATATTAATGACTTAGCTGAAGAGATTGACAGTAACGTATCAAAGTTTGCTAACAGTTCAAAGCTGGGTGGGGATGTAAGCTGTGAGGAGGACACAAAGAGATATAGGCAGGTTCACTGAGTGGGCAGCAAGGTGGCATGGAGTATAATACCGGGGGATGTGAGGTTATTCCCTTTGGTAGTTAAAATAGCAGAGCAGAATATATTTTTAGCAGGCATGTAAGTTTTAGATGTTGATGTTCAGCGAGACTTGGGTGTAATCATACAAAAAACACAAAAAGTTAGCATGTAAGTTCAGCAAGCAATTAAGGCAAATGACACAATGGCCTTTATTGCATGGGGACTGGAGTACAAGAACAAGGACACTTTGCTGCATTTGTACAGGGCATTGGTGAAACACACCTGGAGTGCCATGCACAATTTTGGTCTGCATACCCAAGGAAGGAGGTGGTACAACAAAGGTTGAATAGATTGGCTCCTGGGATGAGAGGTGTGCCCTATGGTGAGAGGCTAAGTTAATTTGGCTTATACTCTTTGGAAAATGAGATGATCTTGACAGATGTGATTGTTTCTTCTGACTGGAGAATCTAGAACACAGGGGCACAGTCTCAGGAGAAGGGGGTCAATCATTTAGGACTGAGATGAGGAAAAATTTCTTCACTCAGAGGGTTGTGAGTCTTTGGAATTCTCTACCCGAGGGTTGTGGTGCTCCATCGTTAAAGTATATTGAAAGTTGAGATAAAATAGATTATTGATTTCTCTAAGAATCAATGGATATGGGGAGCATGCAGGAAAGTGGAGTTGTATTGAATGGCAGAGCAGGCCTCAGAGACAATAAACTCTGTTCTCTAGCTGCTGACTAAAGCTCTCTCCCCAGCAATGCTTTAAGGCCCAATTAGACTCTTTGCAACTTTGGTGTCAAATTTGAACCTGAGATGATCTTCCAACTACATATCCACACCTTCATTAAGATTGCTTATATCCACCTATGTAACATCACCCAACCCTGTCCTACCTCAGCTCATTTGTAGCTGAAACCCTCATTCATTGCCTCTGTTGCCTCTAGAAATGACTATTCCAATGCAATCCTGGCCAATCTCACCAGTTCTTTACTCTGTTAACTTGAGACCATCTAAAACTTTGTTGCCTGTGTTCTGATTTGCACCACGTCCTGTTCTCCCATAACCCCTGTGCTTGTTGACCTACATTGGCTCAATTTTAAAATTCTCACCCTTGTTTTCAAATCCCGGCACACTTCCTCCTCTCTCGAACCCCCCACCACCCCCTCCCCCCTCCCCCGACGTTATTCCTCCCTCTCGCGCCCCACAAACCTCTGAGATATCTGCCGATTTTGGCCCCTTGCACATCACTGAAGTTGGTCATTCCACCATTGGTGGCTGTACCTTCAGCTGCCTGGGTCTAAGCTCTGGAATCTCTCTCTCTCTCTCTGCCTCTCCTTCCTCCTTAAAACCCAACTCTTTGATGAAGCTTTTGGTCATCTGCCCTAATATGTTCTTGGGTGGCTGGATATCAAATTTTGTTTGACAGTACCCCTGTGATGTACCTTGGGACATTTTATTATGTTGAAGGGTTTATATAAATACAAGTTGTTGTTGTTGAAACCTGAAAAGTGGCAGTGACATTAAAAGAACTGTAAAGCAAAGGGAGGAGACTGAAATTTACTTCTATTTGAATTAAGGGTGGGGTATACTTGTTGGATGCAAAAAAACAACCTTTAGCTAGTAGGCGCAGAACAATTTGTCTAGTCACATGACTGTCTCACTGGAGGTCTTCAAATAAAGTGCCCAAAAATCATAAGTCCCTTTCCCCCACCACCCCATCCCTCCAAATACGGCACTTCCCATTTTCCTGGGAGGGGCGAGAAAGGGAGCAGTTCACATTTCTTGCATGCGCAGTTCATGAATGCAGCTGGCCATGAAGTCATATTTTGGTAGACCAGGAATGTGAAATCCCAGGTGAGCAGACCTGGTAAGAGCAGGTTTGAACTTATGCATTACTTTGGATAGTCAGGGTACTCCTTTGGAGAAGTAATCTCTTTGGATTGATCCCGGCACACCTTTGGGGGAGGTCAGATGCCCTTTGGGGGAAGTAAGGTGTCCTTTGGAATTGTTAAAATAAGGCATGAATGTGCGTAAAATGTGCATGAACACATTAACTTCCAATCTCATTGGAACAATAAACAGACCTGTCAAAATCAACTGTCAAAACTGTCAAAAGCACCTGTCAAGAGAACCTGTCAAAGGGAGCTGTCAAGCTGACAAGGCATTTAAGTCTTGCCCTTTAATTCTGGTGCAGTGAGAGTGACACTAGCCTTTTGCTTCTTAGACCAGGGTTCAAATCCTATCCAGACTGAGGGGATGGAAGTCTCACCTGACCGCTGTATTCAAGGATCCTGGGTGAAAGGACCTCGTGCTATGTCAATCGAGAGGGCATAGTCAGGCAATTACAAAACTATTCTTAATTTGACACTAGCTGCCAATGTCACGCGTAGAATGACACAGGTATAAGTTGGAAAAACTGTTATCCTTAAACGTGCACATATGGTAAAGGCCGAAATGAACAAAGCACTGATATTCTCTGCAAGTCTGGTCTGGCATTTCCTGAACTCTACACAAGAACAATGAGCCCTTGTGGCATGGTGATGGAGGGCCGCTGATCTTTGTGAAACAGGGAGAGTAGGAGACAGTTTTCACACGGTAGGCTATTTGAAGCTAGAAGGCTTTAGCAGAAATGACCAAGATGCTGAGTTTATAACATCATTTAAAATAGATTCAGATAAGGATTGAAAAGTAAGATTAAAAAAATGATCGAGGAAAAGGCAGGTTGAGAGTAGATAGCTCCCTTTGAAGTGCTTACGGTATCTCAAGCGTGATGGGCGCAATGGTGCCCTGCAACACTAAAGTCTATAAAAGAGGTTGGGAAGGAAAATCAGTACAAAGGAAATAGGGGGGTAAAAGCCACACATTTAATTGAAAAGAAACCATTACATTTGCTAAAATTCATGCACATTTACTTCAGGCCATTAAAGGTCATTTATCAACCACCGCTCTGTTGTTGTGACCAGACATGTTTCAGACTGGAATGGGTCCCTGCCTTCATTTTGCTGCACAGCAGTAAAGCAACAGGCTTTATATATTGGAGCACTGCTTGAGAATTATGATGTTAATGTGGAAGTTGTGTACTGGGTCTGTAGAGGCTGCAAAATGTCAACTCTGTTAACACAAGCAGAATAACTAATCCTATTTGTGCTTCATTTTCTATCGGATTCTATCTGCTCAAACTGTAATAATGTCATAAGTGTTACAGGCAACCTAGAATGATTATTGAACTGTAAGGTGCTATAATATGTCACGTGGAATATCTGTTGAATGAATAAAACATGTGTTTTCCTTCTGAATGTTCATCTCCCCCATTCTGAAGTTGTGTCCTCGCCCTTGGACACATTTCCATAATTGATCGCCTAAATCCAGCAGGCGTCCCTGCTGATCAGGGATCAGTGATTGGATTTTCCCCTTCTCTGTCTGGTTTGCAGACACTTTAGCCATTTGTGGTAACCATACTGTCATCCTGGTTCAGTGCATAGCAGGGATCAATCAACAAGCCTTTCCACTCAGTGTGGCTCATTTTAACCAACATGTGGTGACGTTTACCCACCAAGCCAATTGTGAGGATGTACAACCCTGTCTTTTATATTCAGGACATTCAAAATCTGTCCCTATTAGCTGCTCATACAAGGACTAGGGGACACAGAGTTTAAGGTTTTGGGCAAGAGATGCAGTGGGGATGTGAGGACGAACTTTGTCTTGCAGTGAGCGATAATATCTTGGAACTTGCTGCCAATGAGGGGACTGGACGCGGAGGGGATCAATGATTTTAAAAGCAAATTGGATTGAGGGAAGTAAACCTGCAGGGATATGGGGATAGAGCAGGGAGGTGGAACTGACTGGACTGCTGTACAGAGAACTGACATTGACTCAATGGGCTGAATGGCCTCCTTTTGTGCCATAACGACTCTACGGGCAGGATTTTATGTTCGTCAGGCAGGCGCTTGCCCAACCCGATTGGGCATAAAATCACACGCGATGACATCGGGCGAGCGATCTTTTAGCCAGCTGGAGCACGCGGGAGTCGGCAGCGCGCCCACCGAGAATTAGGAGGCCAATTAAGGCCCTTAAATGATCGATTAATTTGTAATTTTCACTGCCCATCCATAGGGGCGAATAGGCCAGGCAACCTTTGGATTTTTAACAAAATCTCATCCACGGTCAGGATGAGGTTTCCAACGGTAAATAAAATCCCAGTAAATATTTTTCACCATCGTTTTAAGCAAGTCCCTCTTCGTGTGACTGAGTCACATGTGGGAACATGTTTGTATCATCTTTAAATTCTTTGTTTTCATTTCCCCAATTCCTCAGCTCCCTGAGACAGCTCTGTGCCTTCAGGGAGCTTCCAGCGCCGCGCTCTCCCATGCACACGCAGACTTCCGGGTCCGCTCTCCTCCAGCCTCCAGCCTCCACCCCGGCAGCGCTGAGCTCCTCAGTGCGTGTTTCACGCTGGGCTGGCTGTTAATTGGCCAGCCAGCGTAAAATCGCAGTTGGTGGCGGACTGTTTCCAGGCTGCTCCCGCCCGACAGCTGGAAAATCCTGCCCTATGACTCTGTGAGTTAGAGGAATAGAAATTAGCCTCAGGCATTAACGCTAAATGTGCAGTATTGCATAGACTGCCTGTAACACCTGCTACCAGTTGACTTCAATAGAACTATCAAATGAGGCCTATAACGGACATCCTATGTGATTACACTCGTTTAATGCTACAGGGACAAGTTTCAATCCGGAGATAATAAAAACAGAAAATGCTGGGAAAACTCAGCAGGTCTGGTAGCATCTATGGAGAGAGAAACAGGGTTAATGTTTCGAGGTGAATTTGATTCTCCTTCGGTAACGTTAACTCTGTTTCTCTCTCCACAGGTGCTGCCTGACCTGCTGAGTATATCCAGCATTTTCTGTTCTTATTTCAGATTTCCAGCATCAGTAGCATTTTGCTTTCATGTTAGTATTCAATCCAGAGAATTAGTCCACAGTAATGTTGTATGTTAGAATTTCCAGGGTGCACGAGATGGAGATTATAGCTGCACTTTGCACAGTTTCCTGCCTCATCCTGAGCACCTCTCTGCAGAATCATCGCTTCTATGTCCAGATAAATTGTATCAAGGAATGGTTTCGGACTCCAATCCTCTTTCAAATACAGATCATCCCTCCAATATCTAACCTGTGTTATAAAGTTCGTTTCATTATCATACCTACACATTTTAAAGCCAGGGTTTTCTGCTTAGCTTACAAGATTGGCTGATTGGAGCAGAGAACATTTGGAGTGTGTCGGACCTGAAATATTAGCTCTGTTTCTCCCCACAGATGCTGCCTGACCTGCTGAGTTTTTCGAGTATTTTTTGTTCTTATTTCAGATTTCCAGCATCCGCAGCATTTTGCTTTTGTATTCAGGCTGTGTGTTTGATTCACTGTAAATGTGGAATGTTGTCTTTGAACTAAACAGTTGCCACCCACTGGAAATCTCAGGCATGCCAGCAACACCTTCAGTTTGATTGTTTCAAACTTCATTCGAAAAACTACACTGGCAATGCAAATTCAGCACAAAAAGAGATATCCTAAGATCTTTTTCTGGTAAACGGGAGCATAAACTGTGTAATTGTTGACAAAGGGGCTTTAACACTGGCCTTAAAGGGGTTGTCGTAGCACTGATCCCTGGCGTGTAGTCTTGTGTGGTGGACGACAACTCCAAGGTAAACTTGCTTGGATTGCAAATCTAGTTGTCAGGAGGGCTCAGCTAATGACACCTGGGGCACCTCAGCCAGTTTCAGTGGCGCTTGGACTAAATGGGGGGTCAGGTCCTGGAAAATACATGTGCATGAGCATCAGATGCAATGTGTTGCCCCACTTGATTGAATAGCCTATTTGCACTCATCTTCCAGTCTTGCACATCTAGACCAGTCACTTGGGCACAACGCCAGAGGGCAATTGGGACTTGTGGAACTCCAGCAGGAGTCAATTTTGTCGGGAAGAGGAATGAGAAAGCAAACCGGCCTGCTGGTTGTGTACAAGAAGTGAATGTTTCTTCTTTGATTTTTGTGCTTTGGTTTTCCTGGTGATGTCCGTGGATTGGGTGGTTGCAGATGAAGGGAGCTGAATCCAATCCTTTGCTGGTGTAGAGGTTGCCTTCTCATTCTTTGAGTGTTCAATGTCACCACAGAATCACAGAATTATTACAGCACAGGAGACCATCTGACCCATCATATCTGTGCAGGCTCTCTGGAGGAGTAATGTGCAGAGGGCAATTCCCCTGCTTTCTTTCCATAGACCTGTTCTTTCTTCCTTTTCAGATAACAATCCAAATCCCTCTTGACAGCCTCGATTGAACCTGCCTCCAGCACACTCTCAAGCAGTGCATTCCAGATTCCTGCGCTGCATGAGAAAGTTTTTCCTCATGTCGCCATTGTATCTTTTGCCAATTATCTTTTAAACCTGCGCCCTCTTGTTCTCGATCCTTCTACCAATGGGAACAGTTTTTCACTATCTGCTCTGTCCTGAAACCTCATGATTTTGAATACCCTCTATCAGAGCTCCTCTCAGCCCCCTCTTCTCCAAGGAAAACAGTCCCAACTTCTCCAATCTACCCACATAACTGAAGTTCCTTATCCCTGTGACCATTCTCATGGATCTTTTGTGCACCTTCTTTAATGCTTTCACATCTTTCTAAAAGTGCGGCACCCAGAATTAGTTGTTAGGATGCTCTTTTCAGTTTCATGAATATCTGAATTACTGATCTGGAAGGGAAAGCAGGGAATTCTTGGCTAACCACAATGCTTATATGGGTATCAGAAGAGCATTGCCAATCATTAAAATGAAATCTGTCTTCCCTCCAACCTGCTCTCCATAACCAAAGCTTGATTGATCGTAGTGGTTGACTGCCCTGAAAGCACAGAGATGACTGAGTAGCCTTAAACAGCCATTCCCCCATTAACTCACTGCTCTGAATCTGTTCATTTGTACTCGTGACAGTTGCAGGCTCAGACTTTAATATTTAACACAAACAGATATATTTTCAATAATGCAGCATCTGACTGGGCTACCTGCTTAATTCAAGGAACAGCTTGTTCCTAAGCTACAGAACCCATATTAGGATAGGTTGTGGAATTGGGCCAGGCCTGAAATCTACCTGAACTTGATTGGTTCCAGCTGGATGGGTCACAACCCGGACTCTAATGAGATCAATTTGCATTTGTTTTTCTGCTGAAAGAACAGCAGAACTCATCTCCACAAGTGACACCCCCGCCAGAATTTTCCCGCTGGTGTGTGGGGGCGGGACCAGCACGCCTGCACTTAAAATGACACGTGGTGATATCGGGCAAGCCTCCCAACGCCACTGCGCGCCATCGCGATATTTCGTTGGGTGGACGCGCTATGATATCCGATGCGCGCCCACCATCAATTAACGGGCCACTTAAGGCCCTTTAGGCACCAATTGATGGCGATTTTTCGGCACTCGTGTGATCTTCGGTTCGGCACACGGACGCAACGGGCAGGCAGGTAGGACACTTCTGTATAAACCTCATCCACGGGCGGGATAAGAGGGCACAGTGGGGTCGTGAGTGTGCTCTGTCAAATACTGTTTTTTCAAAGTTACTGATGCTTGCCTGTGTGATCTGCAATACTTCAAAATGCAGACCAGCTGCTTGGTCTGGACTCACAACCTTCAGGTCAGCACTCTGCTGTGAGGAATCTTTTTTGGGCCTGCAGGTTTCAGGAAGCCTTCCCTTAGCCTGGGAATGGGAGCTGAACTCTCCACTGGAGGCACCTCCTCTGAGGAGGAAGTGAGGGCTAGAAGGGGGAGGAGGCCAGGAGTGCACATTCAGCCTCCAAGGGAGCCACCTTTGGGAGGACAGGCGGAGGCACAAGGGGCGCAGGGCCAAGAAGTAGTCCAAGGCAGAAGGGGCCCCAGAAGATGCTACTATCCTGTTGCCAGTGTACACAGGCGGCAAAGCAGCTACCTCAATATGTCTGAGGTGCAGTGCTGGATGAGGCTCCCTCCCTCAAGGGAGACAGTCAACTATATCCGTCAGATGATTGGGCCTGTGATCTCCGCTAACCATGTGGGTGGACACCCCATGCCAGTGGCGCTAAAGGTCACAGCTGCCCTTAACCTCTATGCCTCTGGCTCCTTCCAGAGGTCGGTGGGTGATGTTTGCGGTGTCTCCCAATCAGCTGTCCACACTTGTCAAGCAGTTTACAGAGGCTCTGTTCAGACGGGTATTGACCTTCATCCACTTCCGCTGAGACCAGGCAAGCCAGACACAGTGAGCCAGAGGCTTCGTAGCCATTGCTGGCTTCCCCCACGTCCACGGTGCTATAGACTGTACACATGTGGCCATCAAGGCGCCAGCAGGTGAGCCCGGTGCCTTCGTCAACAGGAAGGGCTCCCACTCCATGAATGTGCAGATAGTGTGTGATCACAGGATGCAGATTTTACAAGTCTGTGCAAGGTACCCAGGCAGCTCCCACGACACCTACATCCTCAGACACTCCCAGGTGCCGAGGCTCTTCAGTGCTCCAGCTCGGCTGGATGGATGGCTACTGGGTGACAAGGGCTATCCCCTCAGAAGGTGGCTCATGACGCCTCTCCACCATCCAAGAACAGAAGCTGAGCAGCGGTACAATAGGAGCCAGGGCAACACAAGGGCTGTGGTGGAGAGAACCATCGGTTTTCTCAAGATGCACTTCCGATGCCTGGACCACTCAGGGGGCGCACTCCAGTACCCCCCAGATCATGTGTTGGTGATAGTGGTTGCATGCTGCGCTCTCCACAATCTTGCGCTGGAAAGGGGGGGATGCTATGGACGATGATGATGTAGATGCAGTGGCTGTGGCTGCACACGATGAGTCCAGCAGTGAGTCCGAGGATGAACACACACAGGGAAATGCTGAGGGGGGTAGACACTGACCCAGCCATCCTGCAGGGAGGCAGGGACACCTGGGAAGCTTTAATCCAATGAACCTTCAGCTAGCACACCACATACAGACCTCCCGGACAAGCCTGGGCTGCAGGCTCCATTCTCGATACCTAAGTGCAAAATCTGCCTGATTAGGAACATTAGCTAAGGGTCTTGTTAATAAAGCTGAATGTCCTACAAGTCACTCCTAACATTTTTGGAAACCATCCACTGTAGAAGAGGCACCCTCAGCCTTGGTGACATGTCTGAATTTAATGTTACAACCATTAAGAAAACAAACAACAAGAAAACAAAATGACAAAGGTGTTAAAAATCACACCAACTCATAAAGAGCACATTGTGGGCCAACACAAAAGCACCAGTGATAAACCCGTGGTGTGCCTAAGGTGCCTTATTTTTACATTTTCGGGTGCTATGTCTTGGTGCTGCCCCATCACTCAGAGTGGCATCTGAGCCAGCCTGCTGACTCTGCTGTCCTGTTGACCTCAATGACCTTGGTGTTTGTCCTCTGGCCCGTGGAGCCTGTGCTGGCCCCGCCTGGGAGGGAGCTGCCAGGTCGGCAGCTGGCATCTCCCCAGTCGCCGCAGCCTCACCGAATGCAACGGTCACTGGCAGAGCGGCGGAGGAGCTGCTGCCCTCATCCGGAGCGCCCTGAGAGGAGCCCACAGAGATGCCAAGCAGCTGCTGCACCGACGTGAGGTCGCTTTAGGCCTCCCTGCTCACCGTGGATGGATGGGCACTGAGCTGGGAAACTTGGTGCCCAGACCATCTCCCACACTGGCACTGACCAGCTGAGGTCAATGTCGATGTGAGGGCTTGCTGTTCAGAGCGCATCCCCAGGAAGCCCTGATTGGTCTCCTGGAGGAGCCTGTCCATGAGAGTCGCCACTCTCTCCATGGAGGACGCATGGCGCTTGGCCATGAGACTCATTGCTTCGGTGATAGCCCGCGTAGACTCCTCCACCATGGACACCAAGCCAAGCACAGCCTCATGTATCACTCCCAGATGCTCCTGCACACCTGGCCGCATTTCCTGCATTTGTTGCATCACGGACGACTCCAGAGGCTCATCATCAGGCACCGACTGAGCATGTGACTGGTCCCCTGCAGTCCTCCAACTGCTGACGCCATGGGCACTCTCTGTCTCTGCCAGCTCCTCCAGTGAAGTGCCCTCACTGCTGTGCCCCGGGACACTAGCCGATGTTCTAATTCCCACCGAGGTGCTAGTATCTGCGCTGGTGCCTGCCTGGCAGAGATGGTGTGATGCTGGTGGCTTTAGGGCCCTCAGGTGTGATAGGGGGCCCCTGTGCCTCCTCCTCCTGACCCTGCTCCACTGATGCTGAAAGGAAGAACAAGGACATTGGATCAGTTAACCTGGAGGCAATGTCAATGAGCATCCCTGTCTTCCGGATCATTAAGCGCTCATCCTTCCATAAGCAATGGTCAAGCCATGTTGCAAACTTCAATCACTGAACGTTCAGCACTGCCATGGCTGTTGGGAGAACAATGGTGACCTCAGTGCTGGGCAAACATACCTGTCCGTGGCATCCCAGCCTCACCAACACTGGTGGACCTGGGCACATGGTGCTTCTCCAGATCGAGGGCCTCCTGCTCGAAGCAGCTGAGAATCGCCAACTGGGCCAGCCCGCCACCAGTCCTCACCCACTCGGCGGCAATATGTGCATTCTTCTCCTGAAAAGGAGAGAAGAGCATTGATAAGTGCTACTTGTACCTGGACTCTCTTTGCGGATGGCCCACCCCAACCAGAGTGGGACATTGCAGGGCTCCAGTGCCTCCTCACCCCACAGCTGCCGCATACTCACACAAAGATGTTAGTCCTGTTTCCCCTCCCCCAACCCACCCCCTTGGCCAAACGCTGCCGACATCACATTAGACACCACACAGTCTAACCTTCCATAGCAACGAGGTGCAAGCATGTGGAGAGCAGAGGACAGCAGATTGATTGTTGCCTTGCCATCTTGAAGACCCCTCCCAGTATGTCATCACCCTGACTTTGACATGTCCTGGAGCTCCATCCCTGCGCCTGGATGCAGCTCCTCCAGGTTTCCCCCAAACCAGTCATGTGGGTCTCAGTGTACCACATGCTGCGGGTGCAGAACCCATCTCTTCACCACTCTCTCAGGCTGATCTAGGCATGGGCAATATCTACTGGCCCACTCAGCAAAGGACACAGGCCGTCAATGATTCAATGCAGACACTACACTCAGAGTTGGGGGCGGGGGAGGTGGCACCAGGGGGGAAAGTCTACCTGCTGAGTTAATGATCAATGCCAACATGGTACTCACCCTTCCTGAGCGCAACAAGTCATTGAAGTGCTTGCGACACTGGATCCAGGTGCATTGCACCACGTCATGGAAGCTCACCACCTCCGCCACCTCCGCCACCTCCTCCCAGGCACAATTGGTCATGTGGGGGGGCCTCCTCCTCCCATCCTGGGGTACCAGGACCTCCCCACGTGCTGCCACACCTCGAGGAGGGCAGCAAGGCAATTATCAGAAAAACGAGGGGCACAGTGCCCCCCCGACCTACCCTCCTGCCTGGCCTGTTTACCGGCAGTGCTCTGGGGATCCCCTCCACTGGCCACGATGTAGAACCTTTGAAAGGCTGCAGCAGCTTTTTAAAACAGGCCACCGGGTCGCCATTGGACCCGGCGGTCATTACAGTCCCGCCGCCGCCCGCCCACTCCTGCTGTCCTCGGGAGCCGCGATTCACGCTGGGTGGGTCTTAATTGACCCACCCGCATAAAATGGTGGCGCGGACCCAATCACGGGCGGCGATCGGATCCACGCCTGCCTGTGTCTGCTCTCTCACCACCCGCCCGACAGGTAGAAAACTCTGCCCATGCTGTTGAAAATGAACTATCAATATTTTATTTCAGTCAACAATTCCATTCAGGGTTCAGCATTACAGGCTGGTAAATGTTAGGCTCAAATTAGTCTAAACCCTTAGTGTAAACATTAGGGATGATTCCACCATCCCACACTTTGGATGTAGACCTGCGCTCATAGAGAACACAGAATAGAGTTATACTACAATGCTACAACTTTGATTCTTCCATTTTGCACTCTTGGTGACTAAACCCTGCTACTGGAAGCACAGGATCATTGTGATATCCTAACATCAGGATGTGCAATTCTAACCACACAGACGCCTGGAACCATGTTTAGGCAGCAAACAGATACTTATATTTGGCAATCAAGGGCTTAACGTTACATAAATGTGAGATTACAGCTGGACTTTGAACAAAACCCATGTTGTTTCACTGACTATATCTCATGATTTTTTGTACATCCTTATTTTCCATTGCGCTGATAGCTCCTCCAGACAGGATGATACAATAGTCCAGTATGGAGTTCCCTTACCATCCATACAATTAACGTCACTACCTTACATGTGAGATATGGAGAAAAGGTTGTTAAATGGAGATGAGCTGCAACTCAGCCGTGACCTACAGAAGCCAAATACTGCAGATGCTGGAAACCTTAAATGAAAACAAAAAGTGCTGGAAATACTCAACAGGTTTGTCAGCATCTGTGAAGAGAGAAACAGTTAATGTTTCAGGTCAATGACCTTCTGTCACAACCGCCATGATCTAATTGAACAGAGGAGCAGCTGAAGGGGCTGAATGGCCTACTCCAGTTCCTAAAGTTTCTATGTTCCTCCCATTTCCGAGGGGAATGCTCCACTGTCACACCATGACTAATCTAACCACATAATGATAGTGCTTGAACCTAGAATTTAAGGTTGCGAAGAGTCCAAATATTGGAGTCATTGTTATTTTGTTGCTTTTATTCAAGACATTGTGCAAGTATTTCATTCCTCAATCTTTTATTGATGACTAGCTCATGCAGGTATACTACTTAGCATACATTAATGTCAATGCTTGGGTTTCATGGTTTGAATAATCATTGCCCAAAGAGGAATGTTTCTTGGACAATGTCTGGTATAGATGGAAATGCAGCTGGTCTTTTTATTTTGAACAGCCTCTTGATCAGAATGCAAATAGCATCTGTAAACTGATGCAGAATAATAAACTTACCTGCAGGAGCTTATCCAAGTAAAATTAGGTTGCCAGAAATGGGGTCCAGCAGATTTCATGAGCCAAGGCACCTGTCAGTGCTTGAAATTCCTCTAACTGCAGTCCAGGTGCTTACACAGTTAACCTCCTCTTCATTTTCCACCAGAGCTTACGTGCTCATGGGGAGGGCTTTATATTAGCTGGGTAAGGCACGCACCTCCAGCACTCACCTTCTCGTCTGCTGGAAACTCTAGCGTTCACCTGTGTTGCACAGGTTGGGCAACCCCAAGCCCCTGACCCTACAACTCTGCCCCAGGCCCTGGTGACTCTGAAGCAAGATGGCAGGATGGAGGGGGCGGAGTTCAGGGGGAGCGGTTTCGATCAGACAGAAGTTTCATAGCTTGCCTGACCTGGAGCTCGTAATATCTTGAAGCATCAACCACCATAGAAACCACTGGTTCCCTTCCAGGTTGAGGATCACAGCAACATCCAAAAGGAATGTGGGGTGGAGAATCAGCACGACAGTTGTTGTAGTCCTAGTTCCAGCACGTACTCCATTCAAATTGAGAGGACAGGGTTGTGAATTTTGCTTTGGATTTCAGACTCAGCTTTCCTTTACACTTGCTGTAATTTAAACCTGCACCCATGGTCCACTGCAATAGGATTAAATTAAGTTTTGAGTTGACAGATCTGTACAGTGTTACTCAGTGAAATATTGGAAGTGAAGGCAAGTGCAGACAATTTGGCACAAACAACTGTAGCAAGCTAGCATTGTAAGAGTAGGATATGACCCAAAGCTACACTTACAGTTAGCTATTAAATGCAATCTCCTTTATCCATCAATTTTTATAATAATTGAGCGCTAAATGAGATTACAAGGCTTGGCAATAGCCCTGGCTTCAATTGTTCTCAATTCTACTTCACAATAATCAGAGCACGATTTTTTAAATCAGGTTTTGTGAAAAGGAGAGATGAGCATTTTCAAACTTTAGGTTGCTTGATAATTTCAGCCGCCTTCTCCTCTTAACCTTGTCTTCTCTTCTCTGAGATCACCGCACTCCTTCAACCTTTCCCTCCACATAAACTCTCATTCATATCCACGGCCAGGCCCTTGACCATGTGGCCCCTCTATCCCCATCATCTCAATCATAGATAAGGTCATCCCCGGTCGCTTCCTTGTATTCCTCACCACTCGTATCCCCCTTTGCAAACCCCACTTGCTTCTGAATCCGTTCTAGAAAAATTCTACCCAAAGCACTCACAGCAGCACTTTCAACCTCCCAACTTTCAAGCCTTTGGCCGGCCCTCTGTTCAGCATGACACTTGTGATCTGGTCAAGCGCAGCCCCACCACCACATTTGGCCTAGTTAAATTCTTACTCTCTCCCATCCTGGTTATTTCCCCTTGGTATGGGCCCCATCTTCACTCCCTTTAATCAAAAGGACGGTGAAGTAGTGAGCGAGCCATTGAGAAGAAAGTGAAAGATTGCCCAGTGGGGTGTTGTCACAAAAAGGATGAATAGTTTGGAATGATAGCCGCAGTAACATTTAAAGGGACAGAAGCTTTATGATGATGTTCTGCCAAAGCATTTTCCTATTTGTTTGCAAGCACATAATATGGTATGTGATAGGTGCTGGAATAGATCACAGTGCTTCTCACATGTGACATTCTGAAGTTGCAAATGACATATCAATTTTTTGGTTCTTGCTGAAAAAAGAGACATGCTGTCAAAGATTTTCATCTTGCACTCTCCAGGAGAGATGCAAGAATACCAAATTTCAAAGGGAGCAGCAATTTATACTGCATGACCCCTTTTCTCATGCCCTATAAATTGTTTTCCCTTTGAAATTTGGCATTCTTACATCTGTCCTGATGGATGCCATACAAAAAGCTTCGACAGCATGTCTCTTTTTTCAGCTATACTCAAGCTCTCTACTACCAAACGACAACTTTTTTGGCTCATCATCCTTTGCAAACATTAAAATGCGTAATAAGATGCAGGATCAGTATTATTATTGTTCTGTAATATCAATGGGGCCAAAGTCAAAACAGTCATCTGCATGATAGGGATTGTTCACACTTTCGGTGGGATGAGATTATAATGCCTTCAATTTTAATTCAGGAGTCTGAAATAAAGAAATAAATCACCCTGACTTGATTTGTGAGAGGGAAATAAAAAACTCAGCAGCTTCAGCATGGGACGAAGAATTAGCAAAGTCAGGACAGGCGATCCCACCCCAAACAGCAAGACTCCAAGCCAGTAGCATTCAACACCCCCTAATTCCTCAATGTTGAAGCTTACAGTGCGTGAGCAAGCAAAGAGACAGGTCCAGATCTCCAAAGTTCCCTTCAGACACTCCTTTCATATTATGGGTTGCCCTGCCACTCACAGGAATTTCCTGCTTGCAAGCGGTTTTTTTTTGAAAGGATATTAATCAGAGTAGAGACTAAGATTTGAACTCTTGTCCCATAGCCTAAAGTTGTAACTGAAGCAGTAAACTTATTTTTTTAAAGTTTTTTTATATAACTAATTCTCACAATTTCAAAGGCAATCAGACAATTGGCTGATGAGGATCTCCAACTTTCACACGTGAACTGAGACTTTTGTACATTATTGTGGGAGAGCTGCATCGTTGAAGGTGCTATCGTTTGGATCGGAAGTTATGCTGTCTGCTTGCTCATGCAGAAGACCCCACAGAATTATTCCAAAAGAGCGAGCAGTATTCCCAGTGTCCTGAGCCAAATTAATCTTTAAACCCGCTCAGCTGAAAACAGACTATCTGGTCATTCGTTTGCTCCCTGTGAACGTGATGTGAACTTTGCTCCTGCCCGAGACCGGCAGCCGATAGCAATCATGCGCGGGTTGGCCAATTAAGACTTGGCCAGCGCCAAACTCACTTTCTGAGAGAGTCGGCACTGCCGGGGATGGGGTGGGTGGGGAGGTGGCGGGAACAGGGAGTGCACCTCAATCGAATCAGGGGGTTTAAAAGCATGCAGCATTGATGTCTGTGATGTGACATTCTGGCAGAGACTGCTGTGGACCTTGGAATTTAATTTTGCCACTGAAGCTTGAAGGACAGGAGGAACATGGCCAAGGGATAGGGCCATAATTTGCTCCCTGTGGCAGCTTCCTGTTTCCAAATTGGCTGCTGCACTTGCCCGCATGACTGGCTAACTTCAAGAATAATTTGTTGGTCGGCGTGGTCTGTGAAACATCCCAAAGATGGAAAGGGGCTTCATAAATCCACGCTACTGCCCAAAGATTAACTTCAACCATTGTATTAAGTGTTGCTGTAGACAGCGACCAAAGTAACTATTGAACCACTGTTTTGAGACCACAAAAACACTCATTTTAAAATAATAAAAACAAAAAAACTGCGGATGCTGGAAATCCAAAACAAAAACAGAATTACCTGGAAAAACTCAGCAGGTCTGGCAGCATCGGCAGAGAAGAAAAGAGTTGACGTTTCGAGTCCTCATGACCCTTCGACAGAACTTGAGTTCGAGTCCAAGAAAGAGTTGAAATATAAGCTGGTTTAAGGTGTGTGTGTGGGGGGCGGAGAGATAGAGAGACAGAGAGGTGGAGGTGGGGGGTGTGGTTGTAGGGACAAACAAGCAGTGATAGAAGCAGATCATCAAAAGATGTCAACGACAATAGTACAATAGAACACATAGGTGTTAAAGTTGGTGATGTTATCTAAACGAATGTGCTAATTAAGAATGGATGGTAGGGCACTCAAGGTATAGCTCTAGTGGGTTTTTTTTATTTTTTTTATTTTTTTTTATAATGGAAATAGGTGGGAAAAGGAAAATCTTTATAATTTATTGGAAAAAAAAAGGAAGGGGGAAACAGAAAGGGGGTGGGGATGGGGGAGGGAGCTCACGACCTAAAGTTGTTGTAAAGTTGTTGTAAATTCAACAACTTTAGGTCGTGAGCTCCCTCCCCCATCCCCACCCCCTTTCTGTTTCCCCCTTCCTTTTTTTTCCCATAAATTATAAAGATTTTCCTTTTCCCACCTATTTCCATTATATAAAAAAAAAACCACTAGAGCTATATCTTGAATGCCCTACCATTCATTCTTAATTAGCACATTCGTTTAGATAATATCACCAACTTTAACTTCAACACCTATGTGTTCTATTGTACTATTGTCGTTGACATCTTTTGATGATCTGCTTCTATCACTGCTTGTTTGTCCCTATAACCACACCCCCCCTCCACCTCTCTGTCTCTCTATCTCTCCGCCCCCACACACACACCTTAAACCAGCTTATATTTCAACTCTTTCTTGGACTCGAACTCAAGTTCTGTCGAAGGGTCATGAGGACTCGAAACGTCAACTCTTTTCTTCTCCGCCGACGCTGCCAGACCTGCTGAGTTTTTCCAGGTAATTCTCATTTTAAAATAGTTTGGCAGAAAGGTCTTGTATTGTAAACAGGACAATTTTTATCCCAGCTGGATAGCTAAATGTTTTCTTTCATATTTAGACAGTTAACGTCATGACTCGATATATCTTTCTATAATCAAGAAAAATGCACTTCCAGTTGCAGCTAAAAACTGTAACCAGTGACTCAGTGTTTGAGAGCCTTTATTTGCACCTGATTGCTGTTTATTGACAAAGGCTTATCATCCTTCCCTGAGAAGTAAGAAAAATGCTACAGAAATCACGGCAGCTTAGGCAAAGCAGACGTTTGGGCCTGAATTTTTCCTTCTGTTTGTGCATGCGATCAGTGGGCCTGGAAGTGGATGTGAACTCCGCTCCTGCCCGGGACCGGCAGCTGATAGCAATCATGCGCGGGTTGGCCAATTAAGAGCTGGCCAGCGCCAAACTCGCTTTCTGAGAGAGTCAGCACTGCCGGGGATGGGCTGTGGGGGGGAAGGTGGCAGGAACAGGGAGTGCACCTCAATCGAATCAGGGGGTTTAAAAGAATGCAGCAGTGATGTCTGTGATGTGACATTCTGACAGAGACTGCTGTGGACCTTGGAAGTTAATTTTTCCACTGAAGTTTGAAATACAGGAGGAATGTGGCCAAGGAATAGGGGCAATGTCATCTGGAGCTGCAAACATGGAAGAAGGGTCAGAAATGCCTGCAGCCGAGCAGCCCCTCACTTCTCTGATGACAGCCTGTAAGCGCTCTTCCACACAGTGAGTCATTGCCCGGAAATGCTGTTGCCATGTGATGGCAAGAGGAGGTCTCCATATCTGACCAAGAGGCTGGAACCGAGGTGCAGCACAAGTCAGAAGCCGGGAGTCATACGAAGGACCTGGGTGCAGTGCTGGAAAAGGATGAATGACCTTATGCGCTTTGCAAGGTTGAGTAATGAAGCCCCTTTTCACCTTGAATCACCTTGTGTGGGCTTGCATTTGGTGCAGTTTGAAGGTGTAAAGCTGTGAGCTGAAGCCAGTACATCTTCTTGCACCCTAGGAGGCTGCCTGGGACTAGACAGGATGACAGACATGTCTGGATGGGGCAAGTCCTGCAACATGCTCAGCACTTAAGCCAGCAATACTGGGGATGTTTTGGCCTATAGAGGGGGTCCCTCATGAATGGACTCTTGTCCTCACAGGAGAAGAAGAAGCACAATGCCCTAGAGGAAAGCCGTACTGATGGGGGAAAGCTGAATCTTGAAGTGCTGACTCAGACAGAGGAGCACATTTTGGACTTTGTGTGCAAGCGTGGAGCGAGATCCACTGGTCGCGGAGAGGCTGGGGTTTTGGAGGAGGGTAAGAGTGAAGTGGACCCACATTTGATTGAGGCAAGGTCTCAGAAATGGAGGGCAAGAGGTGAAAGAATCCCAGGTGACATCCACTAATCCTTTATGTTCCTGCATTAGGAAACCTTTGTATAGCGCTATGCCCAATTTCAGAATCTAGCAGGATTCACCTACTCTGAATCTTAAATGCTCATGGATACTTACACTTGTTTTACCTCCGACAGAGGGATCATCTTCAAAGCCAGCTTATGATCTGGGAAAGCCCTCCACTAACATCGGAAGAGGAGGGACCCTCAGATGCTTTGACATCAGATCCTCGCTCAGCATCTTGCACCACCTCAGAAACATTGGTGGATTTGAGCACTCCAGCAAAGATGGCCGAACACATTGGGGAAGGCACATCACTTTCCCTTGAGGAGCTGTTGGAGACAGAGAGTTCCCAGGCCTCTGACAATCGGAGGAGTGTTGGAGACCAATACTGAGCCCCAGGTAGGTGATAAGCCTCTGAAGTCGTCCATTAGGTGGCAAGTACTGGATGTCCAGCAGGATGTATGTGGAAATCTGACAGATTCCTGAGGGTTTGCGTACCATGGATCATGCAATGAAGGAGTCCATGCAGAGTATGAGCACTGTATTGATCCTTAGCTCTGAATACACAGCATCCTCCATAGAGAGATTGGTGACTCCCATGGAGCACCAGCTCCAGGAACTCAGTCTCTGGGGTTGCGTTCAGACCTGTGAGTCCACACACTGGCAGTGACATCGTCAGTGCATTGCCAATCTGAAAGATGGATGAGGTACCTATTGACTCTGCTAGCTGTTCATCCAGCTATGGAGAGCAGCGAGGTACAAAGCAAACCTTATGTTGGTGGATCACCTGTAGATTGAAACACCTGGGGGCTCCTCTCAGGGCATTCCTGATAATGACAACAACTCCTCTGCCCCTCTACCAATAATTGTTCCATCTGAGGAAACTGCAATGAGGGTGAGGAGTGCCCAGCCATTGTGCAGGACTCTCTTGGTCATGAAACAGTGACTGGGCATGATAGTTTATTTCAGGAGGAGGCATGAGAGAAAGAGGGTATTAGGAACGCTTCATGAGCTCTGAACAATAGCATAACTGCTTCTTTTGAATTATTTGGTGTATTGACACTGGAGGCCTACTGGAAACTCCTTTGAGCC
The DNA here is from genome assembly GCF_017639515.1 of Carcharodon carcharias. Classification (NCBI taxonomy): domain Eukaryota; kingdom Metazoa; phylum Chordata; class Chondrichthyes; order Lamniformes; family Lamnidae; genus Carcharodon; species Carcharodon carcharias. Next base: position 135,588,025 of record NC_054480.1, on the reverse strand, counting down.
CTATTGCCTCACAGATTGAGGTTACTGTCTCCCTTGAGAGGTGGATCTTTCTTTGGCACTGTTCATCAAGATTAAATAAAATGAAAAGAAAAAAAGAAAAAGAAAGACTTGCATTTATATAGCGACTTTCACAATTTCAGGGTATCCCAAAGTGTTGTACAGACAACAAAGTACATCGAATTGTAGTCACTGTTCTAATTTAGGGAAATGAGCAGAAATATGACAGATGAATTTCGATGCGGAGAAGTGTTAAGCGATGCTATCTGGGAGGTTTAATATGGAAAGACAGTGCACTGTGAAAGGGATGACTTTGAAAAGTGTAACTGAGTGGGGATACCATATTTAAAGGTGGCAGGGAAATTTGTGACAAGGTTAAAAAAGCATATGGGTTATTTGAGGCCTGGGATTTGCTGCTAAGCTTCCAAAGAATAAACGAGAACCTTTGAGGGGGGATAAGTTAATTTCACTAAAAAACTGAAAAAAGAAAAATTGATCCCAGGAATTGGTGGATAGACCTGAAGAAAGGAGACCTCAGTCATCAAGGTTTAGTAAAATATAGCTTAGTCATCATGCCAAAGAGGTGAGCTCCTGTGGGATATTTATCATCCACCAGGCTATAGAAGTAGCTAATTTTATAAGTGGGTGCAATGAAAAATGTACTTATGTGATCTAAATTATAGAGAAGGTAGTGAAGACCTACTTTAGTGTGATAAGCAGTATACATAGCTATTTAAAACTAAGTGTGCCCAAGTGGATATTGCAAGAGTGCTTTAGTGAAAGCTGGACTTCAAATCAATGCAAAAATGAAAACACAGGATCCAGAAGGCACATTAATATCTGATTCTCAGTAACGTTGAATGTATAAGAGCCCTTTCTCCATTAGAGAAAGCACTCTCATGCATGCCAACATTTATACAAGACTGGTAAATTTACTGGCTCTTACCTTTTAAGGGCAGACCCCAGGGAAGGGGAACAAGAGTAATTTGCGGGCCACGTATGGGCTCCGATTTTCCTCAGGGTTTCTCTCATCTGGCCGCATTAACATGGTAGAAGATCAGTGGAAATTCCCACTATTTACACTGGGTCTCCACCTAAGTTGCAGCTAAAGCTCCAGGAATCAACAGGTTGTGCAGTACTGATAGAAAATTCATCTACCAGCAAAGCAACAGCGCAAAGATAAAATGATTATTTCCAAACATAGAGGCCCATGAAATACAATCTGGTCAAGCTAGCCAGTATTGGAAATGCAAATAGAATAGGGCTACGTGGCATTGGGAGAGGGGGTGGCATAGTGGTATTATCACTGGACTGGTAGGGCAGAGACCCAGGGTAATGCTCTGGGGACCTGGGTTTAAATCCCATCATGGCAAACGGTGAATTCAATAAAAAGCTGGAGTTAAAAGTCTGCTAATGACCACGATTGTCATAAAAGCCCATCTGGTTCACTAATGTCCTTTAGGGAAGGAAATCTGCTGACTTTACCTGATCTGGACTACATGTGACTCCAGACCCACAGCAATGTGGTTGTCTCTTAAATGGTCTCTGAACAAGGATAATTAGGGATGGGAAATAAATGCTGGCCTAGCCAGTGGCACACACATCCCATGAATAAAAAAAAAATCATAATTATAGACCATGGGCCATACATGAAGGTCATGTTGAATAATGGTCCATTTATTACATCCAGTAGGTCTATTCCATGCATCTGAGTAATTCTGCTCAACAGCGGAAGAGTGCTCAGTCTAAATGTAACATTTATTCGGTCCCGATTAATAAAGGTCAGTGGATACTCATCCTCATGATTGTATAAGAAAATCTTTGTGCGATCATGGTAGCAATTGACCTGGTATAACAATTTTAAGAAGAATGTCATTGCACACGGAGAAAAATGTAATTTATAAAATACGTAGCAGCTCTTTAAATGCTTCAGCCTCCTCACTCCCAATTGCTTACTTGAGAAACAGGTTATAGTCCCTGGGCATTTTTTAATAAAGAAGTTAAGGGGACATATGTTCACTCAACTGCACAGAAGATTAAACAGGGTGAAGTCATCCAGTCCTGTTGGCGACGGGCATCATGGCGGGCATGAGAGGGCAATATGACGTGAAGGCCAAAAATTGGCTTTACGCCATGTTGAAACCAGTTTGCGATCGTCTGCTCCACCTGTCAATGGTGGGCTGCATTTCCTGCCACCATATGCCTTGAACCTAATTTCAATATTTTAACATCTCATGATAAGCCCTGATTGCTGGAGTCATCTCCCCACGCTGGATCATCCAGGCACATGCAATCACATCGATGTGTTTCACAACTGTGCATAAGCAACATGCTCCTGATGAGCTACACTTAGCTCAAGACTTCGCGGTTTGTTTGCTGACCTTGCTTTGGGTAACACTCGCGGTCATCAATGCCAGGCCTTTGGTGGCGGGGGGGGGGGGGTGGTGGGGGGCGGTGGTGGGGGGGCTCATGGGCAGGTCAGTACCCACCAAGCCAGCTGTAAGGTGGGGGTGGCTTTTCAACAAGAGCTAGTGTTTGCTTGGGGAAGTGGGATAAGTGGCTGCAGGCAAGGGAAGAGGCTGCAGGACGAGGACTGTATTGGAGGAGGGGGGTATCCCAGGGTGTGTGTGGAGGGCACAAGTTGATTTATGCAAGTGGCCTCAAGATGGTGTCGGCTATGGAGTCAGTCTGCAGAGGAGATGAGACCAGATGGAGATGTGAGTGTGTGTGTGAGAGAGTGAATGGTGATGTCCCTTGAGCTGGCAGTGAGTGAGATGCCAGTGAATGTGTGATGGGCTGGAGTGTGTGAGTTTAGAGTGATGAGATGGTTGCCCTATCCTGGCTGCACAGATGTGGTCATTCATCCTCTATCTGCATTAGATGGCCAACGTTTTCTGTGCAGCATTGGCACTGACCACCTCTGCCACTGCCTCCCAAGCTGGAGTGCAGAGATTGCTGGACTTCCAGTGTCCAGAGCCGGGGTGGAGGACATCATGGGGGCGGGCCTACAAAAGGCTTTCCAGTGATGGGTCACTGAACTCTTCTTGGCTTTCAGGGTCCCGTCTTCACTAGAGCAGTCCTGGGCTGCCACCATTGAGAACTGTGTGCGCGGCTGTAATTTAGATATGGCACGTGGAGCGAGGAAATGGTGAGGTAACGACACGGTGGGCGATTCAGAGGCAGCCCGCCGGTGAGACAATGTGTTTCCTGTGGCTGCATAATTAACGAGGTGGGAAATGGACAATACGACGTGAAAACCCGTCACTGCGGCTGGCGAGTAAACTATGGTTTTTCACGCCCGCTACTGCACTTAGTGCAAACCTAGGACCGTTCCACCCAAGGTTTTGATGATGGAGAATGTTCACCTCATGCAACGAAAAAAGCAATTCTTGGTGCATCTCAACTCTCCGGCGGAAGTTAAAGATCGCATGGCACTATTTTGAAGAAAAGCCGGGAAGTTTTGCCTGGCGTCCTGATCAATATTTGTCTCTCAATCAACGTCACTAAAACACGTTATCTGTTCATTATCACATTGCTGTCTGTGGGAGTTTTCCATTTGCAAATTGGCTATGTTGCAACAATAAGCCCAATACAAAAAGTACTTAATTGGCTGTAGAGCACTTTGGGAGATCCTGAGGCCATGAAAGGTGCTATAAAACTGCAAATCTTTGTTTTTTTTTAATGGCAGCAAAAGCTTACAAATCACTTCAACAGTGAAATAGAAAACTTAAACATTTTGATCAGTTTGGCTCATCTGGCAGCATCTTTATCAACAAGTTATGCACTCAAAAGCTCGTATTAGGACTTCAGATCAGAATGTAAGCTGATTCCTCAGCAATAGTATGTTGCATCATTAGTGGTAAGGGCCTAGAAATTAGTTTAGGCCAATTTTGGAGCATTAAGTAGTTGAAGGAATCACTCCCTGTGCCTGAAGAGAGTGATCTGAAGATCATGACAAATTGTTCCTCAGGCCTCATCTATGTAATTGTGGTGATCTGCCAGCCCATATCACGGCTGCAGGCATCTCAGAACAGCCTGCCTGCCTAATGGCAGTAACACTCACGTACCATTGTGGGGTGGGCATTTGAATAAAGCACGAGGGAGCCAATTGCTGCCTGCAGTAGCCATCAGGCATGTTGCGCAGGGCGAGAGCAACCACTAGACAGGCCCACCCTGCACACCCAGAAAGCCTGAGAGGAGCAGGCCCGACTCCTACTCAGCCCAGAGCAGCCCAAAAAGATCCTAAACAAGTTCTTAGGCTCTCATGGGCATAACGCAATGGATCTAATGTCTGTTTCAGGCGACTATCACGAATGCCTGAGAAATCATCCAACTCAGATGGGAAACACCAGTGCAGTTAAAACAGTGTACATGTTCCATTGACGTCATCAGGCCAGGCATAGCCGTTTAAATTAGGCTCCTAGTCCGCTGGGGAGAGAAGCGTACCCATGCCTGAATTCGGGGTTTGGAATTTGCAGTGCACCTCTCGCCCTCATCCCCAGTCATCCTAATCCCCCAAATTCACCATTCTCACCAAACCAGCTGGAGGGCTAAAATAAGGCCCTTTTGAAATTATTCTTTGATGGGATGTGCTAGTCACTGGCAAGGCCAACGGTTGTTGCCGATCCCTAATTGCCTTCGGATTGAGTGGGTAGGATATTTCAGAAGGAAGTTAAGGGTCAACTACATTACTATGGATCTGGAGTCACTTGTAGGCCAGACCAGGTAAGAGCAGCAGGTTTCCTTCCCTAAGGGACATTAGTGAACCAGATGGGTTTTTTTTAGAGCAATTGAAGATAGTTTCATTGTCAACACCACTGAGACTAACTTTCAGTTCCAGATTTTATTAACTAAATTAAATCTAAATTCCACCAGCTGTCATGGGGGTATTTGAACCCGTGTGCCCAGAGTGCTACTTCAGGTATTAGTGGTGTTTAAGTAGTCACAAGCCACAAGCTAATTTGTATAGTATCAGACTACATATCTTCCAGCCCTCCTGTTCAAAGCACTTAGTGTCTTGAAAGCAACTTTAATACAAATGGTACCAAAATCTTTCTGTGGTATCAGATTGAAAACCTAAGGTTCTCTAACCAGTTACTAGGGGGTTGCCCTGTCTGGCTAAATGCCTGGCAATCTGCTAAGTGCACCCCCTTCCCCCCACCCCCCCGACACAGTGCAAATCAAGAACTCAGCAACTGGGAAATCCCAGTATTAATAATAACAACCTGCATTTTCCAGAGGGCATTTAACATAGTAAAACATCCCAAGGCCCTCCATTCACAGGAATGTTACCAGGACAAATCTGACACTGAGCCCCATAAAGAGATATAAAAGACAACTCATCAAAAGCTTGGTCGAAGTGGTAGGTTTTAAATAGCATCCTGAAAGGGGGGAGAGATGGAGAAATAGAGGAGTGGGGGTGGGAGTTCCAGAGCTTAGGGCCTAACAGCTGGAGGAACGGTCACCAATGGTAGACTAATGGAGATAAATATTAGCAAATTCACATAAAATTGCTCTTTGTGCTATTGCATTTGTTAAACTGTGTTCTTTAGGTGGATTAACAATTGAGGCATTACAAATATCACAGAGAGCAAGTTTACTCCAATAGGATTATGGGAAATATCAATCATTGGCATTTTCCTTTTCACTTCTCCTGCAGCTTTGGACAGATTGAAAGATAAACAACCTCCCACATTCAGCTAAAAATATTATCTGGGGCAAGACTGTCACTTCTAATCTAACACCACCTGCTGCTGCCAGCTATTCTTGTCTGTCTGTCTGTCTGTCTGTCTTGTCTGTCTGTCTGCCAGCTCTTCTTGTCTGTCTGTCTGTCTGTCTGGTGATTTATTCTTTTCCTTTTGTTGCTGTTGATTCAGAAAAGCTTTTGAGGTTCCTTTTCTTCTCAAAAAGAATGTTTGGCTGAAAGGCAAAGCGGAACTGAGTCACCATCGAAGCCTTGCTGATGCATTTCTGACGTAAGGTTTTAATTGGAAGTTGAAAAATGGGCAAGGAGTTGGTTCACCACATTAGGAGCAACTTTGGACTGCTAACCAAGAAAAGGCCGGGATCCATTTAGTTTGTCTTCTACCATCCTGGTCACATGATACAACGATAACGGAGTTCAAATAGTACAGAACCTGAGTACAGCTGAAAAAGGACATTTTATCGAAGCTTTTCATCTTGCACTCATCAGGACAATCACAAGAATACCAATGTCAGGGGGATGCCAAAGTGCTGATCCACTCACTTAATTATAGGGAGCTTGGGGACTGTGGATCCAAAGACCCTGTATCAGACATGCTACGCTTAATAAGTCTCATGACTCAAATGATACATAAACTGTATCCCAACTGTTTAATTTTACAGCTCTGCAGTGAGGCATTTCCATTTTCCGAACCAAAAATAGTCTCAGAATCTTGGGAAGGACTGAATTTCTAATGTGCACTGTTGGTTGCTCATCCACCTCCATCACCAGAACTGGGTCAGTAAATCATTGTTACTGTCCTCTTGCTTTAAATGCCAGGCTCAGAGTACAGCACAGTTGCAGTGATATACAAGATGGTTCTATGTCAGTAATCACTATTCAAAGTCTGATATGAAAATTGTTGGGATTCTTCTGAGAGACTTTTTTTCTTACTGTCTAGTAGTGCACTCAAGCCAAAGGGTTTATGCAGCATATAATCTAAGACACAGGACCTTAAACCTACATCAATGCCCACCTATCCAAACGACGTTAAAAAAAATCCCTTTAATCCTCAAGTGACAAAGATGCACCCCGGGTAAATTCTTTGAATAGCCACTTATCCCAGAAATGTTTCTCATTCAGTAAACCTCAGTGGGTTGGGAGTCTTAAAAAATGCATTGACACAGCTTTCAATTGCTCTGGAAATCAGCCAATTACATTGACATCAGCACTGAGATGCAGATGTGCTCCACAGGGATCCTCTTGACTGATGTAACCAGAGTCCATCCCCTTGACATTTTGACAAAGGAAAGAAATGTCTTTTGGCCCCAATGAAGGAACCTTTTAAATGAGAAAAACGCCATGTGGAACACATCCTAAGGGTAAATACCTTACATTCAAAATGCTGACCCAGAAATGTCCTTCCCCCTTTAAAGTCCTGGTTTCAAAGCATTTGTCAGTGCTTACCATATGGTCTTCTGTTATTGATGTACCTTGTGATACATATGTAAAAGTTGAATCTGATTGTACTTAAGTGATTGTGATTTTGAAATGGTTTGGAATGTTCTTCCAGATATTTTATGAATGAAGTATATTTTTCAAAATAAAAGATTGAATACAATTAACACTTTGCAGCTAGTTTCCACATTTACAGTGAAGAAACACATATTCCAAACAAAAATAGAAAATGCTGGAAAAACTTAGCTGGTCTGACAGCGTCAGTGAAGAGAGAGAGACAGAGTTAAAGTTTCGAATCCGTATGACTCATCTTCCAATGATATTCCAAGTTGGAGCAAGACAATAGGTGCCATTTTAGAGTGATATAAGTTCTTTTACCACCTTGTAATATAAAATTGAGGAATAAAACAGGGCAGTGCGCATAAATCCTAATAGAGCACTGCTTATCCAATATAATTATGAAAGAAGAGCTGTGGAAACCCTGGAAAAGCACACACCAGGAATTTCCTTGGGGCTTTTCCCTCTGACTGTGGTGGAACTTCCACGAAATCCCCCCGGTTTATGCGCGTGAGCAGGATTCCTGACAAACCTCCCCCATCATTACAGCAGTGGAGCCGGAGAGCTCCAGAAGAAATACTCCTGTTAAAATCAATTAAAATAAATGACTGTTATTGATCCTTTGCTAGCAACAAAACTTTGAAGGCAGCCCAGTGGTAGAGGGAAGGAAAATCAAAAATACTGGAAAACAAAAGGCAGCTTCATGTGTTCAAGCAGGGAAGCTGGACAAACACATGAGGGAGAAAGACGAAGAAAGATATGCATAGAGTGTTGGATGAAGAAGGATGGAACATAAACACCATTGTAGACCAGTGGGCCCAAAGGTGTGTTTCTGTTCTGTAAGTTCTCTGTGATTCTATATAATGTTTCAGGCTTACCCCCCCTCATCAGGAACTTTGGTGGATTTAGTGCTTTTGCTTTACTCTATTGACATTGGTTTGTCAGTTAAGAAAATGCCTGTGGTTCTGAAATGTACCTGCAAAGTGCCATTGTCAAAACATAACCGCCCAAGCAGACTTCAGCCGCTGGGATAGGTAGAGTTGGTTCTGAGATTCTCCAGGGGGTGGCTGCATATTCCCACCCTATTAAAGTTTTTTTGAAAGTCAATACAACGCTTAAAGATTTAGGCTTTCACAGAATCACAGAATCACACAGTGCAGAAGAGGCCCTTCAGCCCATCAAGTCTGCACCGACACGTGAGAAATACCTGACCTACCTACCTAATCCCATTTACCAGCACTTGGCCCAAAGCCTTGAATGTTATGATGTGCCAAGTGCTCATCCAGGTACTTTTTAAAGGATGTGAGGAAACCTGCCTCCACCACCCTCCCCGGCAGCTCATTCCAGACCCTCACCACCCTCTGGGTAAAAAAGTTTTTCCTCACATCCCCCCTAAACCTCCTGCCCCTCACCTTGAACTTATGCCCCCTTGTGACTGACCCTTCAACTAAGGGGAACAGCTGTTCCCTATCCACCCTGTCCATGCCCCTCATAATCTTGTAAACCTCGATCAGGTCACCTCTCAGTCTTCTCTGCTCCAACGAAAACAACCCAAGTCCATCCAACCTCTCTTCATAACTTAAATGGTTCATCCCAGACAACATCCTGGTGAATCTCCTCTGCACCCCCTCTAGTGCAATCACATCCTTCCTATGATGTGGCGACCAGAACTGCACACAGTATTCCAGTTGTGGCCTCACCAAGGTTCTATACAACTCCAACATGACCTCCCTACTTTTGTAATCTATGCCTCGATTGATAAAGGCAAGAGTCCCATATGCCTTTTTCACCACCCCACTAACATGCCCCTTCACCTTCAGAGATCTATGGACACACACGTCAAGGTCCCTTTGTTCCTCAGAACTTCCTAATGTCATGCCGTTCATTGAATACTTCCTTGTCAAATTACTCCTTCCCAGTGTATCACCTCACACTTTTCAGGGTTAAATTCCTTCTGCCACCTATCTGCCCATTTGGCCATTCCATCTATATCTTCCTGTAACCCAAGACACTCAACCTCACTGTTAACTACCCGGTCAATCTTTGTGTCATCCGCAAACTTACTAATCCTACCCCCCACATAGTCATCTATGTCGTTTATAATAAATGACAAATAATAGGCGGCCCAGCACAGATCCCTGTGGTACGCCACTGGACACTGGCTTCTACTCACTAAAGCAGCCTTCTGTCATCACCCTCTGTCTCCTACAACTAAGCCAATTTTGAATCTACCTTATCAAATTACCCTGTATCCCATGCGCATTTGCCTTCTTTATAAATCTCCCATGTGGGACCTTGTCAAAGGCTTTGCTGAAGTCCATATAAACTACATCAACCTTTATGTCAAAGACCTACCATTTTATATGCAGAAACTTTGACAAATAACAAAGATCAGTTGATATAAGCCTAGAAATTATGTAGTGTTACATTAACATATGAATGCATAAGAAAGACCTTGCATTTATATATTTTTTAATTATTCCGTGGGCTTAGCTTACTCGGCCATATTTTTGTTGCCCACCCCTAATTGCCATTGAGAAATTGGTGGTGAGCCGCCTTCTTGAACCGCTGCAGTCCATATGGTGTAGGTACATCCACAGTGCTGTTAGTGAGGAAGTTCCAGGATTTTGACCCAACAACAGTGAAGGATCGGCGATATATTTCCAAGTCAGGATGGTATGTGGCTTGGAGGGGAACTTGCAGGTGATGGTGTTCCCATACATCTGCTGCCCTTGTCCTTCTAGATGATGGAGGTCATGGGTTAGGAAGGTGCTGTTGAAGGAGGCTTGGTGAGTTGCTGCAGGGCACCTTGTAGAGGGTACACACTGCTGCCACTGTACGTCGGTGGTGGTGGGAGTGAATGTTGAAGGAGGTGTCGATCAAGCAGCTGCTTTGTCCTGGATGGTGTGATACACTGCCTTTACCACCCTCAGTAATTTACGGGACTTTACAACTTTCATTGCACAAGGAGTGCTTTCTTAATGCATTCACTGGGCAGAATATTGTGCTCGTTGGGCGGGTGTGTGTCTGACCCGTACAAACGTAAAATGATGCACGACGACATCGGGTAAGCGTCCTGACATCGTCGCACAATTGTGCGATATTTCAGTCGGCAGGCGTGAGTGGAAGTTAGCAGGTGTGCCCGCCAACAATTAAACAGGCCTATTAAGCCTGTTAAAGTTCTAATTAAATGAAATTCTTCGCTGCCTATCCAACCTTATGGTTGGCTGGCAGGCGAAAAGACCAAGCGGCCTTTGGATGTTTTGCAAAACCTCATCCACGGGCAGGATGAGGTTTCCGTCAGTGATTTTTTTTAAAATTAAAAATTTTCAAACTAATTTCCAACATGTCCCTGGTCATGTGACAGACTCACATGAGGGGACATGTTATAAGCATTTTTAAATTCTTTATTTTTGATTTTCAAAATTCTTCAGCTCCCTGAGGCAGTTCTTTGTCTCAGGGCGGTTTTACTGCGCACACTTCCGTACCTGTGCATTGTGCAGCTAGTGTCCAATCACATGTTGCATGCTATTTATTTGTTCTCCAATCTGATCTACATATTTTGTGTGCATTTTGGAGTAAAGGTGCAATTGACCCCATATTTTTTTGGATACAGGAAAGGGAAATGCTGCCATTGTATTTGCGGCTTTAAGAATTTAACAATCTGAAAAGAACCGAACACTTCACACGGACCCTTCACTTACTCTTTTCATCTGTTCCAGATGATTGGCCCTTGCTGTCTTTCCAACCTTCTCATTCTTCAAACTGGCTAATTACACAGCTTGGAAGATGTCAATTTGATAATCCAAAGACCTGACAGCCAGGGGCTGCTCATCTCTTATTCAGTCACCACTTCTTCAGAACCAGTGAAGCTCAAATCTCAGATAAATCTCTGTCTGTCTTTGTAAAGTGTGTCAATTTTCAGTAGAAATGTTATGGCGCCGATGCTCAGTAAGACGACCAGCAGAACTTTTAATTAACGGAGATATTTTTTTTAAAAAGTTTGTTGCCAGGATGTGGGCAATGTTGGTAAAAGACAGTCTCTCGTGGGCCAGAGAAGAGCTGTTAATGGATTTCCTGCGGCAATTGCTTTCAAACTGAGTGTCTTGCTTGGCCAATTCAGAAGGCACTAAGCATCAATTATTTAATGAGAGACATGTATAGACCAGACCATGGGTTGGCTTGATAGATTCCTTTCCCTGAAGGTCATTACTTAAAACAGAGATACATCCACTTTCACAGTCATTGCTCTTCACAAATTACTTGATTTAATAAACTCAATTTTACATCTTTTGCCACACTGATAATTTGAACACAAGGGCTGGTTGGGGAAAATGTTTCAATCTTGTCAACTGCAGCTGCCTGCCTGATTTTTGATCCATTCTTCCAGACTACCACCCAATTAAAAGTAACCCCTGAACTCTGGCTTTCTCGTCCAATTCATCCTCATGCAGCCTCGATTACAGTAGCTCCACCATTGGTGGTGATGTCTTCAGCTACCTAGGTTCCAAGCCTCAACCTCCCTAAACATCTCTGCCTCTCTGCCTCTCTCTCTCTCCCTATCCCTCTCTCTCTCTCCATCTCTATCTCTATCTCTCCTCCTTCAGGATGCAGCTTAAACCTTAGTCATCTATGCTAGTTATCAGTGTCAAATTTAGTTTAATGTACTCTCGTGAAACACCTTAGAATGTTTTACTGTGTTAAAGGTACTGTATAAATTCAAGTTATTGTTGTTGCAGTATCATAACCACCGTGCTACCATACTGAGAATGGCAAGGTATTCATTTCCACGACAATAGCTGCTGTTCTCACAAAAAGCCAAAGAGCAGCACAGAAGTGACATCAACAGCTCAGTCATTTTCTGTTGACCATCTTCCACAAATCTATTCTTAACTTTCCACCATGTACACTCAGATCAGACAACCCTGCCTCAAAACTGGCAATAGATTCTGGTTCCAGAAGTGAAAAGTCAGTGTGCCACCCGCTCAATCCCAAGTGCTTTGCAATTCCCCCTTCGGTTCCCTAGTGGAATTGTTTGACAGAGCACATAGTGCAGGTGCCCACTGCTTTCATTATTACCTGCCTCAAGCATTTTTCCATATTCTGGGGGAAGACCTATAATCTTGTCAACTGCTCACTGAGCTGCCCGCTGGGGACCTCATTCATTGGGAAAACAGATCAGTGCCCAAGCTCTCTGCAACAACACACCTGCCTAAAATGAAAATGAAAAAAAAAATTGCATTTCATACATTTATTATAAAATAACAGCGCTTTATCTTGAATACATTATTAATTAAAGACATGAGGACTCGAAACGTCAACTCTTTTCTTCTCCGCCGATGCTGCCAGACCTGCTGAGTTTTTCCAGGTAATTCTGTTTTTGCTGGGAAGCATTGTCTCCCTCCGTCAAATGATGCAGATGCCACCTTCTGACTTTTGTTCACGATCATTTGGTGTTTGGCGCGCTCTGAAATATACCAAAGTTCCAAAGAACCTCTAAAGAAAGCAGCTGAGGCTGGCATGGCGAGAATTTCTGTTTGTTTAATGTGAGGTGAACTCTTTCATCCACCGGGAAACATCACAATCACCCCAATCCACAAAGGGTTTGCAATGGTTAAGCCTCAGGCACCCCCAGCCAATGCACAAGGATACCGATAGAGTGTAGCTGACTAAAACTGCACAGTTTACCAGAACAGAGCATTGCTAAGCTTCCCACTGCTTGTCCAGCAGGACTACCCTACCCAGGCAAAGGAAGAATTGGCATTTATGTAGCATCGTTCATGTCCCCAGAAAGTGCCAAAGTGTTTTACAGTCAATGGACCACCTTTTGAAATGAAATCACTGTTGTTATGTGGACAAAGTTGGCCACCAATTTACACAGAGCAAGATCCCACAGATGGCAAAGACTGATTGACCAGATAATGATGGTAACAGCTGAGAGTGGTTTTGACCAGGGTGTCAGCTCTGCTCCTTGGTCCGTGAATAGAGCAACACTTTGCCATGTCTGAAGGTGGGCTGTGAGGGGCCCTTTCTATGTGTCACTCAAGGTTCAGACGGTAGTGTTCTTGCTTCTTAGTTTGGAGGTTGTGGTTTCAGGTCCCAATCCAGAACACAAAAAACAAGGTTGACAATCCAATGCAACACTGAGAGAGTGCTACACTGTTGGAGGTGTAATTTTTCTGATGGGACATTAAACTGAGGCCCTGTCTGCCCTCTCAGGCGGTTTTAAAAAAAACCATGACATTAATTTGAAGAGTTGGGGAGATATCCCCAGTGTTGGCCAATTTTTACCCCCCTGTCATCATCAAAAAAACATTATCTGGTCATTATGAATTTTCTGTGTGTAACATGCTGCCACATTTCCATTGCAATATTGATTACTCTTCAAAAGTACTTGATTGGATGTAAAGTACTTTAGTGGACATCAGTGGTTGTGAAATGCGCTGTATAAATGTGAGTGTTTCATGTTTTGCTTTTGCTTTATGAGTCAAAGATTAAAGTGACGAAATTGTAACCTCCCCACAGGAAAACAGTTGTTCTCTGGAAATGTTTATTGTTCTTCCTGAAGGTGCATGGAGCCACATCAAAGTTCAGAGTGGAACTAAAGCCTGCTGACAAAAAAGTGTGGATTCTGCTGGGCCTATGGAGGGCATACTTGTCAGGATTTCCGGGACAGCAAGGAAATTTCCCCTGATGTGTCAACCAATCTGCCATCAGACTTCAGGGTGCAAGTGCAGGACTTATCCAAACCTCAGTCCCTGCTTACCCACACCACTCACCACCCCACACCCGCGCCCTACCCCCCCCCCACCCCATCCCCTCTCCCAACCAGTAATCCAGGTGAATCCTGGTTTTGCCTCAAATTCCTGGCCCAGATGACCCACCCTAGTTTCCTACCCTCCCAACAGAGGAGAATTTTGGTCCCCTACACCTATTAAATTCAAACAGATCATGATGAAGGCTTCCGGGACTGAACTGGATTGATGGCCGGAATTTTCCAGACCCACCACAGCTATCAAAATCTCCATTCGCAATGGCTGGACTGGAAGATCCCGCTGGTGTGAGGGGCTGGAAAATTCTGGCCAATTGTCTCACCTATATCTCCTGTGGGCTTTGCAATTGAGTTCCAGTTCACTGGGCTTTAGCTGATGTACTTGCTTTCAAAACAGTGGAATCCTCACCTCTCTCAGCTTAATGATCCTCTTACAATCTGCACACTTTTAAACCTAATTTAGCAGCACATAGCCAATTTTCCTCTATTTATCTTGTCTTCCCTCCTACGCTTTCATGCTTGGTGATATTTGGCACCAAATGCTTTGGCCATTCATCTAACTTCTTCAATTTTAAAAGTCAGCTATAAGAGAGGGACACAGGAGTCAAAAATCAATATCTAGCGTTTAGAAACTGGAATCTAACAAAGGACCGAGGAAATGAATGAATGTCAAAGAAAAATGACTAAGGGAGTTAATCCTGACTAAAAATCCAATTCTGTACCATGCGATATGCTCCTGAATACACCCCAGAATATCACACCATTGATGTTATATCCAGCGATTTATTAGCTTAGAGATCTATATATTTCTGTTTAAAATCAACAGCATAGGTCATTTTCAGTACATTCCTATTACTTAATTTTGCCCCACAAAATGGGAAAATCTGACAAATATCTGGGTACAATTTTCTACAGGGGTTTCCTGATCCCCTGCTGTAACTCTGGCAGAAAATTGATAAAAGCTACAGAGAAACAGCATGAACAGCCATTTTGCCAAGGTTCCTGCTGACGTTACAGTGAGAGTTTGGGGAACCCCTGGCAAATTATGACTGATTGTGTGAAGTCTTCTGGATGAGAAATTAAATGAGTCCCTGTCTGCTCTCTGTCTGGATGTAAAGATCCTACTGCGCTATTCAAAGAAGAGCAATCGAGATTTCTCTGGACCTGATCAATATTTATTCCTCAACCAGCATCATTAAAACAAATGACCCTGGTCATGATCATGTTGCCATTTGTGGGGCCTTGCATTGTGCAAATTGGCTGCCATGTTTCCTACATTAGGGCAGTGACTACACATAAAATAAGTTTTTAATGGGTTGTAAAATGGTTTGAGACTTCCAGAGGTGTGAAAGGCACTATGTAAATGCAAGTCTTTCTTTAATTCATAAAATTTGAGGGATATGCAAGAAATTGCATGGAAACTAATATAACAGATCCACATCCCAGCGATTGATTGAAGAAGTAGGGTCTTGTGTGTTCCATTATTCAGGAAAATTCCACTGTTGCTATCAGGCAGCTGGTAGCCAGAACGATCCTTGTTAGAATAGCCGATCCACTTAGTGCTTCAGGGTAAGGAGCAGTTTGTTTGATCTTCAGGATTCTGATCAGCTGCACAACAGTAAAGAAAAAATAATAAATTAACAGCTAGGAAATGAAAACTGTAGAAATTACTATTGATATTTGTAAACTTTGGTCTTACCTGCATGGACTATTTGGGATTTTGTTTTAATTTATGCTGTGCCTCCATAGATATTTAGATTCAGCTTATAAGAGGTAAACTCCCAACACCAACACACATGGAATCCAAACTGTTATGATTAGGATTCACTTGTGATTAATTGAGTTCAAATGGGAATATGCCAGGGGTGGGTTATCTACGTTGAGTTTCCAGTTCTCTGCCTCTCCCTGGTGCTCTGTGCCCTCTTCTGCTGCAAGGAAGGAAAGAAGACACCAATGAGTTAGAGTGATGGCATGTGTCGAGGTGCTGGATGGACATTTGTGGAGGGTCGCTTTATGCAATAGGTGAGACAATGTGTCAGGATTAAGGTAAGTGCCAGTAGGTGGATAGTAAGTTGGAGATCTGAGGAAGTGCTTAGACAGCAAGAGGTAAGTACACCTGCAAGGCAAACTGGTGTGAGGAGTGATGTGTAGGAGTAGGCCTGGGAAGGCAGAATGAGGGGACTGGGGTTAGACACACATCAGGATATATTTGAATGTGCCATGCCACTCACCTTTCCAGACTTGGTTAAGTCATTAAAGCTTTTCTGGCCCTGTTTCTAGGAACATGGCACTACACTCCTGCTGCTCCCCTCCTCTGTCATTTCCAACCACACTTTTCTATTCTCTGTGGCAGAGAACAGAATCTCCCCGTGGGTTTTCCCAGCCCATAGGGTCATCTCCAGGGAGAAATCAGTGGAGGCTTGCAACATTGTGAGTTCATTGCTGCAGGCATTTGCTCTGTTTAAATGCCTGTACGATCCTTCAAGTTATATATCCTAGCAGGTTCCCTTTAAGTAGTTGAGCTGATGCGAGTTGTCACCATGCCCACTCGCCCTAATCGATAGGGAGGTCAGATACAGCAGTGGCTGTTGTTAAAAAGCTACTGACAAATATGGCTGATGTTCCCAGGTTTCCTGCCCACTACCCAGTTCCACTGTTGTCTGTGCTTTGAACAGTTAAAATCCACTTCACCGTGACAGTGTACAGCAGCAATTATTTGACCAGAAGGTTCAGAAGCATCAGGGTAACCAGTCATTGTCATGAGAACAAGAAAATGTTTAAACTTTCACTCACTTTTGAAGTATTTCCAAATTCCTTACCTTCAGGCATGTTTTTCAGACATCCCTTTAAAACCGTCTCCACCAATGAGAAAACCATTTGGTACTTGTTCACATGTTCAGTAGTCTACACTGCAAGTACCGATTCTAGTTATCAATGTCCCCAGTCTCTCACAGTGCAAACACTCAGATAGGCATTATGTGTGCAGAATACAAGATGTATTTTGCTTACATAAGAAATAGGAGCAGGAGCTGGCAATTCGCTGCCTCTAGCCTGCTCTGCCATTCAATGAGACCATGCCTAATCTGATTGTGACCTTAGCTCCACTTTTCTGTCTGCCTCCCATGCCCTTGACTCCCTTGTCAATCAAAAATCCATCTAGCTAAGCCTTGAATATATTCAATGACCCAGCTTGCACTGCTCACCTGCGAAGATCGTCAGATCACTGTTGTAATATGATGTACATGTACCTTTAAGGGAGCATTTCTTAAACTGCTGTCAATCACTACCGCCTTGACAGGATGTGATGTATTAGTCCCATGACTTGTAGTCAGTCTACAAGCAGCAGCAGTCGAGGTCAGATGCATATACTTAGCCTCCCCATTAATATTGTATGTATATAGTCCAATATTCAACTAAAGAAACCACATTGTTGTTTCACTAATCCTTGTCACTTAGTTAGTATGTTTACATTAAAGAGACGAACATAAGGACCCCCAGATAGAACAAATTCATCCTCACCGCCTTCTTATGTGGGTGTTCCCTTATTTTTAAACTGTGCCCTTTAGTTCTAGATTTCTTCACAAGTGAGGGGAAACATCCTCTGAGCATCTACCTCGTGAAGTCCCCTCAGAATCTTAAGTGTTTCAACAAGCTCCCCTCTCATTCTTACCTGAAACATGAGAAATACAAAAGGGATATAGGCTGGTTAAGTGATTGGGCAGGATAGTGGCAGATGGAGTGTAAAATGAGGAAGTGTGAAACTATCCAAATCTGTAGGAAGAATGGAAAAGCAGAATATTTTTTAACAGGTGAGATACTAGTAAATGTTGATATTCAGAGGGATTTGGGTGACCTTGTATACAAATTACAGAAAATTAACATGCAGGTACAGCAAATAATTAGGAAGGCAAATATATTAGCCTTTATTGCAAGTGGTTTGGAGTATAAGCGTGAGGAAGTCTTTTACAATTTTATAGGCCCAGATCATTGGAGACCGGATGTACGACCCAAGTTGCACATCGGAATTCTGCGAAAGTGCTGATGCACTGGCTCTATGGGAATTTTCTCTAACAGGCAAGCTCCCCAAGACCCTTTGATAAAGTCTCCAACTCGGAGTTAGAGTCGGGGACTTTGGACTTACTTACCTGGTTAGTTACTCAGAAATGTGAGACAGAAAAATCCTAGTCTAATTCCTGGGTAGCTGTACAATTGTTCCCCCAATCACACATGCTGAGCACTGCCCCCCTGACTCCTCCCTCAATGTCTCGACTACCTCCCTGACCCTCTCATTAACCCTCCCAGACCCATTGACTTCCCCCCACAACCCAACCTGACTGGCCCTAAATCCATCTAATCACTCACCCAGCTCATCCACCAAACTCACCTGCCCACTCTACCTAATTGCCAATCTACTGCTCTACCCACCTGCCAACCTACCGCTCTACTCAGCTGCCAGCCTGTCCATTTGCCACCCGAACCATTTACTCACTTAACCTCACCCACCCTACCCAGTTAGTTCACCCACCTACCCACCTGACCCATTCACGAACATTAATCCATCACCTATTCACATTGGACATTTAAACCTACTTTACAGCAGCTAGCTCCATAAAAAAGGGGCATGTCTCCTGTGCTGATTCCCTTTGCTGTTGTAAGTGTGGATTTCTGTGCTGAGAGAGTTCTTCTGGGGTTGCTAAGGTATGGAGTATAAAAATAGGGAAGTCTTGCTAAGACTATACAAGGCACTAGTTAGACCACATCTAGAATACTGTGAACAGTTTTGGTCCCCTTATCTAAGGAAAGATGTACTGGCATTGGAGGCAGTCCAGAGAAGGTTCACTAGGCTGATTCCAGGGATGGAGGGATTTTCTTATGAGGAGAGGCTGAGTAGGCAGGGCCTGTAGTCATTGGAATTTAGAAGAATGAGAGGTGACCTTATTGACACACATAAGGTTCTGAGGGGGCTTGACAGGATAGATGCTGAGAGGTTGTTTCCCCTTGTGGGAGAGTCCAGGACCAGAGGGCATAATCTCAGTGTAAGAGGTCGCCCACTTAAAACAGGGATGAGGAGGAATTTCTTTTCTCAGAGGGTAGTGAATCTGTGGAATTCTTTACCGCAGAGGGCTGTAGAGTCTGGGTATTAAGCATATTCAAGGCCGAGATAGACAGATTTTTAATCAGTGAGGGAATCAAAAGTTATGGGGAAAAGGCAGGAAAGTGGAGTTAAGGAATATCAGATCAGCCATGATCTCGTTGAATGGCGGAGCAGACACGATGGGCCAAATGGCCTACTTCTGCTCCCCCGTCTTATGGCCTTATCAAAGTCAGAGCCTTTTAAATATATCCAGGTAAGTGCACAGTTTTCTGTCTGATCAATGCCAAGTACAACAGTTCTGACCCTGCTCGGAAGATTTGGCTGATTGGGTTTTGATGAGACCACACCAGGAGTACTGTGAGTAGTTTTGATCTCCTTACCAAGGGACCTTCTTACCTTGTCTCAGAGTGGGGTGAAACAAAGATCCACTTGATTCCTAGGATGAGATAGCTGACATATGAGGAGGGATTGATTAGAGTGGCCCTATGTTCTCTTGAGTTTAAAGGAACGAGAGATGATCTCATTGGAAACACATAAAATCCTTAGAGGGTTTAACGATGCTAAGGAGCTGTTTCCCCAGGCTGGAGGGTTTAGGACTGGGGATGAGGGGGTAAGGGCGCAGGGGACACAGTCTCAGAATAAGGGGTCCACCATTTAGAACTGAGATGAAGAGAAGTTTCCTCACTCAGAGGATTGTGAATCTTTGGAATTCTCAACCCCAAAAAGCTGTTGCTGCTCAGTCGCTGAGTATATTCAAGGCCCTGGTTGAGTATATTCAAGGCCCTGGTTGAGTATATTCAAGGCCCTGGTTGAGTATATTCAAGGCCCTGGTTGAGTATATTCAAGGCCCTGGTTGAGTATATTCAAGGCCCTGGTTGCTAGATTATTGGGCACTAAAGGATTAAGGGATAATGTGGAAAAGTGGGGTTAATGTAAAGGTTTAGCCATTTTCAAAAGAGAGTTGGATAAATATTTGGAGGGAAATAATGACAGGGCTGTGGGGAGAAAGCAGGGAGTGGGCCGAATTGGTCTATGCTGTAAGTTGATCTGTCACGGCTAAGACGGTTTTACTTTGGGAGCTGCATTACTTCATCCCAACCCCAACCCCACTCCCACCTACCCCACCTCCGCCTCCCCCCCCAAACCAACCAGAGTATTTTTTTTTAAAATTATCTTAATCTTCCTGCAACAGGGAATCAGAGAGGAAAAGATGTGTGGAGACACAGAGGGCACAAACCTGGGTGAAAAGTCATGTTGAATGATCTAACCAAGGTTTGGCCAATTCTGTGGCTTCTTTGCTAACAAATTGGCCATCAGGCGCTAATCAGCTGGAGACAATGAGTTTGCCACGCTGTACTTTATCTCCCTGAGGCTTTGGCATGTGTCTTTGATGTCTGCAATTTTGAAAGGCAAATGGCCAGACAGCATTGTATAGCTGAAGAATGAAGAGAATGCCTTTTATTCTGGCTTGGAACATTCCATTGTGTATCTGATCACAGTGCATAAAAATTCACAATGCATCTTTTTCTTTCTCCTTAGGGATTTATTAAGATTTCTTGTTTTTGGTAAGCATTCAAAAATTTGACATTCTGCACCACAGCCTAAAATTATTCATTTCTTCTTCTGATTTGAACTTTACTTTTGGTAGAGAAACATTTACTTACCTGTGAAACATATCTTCCAGGCTCCTTTTCTACCTGATTCTAAATATCTACCGTGAAGAATATACCTGAAAAGGGCATCTGCAAAGAAATAACTACTGAGCTAATTTTTGCAGAATCCACTTCAATGATGTTGAAAGGGCATACTTCACTAAGCTGATTTGCAATAATAATGACCAGGGCTCCTGGACCATTCAAATATACCAAAAATCATAACCTCATGGGCTCTTGAGTAAAGAAAGAAAGGAAAAGCTGCATTTATATAGCACCTTTCATGACCAGCACACTACCCAAAGCACTTTCATGCCAATAAAGTACTTTTGTAGCATAGTCTCTGATGTCAGGAAGTGCAGCAACTAATTTGTGCACAGCAGGATCCCATAAACAGCAATGTGATAATGACCAGATAATCTGTTTTTGATTGAGGGATATATATTATCCAGGACACTGCGGCATAAATCCCCTAATCTTCTCCAAAATATTTCTGTTACATCTTTTAGGAATCATTTGAGAGGGCAGACAGGATCTCAGTTAATGTATCATCCAAAGGATGGCACGTCTGACAGTGCAGCACTCCCTCAGTACTGCACTGGAGTGTGTAAAGTAAAGGGTTAACATCAGAAGTACCTGATGCTGTTGTAACCATGATGTAATGACACATGACTAAGTCTGGAGGGAAAAGTCCAACCTCGTGCAGTGTTCCTAAGATGTATATACAGCTGTAAATAAAAGATAATGGTTTGAACAAACTAAGTCTTGAGTAACTTACTTAGGGAAAATAGACAAACCCCACCCATATAGACCCCAAACACACGATGAAACATGGTGGCAGTGGACAGCAAGTATAAGACCCAAAAGAACTTCAAGAAAGGATTACAGTCCTGACAAGCCTACAGATCCTTGAAAGATGGATGGAAGGAGTGGACTGAAGACTCACCAAAAAAGTTAGAGCATTGCAGGTGCAGTAAATGTAAGCCTAAGGCACAGACCAGAGTCTAGACAGCATTGAGCACAGGCCAAAATCAACAAGCAACACCAGCCTAGCAGCAACAAGTCCAGAGATTGCTGCAAGCATGGAATCTACACTGCCACTCTCAGAACCTTTCCAAAATGCTAAAGTCTTGCAACCAGTTCAGAACTGGGACAACTGGAGAAAGAGGTTTTCCAGGTATAGAACCACTTCTGGTTTGCACAAAAAGCAACAAAAGGATTAGGTCAATACTTTGCTCTATGCAGTCAGAGCTACTGTTGACCACATAATAGTGATACAGGAAGTCAAAGAGACTCCAAGCTCTTATGAATAGGCCCTCCAGGCATTTGATTTGCATTTCAGCATTTGTAAAAAGTTAATTATAGAATGGGGAATTTGTTTTTTATTCATTTATGTGATGTGGGCATCACTGGCTAGGCAGCATTTATTGCCCATCCCTAATTTCTTTTGAGAAGGTAATGGTCTGCTTCCTTATAGAACTGCTGCAGTCCATTTAACACATGAAAACAAAGACCACATGAAAGTATGGGTTCATTCATCAATAATCTATACAGGCTTGTAGAAAATTGCAACTACAGAATATTGAGAGGTGAACTGATTCATGATCACATAGTAGCTATGGCCCTAGATGAAGCTTTGTCAGATCTCTTGCAAAAGAGAGAAGATCTAATTTTAATTAAGGCAGAAAAAATTTCCAGGCAAGCTGAGCTCAGAAAGCAAAATAGAGTGTACGGACGCAGGGAAAGCGAGGTCCCTTAGAAATGAATGAGAGAGGCCATTCAGTATATTGACCAGAAGAGGCAAAACGCACCAGATCAGAAGCCTGCGAAAGCAGGGTAAAGCATGCCAACCGCCATATTGAAATGCTCTCAGTGTGACAGGAAAAACCTGCACGAGTGGGAAGAATGTCCAGCAGGGGGAGCGGAGTGCCACAACTGAGGGAAGTTGGGACATTGTAAAATTGCTTGTCGATCTAAAACACAGATAGCCTGCTAAAAGAAAGAAAAAATATTAAGGCCAAAACCACATACAAGAAGTGGAAGAACCACAGAACAAAAGGAAATAGCTTTCCTATGAGAAGTGCATGAAACATGATATAAATACAGGAATATTACACTTGAACTGGGTAGACACCCCACAGGGTTTAAATTAGGCACAGCAGCAGGCATTTCAGTCTTATCTGACGAAGTGGCTTAAGCACATTAGATTATAGCTATCATCCGTCCAGTTACATGGTCAAGGTGGGATTACACTAAATATCATAGGACAACACTTGACAAAATTAAAATACAAGGTTAGAGAAACCATTAAACCCCTGTACGTCATACAGAAGCAAACATTGTTATTATTAAGCAGGAAGGCATGCTTACAGTTGAAGCTGATCTATAAAAGTTGAAGAAGGTGCTGGCGAGCAGTACAGTAACACATTCAGAAATGAAATTCCAAGATTATTTACAGGTTTAGCAAAACTGGAGACCAAATACCATGTTACTCCAACAGCTGCTGCTAAACCAATTTTCCTCTTAACACCGAAGAAGGTCCCTCACCCACTTTGGACAAAGTCAAGGGGGAAATGGAGCACGTGCCACAGCAGCGAGTTATCTTAACGGTAACCATGCTGACAAAGTGGTGTTCTGGTGTGGGAACGATATCAAAGCCAAATGGCTCAATTAGAATCTGCGTGGACTTGACTCAACTAAACCAATCAGTGGAACATGAGATCCACCTGATGGCACCATTGGATGAGCGTCTTGCCAAACTAACTAAAAGTACCATATTCACTAAACTAGATGCAAACAGTGAACTTTGGCAGTTGGTCTTTGGACAAAGAATCCAGACTGTTGACCACTTTTATAACGCCATTCTGTCATTATTGCTTTAATAAATTACCATTTGGAATTGCATGTGCTGCAGAAATATTCCAGAGAACAATGTCTCAGATCCCAGAAGGCATGGAATGTGTAAAATGCCATATGGATGACATACTTGTTCACGGCTCCATGGGGGAACAGCATGATCATAAAGTGAGAGCAGATCTGAGGAGTTGTCCAGGATGTGGGTTTAACACTGAACAAGAAATGTGAATTTGTAAAATCTATTATTATATTTTTAGGGAATATTGTGCAAGCCTCAGGAATAACAGCTGACCCACAGAAAACAAAGATGATTATAGAGATTTCCACAACCCAGGAACATTATAGAAGCTAAAGAGATTCCAAGGAATGGTCAACCAAGTAGGCAAGTTCCTACCAAATTTGGCAGAAACCAATGAGGCATTGAGACAGCTGTTGAGACAACATCAACAGTGATGCTGGAATGTGGATCAGCAAAATGCTTCTAAGAAGATGATAAATCTTCTAATTTCCCCTGAAATTTTAGCACACTATCATCCAGAACTATTGACTATAGCCGATGCATTGTCTACAGGTCTGGGTGCAGTTTTATTCCAAGTACAAAGAGATGGTAAAGGTAGACCAGCTCATTACTCAGCCTCAAGATCAATCACAGACAAAGAAAAAAGATATGCTATAATTGAGAAGGAAGCATTGGCAGCAACATGGACATGTGAAAAGTTCCGTGACTACGTGGTGGGATTGTGGCTTAAAATTGAAACTGACCATAAGTCATAAGCCATTCATCTGAACATGAAGGAGATTGCGATGATACCACCTAGAGTTCAATGCCCCAGACTTAGACTAATGAGGTGTGATTCACTAACTGAGTATGTTCAAGGGAAGTACCAGAGGACAACAGATGCAGTATCAAGAATACCAGTTGAAGGAACCAAAATAGAGGATTTGAATTTCATTGAGGATATGGAGGCGTACACATCACTCATTACTAAACACGTACTGACCACTGCAGAGAAGCTGCAGGAGATAAAACAAGCACAACAACAGGATAATGAATGTGCCAGATAAAAAAATACTGTCTGGAAGGATGGCCAGACTATACTACACTAATTGAGTACCACGGCAGTACTTTGAATAGAGAAAGAACCTCACAATCAATGGTGATCTCCTCATTTTTAATGACAGAATAGTCATTATGAGAACACTTTGGCTTGATAGCCTCTAAAAAGTTTATGAAGGTCACTTAGGGATAGCAAAATGTCAAGCAAGAGCACAGCAATCAGTCTGGTGGCCAGGCATTACCCATTCTATTGAAGAACTAATTTCAAATTGTCTTAAGTGTAC
This sequence comes from Carcharodon carcharias, assembly GCF_017639515.1. Classification (NCBI taxonomy): domain Eukaryota; kingdom Metazoa; phylum Chordata; class Chondrichthyes; order Lamniformes; family Lamnidae; genus Carcharodon; species Carcharodon carcharias. The sequence continues at coordinate 135,563,114 of NC_054480.1, read as the reverse complement.
AATGAACAGGCAAGAGTAAAGAGAACAATTGTTACCGTCCACTTTTCCATCAAGGCCATGGGAGAGACTGGGAATGGATTTATTTGACTTTAAAGGCAAGGTATTTCTTATTGTCACTGGTTACTACTCCAGATGGATTGAAGTGAACAGATTACACAGCATCACAGCAAAAGCAGTCATTCATTCACTGAAGAGAAGCTCCACAACACATGGCATTCTGAGCATTGTAATGTCAGACAACTGTCCACAATTTGCTGATGACTTATTCCACAATGAAGGAATTCATTCACATGACCAGCTCACCTCGATATCCTCAAGCAAATAGGGAATCTGAGAGAGGTGCTTGAACCATCAAAGACTTAATGAAGAAAACTGAAGATCTCAACTTAGCCCTTAGTTACCGAACCTCACCACTACAAAATGGGTTCTCACCATCAGAGTTGTGAATGGGAAGACGACTGAGAACACAACTTCCAGCTCTGCAACAGAAACTAGAACCAAATATCACCTCGAAAGACCACAAAAGAGTTAAAAAGCGTGAGAAGGAACAGAGACACAAGCAGGCCTGTAACCTCAACTTCAAGCACAGAGCACGAGACTTATCAGTGCTGCAGCCTAGGGAGAGAGTACAGATACGAGACCAACAGAAAGAAGGCATAATAATAGGAGCTCCACAGCCGAGATCTTAGAGGATTGAGCCGTTGCAGAGAAATATAAGGAGAAACCACTGTGCCTTAATATCCTTGAAAAGGAAGCCAATAGAAAGTTGGACTGACTACTCAGATCCTAATGGAGATAAGGAACAAGAAACAAGACAAAACTCTCCAGCCACCCAAAGGAAGGACACTCATGTTGAATGAAGAGAGCGTGTAGAATATCCTTGATCTCAGAAAACGATTAGAACAAGATCAGGGTGATTGGTCAAGACATCTCAGAGACAGGGGCACTGTTTTAAAATTAGGGGTTGCCCTTTTAGGACCGAGGTGAGGAAAAAAGTTTTCCCTCAGAGGGTTGTGTGACTTTGGAACTCTCTGCCACAGAAGGTGGTGGAGGCGGAGTCATTGATTATTTTTAAGACAGAGGTAGATAGATTCTAAACAAAAACAGAATTACCTGGAAAAACTCAGCAGGTCTGGCAGCATCAGCGGAGAAGAATAGAGTTGACGTTTCGAGTCCTCATGACCCTTCGACAGTTCTGTCGAAGGGTCATGAGGACTCGAAACGTCAACTCTATTCTTCTCCGCTGATGCTGCCAGACCTGCTGAGTTTTTCCAGGTAATTCTGTTTTTGTTTTGGATTTCCAGCATCCGCAGTTTTTTGTTTTTATCTCTAGATAGATTCTAGTTAGGCAAGGGAATCAAAGGTTATTGGGGTTAGATGGGAATGTGGAAATTGAAACACAAGAAGATCAGCCATGATCTTACTGGAGCAGGCTCGATGGGCCGAATGGTCTTCTCCTGTTCCAATTTCTTATGCTCTTATGTGAAGTCTGATACTTTGCGAGGAGATGGAGGAGGATGTGTATAGTTAGGATAAAGACTTGGGGGAGGTGTAGAATAAAGGGTTAACATCAGAAGCACATGATGCTGAAGTAACTATGACATCATCACTATGATGTAACTCTTCCAGTCCAGCTACAACACTGGCATCTATCCGGCAATGTGGAAAATTGCCCAGGTATGTCCAGTACATGAACAAAAGCAGGACAAATCCAGCCTGGCCAATTACCGCCCCATCATTCCACTCTTGATCATCAGTAAAGTAATGGAAGGGGTCATCAACAGTGCTATCAAGCAGCACTTGCTCAGCAATAACCTGCTCACTGCTCAGCTGGGTTCTGCCAGGGCCACTTAGCTCCTGACCTCATTACAGCCTTGGTTCAAACATGGACAAAACAGCTGAAGTCCTGAGGTGAGGTGAGAGTGACTGCCCTTGACATAAGGAAGCATTTGACTGAGTGTGGCATCAAGGAGCCCCAGCAAAACTGGAGCCAATGGGAATCAGGGAGAAAATTCTCTGCTGGTTGGGGTCATAACTAGCACACAGTAAGATGGTTGTGGTTGTTGGAGGTCACTCATCTCCGCTCCAGGACATCACTGCAGGAGTTCCTCAGGGTAGGGTCCTAAGCCCAACCATCTTCAGCTGCTTCATCAGTGACCTTCCTTCCATCATAAGGTCAGAAGTGGGGATGTTCGCTGATGATTGCACAATGTTCAACATCATTCACAGCTCCTCAGTTACTGAAGCAGTCCATGTCCAAATGCAGCAAGACCTGGGCAATATCCAGGCTTGGGTTGACAAGTGGCAATAGTATTCACACCACACAAGTGCAAGGCGATGAGCATCTCCAACAAGAGAGAATCTAACCATTGCCCCTTGACATTCATTGACATTACCATCACTGAATCTCTCACTTTCAACATCCTGGGGGTTACCATTCACCAGAAACTGAACTGGAATAGCCATATAAATACTGTGGCTGCAAGAGCAGGTCAGAGGCTCGGAATCTTGTGGCGAGTAATGCATCTCCTGACTCCCCAAAGCCTGTCCACCATCTACAGGCACAAGTCAGGAGCATGATGGAATACTCCCCACTTGCCTGGGTGAGTGCAGCTCCAACAGCATTCAAGAAGCTTGGCATCATCCAGGACAAAGCAGCCCGCTTGATTGGCACCTGATCCACAAACAATCACACCCTCCACCACTGACAGACAGTGGCAGAAGTGAGTACCATCTACAAGATGCGCTGCAGGAACTCACCAGGTCTGCTTCGACAGGACCTTCCAAACCCGTGACCACTATCACCTAGAAGGACAAGGGCAGCAAATACATGGCAACACCACCACCTGGAAGTTCCCCTCCAAGCCACTCACCATCCTGACTTGGAAATGTATTGTCGTTCCTTCATTGTCAGTGGGGAAAAATCTGGAACTCCCTCCCTAACAGCACTGTGGATGCACGTACACCACATGGACTGCAGCTGTTCAAGAAGGCAGCTCACCACTACCTTCCCAAGGGCAATTAGGGATGGGCAATAAATACTGGACTACCCAGCGATGCCCACGACCCATGAATGAATAAAAAAAAGACACAAGATTAAGTAACAGAGATCAGGAGGGAAGAGATGTCCAACCTCATCAGAGTTCCTAAGATGTACATAAAAGCTGTAAATAAATAATGGTTTTCACAAACTACAGTCTTGAGTAGCTTACAAGGGGAAAATAGACAAACCCCAAAGAACCTCATCGAGGCCTCAAACACATGACAAAACAGAATGTCAGCCTAGGTTTTTGCCTTCAAGTGCTAGAGCTGGACTCAAACCACAACCTCCTGACCCAGTGGCAAGAATGCTATTAGCTGACCCTTGGCTGTTAGCATTAAACTACATTTATAAGGATGAAACATAGTAATCAATGGCAGTATTGCCCATTAGTGCACCACAGGCAAGCTTTCTCTTCTCCCAGGATCTGGAGGGTAGCTTATGGTCCCTTCCTTTTTGACGCAAGAAATGACATTTTAGATTGACCTTGTCATACCTGCCTGATAACTACTTACTTGCTTGAACGGAATGGTTGTTTGGTGCTGCTTTCTAATCGACGAACTGGTATTCTTCAAATTTGCTCCTGACACAAGGTGGAGGTAGTTTTGTCTTTAGATGATATCCACTCCATCACCAGGTAAACAGCTCTCCCAATTTTTGGTTCCATTGGCCTCATGGTGGTCAAGCCAATATCTCACATTTTATAACAACAAAATTTTATATTTATGTAGCACCTTAAATGTAATGAAATGTAATGTAATGCGGAAACAGGTCAAGAAACCCAATTACCTCAATGTTAACAGTGTCAGGTAACATAAGCTTAGTTTCTGCTGAACGCCTATGTGCTGTCTTTTTATAGTTTTGCCATTGTGAGATTTGAACTCTTGAGGTTACAAACCCAGTACCATAACCACTTGGCTATTTAGGCCAAGCTTCAAAACCCATTTCCATCTGTTTCAGATGAAGTTACATTGTTTCATAGTTTATGATTGTGAGATTTGAACTCTTGATACTCTTTTGAGTAAATCCGTTTCCATCTGTTTCAGATGAAGTTACATTGTTTCATAGTTTGCCATTGTGAGATTTGAACTCTTGATCTTGGGGTTACAAACCCAGTACCATAACCACTTGGCTATTTAGGCCAAGCTAAACACGTTTCCATCTGTTTATACAGATGAGGTTACATTGTTTCATAGTTTGCCATTGTGAGATATGAACTCTTGATCTTGGGGTTACAAACCCAGTACCATAACCACTTGGCTATTTGGACCAAGCTAAAACTCTCCACTGGTTGAAGTCATTGTTTTTCATAGTTTGCCATTGTGAGATTTGAACTCTTGATACTCTTTTGAGTAAACCTGTTTCCATCTGTTTCAGATGAAGTTACATTGTTTCATAGTTTGCCATTGTGAGATTTGAACTCTTGATCTTGGGGTTACAAACCCAGTACCATAACCACTTGGCTATTTAGGCCAAGCATTGTGCTGTCTTTTTATGGTGGTTTCTCATTTCCAGAACCTTGATTATATAATGTAAGGCTCCGATGGTTATTGGCACCTGGTGGATTAATAGGGGTTTCAAACCTCCTATGAGCAGGTGTTTGAACTTCATGAATGTCTTGGTCTATTCTAAATGGAAGCACCTGGAATTCCCAAAGTGATTATCCCACTCTCCCTCCATAATTTCATTGGGAAGATCAGCGATATGGTCAAATAATGGTTTCTGCTGTTTCATTTGAGTTTCCCACTAAGGTTACAGTAGGAGATTAGGAGAATACCATGGAAACCCTACTCCAAAACGATTTCTTATTTAAAAAATTCCGGCTGCCGTGATTCTGCCATGGATGATTGGGAAATGCCAGTGGGTTATGAAGACTGTAGTTAATGAGCGTGTGAATAAATAAGCTCCGGCTGTAATCTCTCTCTTAAAAACCTGGATGATCAATAAACAGGATTGAATTTCTTATTAACCTTTCCCTGCTTAAAACCTATTGAACACACTTTGGAAATCCAAAGGTAAAGGTTCAAAAATGAATAATTCTTTGAAGTGAAGTCACTGACTGCTCACTGAATATTTATTGAAGGAAGGGGCAAGTCATATCACTAAATACCCATATATCAGTCACGTTGTGCATATGGGTAGCTTACAACACACAGCCAGGAGCCCAGATATCCAACCAGTACATATGCCGCATCATGCTGGGAACCCCTAGAGCTAAGTAACAGGAAGCACCACAAATAATCCTGTTTAAAAAAATAGAAAAGTAGGGAAAAATCTCCCAAAATGTCAGTGGTCATTTTTAAATAAAATCGGGACCCTTCCATCCAAAATATTGCATCCAATGGAATGAGAGCAAGTGACGTACAGAAATAATTACCTTGTTTATATTCTTTCTGTACAACGGTGCATGGGATGGGTACATTCGGTCAATTATATGCTTACCCCATTACCTCTACGTATCCTCATGGGCTCCACAGGGTGGATTGATTTCCTGCACTCCGCTTACTGTAGGACTGGTGCTCTTAAATTATTGCCTGGCCTGGTGCCCTCTCAGCACAGTTCTTGTCAGTGTCAGGCCCTTATATCTCTATTCAGTAGTGAATGTGTAATGTTACTGGCCTATAATCTGGAGGCCCAGGGTAATGCTCTGGGGTCATGGGTTCAAATCCCACCATGGCACTTATGCATTCCCAGGAAACACGCCATTTCCATGGTGGGTGGGTGGGCTCAACACTTCAGCATGCCAGGTGCCATATTTAAAGTCCAGCTGCATGCACACCTCTCAATGCTTAAAGCCCACAACTGCTGCAAAGAAGATATAGCCCTGAAAGGCAAAAAGACTGTGGCCCCCGGGTTCAATAATGCATCCCTTAAGTGCCTTTTGGACGCAGTGGAGGTTCGCTATCATGTCCTCTACCCTGACTCTGGCCGTAGGATGGGCAGCAGCCTCACTAATCCAGCTTGGGAGGCAGTGGCAGCGGTGGTCAGAGACAACACCCTCCAAGAGAGGACAGCCACCCAGTGCTGCAAGAGGATGAACGAAGTCCTCCGTTCCGCCAGGTTAAGTCACACTTCTCATCACTCTCAACTCACGCACTTACAAACCCATCACACATCCACAGGGCCCTCACTCACTGCTGGTTCAAGGGACATCACCATTCAATCTCTCACACACACTGTCACTGTACTCATCCCATCCATGGGACCACTCACGACACACACATGCCAGGCATACTCATCACCTGGCCTTGTAGGAGTCCTGCTTACACTCTCTCCACCTCTATCACACAGGACAAGCTGGCACACAGCAAGCTGGCGCTCAACAGTGTGCTTGCACACGAACAGGAGAGCGAGCACATTTTGAGTGGGGCATAGCCAGAGTGGGTATTCGGAATTTGGTGCAAAGCGGGAATTCGGTGCATAGGGGACGAGGTGCTCTTTGCATTTTTTCCTTGTTATCCAACTTCTTAAACCTTCAGACCATGCTGCAGAAGTAGAGGCTACAAGGGAAAGGTAAGTAGTGGATAAGGTATTTACTATTTTAATCGCTTATAGTTTAAGGTCTTTTTGTGGTTTACAGTTTGTATACTCTGCAGTAACAAGGATCAGGAAAGAAGGGCCCTCGAGTAATTGACTTAAAAGGTTTAATTTAAAGGGATAAGTCATGGCAGGAGAGCTCAAAGCTGTGGTGTGCTCCTCGTGCTCCATGTCAGAAGCCAGGGACATGTCCTTTGCCCGGGACCAGCATGTGTGCAGGACGTGTGTCCAGCTGCAGCTCCTGGAAGCTCAGGTTTCAGAGCTGGAATGCGGTTGGGGACACTGTGGAGCATCCGCGAGTCTGAGAGCATCGTGGATAGCACGTTTAGAGACATGGTCACACCGCAGATGAAGGGACTTGAGGAAGGAAGGGAATGGGCGACCACCAGGCAGTCCAAGAGAAACAGGCAGGTAATTCAGGAGTCCCCTGGTGTCCTGCTGGCAAATTGGTATTCCGTTTTGGAGGCTGATGAGGGTGTTGGTTCCTCCAGGGAGTGCAGACAGAGCCAAGCTTCTGGCACCATAAGTAGCCTGTCTGTACAGGAGGGGAGGAAGGGAGGAAGAGCAATAGTAATGGGGGTTTCTATAGTCAGGGGAACAGATAGGCGTTACTGTGACCATCAACGTGACTCCAGGATGGTGTGCTGCCTCCCTGGTGCCAGGGTCTGGGATGTCACTGAACAGCTGCAAGGCATCCTGAAGGGGGAGGGTGATAAGGCAGAGGTCATGGTACATGTTGGTACCAATGACATAGGTAGAAAGAGGGATGAGGTCTTGCATCAAGAATTCAGGGAGTTAGGCAGTAGACTAAAAAGCAAGATCTCTAGGGTTGTAATCTCTGGATTACTCGCAGTGCCACGTACTAGTGAGCTCAGAAATAGGAGATTAGCACAGATGAATACATGGCTTAAGAGTTGGTGCAGGAGGGAGGGTTTTAGATTCCTGGATCACTGGGAGCGTTTCTGGGGAAGGTGAGACCTTCATCTGGTGGGTCTACATCTGAACCAGAGCGAGAGCGGGACTAACATCCTTGCGGGTTGTGTTTGCTATTGCCGTTGGGAGGAGTTTAAACTAATTCGGCAGGGGGAGGGGACACAGAATGCTAGCAGAATAGGGACACATCATAATACAGTAAAACAATCAAGTCAGAGGGAGTACAGCTGCAATAAGCTTCAAGGGAGTAAGGCAAGACTGGATGGCCTCTACTTTAATGCCAGGAGTATTACAGGTAAAATGGATGAGTTAAGGGTAAGGATTGACATGTGGAATTGTGATATAGTAGCCTTCACTGAGATGTGGTTGACGGAAGGGCAGGATTGGCAGCTCAACATTCCGGGATATAGAATCTTCAGGCGATACAGCGGAGGGGGTTAAAGAGGAGGAGGTGTTGCATCATTAGTTAAGGAGTCCATTACTGCAGTAAGGAGAGATGATATCTTGGAGGGGCATCAAATGAAGCTTTGTGGGTAGAGCTTAGGAATAAAAAAGGGACAACCACATTATTAGGTGTTTACTACAGACCCCCAGATAGTCAGTGGGAAATTGAGGAGCAAATATGTGCACAATTTGTGGAGGTGTGTGAAAACGTTAACAATAGGGTAATTATATTAGGTGATTTCAACTTTCCCAACATTAATTGGGATACACATAGTGTTAAGGGCTTGGATGGAGTGGATTTCTTGAAATGTGTACAGGAGAACTTTTTAGGTCAATATGTAAAGAGTCCAACAAGGGACTGTGCAGTGCTGGACCTAATTCTGGGGAATGAAGCCGGACAGGTGGCTGAGGTGGTGGTGGGGGAGCATTTTAGTGATAGCGGCCCCAACATGGTACAGTTTAAGTTCGTTATGGACAAAGAAATTGATAAGTTGCAAAAAAATGTTTTGGATTGGGAGAGAATGGATTTTAGTAAAATAAGGCAGGATCTGGCCAAGGTAGAGTGGGAACAGTTACTTGTGGGGGAATCTACAGAGGAACAGTGGAGGGTGTTCAAAATGGAAATGGGGAGGGTACAGGCTCAACACGTTCCCTCTAGGGTGATAGGAAGGAGTAACAAGCCCAGAGAACCATGGATGACCAGAGATACTCAGGTTACGATTGGAAGGAAAAGAGAGGCTTTTATCAGGTACAAGGGAAGCAAATCAGCAGAGGCATTAGTGGAGTACAGACAGTGCAGGGTGGAGCTTAAGAAAGCAATTAGGATGGCAAAGAGGGGATATGAGAAAGTTCTGGCTGGTAAAAGTAGGGAAAATCCCAAGATATTCTATAGGTATATCAATGGGAAGAGGATAACCAGGGAAAGAGTAGGGCCCATAAGGGACCAAGGGAGCAATCTATGGGTGGAGCCAGAGGACATCGCTAGCATGTTGAATGAATACTTCATGTCCATCTTCACCCAAGAGAATGAGGATGAAGGTATCGAACTCGGGGGGAGAGACTGCGAGATTCTTAAGCAAATTGACATAGCGAGTGACAAGGTATTGGAGGTGTTGGCAGGCTTAAAAGCGGACAAATCTCCCGGTCCGGATGATCTGTGTCCCAGACTGCTGAGGGAGGCAAGCAAGGAGATTGCTGGGGCTCTGACCCAAATTTTTAATTCCTCTCTGGCCACGGGGGAGGTGCCAGAGGACTGGAGAACAGCTAATATGGTTCCGCTATTTAAGAAGGGTTGTAGGGATAAGCCAGGGAACTACAGGCCAGTGAGTCTTACGTCAGTGGTAGGGAAACTATTGGAGAAAGTTCTGAAGGAGAGTACCTATCTCCACTTGGAGAGGCAAGGTTTGATCAGGGATAGTCAGCACGGGTTTGTCAGAGGGAGGTCATGCCTAACAAATGTGATTGAATTTTTTGAGGAGGTGACCAGGTGTGTAGATGAGGGTAGTGCAGTTGATGTAGTTTATATTGATTTCAACAAAGCCTTTGACAAGGTCTCACATGGGAGGCTTATAAAGAAGGCAAAGGCACATGGGATACAGGGTAATTTGATAAGGTGGATTCAAAATTGTCAGATTAGTTGTCAGAGGCAGAGGGTGATTACAGAAGGATGCTTTAGTAATTGGAAGCCAGCATCCAGTGGCATACCACATGGATCTGTGCTGGTCCCCTATTATTTGTCATTTATATAAACTACATAGATGACTATGTGGGGGGTAGGATTAGTAAGTTTGCGGATGACACAAAGATTGGCTTAACAGTGAGGTTGAGTGTCTTGGGCTACAGAAAGATATAGACGAGATGGTCAAATGGGCAGATAAGTGATAGATGGAATTTAACCCTGAAAAGTGTGAGGTGATACACTTTGGAAGGAGTAATTTGACAAGGAAGTATTCAATGAACGGCATGGTACTAGGAAGTTCTGAGGAACAAAGGGACCTTGGCGTGTGTGTCCATAGCTCTCTGAAGGCGAAGGGGCATGTTAGTGGGGTGGTGAAAAAGGCATTTGGGACACTTGCCTTTATCAATTGAGGCATAGATTACAAAAGTAGGGAGGTCATATTGGAATTGTATAGAACCTTGGTGAGGCCACAGCTGGAGTACTGTGTGCAGTTCTGGTCGCCACATTATAGGAAGGATATGATTGCACTGGAGGGGGTGCAGAGGAGATTCACCAGGATGTTGCCTGGGATGAAACGTTTAAGTTATAAAGAGAGGTTGGATAGACTTGGATTGTTTTCATTGGTGCAGAGAAGACTGAGGGGCGACCTGATCGAGGTGTACAAGATTATGAGGGGCATGGACAGGGTGGATAGGGAGCAGCTGTTCCCTTAGTTGAAGGGTCAGTCACGAGGGGACACAAGTTCAAGGTGAGTGACAGGAGTTTTAGGGGGGAATGTGAGGAAAAACTTCTTTACCCAGAGGGTGGTGACGGTCTGGAATACTCTGCCTGGGAGGGTGGTCGAGGCGGGTTGCCTCACATCCTTTAAAAATTACCTGGATGAGCATTTGGCACGTCATAACATTCAAGGCTATGGGCCAAGTGCTGGTAAATGGGATTAGGTAGGTAGTTCAGGTGTTTCTCATGTGTCGGTGCAGACTTGATGGGCTGAAGAGCCTCTTCTGCACTGTGTGATTCTGTGATTCTGTGAAAGCCTAAATCTTTAAGTGTTGCATTGACTTTCAAAAAAACTAATAGGGTGGGAATATACAGCCACCTCCTGGAGAATCTCAGAACCAACTCTACCTATCCCAGCGGCTGAAGTCTGCTGGGCAGTTATGATTTAACAATGGCCAAGTGCTGGTAAATGGGATTAGGTAGGTAGGTCAGGTGTTTCTCACGTGTCGGTGCAGACTCGATGGGCCGAAGGGCCTCTTCTGCACTGTGTGATTCTGTGATTCTGAACAGGGGGAGGTTGCAGACTGGTGGAGGAATGCCTGAAATGAAGATAAAAACAAAAAAACTGCGGATGCTGGAAATCCAAAACAAAAACAGAATTACCTGGAAAAGTTTTTCCAGGTAATTCTGTGCCTGAAATGAAGATCCTCACGGACTTTGAAAACAGAGCCATCCAGCTGGCCAGTGATGACCGGGACCAGTCCTGTGCTGACAGTGAAGTTGGCGCTGCTCTACCAAAGTGAGGATCCAGCAGTGCAACATCCATTAGACAACCATGCTGTGAGTGATGTGTCCTGTTTCCCAGGCCACTGCCATGCACTAATTATCTCTCCTTGCTTCTGCAGGCACATTCAGGAAACAGCCAATGGAGTCTACAACCCAGGGCCTCCAATCGAGCCCCAAAAAAAGCTTCGAAGAGGAACCTGGAGGCAGCCTGCTTGATGTCCTGTCACAGCACTCACCCATACACTCCACCAGCAGTGAGACACACACCTTGGTGTTATCTAGCTTTAGAGTAGCCTTGGGATCACAATCTGGTGAGCACATTGCACTTTCTGATCCACAGCAGGCTGGGGCAGGGACTTCCCAGGTTTCTGGCACTCAGAGGACTGCTGGAGGCCAGAAATTTGCTGAGTCCAAGTCAGATAATGAGCCTCTGGACTCAGTCATGTCACAGTTGCTAGGGCTGTAAAGCAAGCTTGGGAACATCAGGAAGGGATGTCCACTGCACTCCTCAGATTGCAAGGCACAATGGAGGAGCCCATCTGCCTTCAGGCTGAGGTGATAGCGCTGGCAATGCCAACGCACTGAGGTCAACACTGGTAGGATGGCAGCTGCCAATGAGACCTTGGTCCAGGATGTCACTCCCGCACTGCAGCGCAGGCTCAACCTCCACCACTGATGCCACAGTTGGCCTCCAACATGCGTAATCTCACTCCAGCTACCCCTACTCCTCAAGGAGTCAGCCAGGGGCCCTTGGGCACCCATAGAGAGGAGGATCAGCAGGTATACCCCCCCCCCCCCCCCCCCCCCCCCCCCCCCCCCCAACCAGGGCCATCCATCCAGTTGACTCCGGGTCTGGCTCACCCAAATCCCCTCTTCCGGCCTCAGCATCTCCAGCTCCATAGGCCGAGGAGGGTGCCACTGCCACATGGCATGACCCCAAAATCAGGTCGGGGTCCTCCATGTCTCGGCCCTCCAGAGGGCGCCCGTCAAGGCCATCACAGACAGGGCGTAGCAGTCAGCAGGCTGTCTCCACCTCCACTGTGGATGGCCAGGGAGCACCAAGATGTAGCGGCAGGGTTAGGACAGTTAAGAAGATGCAGTTGCACAGTCTGGGCACTGGTGTTAATCACTTGTACATAATGGTCTCCATTGTCAATAAACTCCCAAGAATGTCTCCTTACCTATAGCTCCTTGTTCTGGTGAGAAATGATCGTGTCACTCAGACGTGCAATCTTTCTGCACAAAGCCTGGTGTCTCAGTCCACAGCCTCTTCTCTGTGCTTTGTGCAGCCTTCAGACCAAAGTGATTGTCCGGCCTCACACACCCGGGAGACATTAGTGATACCTGCACCTTGATGGTGCTCGTCATTGATGCTAGAATGTCCTGGGCAGGCATCACAGAGTTTTGTCATTCTCTCTGTGTGCTCACAACATCTGTGACCAGTGATGCTGTGCTCCTGAAGGGGTCAAGCTGAAAGCAAAGGATCAGATGCTTTTAAAGTTTCATGGCTGCGTCTTTGTGATATGAACCTGATCACAGAGCACAAGTGAACTGTCCTCGGCCAGACAGGAGCCAGACGTTTTCAGGGGCTATATGAAGACCTATGCAGTGTCCTCACAGCAAGTCGTCAACATCCTCATGCAATCAAGCGCCTATTAGGGTCGCAACTGTGTCTCTATGACAGGAGCATTTTCACAGAGGGTATGTGCGTTGCCATAAGCCAGACTGGAGTCAAACATTCATAGGTGTAATGTGAGGATCTAAGATGTCTCCTCACTGCATGTAGTCATCATCCTCCAAAAATTTGCCAGCTACGAAAGCCTCTCAAGTGTGCCTGCCTCGTCTGGTCAATGTGAGGGCCTGATCCCCATCATTGTCGCCTTCGAGGACACCTCGCCCTCATCCCTGTCGACATCCTCCTCATCGGAGGAGAACTCCAGCTCCTTCCCCTCCTCCTCAGCCAGCTCGTCTCCCTTTGCAGCGCCAGTTTGTAAAGGGTGCAGCAGACGACGACGATGTGTGGCACCCTCTGCAGACTGTACCAGCTCCATCAGACCCATCCAGGCACCGGAACCTCACTTGCAGCATCCCGATGGTCTGCTCCACCAAGTTGCGAGCTGCAGCATGAGCTTTGTTATACAGTCTCTCTGCTGCAGTCTGAGGCTGCCACACGGGTGTCATCAGCCATGTCCTCTGTGGGTAGCCCTTGTCCCCCAGGAGCCATCCCTGCAGCTTCTGTGGACCGTGGAAGACTGCAGGGATCTGTGACTGACTGAGGATCTAGGAGTTATGGACACTCCCTGGAAACTGTGTGCTGACGTGCAGGGTGTGTTTGTGGTGGTCACACACCAGCTGCACATTCAGAAAATGGAATCCCTTGTGTTTGAAATAGTTGACCACACGTTGCGATGGAGATCTGAGTGCCATGTGAGTGCAGCCTATCATACCCCGCACCTGTGGGAAACCCGAGATCTGGGCAAATCCAATCGCTCTTGCATCCTGGCTGGCCTGGTTCCAGGTGAAATGCACAAAGTTGTGTACCCTCACAAAGATGGCATCTGTGACCTCATGGATGGATTTGTGAGATCCCACAGGGATCACCTGTGGAGCTCTGAGAGGAGTCACTGGTGTAGAAATTGAGCACCGTGGTCACTTTCATTGCCACTGGCAGTGGACGCCCTCCATGTCCCCTTGGCGTCGAGGCCTGCAGTAACATATATGACCAACCAGTTCCTGAGACATGCACAGTTTTCAGTGACACTGGTTCTCGGTCATCCGCAGGAATGAAAGGCAGCGTCTATAGACCCTGGGTCTTGTTAGGCGACAACCAATGACCATTCGCTGTGGCTTTTGACAGTGTGTGTGGGGGCCCCAGCTGCCCTTTCTTCCAGAGGGTGCTGCTCCTCCCTCTGCACAGCCAGGAGCCTCAGTCACCCTCTTCTCCATCGTCTTTGCTCTCTGTAAGCTATGAGGCATACAGCTAGTTCACCAGGCTCCATGATCCTGATGTACTCTCCCTGCAGGATGAAAGAGAAAGACACATAGGTTAGCATGGGTGCACTAAGAACCCGTCCTGGTTAAGTCTGAAGGCCGCTTAACACTTCCCGGAGAGTGCTGGCCACCACTTAGATGGCCAAAGATTAGTGCGCTGCATGGCTGCCTAAGACCCCATCCACCTCCACCCCACTCCACCTGACTGTTTGGACTTTGCCCATTGGAATGCATGCTGTGCTCTCAGCTCAGGCGCAGGCATTCTCCTAAGCTGCACTGTAAGGCTGCACTGTTAGCTTGAACCATGGGGGAGACTGGTCCAAACCGGGATGAAGGCATTGCAAGGGGAGGTGAGCGCCTCCACTAGTGACTGCTCCACAGCCAGCTTTAGCAAGGAGAATGTACAACTGCAGCTGAGAAAGGTTAGGTGCAGCCACCTTGACGTGATTGGAGTCGGGCCTCTAGCTTCTCTGTGCACTCAAGCAACGAAGAGGCAGCCCACTAAAATGCTCAATAGTTTGCAGTCTGTGCCCGATGGGTGAAAAGCTCTGGGGCACTTTGATGCATCTTCATTCCTTGAGTGCACAGAGAAGCTAGATGCCCGACTCCAACTGTATCAATATGGCTGTGCCTGACCCTTCTCAGCTGCAGAGGAATGGTCACTTTATACAAGGTTTCCCCACCGTTTCCCTCACCCACCGCCCCTCAACCCTGTATGTGCTTGTGCGCTACCTTCAACCACAGGGCAGCCTTTGCCTGCCCCTCAATGCACCTCACTTACAGGGCAGCCCTTGATACCCCTGCCACCACCCCCCCACCGCCCACCGCCCCCCACCACCCCCAACGCGACTCCACCTTGAAGTCCAATAGGCGACCTGGGCAAGCGCTCTGCAGCATTACCGTGTACTCACCTCCGCGTTCCACTCAAAGTGCAGCCCACCAAGTGCACATCCTTTTTATGTTGCTGTGAAACATGTTGGCATGCAATCACGGGCAGATGATCCAGCAGAGGGGGGACAACTCAGGCTTTTGATGATATGCAGATGCTTTACGATGAGGTTCCCGATGTACGACGGTGGGAAACACAGTCCGCCATCGGAGGACAGAGCGGACGATCACAAACTGGTTTTACGACGTCGTGAAACTGATTTTTGGCCTTTCAACATAGTGTCACTCTCGCCACTGAACATACCCGATGCCAGCGGGCACAGATGATTCCGCCCTAAGTCTCAGTAATGATGGCCATGACAACTATCATTGATTGTCGTAAAAACCCATCTGGTTCACAGATGCCCTTAGGAGCAGAAAATCTGTCATCCTTACCCGGTCTGGCCTACATGTGACTCCAGACCCATTGCCCTCTGAAATGAAATAGCAATTCGGTTCAAGGAGGAATGGGCACTCTTTAATCCTCCCCAAGAGTCCTTGTCACTGGTCCGTGAAAGGTTCTAATGTTAATTTCACTGGGCACCTCACCTTTATGCAGAGAGGAAATTGAGGTGGGAGGCCTCAAGAGCTCCCATTCCAACTCCTTTGCATTCTCATTGGGTTTGTGCCTATTTTTCACAAGGACTTGGGAAACACTCGGAAATCCCCAGGGCAGGATGCAGTGGGTATCTCTACACTCCACCCCAACCAGCCCTGTCATGAATGTATAATAATTCTCATAATATTACTTTGATTTATTGTAAAAGTAGGTTAACAGTGGGGTTTGAATCGTTTTTGTGTGTCCATGTATGCATGTGTGTGTGTGTGTGTGTGTGTGTGGGAGGGGGGAGGGTGGGTGGGGTGGTGGGATTTAATTGAATTGGAGGCAGCTGGTCTGGAGGCTTTGACTCATCAAAGGAAGCTAGGTTTGAAATGCTAAATATGTAAACATGGCTGAAGTCTTAGAATGTAAGGTGAGGAGAATTTGCATTTTTAGATAAACCAGGGCAGTTTGAATCTCAAAGGCCAAGCAGTGTGTTTATTTTTCCCAAAGCTAACTGACAATAATAGCACTGTGAAAAGATTTATATTATGAGAAAGGTAAAGTTTCAAAGATATATGGGAATAATGGAATTTACATTAAAAGGGAAAAACATGTATAAAGGAGAATGAGGCCATATGTAAGCGAAGGCATTGTAAAATCTAACAGAAGTGTGATAAACCTCCAGTATTTGTGCATTAAGCCTGCTGTCTACAAAAACTGATGCTGGGAAAAATCACTTTGAATTCTAGGGTATTGAGTTAATTTGCTGGAATATGTTTGAAATCTATTTTTTTCACTGTCACCTTAACGGGGGCTAACTGGAATCCAGATTAATTAGAGGAGTTATTGTAGTAGCGGGCTGGATTTTGCCATCGGCAAGCAGGGGCAGGGCCTGCTCGCCGATGCGTAAAATGACACACGGTAACATCAGGCAGAATTCTCGACATCACCGCGTTCCATTTAAATTTTCAGGAAGGCGGGGGAGCAGCAAAATCAGCTGTGCACCTGCCGACCTGTCAATGGCCAATTGAGGCCATTGACAGAGCAATTAAACTAATTAATGGACCTGCCTGTCCAACCTTAAGGTTGTCGGGCAGGCCAGGGAGCCCCGGAGGGATGTAGAAAAAACATGGATTCTCATCCACAGGCGAGATGAGGTTTCATGCAGGGTTATAAAAATTTTAATAAAGTTTTTTTTGGTAATTATGAACATGTCCCAACTTATGTGACATTGTCACATGAGGGGACATGTTAGGGAATTTTTTTTTCTACTTTTAATCTTTTTGAAAGGAGACGCGATCTCCCTGAGGCTGCACTTAGCCTCAGGGAGATGAGTGCACTCTTTCGTGTGCATGTGCAAAAGGACGCACTCTCGATTTTAGCATTCCCCCCCGCACAGGGAGCACATAGCGTTTCCCCGCGGATGTCACGTTGGGCGGGTCTTAATTGGCTCGCCCACATAAAATGGTGCCGCGCCTCTGATCAGGGGTGACAATTGGAAGCGCGCCCATACGTGCCCGCCCATCAACTTCCCCCCTAACAGGGGGAAAATTCAGCTCCATAAATTGTAGACCCATGTATGTGCTTGAAATCTTTTTCTTGTTAACAAATGTTGAATTTAGTTTTCTAAAAAAAAATCTCTGAAGTCTTGATGGACTTATTACTTCTGAATTCAGGACGTGCATCTCGAAATAAATACAAATTGCAAAACCGTTGTGATAGTGTGATCAAGTTTCCCTTGTGGTTTAGATCCACCTGGCATACATCATCTGCTGCATAACTACCCCATCGTTTCCTCTTTGATACAGTGCATCTAGCTCAACGAGCTTCTGGTCTTTTTTTTCACTCTTTCATGGGATGTGGACGTCAGTGGCAAGGCCAGCATTTGTTGCCCATTCCTCATTGTCCTTGAACTGGGTTGTAGGCCATTTCAGAGTCAACCACATTGCTGTGGGTCTGAAGTCACATGTAGGCCAAACCAGGGAAGAACAGCAGATTTCCTTTCCTAAAGGACATTGGTGACACTAAATGGGTTTTTACAACAATTGTTGGTAGCTGATGATAATATCTGAAGGAGATCATGTAGCCCCTCAAGCCTGCTCCGGTATTTAATAAGATGATGGCTGACCCTTGACCTCAATTCCACTTTCCCACACAATCCACATATCCTTTAATTCCCCTCAGTGGGTCAGTTAGCTCAATTGGCTAGATGACTAGTGTCTGAGGCAGAATGACACCAACGGCGTCAGTTCAACCCCCATACTGGCTGTGGTAATTTATGGAGTCCCTGTCTCCTCACCTTGCCCTATGCATGTGGAGTGGTGCCCCTCAAGCTATGAAAAACCAAATTCTCTCTCTCTCTCTAATGGAGGGACATGCCCTATTGTCCTTTGGATTATGGCTTGATGATAATGATGAATCACCTCAAAAATCCAGCAATCTCAGCCTTGAATATACTCAATGAAGGAGCATCAATAAGTTCCAAAGATCCACAACCCTTTGAGTGAGGAAGTCACCTCATCTCAATCTGAAAGATCTGTCCCCTGATTTGAGGCTCTCCAGCCATGGGAAACAGCCTCTCAGCAACTACTCTGTCAAGCTATCTCAGAACCTTGTATGTTTCAGATTTCACCTCTCATTCCCCTATTCTATTCAATAAATCTTTGCTCTCAGAAGGATTTCCTTGGATTAGAATGCCTAGTGTTACCTGCAGCCATCTAATGGAGGACTGCACAAGGAAATACACACAAGTGACAAAACAGAAACAGGCCATTCAGCCAATCGGTCCCTGTAATGTCTGCATAAGCAAATGTTCCTCATCATATTTATCCACCTCCTTCCCCTACTCCTCCTTCCACTTTTCCTTCATCCATTATCCAATCCGACGTTGAATATTGTCATCCTTTCTGCCACACTCTTGAGATTGAACAGCACGGCCTCACAGCTCTGTGGAAAGTATATTCTCCTTGTAGCAGCTCTGAAGAAGGGTCATACGGACTCACAACATTAACTCAGTTTCTCTCTGCACAGATGCTGCTAGACCTGCTGAGTTTTTGCAGCATTTTCTGTTTTTTTTTGCAAAAATATACTTTATTTGTAAATCTTCAAAAACATTTCGAACCATTTCAAATCACCATTACAAAAATACAAACAGGTTCAACTTTTACAACATGAAACACAAGGTGTATCAGAACAAACAATGAATATTACAATCATTGGCAGACATACATTTTAATCTGTACAGCCTGAGGGGCTCTTTACAGTTCCCAGCCCCCCAGTGCACTATGGCAGAAAGGTCTTAGGCAGCGACCTTTCCCCATTGCGCCTTCGTGGCGGCTGCCCCAAGCTTAACTGTGTCCCTCAGCACGAAGTCCTGGACCTTGGAATGTGCCAGTCTGCAACACTCGGTCGGGGACAACTCTTTGCGCTGGAAAACCAACAAGTTTCGGGCAGACCAAAGAGCGTCTTTCACCGAGTTGATGATCCTCCAGCTGCAGTTGATGTTTTTCTCGGTGTGTGTCCCTGGGGACAGCCCGTAGAGCACAGAGTCCTCTGTCACAGAACCGCTCGGGATGAACCTCGATAGAAACCACTGCATCTCTCTCCAGACCTTCTTCGCAAAGACACAATCTACAAGAAGGTGAACAACGGTCTCTTCCCCACCACAGCCACCTCGAGGGCAACGTGCAGAGGGGGTGAGACTCCTGGCGTGTAGGAAGGATCTTACAGGGAGGGCCTTTCTCACCACCAGCCAAGCTACGTCTTGGTGCTTGTTGGAAAGTTCTGGTGATGAGGCATTCTGCCAAATGACTGACAGTCTGCTCAGGGAACTATCCCACAGGATCCACCCTCTCCTTTTCCCTCAGGGCCTTTAAGACGTTACGTGCCGACCACTGCCTGATGGACTTGTGGTCGAAGGTGTTTCTCTGCATAAATTTTCCCACGAGGGACAGGTGGTACGGCACGGTCCAACTACTTGGAGCGTTCCGCGGCAGCGTGGCCAGACCCATCCTTTGCAACACCGGGGACAGGTAGAATCTCAGCATGTAGTGACACTTGGTGTTTGCATACTGAGGGTCTACGCACAGCTTGATGCAGCCGCACACAAAGGTGGCCATCAGTATGAGGGCGATGTTGGGCACGTTTTTTCCCCCTTTATCTAGAGGCTTGTACATCATGTCCCTGCGGACATGATCCATTTTAGACCTCCAGATAAAGCGGAAGATGGCTCGGGTGATCGCCACCACACAGGAGTGTGGAATGGGCCAGACCTGCGCCACGTACAGCAACAGCGAGAGTGCCTCACACCTGATGACCAGGTTCTTACCCACAATGGAGAGGGAGCGTCGCTCCCACATGCCCAGTTTCCTTTTCACCAGAGACACTCGCTCCTTCCAGTTTCTAACGCGTGCCCTGGTCCCTCCGAACCATATCCCCAGCACCTTCAGGCCGTCAGCCCTGACAGTGAAGGGGACAAAGGATCGGTCAGCCCATTTCCCAAAGAACATGGCCTCGCTCTTCCCACGATTTACCTTGGCTCCCGAGGCCAGTTCGAACCGGTCACAGATGTGGATAAGTCTGTGCACCGACAGCGGATCCGAGCAGAAGACGGCGACATTGTCCATGTACAGGGAGACTTTTCTGATTTTATTTCAGATTTCCAGCATCTGCAGTATTTCTCCTTGTACCTTCTCCCTTTGATGTGCTCCGGATGGTCTTGAAAGTGGCATCACTTCTTGGTATTAATTTGATACAAGGGATGGTTTTGCAAATACGCTCCAGTATTACACACACACAAATGCACATTTTTTTTTGCATCGCTGCAAACTTTTTCAGTGTCTTTTCCTCCAAGTGAAATTGTGACACTCGGAAACCAATAATCTTCATCTCCCGCATGCCAATCAAAGGGAAGGGAGCAGACCTTACAATCTCACTCAATGTCCAGACCATATACAGATAAGCCTCAGGAACAGGAACACATGTTTGCAGTTTTATGATAGCACATCCTTTACGTTTTGTGACTTATTTTGTTAACATGTTATAAATAACAGATACAAAATTAAACCTTAAATTAGGCTCCAGAAAACAGTGCATTGACTTAGTACTTGGTTTTAAGTCTAAAATTTGTAAGTTCATTAATAGGCATTCCCCATTCTTTTAATTAGAATTAGAATTTTTTCCCAGAATTATGAAAACAGGATATTGTTAAGGCACCTTGTGAGTCAATAAACACATTATGTGCATTTAAAATAAGAGAAGGTATATTTTTACATAATCAGAGCCTTTTAAGCAGCTATTCCTGCAGACACACATATTTTAAACAATGGCAGATTGCATAAATCAACATCGATTTTAAATTGGTTTATATCCAAATTTGCCACACCACCTTCGCACTCAGAAACGTCTGCACACGTAGCTTTCTGACTGGGACTTTTGCCCTTAAGGTACTGAGTGTCCTAAGGATCCAGACCCTAAGTAAAATTATTGGTCATGGAATAAAAGGGACAGTAGCACCGTGAATACAAAATTGGCTGAGGGATAGGAAACAGAGAGTAATGGTTCATGTGTATTTTTCAGGCTGGAAGATGGTTTGTAGCAGAGTTCCCCAGGGGTTGGTATTGGGACCCTTGCTTTTCCTGATATATATAAATGATCTAGTTCTTGGTGTTCAAGGGACAATTTCAAAGTTTGCAGGTGACACAAAACTTGGGAGAATTGTAAACTGCGAGGAGGACAGTGTAGGACTTCAGAAGGACATTGACACATTGGTGGAATGGGCAGATAGGTGGTAGATGAAGATCAATGTGGAGAAGTGTGAGGTGACACACTTTGGTACAAAGAACATGGAGAGACAGTATAAAATAAAGGGTACTATTCTAAAGGGTGTGCAGGAGCAGAGAGACCTGGGTGTGTATGTACATAAGTCATTAAAGGTGGCAGGATAGGTAGAGAGAACTGTTTCTAAAGCATTCAGTATTCTTGGCTTCATTAATAGGGGCATAGGGTGCAAGAGCAGGAAGGTTATGATGAACTAATATAGGACACTGGTTAGACCTCAGCTGGAGTATTGTGTACAGTTCTGGGCGCCACACTATAGGAAGAATGTGAATGCATTGGAGAGAGTGCAGAAGAGGTTTACGAGAATGGTTCCAGGGATGAGACACTTCAGTTATGAGGAAAGATTGGAGAAGTTGGGACTGTTTTCCTTGGAGGGGAGAAGGCTAAGAGGAGACTTGATAGAAGTTTTCAAAATCATGAGGGGTCTGGACAGAGTGTATAGGGAAAAATTGGTCCCACCCGTAAACAGATCGAGAACCAGAGGGCACAGTTTTAAAGTGTTTTGCAAAAGAAGCAAATGCGAAGTAAGAAAAAACTTTTTCACATCGTGTGTAGCTTGGGTCTGGAATGCACTGCTTGGAAGTGTGGTGAATGCAGGTTCAATTGGGGCATTCAAGAGGGCATTGGATGGTTATTTAAATAGAAACAATGTGCAGGGGTATGGGGCAAAGGCAGGAGATTGGCACTAAGTTAAAATGCTCAGAGAGCTGGTGCAAACACGATGGGCCGAATGGCCTCCTTCTATACCATAACAATTGTGTGATTCTGTGAAAATTAGGTGGTGGTCTCTGACTCAATTGGAACCCTTGGTTAAGGATGTTTTGCTTGATGCTTTGAGAGGGCAGATGATGGGATCCCCTTCATATATTCTGATGCCTGCCTGATCTGCCAAACTCACAAAAACACTAATGGATCACTTAGGGCCTCCCTCCCTGCACTTGTCTGCAGGGCATCTCAGAGCCTGTGTTAGGAGGTACACATTGAGTGATGCTTGCAGCTTGAGTCCCTTGTAACTCAGTTAGTTGGCAGTTATGCTGCAACCTTCGGTTGGGACCCTGGGAGCTGTGAATAGCTGACCATGATACTTGAGTTATACTGTGGGCCGCAAGTTGACATTCTGCTATCTGAAACGGGCTTCCTCCCAGAGGAGGGCGGAAAGCCCGTCTCAAGCCAATTAACCAACTGACGGCCGTTAAATAGCTGCAAATCGAGATGGCCAAGCTAGGGCAGGCTCGCCCTCAACTTATACATCGAGAGAGGCGAAACCCGCCCCCAGCATTAAAATTCAGCCCACTGAGCAAAAGAAGGAGACATTAGAACAGGAGGAGGGAGAGAAGTGGAGAGTTTTAGAGAGGGAATTCCAGAGTTTAGGGCCCTGGCAGCTGTGGGAGGGCTACTGCTGTGGAGAAATGTGCCCATGAATGTGCTGTTGTCTTCCCGCTCTTTGCCCATTTCCCTCCTTGGACTTCCCCCAGCTTCTATCCTTCTCACTTCACCAAAACAACCCGAACCAAAATCATGAATTGCATTTTCGGTGACTGTGATTGCAATGCGCTATCCTCCCCACCCTAATCTAACTCTCCAGCATTGACTTCAACAACCTGCTCTCCTCCGGCACCCAGTTTCATGGCTCCATTCCTCCCTTTTTGAACACAGCCAGAGAGTCTCCAGCAATGGCTTCTCTTCCCCCCACTGCACTGTTAACCCGGGTCACTCAAGAATCTATCGTCTGCTCCACCTCCTTCTGTAGCATCACAGGCCTGCTTTCACTCACATCCAGGGAGCAGCACACCCTCTCCAACCTTTCTGTCACCTCCACAACTGCGTTCTAAACCCCACATCCTGTCCATCACCAAGACCATGTACCTCGACCTCCGCCTCCATCTCTGCATCAGCCCCTTCCTCACTGAAACCCTTAAACAGGACTTCTCGCCTCCAAGACTGAACTACGCCAGCGCTCTTCTGGTTGGCCCCACATCCATCATCCTGCAGAAACCACCGACCTCTTCCTGACTCTGCTGGATGTACGGTGACACTCACTAAGTTCCATTCTCCCATTGGCCCAGTACAGTCAATTTAAAACCCTTGTCCTCATCTATCCACACCACCCCAACCTCCCCCGCCTCATGTCCTTACTCCTGCCCATCTCTCTAACACCCAACAGCACCTCCTAAATGCTATGTTTCTCTCACCAGCTTTCTATGCATTCCCTGCACAGCGCCCCCACCCCCACCCCACCCCCCCAACCCCATCTCTTTATCCACTATTCGACTCTGCTAGTCCCACTCACCTGAACTCCCTGCCTAGATGTTCCCACTTCTCTTTCTCTCTCTTGGAAAGTTTTCTCGCATTTCTTGCATTTGGTAGTCCCCTGCTCATCTCTGCTTCCTGGTTAATGGTCTATTTTCCTCCCACTTCCTTCCTTGTGAAGTGCCTTTGGTGTTTACTTTTGTTAAAGGCACTATAAATATAAATATAGTGTCCCCATCACATGGATGAGAGGTTCCAGACACTGATAACTCTCCACGTACAACTGCAGTCACAAAGCCGATTACATGAGGCAACACCGCCACCTGCTGTTAAAGATTGCACATGTCCAAAATTCCTGTATTTGGCCAATTAACCCATTCCTCACCAAGCCTGCTTGGGGTAGATCTTGATATTCTGTAAAATTGGGTGACAGTGAAAGGGCAGGCCATTTTACATGGCTTTCATTCCCATTGAATCAACAGTGAAGAAGAGCCTTATTGTGCAGCGAGTGGTTAGGACCTGGAAGGCACTGCCTGAGTGGGTGGTGGAGACAGGTTCACTCATGGCTTTCATAGAGGAACGTGATAAGCAGCTGAAGAGGGTAGGATTGCAGGGCTATGGGGAAAGGGTGGGGGGGGGCGGTGGGGGTTGGGACTAGCTGAATTGCTCTTGCATGGAGCTGGTCACAGGCACGACAGGCTGAATGGCCTGTACCTGTGCTGTAACCATTCTTTGATTCTATGGCTGGAATTTTATGGCCAACCCCTCAGCACCACCCTCCCCCCCTCCCCCCACCCCTGGTTACTGTGGCCATTGTGGCAAGATAGCAGGCAGGGATGTGGGGGGGGGGGTGGTGTTAAATTGGGCACCATGTCAGTGGTGCATTCCTGGCACCTACCCACCCACCCCTGCTGCAAATTTTATCGGGGGAGCCCTCTCACCCCTGGGCCAATTGAGACCCAGAATTGGACAGTTAATGGCCGCTTAACGGCCCCCTCCCTCCACTGCTGGGGTTTTACCTTTAGCAGCAGATGCCCACGCCTGGTCACCAGGCTGCCAGTTAAAGCCTGGCAAGTCTTGGTGCTGGGCTGGGGAGTGGGGAGTGGGTGGGGGGGTGGGGGGGTGGGGTGGGGGGGAGGGGCAGAGTGTGAAAGTGCCCCGCTTTCCCTTTTCCAACCACCCCACCCTGTACCCCTCACCCTCTAGCTGGGGCCTGCCGGTCTGGCCTTGGCAGGACCCCAGGTTCGCCTTAGCTTCTGGCTCCAATGCTGAGCCCCTTCCCCTCGGCCTCTCTGCAGGCGCAACAGCGGTCGCCACTCCCGGTGGCACTGCCGAGACAAGGGAGCTGCCGCTCCCTGATTGGCCGCCCGCTCTCGGATGCGGGATATCCTCTTGGTGAGTGAGCGGGCATCCTGTCTCAAGCCAATTTTAAAGGGCCAACAGCCAAGGAGAGGCAGCCTTGCTGCTGACTTTTGTGCGAGGGGCAGGAACCTACCACTGGCCCAGTGTAAAATTCAGCTCGATGACTCGAAGCCTCCTTGGTGACAGAAAACTGCTGCGCTGGATTTTCACTCAGGGGACAGGAATCAGGACCCAAGAGGGTTTCTGGGTCCCGAACACGGCACCAAGGAGAAACAGTCACTGGTGGGAACTTTGACAGGGCCCGCTCTTAAATGGCATGAAAACAGGTCCCTAAGGGAATGGGCAGGCTATCAAAGCTGGGGGGCCAATTAGAGGCAGACAGGTAGATGGGAACACCACCACCTGGAAGATCCCCTCCAAGTCATTCAACATATTGACTTGGAAATATATCGCCGTTCCTTCACTGTCGCTGGGTCAAAATCCTGGAACTCCCTCCCTAACAGCGCTGTGGGTGTACCTACACCACATGGACTGCAGCGGCTCCAGAAGGCAGCTCACCACCACCTTCTCAAGGGCAACTAGAGATGGGCAATAAATGCTGGCCCAGCCAGCGAAGCCCACATCCCGTGAATGAATTTAAAAAATACAAGCTTCAGAAGAGCACCCAGCTACATTAAAAGGTAACCCATCGCAGAGGGTGCACTGTCTGCACTTACAGCACAGGAACAGGCCATTCAGCCCAGCAGCTCTATGTGGCGTTTATGCTCCATACGAACCTCCTCCTACCCTTCTTCATCCAACCCCCATCAGTATATTCTTCTATTCCCTTCTCTGTTTTGTGGTTATCGAGCCTCCCCATAGAGGGAACTATGCTATCCACCTCAAAAGCTTCTCATAGCAGCACCGGAAGAGAAAACGTTTATAAGGGCTATGGGGAAAGGTTGGGAGGTGTGAGGGTTGGTGGGGTGGAGTGGGACTAGCTAAACTGTTCTTGCAGAGAGATTGCAAATGTTCGACAAGCTGAATGGTCTGGAACCAATCTGTGATTCTATGGATTCTACGGCCGGACTTTTATGCTCCCTCCCCCTCCCCCACAGTGTCATAGCGGGGTGGCAGGTGAGGGAGGGAGGGAGGGTGTAAAATTGGCCACCCTGCCAGCGGCGCTGTTTCTGGCACCCACCCGCCCCTCTTCCCCCACCCAGCCAACCGCCCCACCCAGACCTTCCCACCCCACCCAGCCCTGCCCATCCCACCCAGCCCTCCTCCCCCCACCCTGCCCACCCCTGCTCCAATCTTCCAAGCAGCAGGAGATGGCATGGTTGGCCCACTCACCCCTGGGCCAATTGAGACCCTTAACTGGACAATTCATGGCTACTTAAAGGGCTCCTCCCTCCACAGCTGAGCTTTTCCCTGCATTCCAATCATTCTCCGGGTAAAGATGTTACTCCTGAATTCTCTGTTGAATCTATCAGCGTTGAACCTGGTTCCGGTCTCTCCCACAAGTGGAATCATTTTCTCCACCTCAAACCCCAGCAAAATTTTTCACAATTTTAAAGACCTCCAACAGGACACCTGTCAACTCCCTCTTTCCTCAGATCTAGAATTTAGCCTCTTCAATCATTCCTGGTAGGTCTAACTTCTTAATTCTGGTGTCAGCCCGGTAAATACTTTTTTGCACTTTCTCCATGCGGAGCCTCTATGTCCTTTTTTAGTAAAATGGGGATGCGTTTACAATCCTCCAAGTGTGATTCAGTCAAGATTCTTTAAAACTTGTGCCAGATTCAGCGATACCTACGGAAGGAAGTTTTTTCATGAATAAAGAGGTGTGGAGGGCAGTCATGGGAGTTAAAGTGACAAAACAAAAACAGAATTACCTGGAAAAACTCAGCAGGTCTGGCAGCATCGGCGGAGAAGAAAAGAGTTGACTAGTTCTGTCGAAGGGTCATGAGGACTCGAAACGTCAACTCTTTTCTTCTCCGCCGATGCTGCCAGACCTGCTGAGTTTTTCCAGGTAATTCTGTAGTTCTGTCGAAGGGTCATGAGGACTCGAAACGTCAAATCTTTTCTTCTCCGCCGATGCTTCCAGACCTGCTGAGTTTTTCCAGGTAATTCTGTAGTTCTGTCGAAGGGTCATGAGGACTCGAAACGTCAAATCTTTTCTTCTCCGCTGATGCTTCCAGACCTGCTGAGTTTTTCCAGGTAATTCTGTTTTTGTTTTGGATTTCCAGCATCCGCAGTTTTTTTGCTTTTATCTCTGAGTTAAAGCGACAGTTGTCCGATGATGATGATGGTGATAAACATTGATTGCTGTTCAATGCAACAGTTACATGTAAACATCACAATGACTGTACCGTAAATACTGAAATAAATGCCCAGGTATTTTGCTGAGATTGCACTGACTTCTGGCATAACAGATGTTTCTTCAAGAGCCAAGGCCTGAACTTGACACTTGACGTGGGAGCATGAATCGGCAGGACCGAACACAGGCCTGAAGTCCACCCCTGCCCCCCGTCGGCTCCCGACAGCGATTTCACGCTGGATGGCCGGCGCAAAACGCACTCAGCGGTGGGGGGGAAGGGCAAGGCGCTGAGACAAGTGAGGGTGCGGGCGGGCGGTATCACACAGGTTCCTTGAAAGCCTTACAAGTGCCGTGAAGATGCCTCAAGGAGAGCGGCAGATTTGCTGGAGCCCACAAAAATAAATGCCCCAAACTACCTATAATGACACAACGGACAACCGACAGCAATACTCACAAATCACCAAACCTCAAACATATTCCGGCCTTCTATCCCGGCCCTGGCTGGAGGGTGGTGAGAAAGAGTGAAGGCCGCCTGGCTGATTGGCACGTGCGCCAAGCGTCAAGGCTCAAGGGCAACGTTAAATTGCACGTTTGGTGGGATTAGTTGCCCTCTTAGTTGTCGGCGGGTGCGCTTCCGACTCCCGCCCGCGGACTGTAATAACGCGCGAGGCCGCCATGACGTCGGGATTCAGGCCCGACGTCTCCTCACGCGAGCTCGGCACCCGCTCAAACTCCGTAACATTCTAGGCCATGTGTGGCAACCCTCGGCTTGTTGGGATTTTCCATCAGAACTGAACACAGGGACGCGAAACAGGAGCAGGAGTAGACCAGGCGGCCCTTCAAGCCTGTTCAACACCACCGTGGCTGACTTGGAAGTGGAGGAACAAACAATATGTCTCCCATATATGGGCGGGCACATTGGAATGTTATGCAAATGGCCGGATAGGATTATCCCAAATATTTTCCATCGCTCATGTCCTACAATTCTGGGCCGGCAAGTCCTAGTGTTTCCAACCCTCCAGGGTTTCCCTCGAGCCTTACAGGATTGGGCAATAAATGCTGCTCCAGCCAGTGACCCCCCCCCCCACCCCCCACTCCCCCGCATCCCATCAACAAATACTTAATAATAAAATACATTCAAACCAGAGTTGCCAAACTTAGAGGGACACCCAATCAGCCCTAGTGCTCATTCAGAGGCACAGTGATGAAAACAGAGAAGGCTATTCAAAACTTAAAATCGCCAAATAGTTTTATTTCCCGTTTAAGTAGATAACACCAGCCCATTGGCTGATCTCTGCTATTAGCTTTCCATCCCTTTTGCAACCACCACCACCAACCCCCCCCAACACCGCGCCCCCCCCCCGCCCCACCCCACCGCCCGCCGGCCCCCACCTTCCCCCTCCACCTCTCCCACCACCCCTACAGGTCAAATTCCCAGCGGAAGTTAGAGAACCTTCCTGAAAATGACCCTGAGGATGGACGACCAGCCAAAGTCAAGAACCCCCCCCCACCCCCCACCCCCCACCCCCATGGAGTGAGAGGAAGTCCCATTCTGTTGAGGATGGGCAAAGATTTGGCAAAATAAAATAAAAGAAAGACTTGTATTTATGTGGTCCTTTCCATAACCACCAGACATCTCAAAATGTCACACAGCCACATATAGGTAACCGTGGCAGCCAATTTGTGCACAGAAAGCTCCCACAAGCTGCATGACCAGATAATCTGACTTTGTGATTTGATGGAGGGATAAGTATTGGACAGGACACCGGGATAACTCTTCTTTGAAATAGTGCCATGGGGTATCTTACAACCACCTGAGAGGGTGGACAGAGCCTCAGCTTTAATGTCTCATGTGAAAGATGGCACCTCTGACCGTGCAGGACCTGCACTGGAGTGTCAGCCTATGTTCCTGCTCAAGTCTTGGCGTGGGACTTAAACCTGGTAACTTGTGACTCAGTACTACCAACAGAGCCACAGCTGACACAAAATGTTCATAATATTAACTATAAAGCTTTAGCTTAGGTTATGGCTTGTTATTCATGTTTACAATATACCCAAAATATAAACAATAAATCACTCCAACCTTTCACAGAGCTGTAATCATGAGTTTGTTGGAGACTTGCCACAACATTCATTGCAACAATAGTAAAATTCTAAATAAGGGAATCGCAGTGTAATTTTTTTTTAAAGAAATGAATAAAATTCCCTCTTTTATTTTTAAACTCTGGCAGCTCTGCAATCAGGAATGTTCAAATAAAGCCAGTTAATACCTCTCAACCAAGAAACTTCTTGATCATTCCCAAAACCTGCCAGCAACCAGTCTTGAAAAAATAAACCTTTGCACAAGAGCCACGAATGCCTCGGGACATTAAATGTTTTTAATAAGCAGCATTTTCATGGGTTATTTATCATATAAATCTTCCCTGCAAACAGACACTAAGTAAACAAACCTATAATCAGGAGAAGCTTCTTTACCCAGAGAGTGGTGAGAAGCTGCAACTTGCTATCATATCGGGTAGCTGAGGCGAATAGTATAGATGCATTCAAGGGGAAGATGGATAAGCACGTGAGGGAGAAAGGGTAGAAGGATAAGCTGATAGGGTTAAATGAAGAAAGGTGGGAGAAGACCCTTATGGAAGCAGAAACACCAACAACAGACCATTTGGACCGAAAGCCCAACCGGAGAGGGGACGGATGGAGTGAGCTGTTTTGGCTTGGATAATGTCAAACTCCTTAAGTATTGTTACATTTGCACCTATCCAGGTGAGTGCTAAGTGCTTTATTACCCTTCTGATTTAAGCCTTGTAGATGTTGAAGCAACATTGAGGGATCAGGAGGTGAAAAGCTATGGCTGAATACCTAGTTTCTGCCTTGGACCTATAGACGTTGTACTCATGTGGCTTCTTTAGTTGAGGTCAGTGGTGACTCCTAAGTTGATAATGGCAATGGACATGGTAATGCTGGTGCTGCTGTAAGTGGGGGAGGTGCGTGGGCTTTCTCTTCACAGATTCACAGAATCACAGAATCACACAGTGCAGAAGAGGCCCTTTGGCCCATCGAGTCTGCACCGACACATGAGAAACACCTGACCTACCTACCAAATCCCATTTACCAG
Organism: Carcharodon carcharias; assembly: GCF_017639515.1. NCBI lineage: Eukaryota > Metazoa > Chordata > Chondrichthyes > Lamniformes > Lamnidae > Carcharodon > Carcharodon carcharias. Next base: position 135,532,653 of record NC_054480.1, on the reverse strand, counting down.
CACTTGGCCCATAGCCTTGAATGTTATGACGTGCCAAGTGCTCATCCAGGTACTTTTTAAAGGATGTGAGGCAACCCGCTTCCACCACCCTCCCAGGCATCACATTCCAGACCGTCACCACCCTCTGGGTAAAAAAGATTTTCCTCACATCCCCCCTAAACCTCCTGCCCCTCACCTTGAACTTGTATCCCCTCGTGACTGACCGTTCAGCTAAGGGAAAGAGCTGTTCCCTATCCACCCTGTCCATGCCCCTCAATCTTGTACACCTCGCTCAGGTCGCCCCTCAATCTTCTCTGCTCCAACGAAAACAACCCAAGTCCATCCAACCTCTCTTCATAACTTAAATGTTTCATCCCAGGCAACATCCTGGTGAATCTCCTCTGCACCCCCTCCAGTGCAATCATATCCTTCCTATAATGTGGTAACCAGAACTGCACACACTACTCCAGCTGTGGCCTCTCCAAGGTTCTATACAACTCCAACATGACCTCCCTACTTTTGTAATCTATGTCTCAGTTGATAAAGGCAAGTGTCCCATTTGCCTTTTTCACCACCCCACTAACACGCCCCTCTGCCTTCAGAGATTTGTGGACACACACGCCAAGGTCCCTTTGTTCCTCAGAACTTCCTAGTGTTATGCCATTCATTGAATACGCCCTTGTCAAATTATTCCTTCCAAAGTGTATCACCTCACACTTTTCAGGGTTAAATTCCATCTGCCACTTATCTGCCCATTTGACCACCCCGTCTATATTTTCCTGTAGCCCGAGACACTCAACCTCACTGTTAACTACCTGGCCAATCTTTGTGTCATCCGCAAACTTACTAATCCTTCCCCCCACATAGTCATCTATGTCATTTATATAAATGACGAATAATAGGGTACCCAGCACAGATCTCTGTGGTATGCCACTGGACACTGGCTTCCAGTCACTAAAACATCCTTCTGCCATCACCCTCTGTGTCCTACAACTAAGCCAATTTTGAATCCACCTTATCAAATTACTCTGTATCCCATGTGCATTTGCCTTCTATATAAGTCTCCCATGTGGGACCTTGTCAAAAGGCTTTGCTGAAACCCATATAAACTACATCAACTGCACTACCCTCATCTACACACCTGGTCACCTCCTCAAAAAATTCAATCAAATTTGTTAGGCATGACCTCCCTCTGACAAAGCCATGCTGACTATCCCCAATCCCTGATCTCCTATTTGAGATGGTCATCACTCTATTTATGTGGTGCAAAGTTGCCTGTCACACGTCCCTGACTGAATTTCTCTGTGCCTCCACCTCTGGTAGCTCAGGACATTCCCAATGATGGAGATTGTTACGACTGGTTGAGGAGGAGTGAGCTGGTTCCCCTTCTATTCACCACCACCTCAGCCGGTCACAACAAAGGTTTTAAAATTTATTTTCCACGTAAATATCTTTTCCAATCCAAATGTATTTATTTGTTAATTAGAAGGCAATCAAACCAGGTTTTCTTGAATGAAAGAAAGAGTAAGTTTGTTAGTTACTAAACCAGAGAAAAAATAATAAGTGTGAAGGCACACACACAGATATCAGCAGTAAGAAAGTTAGAGTCCAATAGAAAGTTAAACGAATATATGATTAAGTCCTTTGCTTGTCTTGGAGGCAGAAATTGTTCAACGTTGTGGTCATTGGTAGTTAGTTGGTTTCCTGTAGAATCCTGGAGTTGACTTCAGGTCCACTGAAGACACTCCCTTAGTTTCAGAGAGCCCTCTTCCAGCACTGTTTTTAAATGACTTTGACATTTTGTTTTCCTCCTCCTCCTGATTCTGGTTGGCAGAACTAGTTTTTAAATCTCCTGTCTGTATAAATCCCAGAAAGGAATTTGATTAGCTTGCCTTGCAGTCATTGTTGCAGACCAAGTAATCCCACTTTTTCATCTTTTCATCTCTGAAACTTTTGAAACATTTCAATATATGAATCAACAGGAGATGAGGTTATTTCATCCTACGCAGGGGGTTTTGAATATCTGATGAGTAACTTGCTGGTTAGCAGTTCTTATTGTCTTGATAGAACTACAGCTAATCAAAGTCCGGCACGATTTCCCACCATCATGACAAGATGGAGAGAGTCTGGAAGAGTAGGTGTAATTCTATGAGTTCAACTATGTCAAGCCATTGTTTAACTGGTCTGTACCAATGCTCTTTTACCTTAAGCAGTAAGTGTCCTCCACATGGTGTGGGACTGGTGCAGCTGTGGCAGACTGCTCGAATTGAACAACATTAATGAATCAGTTAGACTTTTGCAACAACTCAGAGACTTTCATTTCTTCAAAACACAACATAGCAGATTTCCATTGCGTTAACCTCACAGCCTCCAGGTTGCACATTTAATACCAGAACCACTAGGCTGCCTTTAGTCTACTTTGCATCCTGATTGATTGATATTGAAAGCCGATATCGCTTTGGAATTCCAATAAGGTGTTACATTAGTGGAAAAATTGTCTCTCGGTTTAACACATGTTATAAACACAGATCTCCAAACATTACTGCCGAAATGTTCCGCTTGCTTAGCAGTGGGCAAGTTTGGCAGCGTGGACAGGCAATTTGGCGAGAAGTCCAAAAATTGGTTTTACGCCGTCATGAAACCAGTTTGTGGATGTCCGCCTCGCACATCAGTGGCTGTTTCTTGCCACCTACCGTCGGGAACTTAATTTGAATGTATTTGCATCTCATCATTGTGCCTGCAGGCCGGAATCATTCCCCCACATCACCTTTACCGCCCATGTTGACGTGACTTCAGAATGGTGTGGTTTATGACTGCCTTTAACAGACGTGCACTTGGTGAGCTGAACTTCGAGTGGAGTTCAAAGGTAGTGTGCACAACCTTGCGCAGTGCTCACAAAGATTGCCTGTAGAACTTCAAGGAAGAGGTGCCGCACAAGTTGCTTTTTCCGACTGGCATTCAGTGCGGTGCCAGGGCAAGGGCTCCAGCGTGGGCGGGGTCGGGGTGGGTGCCAAGGCAGCAGAGCCAGAAGGAAGTATCTACACAAGCACATGTCGGTAGGGGGCTGCGGGTTGGTGGTGGGGGGGGCAGGGGATGGTGGGAAGTGGGAGGGTGAGCAACGCACTTGGAAAAACTTGTCAAAAGGGAGCATCATTCCACAGCTGAGACCATTCAGCAGCAGTTCCATTGACATGCTTGGAGTCCGGCCTCTGAAGCTTTTCTACCCCCTCAAGCAACGCAAAAGCATGGAAGTGCGACCAAATGCTCCAGACCTCTACACCCCTCGGATGCAGACTGCAAGTTAATGTGCTTTGCTGGGGGCAGCAGAACAATTGGATGACTGGGCAAATTGTAGAATCCCCATGTGAAAGGTGGGCATGGCGCGGTCACTGGTGGAGGGGCTCAGAGCCCCTTGCAATGTCTTTATACAGGCTTGGACCAGTGTCCCTCATGGGTCAAGCTAACATCTCAGCCTTGCAGTGCTGGTTAGGAGAATGCCTGCCCCTGAGCTGAGAGCACAGCCTGCAGCTGAGTGGCCAAAGCTGCTGCCAATCGGGGCGGAGGTGGGTGGGGTTTCGGACAGCCATGATGGGCGCCGCACACTGCCATCCAAGTGGTGGCAGGCGTGAAGGGGACTTGTGGCACAGCTGGAGCCAGGGACTTAACCAAGAGAGGTCTGGATGACACATATCTAACCCACGCACCACATTCTTTGATCCTGCTGGAGGAGAACACCAGGATCATGGAGCCTGGTGATTTAACGGTATGCTTCGTGGCTTATAGGGAGCAGAGAAGAAGATGAAGGGGTGGCAGGGCCTGCTGCTCACGCAGCTGAAGATCCACTGAGAGCCGTCGCTCATAGGTGCATCGCTAGACCCAGAGTCAATAGGCAGAGCATGTCATTCCTTCAGGTGACTGAGAACCAGTGTCGCTGAAGATTGCGCAGATCAGAAAAGCCAGGAAGCCAGAGCGCTGGGATTTGCAGCGATGTCTGGTTTCCCACAGGTGCAGGGTGCCATCGACTGCGCTCACGTGTCCCTTAAATCTCTGTGGCAACAAAGCAGTCAGCTACGTCAACCACACTGGCTGCCACTCGCTGGTTGTTCAGCCAGTTTGCAACCACTATAAGCACATCCTACAGATCTGCCCGCAATTCCCAGGGAGCATCAATGACTCTGACGTCCCCAGCAGGTCTCAGATTCTGGAGGGTTGGCTCTTCGGGAGCAAGAGCTGCCCACAGAGGACATGGCTGATGACACCCGAGCGGCGGCCTCAGACTGCAGCACCGCTCATTCCGCAGCCCGGACTTTAGAGGAGCAAACGATTTGCGTTTTGACAATGAGGATCCGGTACCTTGACAGGTCCAGTGGAGCACTGCAATACAGACCCAGAGGGTGTAATGCATTGTCATTGTTTGCTGCGCACTCTAGAACCTGGTGCTGCAACATGGGGGAGGGCCTGTCTGAGGAGGAGACAGAAGAGCTGCACGTCTCCTCCGATGAGGAGAACATTGAACGGGATGAGGGTGATGATGTCCTAGAAGTTGAGAGTGCCAGCGATGAGGTCATCGCATTGGTCAGATGAGGCAGGCTCGCTCGGTAGGCCCTAATAGCCACAAGAATTGTGGAGGATGATGATGAGATGAGGTGAGGACAGTCCTGACATCCTCATCTTGCATCTGTGAACACTTGATTCCTGTGTGGCTGTTGGCAGTGCACATACCCTCAGTGCTCAGGCTCATGTCATGGAGACCTTAATAGTCATAAGATTCCCGGAGGATGATGACAACATGCAGTGAGGACACTCCATAAATCTTCACATGGCCTCTGTGAACGTCTGATACTTGTCTGGCTGATGGTAACTCGCCTGTGCTCTGTAATCAGGATCATATCATGGAGGCGCAGCCGTGAAATTTAAATACGCCTGATCCTTTGGCAACCTTCAGCCCCTGTAACCTTCAGGGCCACACCGTCACTGGACACAGATGCTGAAGAGATGGGGGACCAGCCCCACTTCAAAGGTGCTGAGAGCACACAGAGAGAATGACAGAACTCATACGGTTGCCCACAACATCCTGGCAGCAATGACAAGCACCGTCGTGGTGCAGGTATCAGTAATGTTTCCAGTGAGTGTGAAGCTGGACCATCACTTTGTTCTGAAGGTTACACACTGTACAGGGAAGAGGCCCTGGACTGAGTCACCTGCCTTTATCTTGTGCACGAACCAAGGTTTCACATCTGAGTGACACGAACACTGCTCATCATAACAAGGAGCCACAGGCAGGGAGACATTCTTGGGAGTTTATTTACAATAATGAACATTATGTACAAGTGATTAATACCCATGCCCAGGCTGTGCAACTACATCTACCTAACCCTGGCGCTGTGTCTTTATGCTCCCCTAACATCACAGCGGAGGTGGAGGCAGCCTGTTGACCTCTATCCCCTGTCTATGATGACCTTGGCGAGTGCCCTCTGGAAAGCCGAGACCTGGAGGGCCCCAGCGTGCTTTGGGTGTCCTGCTGTGTGACAGGTGCACCCTCCACGGCCTGTGGAGCTGGAATTGCTGGGGTCACAGGGAGAGGGGACTTGGATCGGCCATTCCTGGAATCACCTGGCTGGATGACACCAGGGAGTCGAACTGTTGGCCCTCCTCCCTATGGGTGCCCGATGGCCCCTGGCTGACTCCATGAGGAGAATGGGAAGCTGGAGTGAGATCGAGCTGCCCTGCACCCCTCTCGCATTGATACTGTTGGAGGCCAGCTATGGCATCAGCGCTGGTGTTCAGCCCGCGCAGCAGTGCAAGACCGATGCCCTGGACCAAGGTCTCCACCCGCTCTCTCCTTGCCTTGACTGAAATTCAGTGTGGTTATGAGAATCCAGTAACAAATCCTCATCTCAAAATAACTCATCTTCATTTGGAAACCTGAGAAGCTGAGATGAAAGAGAGATCCATACATACATGTGAACATACAAATTAGGAGCAGTAGTAGGCTACCTGGCCCCTCAAGCCCGCTGCACCATTCAATAAGATCATGGCTGATCTGACTGTAACCTCAACCCCACATTCCTGCCTACCCCTATAACCTTTCACCCCCTTGTTAATCAAGAAGCTACCTAGCACTACCTTAAAAATAATCAAATGCTCTGCTTCTGCTGCCATTTGAGGAAGAGAGTTCCAAAGACACACTATAAAGACAAAATTTCCACTCATCTCTGTCTTAAATGAGTGTCCCCTTATTTTTAAACAGTTATTCCTGGTTCTACATTCTCCCACAAGAGGAAAAATCCTCTCCACATCCACCCTGTCAAGTCACCTCAGAGTCTTAAAGGGCATTAATTCCACTCTGCTTTCCTCCACACTGAAGCTCCTTTGAAAAGAACTTCAAGAAATGTAATGTGACTATTGATCGCAGGAACACCAGGTCAACAGTGTTAAAACCCTTTGAAATTTATCCTTTTTTATAACATTTTCATATTGGTCAACAGGTGTTTTTTACCCTTAAATGTCAACCTCTGCAGAGAACCTATTTGTTATGTCCTTCATGTGCATGTGTATATGTGTTGTATGTGTGTGTGTGTTGGGATTTAAGGGGATATATAGTTACACTTCTGGATTACAAATTGTATGTTTACCAGGTTTTGCAACTTGTTTCTTAAAAAGTAGTTTTGTTTCATAATAAATCAATCATTCTGAGTTTATTGAAAAATTAAAATCGCTTTTATCGTGGGTGTAACAATGGTGGAAGTAAACAATTAGCCATTTGGGCGAGTGAATTAAACAATTACACTTATGGAGCAACCTGTGGGGTAGTGCAGTTAGAGAAACTGCGCACTCCTCCCGTCCCAGTCATAACACGTGCCAATGCTTGGCTAGAGGGCATCCCCAAATTATGAGACGTGGTCGGACCACAATTACCTTACTTTCACGAAGATCACGGTGGCACAAGAAAATGAAGGTGCAGATGTCTGATAATGAAGGGTTAGAATGAAAGCATTACAGAGACCAGGAGTGATGAGATCCACTGGCCTCAGTAAAGATTTAGATTAACGCCGCTGCTTTTTGCCTAAGACCATAAAACAGAAAGCTTGTGTGTGTTTGATGTTGAGCAGTTCTGTGCCGGTTATCTCCAGATCCGATAAGCAAAGCCTCCTCGCAGGATGTGTTATAAAATACCAAATAACTGTTTATGTTTCTTCGGTAGCCTTTGAACCTGTAGATCACCCATTTCAGTCTTTATCAGTTTGTCTCTGAACTGTTAAACAAGGCAGGCTGTGGCAGAGTGGAGTAATTAGTCTTTTCATCCAGATGTATTTATGCTCTGGTTGTAGATAGTAAATGTTTTTTAGCAGTTGGCATCAAAAAATAAAATTGAAATGACTTCAGAATATTTAAAGCCAGAACTTTATGCTCCCCACCACCCCCACCCCCAGCCCCTCTAGCAGCAGGTACTGAGGCAGGAGGAGCGTGAAATTGCACCAACGGGATTCCCTCCGAAATCCCGCCCACCCTGACCTCGCAGCGATTTTACGCTGGGGAGGCAGGGCCTCAGGTGGGGAGCCCACCCTGGCTCCCAAGTTGAGGCCCTTAAATGACCAATTGATGGCCATTTACGGGCTGTTTCCTGGCCTGCCTCAAATTTTTAGGCTGGCGGTAGATGAAAACTTAGAGGGGGAAGCGCAGAAACAAAGAAAGTTTGGTCTCAGTGGGGAAGAAGTGGGTGGGTGGCTCCGTCAGAATCCGACTTCTGATTGGGGACGCCCTCCCTTTAAGGCTCAGTGACTTCCAGAGCTCCCTTCCACCACCCGCACCCCCCCACCACCCCCGGCCACCGCCTATTGCCTGAGGCGCCAATCGCATCCCTGCCGGCCCCCCCAGCCTTCCCTACCTTCCCTGCCCTGGGACCCCTGACGCTTCCCTTTCATCTCCGGTTCCTGGGACTTAGTCTCAGGCAGCTCCATGCAGTGCCTCTTCCGGCCACTGCAGCGCTGTTGCTGGAGGGATTGGAGAACCAATCTGATTGGCTGGCAGCTCTCCAAGGTGGGACTTCCACCTGAGTGAGGGGCTGAAGTCCTGCCTTGTGCCAATCAGTGCTGGTTGGAGAGTAAAATGGTAGTGGGGCTGTCGGAGTCAGTGGGGATGTGCGCCCTGCTGAATCTTTAGATGGCAGGAGCCATTCCCCAGCCATCCTCAAAATTCAGGCCATAATTTTTTTCTCTGTTTTTCCCTGATTTCCTTTATGAACTCACAACCTTCTAAGAGTTGAGAATGCTACTGTCAGTTCTTGCTCCTTAGCCTGCAATCAAAAGGCCATGTGTTCAAGTCCCACTCAATTCTAAACGTCATTTAAGAATAACCCGGACTGCAGTTGAAGGAATGCTGCATTGTTGGAGGTGCTGTCTTTCGGGTTGAACGCTAAGGCCCAGAGCAGAAATAGGAGAATACCCAGCTCTGTGAACCTGACCTTTACGGCGGCCCACAATGCTGATTTTCGGGTAGCGGGCTGGATTAGGAATCGGGCCAAACCGCCCTGGAACGTGTGTGGAGGCTGATGGGTAGCGAGGCGAGCTGGCCGGAAAGCCTGCCTCTGTGGTCCTGCACCGTGTTGAATTGCATTTAAAAATTATTAAAGCAGAAACAGACCTCCAGCCATCACCCTTCAACTCACTCACCTCCCGATACACTCCCAATGCCCCACCCACGCCAAGCTATGCCACCTCAAGCCCCCCCCCCCCCACACCCCCCACTCCCCATGACCCCCTCTGCTATCCAAATAAACCCACCAACTTCAGAACAGCTCTTGGAAAAACTCAGCAGGTCTGGCAGCATCGGCGGAGAAGAAAAGAGTTGACGTTTCGAGTCCTCATGACCCTTCGACAGAACTGAAGTTCTGTCGAATGGGTATGAGGACTTGAAACGTCAACTCTTTTCTTCTCCGCTGATGCTGCCAGACCTGCTGAGTTTTTCCAGGTAATTCTGTTTTTGTTTTGGATTTCCAGCATCCGCAGTTTTTTTGTTTTTATCAGAACAGCTCTTACCTGGTCTAATATGCACACACCAGGCTTTGCACTCCCTGCCAACCAAGGTCCCACTTCAGTGGAAGCAGCTGATGATTTAAATGCCCAGCTGTCTCCATGAAATGCAAGAATCCCAGCCCGCTTCCAGTGCCGCTCCTGCGAGAATAGGAAATGTGGTGTTTGGGTGTGGGACTCACCTGTCACTTAGGCTGATTTGCCATTTTCAGCTCTCCATCATGGTGAAAATCTGAGTCTAAATCAAAGCCCTGGGCGCATGTGTAGCTGGGTGTCAGAGACCCTCCAGTGATGTCTGAATTTGAGTACTGGAAATATCCTGGTAAATAAACATTTATCCCTCAACTGACCGATTAATTGACCAGCTGTCTCATTTCTGCTCACTGGACCTATATTCTCTGAGTTTAACAGAATGAGAGGCTATCTAATTAAAACCTATAAAATTCTGGGAGGTCTTGATGGGGTAGATGCTGAGAGGCTGTTTGCCCCCGGCTGCAAGGTCTAGGACTAGAGGGGGGGTCACTGGCCAAAGTTTTGCCAAATCACAGGTTGCCCCATCCCAGGGGCCAAGAGCATGTTCCGAACGCCTGCCAATGGATAGCAGGGCACTGGGTGCCATTTTACCAGCAGAGGCCCACCTCTCAGAGCTTCAGGCCCAACAAGAGAGCCAGCAGTTTGTCCACGTCACTGATAGAGGTGCCTGATGCTGGGACTGAGGGAAGAAAGAAAAAGAGAGCATTTTCATACTAGGCTACCCTGCAAGGCCAGTTAAGTTTTTGTATTTGACGTGCCAGAGCTATGCCGGCAGGCAGCTCCCCCAGTGATCGGAGGGATGAACGCTCCAGCAGCCATTGCCACCAGGGGCAATGAATCAGACATTAGGGAAGCACCCTCCCTGCTGGGGGAATGCCACAGTTAACCGGGTTGGTCTCGTCACTCAGCCGGAGCCTGTCCCGAGGCTGATAAACTGCCAGCGATAGCGGGAAATTGCTATAAATTGGCCAATTAATTGGTTTAATTGCCGCTTGTCTCAGGTTTGCAGAGCACAGCATGGCTGGCGTTTCCGCTATTGAGAATACCCCATGGCGGAGAGAAGGCATTGGCCTCCCCTCCTGATGCCTCCCGCAGCCATGTTACATGGCTAACCACCTCCCGGCCCATCTCCAGAGGGTTGGTAAAATTCAACCCCCGGGTCATTTAGCATAAGGAGAATTTTCCTCAGCTAGAGGGCCATGAGTCTTTGGAACTCTCCATCACAGAGAGTTGTGTACGTTCCAACATTGAATATTCATGACTGAGATGGAGAGATATTTGAGACACTGATGAAATGGAATGGCATGGTGATAGGACAGGAAAGTGGGTTTTAAGTAGAAGATTAGCCATGAACTTAATGAATGGTGGAATAGGCTTGGGGGACATGGCTTACTGCTGCTCTTATTTCTTATCTTCTTGTGTGGGTAAATAGGCAGCTGTGTTTGCCTCCAAAACAAAAGGGAATTAGCTCTTCCCACATCAAAAAGAAAAGAGTTGGAGACCGTTTAAAATGGAGTGTCGCTATTGCCCACTTTATTCGCACTAATTCCCAACTTTAACAATGGCTGGACATCTGGATAATAACTACTTATTCTGCATGCATCTAGAATCCAGATAAAAATCAATCAAAAATGCTTACTTGCGTTTTAGCTTGGTAATGCAAAGCTGATCCCAATTCCCACAGGAATTCTTGCAGATAAGCAAGAATGTGGACAGTCCTTTGCTGGGCGTGCTTTTCCAACTTGATAGCCATCTCTTCTGTCTTCAGTGACTACATCTCTCTGTCTAGCCTTGGCTCCCCCTCAGCCCAGAGAGAAAGATTGTCAACAAAGATGCAGGAGAGATAGGTGTGAAGGTGGAAGACAATACCTAGAGAAGGAATGTGATGTTCAGAGAAGATACAGCAAAGGCCAAGTTCTGTCTTTCAGATAGTTACATTTAGCCATGTTAAAGAATAGGGTATATCTTGAACCATTGCAACTTAGCAATTTTTTGAATTGTTGTCGGAGTTGGTTGAGAACAGGCCTAGCAAACAAATTCAATTTGAACTCCATCAATAACAAAGTGTCAAAAAAGACACTTTTTTACTTGTAGTATTACAGATAATAACATGCCCGAGCCTTCCACACACATAAACCCTAATGAAGTATTTTAATGTAATCAGTATTTTTTTTTATCTTACAGAAGCTGACTTCAATCTTGAGAGCTGTTCAGATCCCCAGGTCTCACATTTGGTTTCAGGTTTCTCTCCAGGATAAGCTGTCACCCAGTGAAACTGGAGTTTAAGAGGAGAAAAAAATACATGCATTTAAAACGAAACTTTGGCAGATCTATGTTGGACACAGATTCAATCATAATTTTCACTGGCTCAATATTTGCAGGAAAGGAAATTGAAGGGTTTTGGCGAAAGAGCAGAGGGAGTGGGACTAATTGGCGAAATCTTTCAAACAGGCACGATGGTCCAAATAGTCTCTCCTCCTGTGCTGTACGGTTCCATGGGTCTATGATCTCCTGTGGCATTGTTCATGGTAAGAGGATTACGTTGTTTGTGTAGTGACAGGCACATTATACCATGAAACTTCCACTTTATCCAGCAGTATGTTTTGAACATGTCGAAGTGGTGAAAGATATTTTCAACTGGTTATTGTAACAGATGTTCATTCAGTCAGCACATGCTCTGCTCACTGGCAACTGAATGAAAACCTCACTGTAAACAGTGCCAGTGAGTGGAGTGCTTGCCAACTGTACAGCCAGGTGTTGAATAGCCAGCTAGTATTAAATGGGCCGAGAGAGTCAGAACATGGAATTTTAAACATCTCACTGATTAAATTAAGAACTGCTTCTCACGACTCATCCTCTCTCTCTCTCTCTCTCTCTCTCTATACAATGCCCCTTCTATATATCGGATAGAGAAATGTCACATGGATATATATTAATTACTTGCACACAATATAAGTACCTGCATTTTGAGACTATAACCTAATTAAGAAATGAAATGTGCTGCTAAATGCATCAACTTGTGGAATATTAATAAACAAAACATAATCAAATTAACGGTGGAGTAAGGAGTGATCTAACTGAGGTGTTTAAGATAATTAACAGAGTATATAGATTAGAGAGAAATGATTCCCCCTGGTGGCAGAGTTCAGAACAAGGGGACATAGCCTTAAAATTAGAGCGAGACTGTTCAGGAGTGATGTCAGCACTTCTTCACACTAAGGGCAGTAGAAATCTTTCTCCCCCAAAAAGCTGTCGAGGCTGGGGGGCCAATTGAACACTTTAAAACATATTGTTTGATCTTTATTAAGCAATGGATACAGAACCAGTTGGAAAATGGAGTTAAGATGCAGGCCAACTATGATCTAATTGAACAGTGGAATAGCTTGAGGGAATCCTATTTCCGTGTTCCTAACTCCCTGGTTATAGAAAACCACACAGATGAACACTGCAGCTATATTCCTTTACATTAACTGACTTTCTGGTCATTCATATGCTACCGAGCAACAATCTCTGGCTGGACTGTTTTGTACTGTGGGCTACAGTTTTAAAATACAATACCACAGAGACACAAAAGCTTGGTCAACAAGGTAGATTTTAAGGAGGGTCTTAATGGAGGAGAGTAGATAACTTCAGAACTTGACACCTGGACAGTGGAGGGTATGGCCACCAGTAGTAAGTGAATTGAGTGGGAGAGGCACAAGATGGAAAACCCAGAATGCCTCTAGGATTGTAGTGCAACTGGTAGCAAGACTGTGGAGGAACTTGAACAAAAGGATGAGAATTTGAAAGTAGAGTACCAATGTGGATCAGCTGAGCAAACGAATGATGGACACATTCAAGATGCCATGGGGTTAAGATCCAGAACTGCAGAGTTTTGGAAGTTTATAGAAAGTGCAGGACAGGAGGTCAACCAGGAAACCATTAAGAATTGTTGAGTCTGGAGGTGGCAAAGGCATGGATCAGCTTAAGCAGAGCTTTGGCACATTATCACCACCACCTTCCCAAGGGCATTTAGGGATGCGCAATAAATTCTGGCCTTGCCACTGATGCTGTCATCCCAGGAACGAATTAGAAAAAGCTTCCCAAGATACAGAGTGTTATAGGAAAGCATCATATGGTGTCCAAGGTTGAGGTGCGCATCAGTGATGATCTAACTGAATGATAGAACAGGCTTGAGGGGTTAACTAGGGCCTACTTCTGTTCCAATGTTTCCATATAACAAAACACTTCAAGGGAGAATGGTTTTTTGTTGACTGAATATAAAACTGATCCAAACTGGAAAGAGAGAACGTATTTCTTATGAAAATCTGCACAATAATTCTTTGACCTATGCAGCTAGCCATGATGGTATTTAAGTTGCTGACAATTCACTGTTGTCTTTCATCTGTCTTCAATTATGCCTGATTAAATCCAGCTGTTGAGTTTGACAGCCTGCACACTTTCCATCCAACATGTGCCTTATGCCCCATTACTCGAACGACAATTGGCAAATGATTGATTGTAGGCCCAAGGCAAATTAAAGATAATAACGTAATGTGCATTTCTGCAATATGCTCTATAATTTCACAAAAGCCAGACCTTTCCAAGACTGTTTGTTTCTTTCTGTTTTTTTTATATTTGGTTGTGGTACATGAGCATCCTGTACAAGGGGAGTAATTATTGCCCATCCCTCATTGCCCTTGAGGAATTGATGGTGAGCCATTTTCTTGCACTGTTGAAGTCTGCATGGTGTAGGTGCTCCACAGCGCTGTTAGGCAGGGAGTTCAGGATTTTGACCCCAGCGGAGGTGAAGGGACGGCAAAGCAGCTCCAAGTCAGGGTAGTGTCTGATTTGGAGGGGAGCTTGTAGGTCAAGGCGTTCACATTTTCCTGCTTTCCTTTGTTCTTCTAGGAAGTAGAGGTTGTGAATTTGAAAGAGTCAATAGAAGAAGCCTTGGCGAATTGCTGCAGTGCATCTTGTAGATGGTACACACTGCCGTCGTGGTTCGCCGGTGATGGAGGGATTAAATGTTTGAGGTGGTGGATGTGGTGCCAATCAAGTGGGCTACTTTGTCCTGGATGGTGTCAAGATTCTTGTGTGTTATTGGAGCTGCCCTCATCCAGGCAGGTGGAGAGTATCCCATCACACTCCTGACTTGTGCCTTGTAGATGGTGGACAGCTGGGAATTTAGGAGGTGAAATATTGAATAGTGGGATTCAAACCCGGGACGCCACAGAATTCCCAGCCTTTGGCCTGCCCTTATAGTCAGAGTATTTGTATGTCTGGTCCAGTTAAGATTCTGATCAATGGTGACCTACAGGATGTTGATGGAGGGGGAATTCAACAATGGTAATGCCGTTGAATAAGGGAAGGTGGTTAGATTCTCTCTTGTTGGAGCTGGTCAATAGCTGGCACTTTTCTGGCATGAATATTACAGTATTTGCCACTTCTCCAAGCCTCAATGTTGTCCAGGTCTTGCTGCATGTGGACACAAACTGCTTCAATACCTGAGGAATTTCAAATGGGACTGAACTCCGTGCAATCATCAGTGAAAATCACTGCTTCTGACCATATGATGGAGGGAAGGTCATTGCTGAAGCAGCTGAAGATGATTGGGCCTAGGACACTACCCTGAGGAACTCCTGCAGTGATGTCCAGGGACTGAGAGGATTCACCTTCAGCAACAGGTGGAGTTATAGTGATATCATCACTGGATTAATAATCCAGAGATTCAGGTAATGCTCTGGCAACCCAGGTTTGAATCCCACCATTAAATAAAAATCTGGAGTTAAAGTCTAATGATGACCATGAAACCATTGTCATTGCCGAATGCCCTTCAGGGAGAGAAATCTGCTGTCCCTACCTGGTCTGGCCTACATGTGACTCCAGACCCACAACAATGTGGTTGACTCTTAAATGCCCTCTGAAATGGCCTAGCAAGTCACTCAGTTGTATCAAACCAGTAAAAAGTCTCAAAGGAATGAAACCAGATGGACCACCCGGCATTAACCTAGGCACTGGAAACGACAACGGCAAACTTGGGCTAATGCCAAAATTGAGAGAGCTGCCTCACAGACTAGTCAAGCAACAGCCTGACATAGCCACACTCATGGAATCATACCTTACAGACAATGCCCCAGACACCACCATCACCATCCCTAGGTATGTCCTGTCCCACCGGTGGTGGCACAGTGTTATACAATCGGAAGAGAGTTGCCCTGGGAGTCCTCAACATCGACTCCAGACCCCATGAAGTCTGATGGCACCAGGTCAAACATGGGCAAAGAAACTTCCTGCTGATTACTACATACCCCCAACCACAGCCGATGAATCAGTGCTCCTCCATGTTGAACATCACTTGGAGGAAGCACTGAGGGTCGCAAGGGCATAGAATGCATTCTGCGCTGGGGAACTTCAATGTCCATCACCAAGAGTGGCTCTGCAGCACCTCTACTGGCCCAGCAGGGTGAGTCCTAAAGGACATAACTGCTAGACTGGATGTGCGGCAGGTGGTGAGGGAACAAACAAGAGGGAAAAACATACTTGATGTATCCTCACCAACTTGCCAACAGATGCATCACTCCATGACTGTATCAGTAGAAGTGACCACCGCACAGCCCTTGCGGAGACAAAATCCCATCTTCACGTGTTGTGTGGCACCTACCACCGTGCTAAATGGGATAGATTTCGAACAGATCTAGCAGCTCATGACTGTGCAACCATGAGGCACTGTGGGCCATCAGCAGCAGCAGAATTTACTCAGGCACAATCTGTAACATCATGGCACAGCATATCCCCCACTCTACTATTACCACCAAGCCAATGGATCAACCTGGTTCAATGAACAGTACAGGAAGGCATGCCAGGAGCAGCACCAGGCATACCTAAAAATGACGTGTCAACCTGGTGAAGCTACAACACAGGACTACTTGAGTGCCAAACAGCATAAGCAACGAGTGATAGACAGAGCAAAGCGATTCTACAACCAGTGAATCAGATCTAAACTCTGCAGTCCTGCCATATCTAGCCGTGAATGGTGGTGGACAGTTAAACAACTCACTGGAGGAGGAGGGTCCACGAGTATCCCCATCCTCAATGATGGGGGAGCCCAGAACATCAGTGCAAAATATAAAGCTGAAGCATTTGCTCCAATGTTCAGCCAGAAGTGCCGAGTGGATGATCCATCTTGGCCTCCTCCCCAGGTCCCCAGCATCACAGATGCCAGTCTTCAGCCAATTCGATTCAATGTGATATGAAGGTATGACTGAAGGCACTGGATACTGCAAAGGCTATGGGTCCTGACAATGTCCCAGCAATAGTTCTGAAGACTTGCACTCCAGAGCTTGCCAAGCCCCGAGCCAAGTTGTTCTAGCAAAGCTACAACACTGGCATCAACCCAGCAACGTGGAAAATTGCCGAGGTATGTCCTGTACACAAAAAGCTGGACAAATCCAACCTGGCCAATTACCGCCTCATCAGTCTACTTTCCATCATCAGTAAAGTGATGGAAGGAGTCATCAAGATTGCTATCAAGTGGCACTTGCTTAGCAATAACCTGCTCACTGATGCCCAGTTTGTGTTCCGCCAAGTCACTCAGCTCCTGACCTTGGTTCAAACAGGGACAAAAGAGCTGAACTTCAAAGTTGAGGTGAGAGTGGCTGCCCTTGACATCAAGGCCACATTTGACCAAGTGTGACATCAATGAGCCCTAGCAAAACTGGAGTC
Organism: Carcharodon carcharias; assembly: GCF_017639515.1. Taxonomy (NCBI): domain Eukaryota; kingdom Metazoa; phylum Chordata; class Chondrichthyes; order Lamniformes; family Lamnidae; genus Carcharodon; species Carcharodon carcharias. The sequence goes on along the minus strand of NC_054480.1, from coordinate 135,515,905 downwards.
AGTGGGAATCGGGGGAAAATTCACCACTGGTTGGAGTCATACCTAGCAGAGAGGAAGATGGTTGTGGTTGTTGGAGGTCAGTCACCTCAGTTCCAGGGCGTCACTACAGGAGCTCCTCAGGGTAGTGTCCTCAGCCCAACCATCTTCAGCTGCTTCATCAATGACCTTCCTTCCATCATAAGGTCAGAAATGGGGATGTTCGCTGATGATCGCACACTGTTCAGCACCATTCGCAACTCCCCAGATATTGAAGCAGTCCATGACCAAATGCAATAAGACCTGGACAATATCCAGGCTTGGGCTGAAAAGTAGTAAGTAACATTCACGCAACACAAATGCCAGGCAATGACCATCTCCAACAAAAGCGAATCTAACCATTGCCCCTTGACTTAAATGGCATTGCCATCGTTGAATCCTCCACTATCAACGTCCTGGGGGTTACCAATGACCAGAAACTGAACTGGACTAGCCATATAAATACTGTGGCTACAAGAGCAGGTCAGAAGCTAGGAATCCTGCAACGAGTAACCCACCTCCTGACTCCCCAAATCATGTCCACAATCTACAAGGCACAAGTCAGGAGTGTGATGGAATACTCCCCGCTCGCCTGGATGAGTGCAGCTCCCACAACACTCAAGAAACTTGACACCATCCAGGACAAAGCAGCTCACTTGATCGGCATCACATCCACAAACATTCACTCCCTCCACCACCGACGTACAGTAGCAGCATTGTGTACCATCCACAAGATGCACTGCAGGAATTCACCAAGGCTCCTTAGACAGCACCTTCCAAACCCATGACCACTGCCATCTAGAAGGACAAAGGCAGACAGGTAGATGGGAACACCACCACCTGGAAGTTCCCCTCCAAGCCACTCACCATCCTGACTTGGAAATATATCGCCGTTCCTTCACTGTCGCTGAATCAAAATCTTGGAACTCCCTCCCTAATGGCACTGTGGGTGTACCTACGCCACATGGACTGCCTCAGTTCAAGAAGGCAGCTCACCACCACCTTCTCAAGGGCAATTAGGGATGGGCAATAAATGCTGGATTAGCCGGCAAAGCCCACATCCCTTGAATGAATAATAAAAAAAAAACAGCCATTTTCCATTGTGCTCTGTGTGACTCCAACCAGTAGAGAGATTTTACGTGGTTCCCATTGCATCCAATTTTGCAAGGGCTCCATGATGCCACACTCAATCCACTGCTGTCTTGATGTCAAGGGCAGTCTCTCTCACCTCTGGAATTCAGCTCTTTTGCACATGGTTGGACTAAGACTGTAATGAGGTCAGGGGGCAAGTGATTCTAGCTGAAGGCAAACTGATCATCAGTTGGGATGGTTATTGATGCGTAAGTTCTAGTTGATAGCTCTGTCAAATACACCTTCCACCGCCTTGCCAATGATTGAGATCAGAGGCTCTGTGGTGACGGTCAGGGTGGAGGTGCCAACTTGCAGGGGTTTTCCCAGCAGGGTACACTGACCTCCGGAGATAGATGTAAAGGCACTTCTCGCCTGGATCTGGCAGCCTTCACTTAGATATAACTGCTGAGTTTCCCATGGCTCAGGAAGCTCTGCCAACCACGGTCGAATAGCTGGATAACAATGAAGCTCGCAGCCTCGCTATCATATTAAAGTGTCCGCCCGTCTCCTCGCAGTGAGCTGGTCATCAGCCTGCCTTCCCGCCTCAGATAAAGCTGCAACTGGTGGGTTTGAGGCGTGTTTGGGTCGGAATTTTAATTTTTAAGACTTTAACACCCCCCCACCACCGCACCCCCCCCCCCGCCCCCACTCAACCCAAAGCCACCTTTTTTTTTTAGAGATCCCCTCGTTGCCTCAGTTTTCGCTGAAGAGGTTAACAAAGAGGAAAGGGCAACAGTAGAAGCCATCAAGAGGGATATTAAAAGTTAAGATAGAACGAAAGGAGATGCTGGTCAAGCCGCCAAAATTTAAGGAGGATAACGGCCTGAATCCAGATGCATTGCATCCACAAGGAAATCGCAGAGGCACAATAAGTGTAGCTACAAATTCAGTAGACAAAGGGATATTGTTAATGGAATGGTGAATAGCAATTGAAACTGGAAGTAGCCCTGACCCAAGCAATTAGATCGGTTAGTTTAATATCAGACAAGAACATGTATTGAACTCTTTGCTAAAAGATCAGGTAGCAACAGATCTAGAAATGGTGAATATAATGCATTTCTAACAGAAAGGTGATGCTTATAACTAAGCGATTTGAATCCTTTGAGTTAACAGTAAATAAAGCAGTGGAGTGAATGTGCAGTGGCTGTCGTTACATTGTCAAATGTGATAGCTGCTATGTCAGAAACTGAGAGGGCGTATAGTATAGTATGATATTCACAAAAAGATCCTTGTGGTTCATGACCTCATGTTTATAAAGAAATAGTCCTCATTTGGACATAGGTCCATTCTTTATCCAGAATATCCATCATGCAGAGGGTTAACACGAAGCTTCTTGGTTAAACACAAAAATGTGTTGGTTTACTGTTTTTCTGTGCACAGCTCACAGCTGTTTCCTTTATCTCCAGCAACCAGTGAATTTTCCATTGAGTAATTATCAAATGGATACATTTGGCTAAACCTGGCGATACATTCCATGATTACACCGAGCATGCAGCAACAATCCCCTAGGATTGTGACACTCACACTGGGCAGTAGGATGGAATCCAATATGATTATTTGGAGTGTAATGAATTCAGGGACTGAACATTGCAATCTCAGCTTGAACTTGTGCTATTTGGGCCATGGCTGAATATGCAACCACTTTTCAAGCAAAGTCCAGCTGTGGATTTGAACAGTGCCCGTGAAGCAGCTGGAGAAATGCGTGAGGAAGCTCTAAGTATCCTATAGCTCCAGCCCTGTGAAATAGCCACATTCTTATCATTTGTGTTCAGATGCCTCCTGCCCAAAAATGACTATTGTGGTTATTAGCGGATGAGTTTTTAACTTGCTTCTACAGCATTCCATTACTGGCCATTGTACCTGTGTTAACCCACAGTTAGCAGTCTAGCTTAAAATAAGCAGTTTAGCGCTTGTCTTAAAATACAAGAGGAATCATATCTGGCCATGTCAATATCCTCCCCTAGTATTGTCAAAAATAATACCGCAGGCTTAGAAGTAAGTGTATTTTTGTTAGCTAAGGGTATCAGGGGATATGGAGAAAAGAAATGGATAAACTGGGTTCAGGTACAGTTCAGCTATGAGCTAACTGAATTGCAGAACAGGCTGGAGTTGCTGAATAGCCTCCTCCTGTTCGTAATAGTTTTCGTGTTATCCAGGCTGTGCAGTAATGAGACACTTTGCTTCTGATTTACTGTAAGACACAGCATATAAGTTGCATGAGTCCAAATGCTGGCCCATGATATTTAGTTGGAATGAAGTGTGATTTGTCTTCCCCCTGAATGTAAGATTCCCTCTTGTGGCAAGCGACATGTTCTGTACTTTAATAAAGCAATCAGGTTACCGAAGCAGCTGGAGCAGAGGCATCAACAACTTAGGAGCAGAGGGAACAGCTGTGTGGAAGGGGAGGGGTGTGACAGAGAAAAACCGGGTGGGAGGAAGGGATGCTCATGTGAAGTCGCGTGCCCTTTCACACGTTGGACGGAATTGTCCAGTTCTGTTGGCGGCAGGAGTGAGTGGACAATGTGGCGAGAAGGTCAAAAATGATCATCCGCTCCATGTGTCAATGGTGGGCCGGGTTTCTCACCGCTGCACATCGGGAACCCGATTTCAATACTTTAGAATCTCATTATCAGCGCTGATCACCAGAATCACCCCTCCCCCAACTCCCCCCCCAACGTCAAATTTACCGCCCACGTCTTTAAAAGGAGTGCCCTTGGCGACCTGAACTTCGAGGAGAACGCGGAGGTGAATTCCCGGCTGACTTTCAGTGCAGTGCTGGGGCAAGGGCTGCTGTGCGGGGCAGGCCGGTGGGAAGGGGTTGGGGGGTGTTGCATGCGGGGGCAAGGCAGCACAGATTGAAGGAAATACGCTGGGGTGAGGGAAGCGGCCACGCACTTGGAAAAGCTTGTCAACAGTGAGCATTCCTCCGCAGCTGAGACCGTTCAGCTGCAGCTCCATTGCCGTGCTTGGAGTGGGGCCTCTGAAGCTTTTCTGCCCACTCAAGCCACGTATAAGTGTTACCAAATGCTCCAGAACTTTTCACCCCTTGGGCACAGACAGCAAATTAATGTGCGTTTTACAGGGCAGCTGTGGAATTGGCCGATTGGGAAAGTTGTAGAATCCCCTTGCGAAAGGTGGCCATGGCGCAGTCACTGCTGGAGGGGCTCACGGACCCTCGCAATGCCTTTATCAAAATTTGAACCAGTTTCCCTCATGATTCAAGCTAACGGCACAGCCTTGCAGTGCAGCTTAGGAGAATGCCTGTGTCTGAGCTGAGAGCACAGCCTGCAGTCCAATGGACAAAGCTGCTGCCAATTGGTCAGGTGAAGTGGGGCGGAGGTGGATGAGGTTTTGGACAGTCAATGAGCGCACTACACACTGGCCATCCAAGTGGTGGCCAGCACTCTCCTGCATGCGTGAAGGGGTCTTCAGACTTAACTACGAGTGGTTCTTAGAACACATATGCTAACCCACTCCTCTCTCTTTGATGCTGCAGGAGGAGAACATCAGGATCATGCTGCCTAATGATTTAGCGGTGTGCCTCATGGCTTACAGGGAGCAGAGAAGAAGAAGAAGAGAGCAGCAGGGGTGCCTGGCTCAGCAAAGGAGGGAGCACCTCCCTCAAGATGAAGGGGTGGCAGAACCTGCTGCGCATGTAGCTGAAGATCCATACAGAGCTATCATTCATAGGTGCCTCACTAGACCCAGGGCCTATATAGACAATGCCGGTCATTTCTGTAGATGATTTAGAACCAGCGTCGATGAAGACTGTGCATGTTTAGGGAACTGGTCAGTCACATAAGCCACCTACTGCAGGATTCAACGCCACAGGGACATGGAGGGCATCCACTGTCAGTGGCCGTGAAAGTGACCACAGTGCTCAATTTTTACCAGTGGCCAGTGGCTCCTTCCAGGGCTCCACAAATGACCTGTGCAGGGTTTCACAAGCCTCCAGTGTATCCAGGAAGTCACGGACACCATCTTCGCGAAGGCACAGAACTTTGTATACTTCGACCAGGACCCCAGGAAAGCCAGGAAGCCGGAGCGCTCGATTTGCACAGATCTCTGGTTTTGCAAAGGTACTGGGTGCCATCACGTGGCACTTAGATCTCCAAGGCAACAAGCAGTCAACCATGCCAACTGCAAGGGCTTCCACTCACTGAATGTTTAACTGGTGTGCGATCACCACAAACATATCCGACAGGCCTGCGCATGATTCCCAAGGAGCATCCATGACTCCTACATCCTCAGCAGGTCTCAGATCCCAGAGATCTTCCAGGGCTCACAGGGGCTGCAGGACTGGCTCCTTGGGGACAAGGGCTACCCACAGAGGACATGGCTGATGATGCCTATGCAGCAGCCTCAGACTGCAGCACAGCAACAGTGTGTCGAAACTCATGCTGCAATCCGGACATTGCTGGAGCAAACGATAGGCATCTTGAAAATGAGATTCTGGTGCCTCGACAGGTCCAGTGGAGCACTGCAGTGCAGTCCACTGAGGGTGTCACACATGCGCCCTACACATCCTGGCGCTGCAACAGGGGGAGGACCTGGCTGAGGAGGAGATGGAAGTGCTGCACGTCTCCTCAGGTGGGGAGTACATCAAATGGGATGGTGGTGATGAGGTCCTCGAAGGCGAAGACGTTGGGGTGAGGCCACTGCACTGGCCAGACGAGGCAGGCCCACTCGGGAGGCCCTCATAGCTGCAAGATTCATGGAGGATGATGATGAGATGCAGTGAGGACAGTTCTGACATCCTCCACTAGCATCTGTGAACGTTTGACTCCTGTGTGGCTGATGGCAGCGCACATACCCTCAGTGCTCAGGCTCATGTCCTGGAAATGCAGCGGAGACCCTAATAGTCACTAGATTCCAGGAGGATGATGATGACATGCAGTGAGGACACTCCATAGATCTTCACATGGCCTCTGAGAATGTCAGGGTCCTGTCTGGCTGAGGGCAGCTCACTTACGCTCTGTGATCAGGGTCAAATCATGGAGACATAGCCATGAAACTTTAAATGCACCTGATCCTTTGTTAGCCTTCAGTACCTGAGCCCTTCAGGAGCACAGTGTCACTGGTCACAGCTGCTGAAGAGCCCCACCTCAAAGGTGCTGAGAGCACACAGAGACAGAATGATGGAAATCTGTGCCCACTACATTCTGGCAGCAATGACAAGCACCGCCGAGGTGCAGGCATCAGTAATGTGTCCAGGGGGTGTGAGGCTGGACCAAGGTTTCACATCTCAGTGACACGAACACTGCTCATCAGAACAAGGAGCCATAGGCAAGGAGACATTCTTGGGAGTTTAGTTACAATAGTGAACATTATGTAGACATGATTAATGCCCACGCCTAGGCTGTGCAACTACATCTTTTCCCCTAATTTGTTAACTTAGTTTATTTGTTTTGACTCGAAAGAGTTACATCTTCTTGCTCTTCCTAACCCTGCTGCTACGCCTTGGCACTATCCGGACATCCACAGCGGAGGTGGAGGCAGCCTGCTGACTGTTACGCCTTGGTCTTTGACAACCTTGGCAGTGTGCTCTGGAGGGCTGAGGTCTGAAGGCCCTGGCTTGCTTTGGGTGTCCTGCAGTGGGCCAGCTGCACCCTCCTTGGCCTGTGGAGCTGGAATTGCCAGAGTTACAGGAAGAGGGTATTTAGACCGGCTGGACATTCCCGGAGTCACCCTGGGGTGTCCGATGGCCCCTGGCTGACTCTTTGAAGAGAAAGGGAAGTCGGACTGAGATCGAGCTGCGCTGCATCCTTCTCATACTGACACTGTTGGAGGCCATCTATGGCGTCAGTGATAGAGTTCAGCCCGCACAGGCCAGCAGGACCAATTCCCCGGACCAAGGTCTCCAGGGTGGCTGCCATCCTGCCAGTGTGGACCTTGATGTGTTGACATGCTGGCACTATCACCATGCACTGAAGGCGGACAGACTCCTCCATCATCCCTTGCCAGCAGGAGTGCACCAGACATCCCTTTCTGACATTCCCGTGATTCCCTTTGCAGCTTCGACAACTGATTGAGGATCGAGTCCAGAGGCTCTTCACCTGACTAGGACTCAGCACTTTCCTTGCCTCCACTAGTCCTTCGAGTGCCAGCAATCTCAGATGTCCCTGCCTCCTCCTGCTGCAGAACAGATTGTGTGGTCTGTTCTCCAGATTGTGATCCCAAGGCTGCTGTACATTCCAGGTCCCACTGTGGAGTGTGTCACTGCGCTGGTGGACAGTGTGTGTGAGCACTGTGATGGGTTTTCAAAGGTGCTGCTCTCAGGGTCCTCATCCGAGGGTGCTCTCGGTGCTGGAGTAGGGGTCATGGTTGCCTGAAGGCAACATGCCAGATGTGTCCAGAAGAGAAAGTGGAAATTATTAGTGCTTGGCAGCCATGTTACACATAGAAGAGTGGATTCAGAGTAGCATTGAAAGAGGGATGATGTAGTGCAGGATCCTCATGTGGGTGTTTGCTGCTGATCTCACCGTCACCACAGGAACGGTTGACATCCCCTCTGGCCAGTTCCAACACTCGACTCTCGAGCGGAGTGAGGACCTTGATGGTCCAGCACTCCAGCCCCTGGTCTGGGGCCTCTACCGGCAATGGAGCGTGATCTTGTCCTGCATAAAAACGAATTGAGACTAGTGTAAGGCCAAATGAGGAGGATGGCAGGGCATGTGTATGTGCGATGTGGAGCCACGCTCAGGATGAGGAGGCAGTCGCCAGAGGAGATGAAGCCAAATGGAGGTGTGAAGGTGTGTGTGAGAGAGGGAGTGATGATGTCCCTTGAGCTGGCAGTGAGTGAGATGCCAGTGAATGTGTGATGTGCTTGTGAGTGGGTGAATTGAGAATGATGAGATGGTTGACTTACCCTGGCAATATGGATGAGATCATTCATCCTGTTTTCTGCACTGGATGGCTGACCTCTTGTGTGCAGCATTGGCACTGACCACCACTGCCACCTTTTCCTGAGCCAGAGTGGTGAGACTGATGGGCCTCTTGCAGTCAGAGCAGGGGTAGAGGACATCGCAGCCTGGCCCCCACAGCATCCAGAGGGTGTCCCATAGATGCGTCAGTGAATTGGGGACTGCACTCATCCTGGCTTTTGGGGCCATGCCTTCAGTGGAGCAGTCCTAGGTTGCAAGCATTGAGATAAGATGCAGCACAGCTGCATCTTAAATATGACACCAGCTGTGAGAAATCGGCGAGGTAACGATATGGCTGGCCAATCGGAGGCCGCCGCTAGCGATCAAGCGTGTTTCCTGTGACTGCATAATTTATGAGGCAGGAAGGGGAAACAATATGGCGCGAAAACCTGCCATTACTTTTATCACACCTGCTAACCGCACTTAATGCAAATCTGGGACGGTTCCACCTATAAAGTTTAATGAATGGAAAACTGGTCCTTGATGGGCTAGTCAATTCCTGCAAATTAATTGTCACTCTAGGTTCAACCCTTAGGTAATCTTCAGTCTTTATTCTTTCATAGAATGCAGGTATCGCTGGCAAGGCCAGCATTTGTTGCCCATCCCTAACTGCCCTGAGTGGTTTGCTAGGCCATTTCAGAAGGCAGTTAAGAGTCAACCACATTGCTGTGGGTCTGGAGTCACATGTCGACCAGGCCAGGTAAGGATGGCAGATTTCCTTCCCCAAAGGGGATGATGGTCACCATTAGTAAGACCAGCTTTATATTCCAGAATTAATTGAATTTAAATTCTACCAGCTGCCATGGTGGGATTTGAACCCATGTCCCCAGAGCATTCGCCTGGACCTCTGGGTTACTTGGCCCATGACATCACCTCCCCCTTCATCTCCCCCTTTAAGGCCCAAGTATTCTCAGAGAAAAATCTGCTTTATGGTGTTTGGATATTTCAAACCAGTTGTACGTAAGAATCCTACTCACTCCATGGGGTGTCTTTGTCATGTTTGTTATGAAGCTTTCTTCTGGTTAGGAATTATAGTAAAATCATGAACATATTCTTTTAGGATGCGCCTATTATTGAGCTAGATACTATAAGAGCAGAGGTATGGGACTAATTGCTCTTTCAAAGACACAGCACAGGCACAATGGGCTGAATGATCCCACTTTTTCCTGCAATATTCTGTGGCCTGGATATTAACGGGGTGGGTTAAATGTGGGGAGGGGCAGAGTTACAGTTCGGAAACCCGGAAGTGGTCTTCCCCCATGCATATCTTCTATCATTGATGGGAGTCAGTCTGATTGAGGAGAAATACTCTGGTGAAGGCCACAGGAGCAGTTGGGTTTGATCCACAACCTGAGGAGGTTCCACTCCTGATGGTCTTTGTGCTGGAGTGGGATGGGGGTGCTTTTGATGAGGTGGAGCTTAGGGGGCTGCTTCTCCCGGCTCAAAAGCGGTGCTGTAAAGACACTTACCTTATTGGCAAAGTGGTCCTCATCTCACTTTTGACCTGGGAAATTCAACCGGCCACAGCAAAGCCGGTAATGCTGGTTAAATCAGAGGCTTTCAACCTCATTAAAATATTCAATTTGCCAACCCCTCCTCCGGTTAACTGCCCACCTCTTCTCCTGCCTCTGTTAAACCCAAAGCTCGGTGACTTGGGTTGGGGCCAGTTTTCCGTTAATTACAATTCTGACATCCGCTCAATCCAAGCCAGTTTTTGGCTGTTAAGTACATAGGGGAGGATTTTCCCCTCATCGGGTGGACGCGTTGGACGGGCCTGGGAGCAGCTGTGCCCACAATCGGGCCCCAACTGCGGCTTCACGCTGACTGGCCAATTAATGGCCAGCCAGTGTGAGTCACCCGCTGAAACACTTAGCGCTGCCAAGGTGGCTGGGGGGGACGGGGGGGGGTGGTGGTGGGGAGGAGGGCGAGCGCGCAAGTCAGCGCATGCGTACGGGTGCACTTACTGAAGGCACAGAGCTGCTCTGGGAGCTGAAGGTTTTTAACATGAAAAATAGAGAATGGAAAAATAAGGGAAACATGTCCCCTCATGTGAGTCTGTATGTCGCATGAGCAGTGACATATTGAAAACGAGTTTTAAAAGTTTTATTTTTTTAAATCTCTGGTCGAAGCCTCATCCCGCCCTTAGATGAGGTTTCGTAAAAAATACAAAGGCCGCCTGGCCTAAGCGAAAACTTCCATTTAATTAATTGATTAAGGGCCTAAAAAGGCCCCTTAATTATTGGCGGGCACGCTGCTGCCTCTCACATGTGCCCGCCGAGCGAAATATCACAAGTGCGCGATGACGTTGGGCCACTCGTCTGACATCATCACGCACTACGTTCAGGTCAGGAGCATGCCTGCCCGGTTAGGGGAAAATTCTTCCCATAAAATCGTAGGGATTAATTTCAAGTGAGAGAAAGCTTTACTAAACAGTTATGTTCTTGTTACATGTATAGTATAGTATAAGTATTGACTATCCCTCACTAGTGAGGATAATTGTCTCCCTTGAGTCCGAAGATGGCTGATGAGGCTGATTTAGCATCTTCAGAAAGAAAGACACCTGTGAGTGACCTCTTTTAGCGTGGAGAAACCATTGCACACCAGCTTCCACAGCTGTTGTGACAGAGCAAAACCTTGATCCAATGGAAAGGAACCCAAGACAATTGAGGGTTTCGTTCTGCTGCAGACTTTGTCTGCCAGAACAGCTGTTGAGATATATACACATCTTCCTCCACCTGTTCTGCTGTTTGAGGACTTGTTTACCAGAGCCCCATCCGCTGAGTATCCCTAGGGTTCCTTAAGGCCTTTCACGATAACCGCAGTAGCCCTGGACATCAGGAGTCCCACTGTGCTTCACCCCATTTTGACCAACAGTCTCTTACTCACTGCCCAGCTTCCACAACGAGGACAAGAGGATGGACTATTGAACCCTCTTGTTACATGTAATAAAGAGAGGGATCTACAGCTGCCAATTCAGGTCCTGTATAGAACTCAGTCGAATGTACAGCAAAAGGGAATCTTTACCAATGGGGCTGGTTCTGCTCATCATCATCAAATCTGACCCTAGGGCCACAGATTGTTCCCCAAGATAATCCCAGGGACTCTGCAATGATATTTGATAAAGTGCAACATTAGATCAACTCGAAGCAAAATATAAGGAGAAAAATAAATGAATTTGAATTTACGTAGCGCCCTATCATGTCCTCCAGATGCCCTAATGCTCTTCGTATCCAGTGAATTATCCACTGAAATATGGTTCCTGCTGTTATATAATAAACACAGCAAGCAAGTTAAGCTTCTGTCATTAAGATCAAGTTAAGCTACATGGGCCACCTGGGGAAGTCCAGTATTATTTGGAGAGTTTACCCTAGAGAAGCAGAGCTCCAGTATCTTCGGGAAGCCTTTTGGTTTAGTGACCAACTCTACAGTTTTCCTCGTTAGAGGCCAGCTGGGATGTCCTTTCTTGAGTTAAGGTTGTTCCAGCCATGAGATGGTAAGAATAATCCCAGTTATCCTTCTGAAAAATTATATGGTTGGTAACATGTACTGAAAGAATCATTATTTTCCAAATGCTGGAGTATTCTCAGTTACATCTGAACCCCCAGGTCTTTGGAGTGTGTGCTCGGCCAAACCAACCATTGCCTAGTTTAATATATTCTTACCTCTTTCGCAAAGCTATTCCAGGACCTGGTTGTTGCCCAGCACTAAGGACATACCTGTGTGAAATTTTGATGGTCAGGGTTAAAATGGGCTGGAGAAAACCGGAAGAAAAGAATCGGACTTATGGCCTAGACTGCCTCAACAAGGTCATCAGAGTATCTTGTATGAAATAAAAGGAAATACACGTAAGTATTGTAAGAGAGTTCTGGAATATATTCTTCTGGATAAGCACTGTTGTGTGCTCTCCTGTTATCATGGCATTTTCTATGAATCAATTAAATATCGCTGATGAGAAAATGAAAATGTTAAAGCTGTGGTTGGATAGATTGTTACTTTCGGATCAGTAAGTGCATTTGGGCAGAATTTATCATCTTGTAAAAGTGTTATTAAATCAAGCTTGAGGAACATCCTTCCAGAATAATGTCAACGCTTAGACTCAGGAAGATTTATAGATTGTCCTGGCTGATGGGAGACGCAGGGAAGCGAATGGTTCCTGTGGAGACGAGGAAGGAAAGTCTGGTTTAATAACAACATAATCTGACTTTAATGAAGCAGCGATGAAGTAACTTCTCTTAAAGCCTGAACTATATATGCGTGGGTTTAGGAAGGCTGCCCATTTTGTACAGCTACTGTATGAGTGAATAAGGGCCTGTGTAATCAATCCAGAAAGTTATATACATGGTTGACATTAGATGACTAAGATGGGATGCCCTCTAGGTGTACTGATATCAGTTTGCTAGATAAATATAGAACCATAAAGTTTTACAACATAAATACTTACCTGTATTCCTGTCACTTTGTGCATGTGAATCAGATAATACAAGTTAGGGAAAGACACTATGGCCCAAATCTTCCATTCTCTGGGCAGTCACACCCCGGAGGTACCCCGGAACATGCGCTGGCGAACCCCTTTGGGAGTCCCCATGCAAGGACTACACGGGAATTGCCCAGGAAGTTTCAACTACAATTGGGCAATTCCCCTGTGTCTGGAACCCTCCGAAACTCTGAGTTAAAGTCGGAGGACGGAATTTAGCTAAGTCCGATATCGGGTGGGGAAATCGGCATATGACCCGCTGGCGGCAATGGCGGCTTTTCTCTGCCATATTATGTGCCACTTCGTTTAAAAAACTGAGAGGCACAGGATTTATGTCGTATCACTGGCAGGGCGGCCTCTGATTCCCCTGCATCAACGTGAGCTCAGGCCTTCAGTAGACTGGGCGCCATATTTAAAGGCCACCCCTGCACACAGCTAGCTCTCTTCAAGGGATAGGGAACTGCTGGGAACTGAAATTGAGTGCGGCTGTAACTTTAACTGCTACTGATAGTGGATGCCCTCCGAGTCCCTGTGGTGCCAAAACCTGCAGAAGGTGGCATATGTGCGTGACCCGTTCCCTTGACATGCGCAGGCGTTGGCGACACCTGTCCTTGCGCATATGCAGGTAGCACTTGCGCCATCTGTAGACCCTGGGTCTGGCGATGCACCTATGAATGATGGTTCTGTGGGGTTCATCCTCTGCCTGTGGAGGAGGCTGTGTTGCCCCTTGGTCTTCAGGGTTCTGCTCCTCCCTTTTGCGCGCCAGGTGCCTCTGTCACATTCTTCTCCTTCTTCTCTCCTGCGGGATCACCAGGCTCCATGTTCCTGATGGTCTTCTCACTGCAGGATCAAAGAGAGAGACGCAAGGGTCAGCAATTGTCTCCTAAGGACCACTCCTGCTCAAGTCATTGCCTGCGGCTGCATCTCAAGGCAGCTTAACACAGGCCGGAGAGTCCAGGTTGCCCAGTGTTTAGTGTGCATGATGACCCACCATGTCCACACCCAGCACTGACCGAGTGATGGCAGCTTCAGCCACTCCACTGTACCCTGAACTCTCATCTCAGGCGTAGGTATTGTCCTAACCTGGACTCCAGGTCTTCGTGGTTTGCTTGGACCACGAGGTTGAATTTTCAATGTCAACTTAAACATAATGCAAGGGGCTAGGAGCACACTTCTCTGTTAGTGTTCGATCACCACCTTTCCCAAGAGGGTCCTCAGGCTTGTCCAGTCACACAATGGTTCTCAGCACCATAGCACTCATTCAAGTTTGCAGCGTGTGCGTGAGGGGTTAACAGTGGAGGATCAATCACTGGCACTGTGAGGAATTAGAGCTGCTTGTGTGGGCAGAATTGCTTGACTAGGCTGACTCCAAGCATGTCAATTGAGCTCAAGCCAAAAGCTCTCAGCTGCAAAAGATACTCATATTTGCCATGTATTGGTATTTGCCCGTTCGTTTTCTTACCCTTCCCCCTCAACCCAACCGGCGACCTCCCCCTCCTTGCACTGTAGCCCTTACCCCGGGGTTCCCTACTCTTCCTTCCCCCCATTGCACTGTCGCCTTTGCCCCGGCGCCACAAGCCAGCCACAAAGAAGCCGCTGTGACTTCCCCTGTACCTGCGGAGCAGCTTCCTTACATTGGGATCATCGCGAGTGCTGCACAAGGTTGTGTGCACTCACCTCTGAGCTTCCCTCGAAGTTCAGGTCGCCAGATGCACACCTTTTAAGGGCAGTTGTAAATCACACCGTCATAAAATCATGCTGACGTGGACTTTAAATTCGACATGGAAGGGGTCGGGGGGGGAGGTGGCGGTGGTGGGGGTGGGGGGGGGTGGGGTGTGGGGGTGGGGGGTGGATTCCGGCGTCTGGTCACAATAATGAAATGCAAATCCATTCCAAGTAAATTCACAATATTCAACGGTGGGAAACACAGCCTGCCATTGATGGGGGGAGGGGACAATCGCTTCCTGCATTCTCGTAGCTGGGAAATGCACCTAAGGCCTTCTTGAGAGATTCTCTGATCTCACCAGCGCACACTCCTGGCACAATCGAGAGAGGAAAATCCTGCCTGGAGACTTTAGATGGTTCCAACTTGCTTAACAGAATAGTTTCCCAGGAAATGTTAGTCGGATTAAATCCAGTTCTATCTCCTAGGTAATTATACCATTGACACATTCCCAGATTCCTCACTGGACCCTCCGAAACCTCAGCTACCTCCCCCACCCACCTGACTAGGCTCCAACCTCATGATTACACCCCCAACTATCCATCCAGCCTCCCCCAACTGCCTGACCCCCTCCCAACCACCACATCTAACTCCCCAGATCCTCTGACTAACTCTCCCCAACCCCTGATTACCGTCCTGAGCCCCCGGCTACCCCCCACCTCCTGAGTACCTGCCCGACCCCCAAACTACAACCTAAGCCCCTGACTATGTCCCAACCCCTGACTACAGCCCCCCTGACTATGCCCCCACCATCCAAACCACCCTACCTCCTCCAAAACTCCCAACAAACACCCCTACCCCTTGACTAAGCCCCTACCGCCTGACCACTCTCCCAAGCCCCTGAATACCTCCGATCCCTGACAAATAGCCCCACCCCACCCCGACTAACTCCTTCACCAACCCCCAACTAACCCACCACATCCCCAACCACCTGACTGCGCCAACCCCACGATGATCCAACCCATCCTACCCTCTCACCCACTTACCTTACACACTTACCTTCTCCCTGTAGCCTCCCAAAGTGGCTCTGGGACATTTAAGCTTAGCAGAACAGGGCAGCCAGTGCCTTAGAAATGAGGCATGGCCTGACCTCCCACGATGCTCCTACACTACAAGGGAAGGGCTCCAGGAGCAGATGTGCTCCACATCTCTCAGGAGGCCCGGTTCAGGTGAGAAATGTGGAGCTCCAGTCTAGGCTCAGAGAATAGGAGTGGAGTGTCACTCCACCGAGGATTCGGCCCATTATACAACACACTGGGGAGGATTTTCCCCTCGTTGAGCCAATTAGCAGCCAGCCAATGTGAATCAACGCGCTGAAATGCTCAGCGCTGCCTGGGTGGGGGAGGGGGTGGAGGGGGGAGGGCCTGCGCTGAAGTCAGTGCAGGGGGGGCGGAGGAGGGGGGCGGTGGGGGGTGAGGTGGGCAGTGAAAGTTCCCTGAAGGCACAGAGCTGCCTCCAGGGAGCTGACGGTTTCTAACATTCAAAATAAAGGTTTTAAAACGAAGGTAAACAGGTCCCCTCATGTGACTCTGTCACGTGAGCTGGGACATGTTAGAAATGAGATTTTAAAAATTTTAATTTTATTTTTAGTTAACATCAGAAACCTCATCCCGCCCGTGGACGAGGTTTCCTCAAAAGTCCAAAGGCCGCCCGGCCATTTTGCCCACCCGCCAGCCTTAAGGTCGGGCAGGCAGGGGGGAAGATTCAGTTTAATTCATTTATCAACAGCCCTCTTAGTTGTCAGCAGGCGCGCTGCTGACTCCCGCTCTGAAATATCGTGCGAGCACCCGATGACATCAGGACACATGCCCGACGTCATTGCGCGCAATATCACGCTCCTGCATGTCGGGTGCGTGCCCACACGCCAAGCTGAAAATCCAGCCCATTGTCATTTATTTTGGGAACATTTTAAAACCTGGTAAATTACTCTGAAGTGCAGCCGCTGTTGGTACCTTGGCGAATGCGGCTGCCATTTTTGCGTGTGGCAAGATCGCGCAAGCAGCAAGAGGTGAATGGCCAGCGACTGACCAATGGGTTGTCGGGTGAGAGAGCGAGTGTTGCGTGAGGGAGTAAGGTTAATATCGAGTCATCCCTGCAATGTCCGTCAAATGGTGCTGTAAATCTTCAGCGCACACCTGAATTATCCAAAAAAGGCAAACCTCAGTTTAACATTTCATCTGAAGGGTGACACCCCTTGTGATGCAGCACTCCCCGCTCGAGTATCTGCTTAGATTGTGTGCTTTAGTCCTGGGTAGATTTGAACTATCAGGTAGCTGACCTGCAGATTGTCAACCCCACACCCACACCCACCCCCCACCCTGACCATTCGAGTGCCCGATCCATTTTGAGGGCAGCGCCTCAGTGAGTTGTGAACACCAACACCAGCCCCCTCACCCTCTGCTGCAGCTCACTGGAAGGTAAGTGCTGTTCCTCCTGGCCCCCACAATAATCATTTTAAACTTACCTTGTCGTTCCTGCTTCTGCTTGTACTGCTGTGAGAATGGCGGCAGCAAGGGATGCCAGTGTAATCAGGACACTTTGCCATTTTCAGGCCTGTCTGTGCTGCGTCGATGCTCTATTCACCAACACCCACTTTCCCTTTAAGGGCACAAGCCAATTCGAACCCCAAATAATTTCAATTAGGTGCAGCTTAACTACTTGCAAATTGACGTGGAATTGATCAATCTGGATCACTCTGGGTTTTCAGTTTGTCATCATTTGTGTTCGTTAACTAGACTTTCTTTCCTGTACACCAATCTTTAAAATACCCTTTAAAGAGTTAAAAATGTTAGAAAATGATTCCTTGCTATGTGGTTAATTAGCTTTTGGAATAAGCACCGAGGTAATGCTGTGAAGCTAAAGGTGGTTGCTAGGCTGGTTGAGTTGGTTCAATGGATATATAATTGGCTAAAAGACAAAAAGCAGAAAGTAATGGTGATTGGTTGTTGTTCAGGGTGGAGGGAAGTGTACAATGGTGTCCCTCAGAGATCAGTGTTAGGACCACTGCTCTTAATGGCTCGAGGTGGCGTGAGATTAAGAGAATTGTACACAATGGCTGGGATTTAGTGCTCCGGGCCCTAGTCCTGTGGCAGGGGCAGGAAGTTGGAGGAACTCCCACCGCGGAGCTAAACCCGCCGAATCGTGTAATGTTGAGCTTATTAATTATGCAGCTGGGGGTTTGATGCCAAATCATGTGGCAGGCTGGGTAGGAAGTCATGCACCCCGCCATCACACCCAGGCGCCATATTTAAAAGGCACCAGGGCATCCATTTGCATGTCAAACAATGACTCTGAGAGACAAACATGTCGTCCAGGAAGCAGTAGGCACTGGCCCCATGCTTTAGTGATGCCTCGCTGGAGATTCTACTGAAGGCATAGAGGATAGGCCTCTTTCCCAGGGTTGGGAGGAGGAGGTCCACCAGTCTTGCATCATCTGACTGGGAGGAGGTCGCCAAGGCGGTCAATGCCACATCTCTATAGAGGAGACCCTCCCCGCATTGCAGAGAAATAATGAATAACCTAATCTGCACCATCAGGGTAAGTGAACCCTTTATTCCCAATACTCACCTCACTGAATGGGTACTGGGACGCGGGGATCAATGGCAAGGCCAATATCTGTGCTGCCTATGCGTAAAAGCCCTTTGCAAGGTGCTGCAGTGCTGCCTCATAGCCCCACTGCAGTCCGTGTGGTCTGCTGATAGGATGCAACTGTGGGTTGCTGGCCCAGCCACACTGAAGGCACATAAACATAGAAAAATGCTGGAAAAACCCAGTAGGTCTGACAGCATCTGTGGAGAGAGAAACAGAGTTAATGTTTCGAGTCCGTATGACTCTTCTTCAGAGCTAAAGAGAAGGAGAAATATGATGGATTTTATACTGTTTAAGGGGGTCTGGAACAGGTGGAATGAGATGGAAGGTCAGGGATAGATGACAGCTAAGAGAGATTGGACACCGGGAGGGAAATGGAAAGCAGTGAAGGTCAACAGAGACAAATGGAAATCCTGTCAGAAAGAAGAGCAGGACTGAAGGTACAAATTGTTTGAGAGGTTGGGGGTTGGTGGCTGGTGCAGAGGGCAACTTGCAGATGCTGCTGATGCCATGCCTCTGTTATCCTTGTCCTTCTAGCTGCTAGAGCTCACAGGTCTGGAGAATGCAGCCCAAGTACCCTTGGGGACTAGCGGCATATCTTCCATATGACACACACAGTTGCCAATGGGTCACTGGTGAAGGGGCTCAATGTTGAGGGTGCTGGCTGGAGTGTCAATCAAACAGCCTGCATTGTCCTGCATGGCCTCCAGCTTCCTCAGTTCTGCTGGAGTTACATGTGTCCAGGCAAGTGGACAGTATTCCCTCAAATCCCCCACTTGTGCCTTGCACATGGTGGACAGGCTTTGGGGGGGGAGTGGGGAGGGGTGACAAGGTCACTTATCAAGCACAGGATTAGCAGACCTGCACCTGCATTAGAAGTGCTCACAAAGCATCTTCTATCTTTATGCAGGAGAAAACAGCACACAACAGGCACAAAAGGGAAAAGACGGGAAGGGGGTATGCCTGAAATTACACAAGTATGAACAGTGGGCTGCCGAGCTGGCAAGGGAGGAATGCAACTGTGCCAGTGGTGACAGCAAGGCTGGCCTCTCCCAGCCATCCAGTGAGGAAGCATACTTAATCTCCGCAACTCAAATCCCTAGGGTGAAGCTCTGTGCAATGTAGGGCACAGCCCATGCAGTCACTCATTCTCTCCTCTTTCCACAACAGGTGCCAGCAGTAAGAGGGTGACGTTAGACCCCGTGCCTGAAATTAGCTCCAGACCCAGCCCACAGAGGACCTTTGAAAAGGACAAGGACAACGAATTTGCATCTGTACAGCCGTCACAACATTCACCGCACCCTCCTCCAGCCCAGAGACACTCACTTCCGTCTCACTTCAGTGTGCCATAGATCCACTTTAGGCTCAGTCTCGCACTCTGGTGGTCACCTCACAGACACGTGTCCACAGCAGGATGAAGCAGTGACAGCCTCTGATGTAGTGGCACTGACATGTGAGTGCATGGAGATCTCCATGGGGAGGACAGTGGACGCCATGGAGACCCCGGTCCAGCAGAATGCCCAGTTTCTGCCAGAGATGTGCTCAGTCCTGCATTCCATCACTCACACACCAAGCTTCTGCAGTGGCTGCGTGAGAGGGGGACAGGGCACCTTAACCTCTCTCCAGATACCCCTTCTCCTCAAAGGGTCAGGGAGGGGCCCTTGGACACCCAAAGAAAGCAGGAGCATCAGGCGGATACCTTGGCGCCACCACCCAGGACTCTCCAAAGGTGTCTGAATTCCCTCTGCCTGTGACCCCATCATCACCAGCCTCTGGGACCACTGAGGGTCCACCTGCCCCAGAGCAGGAGACACAAAGAAGGCTGGGGCCTTCCAGGTCTCGGGCCTCCGGAGGATGCTCACCAGGATCATCGGAGAAACAGGACATAGTGGTCAGCAGGCTGCCTCCACGTCTGCTGCAAATGTTGGGGAAGCACCTAGATTTAGTGGTAAGGTAAGGAAAATTAAGAAGTTCTAAGTTCACTCTGGAGGCAGTGGCGTGCAAGCATTGTAAATAGTTGTCACACCTTTGTAAATTTATGATTTATTGCACTTTACAGAGGTCTGCTGGGTTTTTCTTGCTGCCACTTGTATTCATGCCTTTGTGGACACCAACCACCACCCCCCCCACCACCCCCACCTCCCCCCACCCCCGCCACACCCCCCGCCCCTTTTCAAATGAGCAAGCCAGGCTGGGTCCATTGCTCTGAATCATGCCTGCACATGGAGACACTGACCTTTACCAACGCCCTCAGGAGCCCTGTGTGAGAAGCCTCCCATGTCACTCTTCCCTTTCCTTTCACTGCCTTTCTGAGTCTAATAGAGAGACCTTTCCCTTGTCAGGTCAGATTCAGAATCACAGAATTGTTACAGTGTAGAAGGAGGCCATTCAGCCCATCATTCCTCTTCAGTTGCCCAGTTGAGCTGACCTTCAGCTCGGCCCACCCGATGATGCTCCTACCAACCAGCATTTCTTGAGCTGGACATCAAGGGTGTGGACTCAGTGCTGTGCCTTAGCATCAGGATGGTGCGCCTGAGCTTTCAGACTGTATGCAACACCTTCTACCCTCTTCCTGTAACCCACACTCTCTTCCCCATCACCACTGACACCCCCCCCACCCCCAACCCGGTGTTACGTTCACCCTCCCGTGGGTCACCCTTGAACAAGCCCTCCACACACCCCAATCACTATGCAGCCCTTCAACGTAACCTTTCAACTGCCCTGCCTCCCCAGTGAGCCCATGCCTGTCACAGTCCCCAGACCCACCCTTATCCTGCCCACCCCTAAGTGCGAGTACACTTCAGTGTCCCCTCCAACCACCCGAACCGGCCCTTCACCCGCCACAGACGGACCCTCGTCTTCCCACCCTACCCCATCCCATTGTCTCTAACAGTTACTGTGCCCTCCCACCACCAGTATCCTCCGTTTTCCCTCCAAGATTCCTCCATCGACACCATAGACCTCTTCCTCTGGACTCCCACCCCCCCTCGCTGTCCCCTGCTTTCCCACAGCCCCTGTACCACTCTGGTCGCTTCTCCCCACCATGAGGCTCCATGATTCCATCTACACCCACCCCTCCTCCCCACCACTGCCGGCCTTCCCATTCCCCAACCTCTGGCTTTCACCGACACCCCCCCCAACCAATATTATTTGCCCTCCCCGCTCTTGTTCTAACAGCCCTGTCTTGTCTGATCTCCCCCTCCATGTGTTCCAGCACCTCCCGTCTTGCCTGCCATAGCGTTCACCACCCCCCCCCAACTCCATGTTCCAGCATCACCACCACCGCCCTCCCCGACCCCTCTCCCCCCAAACCCCCCACCTTCCCTCCCCCCCAACTGGTCAACACACACCATCCACCGAGTGGACCAGGCAGGCTTCACATTACCAGCGAGTCCACGCCATCTCAACGTCACGTTGGTCCAGTTGCCAGTCGTGTTTTGGACTGGTGTGAAATCTCGCTGATGGGGCAGATGGTATGCTAACAGTGCAGTGAGGGGGGGGCTGGGGGGGAGAATTCTGCTCAAGTGCTCACTTAAATTCTATTAACCATATGCTAAGCAGGTTCCTTCCAGCCTCCGGCAAAAGTGGTGACCGTCCATTAACCCGGCCATGACGGCCAGGACTACAAGGTCTCGCCATCATTTCCCGCCGTCGGGAACCCGATTCTTTTCATCGCATTACTTTCTCTGCCCCCTCCAGCCTCCATGAGCCCCATCGCTGGCGGGGGGCAGAACGTTCCAGCCAATGAGTGGTTATGATCTAGAATGTGCTGTTGGAGAGAGTTTCGGAAGCAGATAATGACAACTTTCTCAGGGGAAGTGGCTAAATAGTTGAAGGAACATTTTCATGGCTATGGGGAAAGAACAGGGGAGCGAGAGCTCTTTCAAGGAACTGGCACAAGCACATTGGGCTTGTAATGTAACGGGTGGACTAGTGAAGCCACCTTAGCGATTGTCTCTCTAAAAAGGAAGTTGAAGTCAGAGACTTGGAGGGAGATGTGGTATAAAGGGTTAATGCTAACTGTGCAATATGCTAATAAGTAACATCATCATAGGAAGTGGTGCAATGTCGGATGATTTTGCTTTCTAAGGACTGGTGGCAAGCTGAAGGCACTGTGATGTAGTTCTCACATAAAAGTTAATGTTTTCCTTACCTCTGCAGGCTCTACTTATTCTGTGTTACAGCGCAATGAGACCAAGAATACTAGAGGGCCGAATGGTTTTGATATGTTGCATCATTCTGTGATGCTATGAATTAGCCTTTCTCTTGTCACTTATATTTTCCTCATGTCATTCCTTGTTCATGTTTATCAAACTCTAACTGTTCTTACAACATGTGATTGCTCCTTAAATGCTGGACCTTAAGCAATAACATGCAGTGCTACGAAATGGGACACTCACTGACTCAATCCTGCAGTTCAGCCCATTCACGGTGGGTATTGCGGGGGGGGGGGAGGTGCGGTTAGGGGGAGTGGGGATGCTAATGCGGAGCTAAGTGGTGAAATTGGTCAATGGCTGTTGCCATCCAGGATAAAGGTGTAAAACCAGTTTCTCTTCCACAGTGTCGCCCTGGGAGGGAAAGGGAAAATTGGGCTCGGTCTATAGAGGGCCAAAGAGAATTGGGCATTGGCCTGGGAGGAGCTGGGTCTCTCAGTCCCAGGTTTGACAGTCTACGGGTTAAAAGATACATGAAACTAACTACCAAAAAATGCAACACATCTTGATTGCGACTGAATTCATCAGTGAAAATGACCACGCATTTTATGGCCTTTCTTAACATATGCTCAAAGGTGTTTTGTGGTGTTACTTGCTGCTTGTCGATGTTTGAGTCCTCATTAGCGTACAATTTCAGCAAATCAAATTGGTATTTTGAAAAATGTCAGCTGTTAAACAGCTACCCAGGCAGCACTAACCAACTATTAACGAAAAGGGGAAACAGCAAATGCAACTTAAAATTAGAACAGCTCATGAGCAAAAAATTCTTGACTGTGGATGCAAAATTACACCGATACTGATATGCATATTCAAAACATCTTTGAGTGATTTATTTCTGAATTGAGTCAATTTTATAAATCCTTACTACTACATCTACCAAGAACAAGGACCAAGTTTCCAAATTTATTTCACATGTGGCCTCACCCAATAAATAGTGAGAAGAGATTTTCATGCCATCAATTTGGATTTGATTTCAAAACACAGGCCCCAAAAGTAAAATGGGAGAGTGCTAAGTCATTTCACTACACCGTCCTTAAACTTCACTGTTCCAGCAATTGACTGTAATCACTTCAAGTTCCACTTGAATAAATACACTGTAGTTAGCATTGTGAAGTTTTTTTTTATTAAACAAATATCACTTTAGTTTGCCAGTTTTTGCGCTGTCCTGAATTAACCTCAAGCAGCCTTTTAACTTAAACGCTAATCCATATTAAATTAGGATATAAATGTTGCTTTTACGAATTGCAAATATAAGCAAGTTATAATGATTACTAGAATTCCCAGATTGTCATGATATGAAATAAGATACAGACATTTTGATAATTATAGGTTTAATGTATCCTGAGGGTAGCTATTCAGAATAACGCTGTGCCTTTTAAACTTTCATGACAAATACACATGACTTATTGTGTGAAAAAATTGCGTTTCTCAAAAAGGGACATGTTATAAGGCAGTTGTGCAATTGCATAATTCAGAAGACTAAGAATTGCAACATTTTGGCTTCCATTCCCTAAAACTTTAACACTCAATTTCAAAGGACTTGCCACTATTCATCAGTACTTGATTTTTTTGTCATGCAGTCTTGCTCATCAAGTCTGAACTAATCAAGAAGCGAATGTCAAGATGACCTCTGTCACTCATGAAGAACCTTAGGCGACTCTGCTTTAAGAAGCAATAGATCAAGAACCGTCTGCCAATTGAGTGGCACAAAGACTTGAAGCTGCTAGTCAACTGAAGGGTCACCTCAAGCAAGGAAATCGCCACAAACCCCATGTACACAAATTTGCCAGAGTAAGTCACTCTTTGATTCCATCATGACATATATCAGCTGCCTAGATTTATGCTGTAGCACTGTGAGCCATTTTAACCATCCCTTTTATATTACGTGACATTTTTCAACATGTTTATACCAATGTTCTGGGTATCTGCAGGCTTTTCTAATCAAGTTTTTTAAAATTCATTTATGGGATGTGGACATCGCTGGCTAAGCCACTATCTATTGTCCATCTCTAATTGCCCTTGAGAAGGTGGTGGTAAGCTGCCTTTTTGAGCCACTACAGTCCATCTGGTGTAGGTACACCCACAGTGCTGTTAGGGAGGGAGTTCCAAGATTTTGACCCAGCAACAGTGAAGGAACGGCGAAATATTTCCAGGTCAGAGTGATGAGTGGCTTGGAGGGGAACTTCCAAGTGGTGGTGTTCCCATGTGTCTGTTGTCCTTGTCCTGCTAGATGGTAGCAGTTGTGGGTTTGGAAGGTGCTGTCTCAGGAGCCTTGATGAGTTCCTGCAGTACGTTTGCACTGTGCGTTAGTGGCAGAGGGAATGAATGTTTATAGATGGGGTGCCAATCAAGGAGGTTGCTTTATCACGGATGGTGTCAAGCTTCTTGAGTGTTGTGGGAACTGCACTCATGCAGGCAAGTGGGGAGTATTCCATCACACTCCTGACTTGTGCCTTGTAGATGGTGGACAGGCTTTGGGGAGTCAGGAGGGTGAGTTACAGTGGACAAACAGGAGAAGCCCTGCTCTTTTGAATATAGATTAAAGGGTAACCTAACTGAGGGTTTAAGATGATGAAAGGATTTTATCAGGTAGATAGAAATAAACGATTTGCTTTAAGGTAGAGGGTCCAAGAGACATAACCTTAAAAATAGAGCAAGGCCATTCAGGGGTGAGGTCAGGAAAAGAGTTGTGAAAATTTGGAACTCTCTCCCCCAAAAAGCTGGGGTTCAATGGAAAAATTCAAAACTAAGGTTAATAAGATTTCTATTAAGGATTGTAGAACCAAGTTGGGTAGATGAAGTTAAGATACAAACCAATCTTGATTTAAATAAAGATGGGACAGGCTCAAGGGCCTAAATGTCCTATTCCTGTTCCTATGTTGCTATGTTTGGAGCTCCCTCTGTAACACCATAAAGACTTGTTTCAATGCTCAATATCACTGGGGAGCGCTGTCCTCATTACCCCCAAGGGTCGCTATAATGAGAAGTAATGATATTACTTTCAGGGCCTTTCCAATACAAAATTTTTGTGACCAGGCTGCTCCTAATTTTGAACTCTGAACTATAAAACATTGGGTTAAGGAGCAAAAGAGGTACACCAGTAACATCATTGATATGCCCTGTTATAACATGTAGGGCAATAGGGTAATTCAGCCACATATAGTTCCCTGTTAAGCAATATATCAAATGGAAGTGGGTTGGCTACATTGTATGCTAGTATGTCTGAGGATGTGCAACTAGTGCTATAACATGGCCCATAATTTGCTGTCAGACTAATGATGAGACCAATGGCGCTCACTGTTATTTTTGCACGATTACTACAGCAAATTTAGGAAAGATGTGCAGTTAAATGCAGAAATCCAGATTTTGCTGGCTGGTTGTGCCATCCGATCTTTGCTTCATGAAAATGGCATTTTGCTGTTTACCCCCACATTGAAATGCATTACATGGAGTGAAGTTGGAAAAGAACTAAACTCATCACAGAAGGTTAGAGCTGGTCTAAAGTGACACGAGGAAACTGTTTAGGAAAAGGCTGTGGGTGTAATACACACTTAAGAGAATGTGACCCGATTGACCACATGACTGGAAGACCCAACAGCTGTAGCATGGGCTACTATATTAATGCTAATCCAGAGTAAGGTGTGGTTGGAGAAGCGCACATCGTGTCAGTGCACTGTCGTCTATGTAAATAAATAGTACATGCTTCATTTCATATTGGTCTCTGCATCTGCAGTGTATTGTAATCAACTCACCTGCTGATGGATAAGCAACCATTCATGAGCTAAGCAACCCGGTAGTAGAACATAACAAAGGTCAACACATATTTAATGAAACCTGGATTAGATCATAAAACCGTAAGAAATAGGAACAGTTGTCAGGCATTCTTCAAACAAGGTGCTAAATGTTAATAAAAACAGAAAATGCCGGAGGTACTCAGCAGGAAAGGCATCATCTGTGGAAAGAGAAAAACAGAGTTAACATTAACTGAATTTCTCTCTCCACAGATGCTGCCTGACCTTCTGAGTATTTACAGCTTTTCTGTTTCTGTTTTAGAGTTCCAGCATGCACAGTATTTTTCTTTAGTGTTACATATTAATCACTGCCAATGACCCTCTCAGTCATTCAAAATTAACTGTTACAAGTTTCAGGTTTTAACTGCTGTTGGATATTTTAAATAAGTAAAATTTAATTGGTTAAAAGTATTTCCTTTCAGTCTTTTTCTTAACTGAACCTTTCTTTCCCTCTTTTTATTTCTCTTTCAGAACCTGACAATGAATTCCTCCACTCTAATTTACACTTCCTTCTCCATCCTTATGCTGTTAATATCAGTCTTTCAATCTGATTGATTAAAGAGGTATAGTTTCTTGCCTTGTTCATTCAGGTCCCAGGTGCCCTCTTTCCCTCTCATTGTGATGTGATCAGTTCGTACTTTCAGCAATTTGCGATACAAAATATCATCATGATTAAATAGGAAATGACATGTCTAACTAAAGACAGACACTGTCCATTTCCCTGCTACATCAAATTAAGGCCCCACAGTGGGGCAATTGACATTACTTTGCAGCATCTGTGGTAGATTTGTAAGGAGATGGGTGCATAGTGGTAATATCACTGGGCTAGTAATCTAGTGGCCCAGTTTAATACACTGGGGACATGGGTTCAAATCCCACCATGGCAGCTGGTGGAGTTTAAATTTAAAGATTTATAAAAATCTGGAATATAAACCTAGTATCAGTAATGGTGAGCATGAAAACTAACATTTTTTGGTGTAAAAACCCATCTGGTTCACTTAATGCCCTT
Organism: Carcharodon carcharias; assembly: GCF_017639515.1. NCBI lineage: Eukaryota > Metazoa > Chordata > Chondrichthyes > Lamniformes > Lamnidae > Carcharodon > Carcharodon carcharias. The sequence goes on along the minus strand of NC_054480.1, from coordinate 135,489,037 downwards.
TAGGGAAGGAAATCAGCCATCCTTACCTGTTCTGACCTACATGTGACTCTAGACCCATGGCAATGTGGTTGACTCTTAACTGCCCTCTGAAATGGCCTAGCTAGCCAATCAGTTCAAGGAAAATTAGGGGTGAGCAACAAATGCTGGTCTTGCCAGTGACACCCATGTCCCATATCAGAATAAAGCCTAACAGCAACAACAACATGCATTGATATAGCACCTTTAACATAGCAAAACTTTCAAGTCTCTTCACAGGGACAAAAACTGACTCTGAGCTCAAGAAATATATATTAGGACAGGAGACCAATGAGGTAGGTTTAAAGAAGGGCCTTAAGGGAGGTGAAAAGGCAGAGAGGCTTAAGGAAGGAATTGCTGAATGTAGAGCCAAGACAGTTGTTGGGCCACTGAACAGTATTAAAAAACAGAGCTCTAATGATTTTTTCTTTATCCTTTGGCCTAAAGGAACTGAGGGCAATTGTAACGTCCCAAAATTAGCCTGGATAAAATTAGCAAACACAACAAAAACTTCAATTGAACTGCTGATTCTAAATGCTCAGTACCACCACACTTGTTGTTCTGTGTTTGATTATGTGAGTCTGTTTACAATTGCTGCTCACTGTGCTCAATTGGTTAAGCCTGTGTGTGGTCTCTGAGAAAAGTAAACAAACTGTAGAACAAGCTGGAAGATAAGATTGCCAGCTTTCCTTCTCTAAAGAGCACTCATGAACTAGATGGGTTTTTAACAACAATCAGGGATAGTTGTCATGGTCACCATTACTGAAGCCAGCTTTATAATTCCACATTTATTAACTGAATTTAAAGTCCACTAGCTGCAGTGGTGGGATTTGAACCCATGTCCCCAGAGCATTCGCTTGGGCTGTTGAATTACTAGTCCAGTGATGTTACTACTACAGCACTGTGTTCTCTAAAAGGCTTCATATTGTTGCATTGAATAGAGGACAGGACTGGGCTCACCTCTGTTGCTAGCCAAAGTACAATGGCCTGCTGACACATCACACATCATAATTGACCACTTAGATAAGGCATCTACACGTATGGAACCATAGCTCTCTATAAAGACCACAGGTACACACTGTGCAAAATCGAGCCCAAAAGAACATTCTTAGAACCACAGAAGTTGATGCAAACCTTATCAAGTGAGAACATATGACAAGGAGAAGCTAAAATAAATTTTATAAATTTAACTATTTTAAGGAAAGCAAAATATGTGCACAAAGGAACTGACCAACACATGAAGACCAAGCATATTACCAGGAGAGCTGATAATATTTGGTGTGGAGGTGTGGATACTGTCATTGGTCTGGGGTTTACGTGATGCCGCGTGTGTCTTTGGTGGTGAGGGGTGGGGGTATGTAAAATAGATCGGCTAGCCCACCAACTCCCTGCCCACCCACGAGCAAGGCAGGCGGGCGCTGGAATCGGCAGTCCACCCATCATATTTAAATTAATAAATAAAGATCAGTCAGGCTTGTTAGCAAACTTATTTGCCTGAATAATACAGTGTCCATGCCATAATATGGCTGGCATGGGCAGTCATGTGGGAGTGGGCAGGACATTTTTCATGAGCTACATAAACAATGGCAGGAAGGAGGGGGGGACTTCATTTGGGGCGGGGCCCTGTGCGCATTGGGGGGCAACCCCTCCCCAAGACACCACTCCCACTTCCTTCCACACCTGCACAACAGAACTTGCCCCCCTACCACCTCCCCCCCACCAGCACCACCACCACCACCACGCCCTCCCCTCTTTCCCTGGACTCTTGAATCCCTTCCCACCCTCCCTGGTTCTTCCTTGCTTGGGGCAGCCACGATCTTCTTTGCCTTCTTCTTGTATTCCCAGCAGCCAGGAGTGATGGAGCTGCTGGCCAATCAGACTGGCCGGCAGCTCTTGAGGGCGGGCCTTCCTCCCGAGTGAGGGGCACAAGCCCCACTGTTAGCCAGCCCGCAGCATGTTTTGGCTTCTAGCCGGCTTCTGGTGGCAGCTTGCCCAGCGTCACCCTCTCAGCCATCTGTAAAATTCTGCCCATTGTCATCCACTCCCACCCAATAATTCAGTTAACTGGAACTAAATTGCACCAGTCCCTTTTTAATTGAAATTACACTTTGCAATATGCAGAGAACATGGTGACATATTTACGTAATACTCCTTTGTCTATTGCTTTAACAAAGGCATTAACCCATTTCTTTTCAATGGGCTTCATTAAAAGAGCAGAAACAAGAATGTCATACAAACTCATCAATATGTGCACTGTTGGTATCACGCAGCATTAATTCAACCACTAATAACACTTTGATTGAAAGGGCACCATTGATCTCGATGATTGAAATGGAGACCCTGCCTGAAATGAACCACTGATTTTTAAAACTAATATCAATTTACATATGAATTAGGAGTAGGCCATTCAGCCCCTCAAGCCTGCTCTGCTATTCAATAAAATCATGGCTGATCTGGTTGCAGCCTCAACACTACTGTTCTGCCTGCCCCCCATAATCTTTGATTCCCTTGTTACCCAAGAATTTATCTACCTCTGCCTTCAAAATATTCAATGACCCTCCCTCCACCACTCTCTGGGGAAGAGAATTCCACAGACTGACGACCCTCTGAGAGAAAGAATTTCTCCAATGTCCTATGTTCCTCATCTCTGTCTTAAATAGGAGACCCCTTATTTTTAAACTGTGTGCCCGAGTTCTGGTCTCCCCCACTAGGGAAAACATACTTTCAGCATTCACTCTATCAAGCCCACTTATATGTTTCAAAAAGATCACCTCTCATTCGTCTAAAATTTACCAGAATTCGGAAAGAGAAAAATGTGCATGGTGCAGTGAAGGTATCAGCATGAGTCTCTTGCGTCAACCTTAGTTTAGTTGCTGGTAAACTGAGGTAAGAGGTTGTGGGTTCAAGCTCATTGCAAAATTTAGCCTATAATTTGGGTTGACTTTCCAATGCAATACTGGAGGAGTGCTGTCTTGTCAGAGATGTTGCCTTTTGTCTGAGATGTTAAACCAAGATCCTGTCTATGGATGCAAAACAATTCCCGTGACACTATCTGAAGAAGCACAGGGAGCTTTCCTGGTCTCCTAGCATACCTTCAACACCTCAAACATTGCCACCAAAAACAGTTTTACCTGGTCATTTACCTCACAATTAGTTGCTGCGTTTGTCTACGTATCAACAGTGACTGGACCACAAAACGACTTCATTGGGTCAGAAGTGCTTTAACGTGTATTAAGGATGCGATATATTCTACATAAATGCAAGTTCTTTCTTTCATGGATAATAAATGGAAGCCCCTGAATACCAGAGGCTATGATATTTTATTCCTTTGCTGTTTCATGTTTCAAATACAGCTCCTTCTCAAGAACTGACTCGTTTCCAAAGCCCACCTGTGATTGCTTTATTAGATAATTTATGATCCCAGTGTTAATAACAATAATTTACCATGTTCCTTTCAGAAGATGATTCTCCTTCTGTAAACCCTTAACCCTTTGAATACCATAGGCAAATTTGCTCCTCAGCCAATTTTTAGGTTCTGAGGGTCATCACTGACTATTCTCGATTGTTACCCTCTTCTTAGCTTTGATTAATAAAGGCATGTCAAAGGCTTTGGTTTTTATTTGTTCATGGGATGTGGGCATTACTAGCTAGGCCAACATTTATTGCCCGTCACTAATTACCCTTCAGAAGGTGGTGAGCTGCCTTCTTGAACCGCTGCAGCCCATGTGGTGTATGTACACCCACAGTGCTGTTAGGAAAGGATTTCTGGGATTTTACCCCAGCGACAGTGAAGGAACGGTGACATAGTTCCAAGTCAGGATGGCATGTAACTTGGAGGGGAACTTGCAGATGATGGTGTTCCCATGCATCTGCTGCCCTTGTCCTTCTCGCTGATAGAGGTCATGGGTTTGGAAGGTTTTGCCGAAGAAGTCTTGGCGAGTTGCTGCAGTGCATTTTGTTGATGGTAGACACTGCTGCCACTGTGCATCAGTGTTGGAGAGACTAAATGTTTACGGTGATGCATGGGGTGCTAATCAAGCTGATTGCTTTGCCCTGGATGGTGTCAAGCTTCTTGAGTGTTGTTGGAGCTGCACTCATCCAGCCAAGTGGAGATTATTCCATCACACTCCTGACTTGTGCCTTGAGGATGGTGGATAGGCTTTGGGGATTCAGGAGGTGAGTTATTCACCGCAGAATTCCCAGCCTCTGACCTGCTCTTGTATCCACAGTATTTATATGGCTAGTCCAGTTCAGTATCTAGTCAATGGTAACCTTTGAGATGTTGATACTGGGGGATTCAGCATTGAATGTCAAGAGGAGATGGTTAAGTTCTCTCTTGTTGGAGATCTATATTGCCTGCACTTGTGTGATGCGAATGTTACTTGCCACTTATCAGCCCAAGCCTAAATGTTGTCCAGGTCTTGCTGCATATGGGCACAGACTGCTTCAGTATTTGAGGAGTTGTGAATGGCGCTGAACATTGTGCAATCATCAGCAAACATCCCCAGTTCTGACCTTATGACGGATGGAAGGTCACTGATGAAGCAGCTGAAGATGGTTGGGCTTAGGCCACCTCCCTGAGGAACTCCTGCAGCGGTGTCCTGGAACTGAGATGATTGACCTCCAACAACCACAAACCCATCTTCCTTTGTGCTAGATGCTACTCCAGCCAGTGGAGAGTTTTTCCCTTGATTACCATTGACTCCAATTTTGCTAGGGCTCTTTGATGCCACACTCGATCAAATCTGGCCTTGATGTTAAGGGCAATCACTCTCACCTCACCTCGGGAGTTCAGCTCTTTTGTCCATGTTTGACCCAAAGCTGTAATGAGGTCCGGAGCTGAGTGGCCCTGGTGGAACCCAAACTGGGTGCCAATGAGCAGGTTATTGCTAAGCAAGTGTCGCTTGATCACACTGTTAATGACCCCTTCCATTGCATTACAGATGATCAAGAGTAGACTAATGGGGCAGTAATTGGCTGGGTTGGACTTGTCCTACTTTTTGTGTACAGGACATACCTGGGCAATTTTCCATGTAATCGGGTAGATGTCAGTGTTGTAACTGTACTGGAACAGCTTGGCTAGGGACGCTGCAAGTTCTAGAGCACAACTCTTCAGTACTTTTACCAGAATATTGTCAGGCCCCATAGCCTTTGCAGGATCCAGTGCCTTCAGCTGTTTCTTGATATCACGTGGAATGAATTGAATTGGCTGAAGACTGGCATCTGTGATGCTGGGGACCTTCGGAGGAGGCTGAGATGGGTCATCCACTCAGCACTTCTGGCTGAAGATGGATCCAAATGTTTCAACCTTGTCTATTGCACTGATGTGCTGGTCTCTCCCATCATTGAGGATGGGGATATTTGTGGAATCTCCTCCTCCAGTGAGTTACTTAATTGTCCACTACCATTCACGACTGGATGTGGCAGGACTGCAGAGCTTAGATTTGATCCATTGGTTGTGGAATCGCTTAGCTCTGTCTATCACTTGCTGCTTATGCCATTTGACACATAAGTAGTCCTGTGTTGTAGATTCACGAGGTTGACACCTCATTTTTAGGTATGTCTGGTGGTGCTCCTGGCATGCCCTCCTGCACTCTTCATTGAACCAGGGTCTATCCCCCAGCTTGATGGCAATGATAGAGTGGGGGATGTGCCAGGGCATGAATTTACAGATTGTGGCTGGATACAATCCTGCTTCTGATGGCCTACAGTGTCTCAGAGACACCTAGTCTTGAGTTTCTAGATCTGTGCAAAATCTATCCCATTTAGCATGGCGGTAGTGCCACACAACATGATGGAGGGTATCCTCAATGTGAAGATGGGAATTCATCACCATAACGATTGTGTGGTGGTCACTCCTACTGATTCTGTCATGAACAGATGGATCTGTGACAGGTAGTTTGGTGAGGACAAGGTCAAATAGGTTTTTCCCCCTTGTTTCCCTCACCATTTGACGCAGACCCAGTCTAGCAGCAATGTCCTTTATGACTCGGCCAGCTTGGTCAGTGGTGGTGCTACCAAAGTAGAAACTCAGCAGGTCTGGTAGCACCTGTGGAGAGAGAAACAGAGTTAACGTTTTGAATATGTGGTGTGGGCATAAGGGGATGAAACTGAGCCTTTTGTTGAGTGCAGGACATGCAGCGTCAGAGAGGGGAAGCTTAGAGTATATAGTGAATACATGGCAAGGGATGGGATTAGCAGGAGGGATGGGATCAGAGGGACACGAAGGGATGGAGAGTCCTAGATGGGCGTTGGTATCAATAAATTATTGGAGCTTGCATTCCTTAAGATGTGAAAGGAAGAGGAAAAGTTTCTTGTTAAGGCGTCGATCAAACGAAGAATGAAATGGAACTGGGGACAAGGACAGCTTTGAGATAGGGTGAGTCGGTGCTACAGGGAAGAGAGGTTGAGTGTGGAAATTTGGCGGTGCATGGTGAGTGTGAATCTCAGGATGTGGCGAGAACAGCAGCCCGAGGAGCATTGTATGTCCCGGAGATACCTGTAATCCTGGGTGGATTCGAAACATGAGGGATGGAGCTTCAGTCGGAATCCACATTGGGTAAGGTGGAGACAGAGATAGTCACTGAGGAAGGAAATACGGCTGTGAAAGCGAGTTTTAGTAAACACCTTGTCAAACACCAGGAGGGAAATGGAAAGCAATGAAAATGAACATGGTGAAAGAGACAAGTGGAAATTCCATTGGATTAGTGTTACTGAGATGACACCAAGCCACTGTTAGTGGATATTGAAGGGCCCTACCCAGAGTATATTCTGTACTCTTTCCATCCTCAGTGCTTCCTTCAACTGATGTTCGACATGGATTCATCAGGGTGGGGCTGGTGAGAAGCAGTTGGTGGTAATTAGCAACAATAACAGAAAATGCTAAAAAAAAACTCAGCAGGTCTAGCAGCATTTGTGGAGAGAGAAACAGGGTTAATGTTTCGAGTCTGCATGACCCTTCTTCATATGGACTCGAAATGTTAACTCTGTTTCTCTCTCCACAGATGTTGCTAGACCTGCTGAGTTTTTCCAGCATTTTCTGTCTTTGTTTCAGATTTCCAGCATCCGCAGTATTTTGCTTTTATCTTGGTGGTAATCAGCAGGAGGTTTCCTTGTCCATGTTTGACCTGACGCCATGAGACTTCATGGGTTCCAGAGTCGATGATGAGGACTCCCAGGGCAACTCCCTCCCGACTGTTTACCACTGTGCCGCCACCTCTAGTGTTTCTGTCCTGCTGGTGGAACAAGACATACCCAGGGATGGTGATGGTTGTGTCTGGGATATTACCTATAAGGTATGATTCTGTGAGTATGACTATGTCAGGCTGTTGCTTGATTAGTCTATCGGACAGCTCTCCCAATTTTGCACAAGACCCCAGATGTTAGTAAGGAGGACTTTGCAGAGTTGACAGGTCTGGGTTCGCCATTGTCATTTCCAGTGCCTAAGTTGATGCCGGGTGGTCCATCAGTTTTATTCCTTTTAGATTTCATAGTGGTTTGCTAGGCCATTTCAGAGGGCAGTGAAGAGTCAACCACGTTGTTGTGGGTCTGGAGTCACATGTAGGCCAGACCAGGTAAGGACAGCAGATTTCCCTCCCTAAAGGCCATTAGTGAACCAGATAAGTTTTTATGGCAATTGGCAGGGGTTTCAATGTCACCATCACTGAGACTAGCTTTTAATTTCAGATTTATTAATTGAATTTAAATTCCATCAGCTGCTGTGCTGGGATTTGAACCCATGCCCCTAGATCATTAGCCTGGGCCTCTGGATCACTAGTCTAACGACATTACCACCACCATGCCACCATCTCCACAAAAGACCTCCTCCTATCATGGTTGATGCCTTATCTATGATATAACCAGGTTAACCTTCACCGGCTCCTCAATTGATTGATAAACAGCCCTTTGCAATAAGTTTTCAGCAAGTGACAAGCCAGTTTTTCAATTAGCCCCAAATTCCATCCCTCCCATTCTAGGATGCAATTGCAGTTGGAGAGAAGCATAGATGTAAGTTAATAACATAATACAGAAAAGAGCATTATCAGACTCAAGGATGCATGAACTCATGTAATTGGTTATTTAGTAATGCCAGCTATTTTTTTAGGAGTTGAATACAGAAATGTTAACATATTATTTATGTATTTATGAGCTTTCAATTGTTCATGTCATATATAATTTAAAGAGGTGCTACATATGAATGGATATATTTTCTGGATGTAATCAACAACAAGGAAACCTCCGATCAGGACTATCGGTTCCAGACCTTATTGCACTTTGTGATATATTCATTCGTCATGTCTGTTCAGATAAGCAGTTTTGCAAATTGAGACTCTTGGCCCTTGTAAATATGCACAAAAAATGTCTGGAGATATGTGAATTGTGCAGGTAAGTAATTTCCATCCAGTGCAATGTGTATACTGTGCCCAGTTGAATTTAAATAGTTGGTACTATCTGCCAGGTAAGAAAACCATTAACAAGGCATCTCCTCCACCAGTCTAAAGTACCAGAAGATTTGGGGCAAAGCTGGGTAAACGGTGTTATGTCGCAGAGCAGCAGTGATTTCACTGAAGGATGGAACAGCCTTGAGGTGCTCAATCGATGTTCTGATAAGCCAAAAGCATAGGAAGGACAAGGATAGAAGAATCCCAAAGCTCATGGCTTTGACACCTAACAGCCTAAAATCTGTAATTGGGAATGGGAGGGGGCAGGCATGGAGCCGATCACTGCTTGCGTTTGGCTGCGTGCTGCCATTTTATGTGGGCAGGCCTTTCGCACGACCCCTGAGGCATGGAGCTGCCTCAGAGAGATTAAGTTGATAGTACAAATTTTCAGTAAATTACCGGCCACGCTTCACCCTGGGCGGGCTTTCATTGGCCCACCCACATAAAATGGCAGCGCGCAGCCAATCACGAGCAGCCATCAGCTCCATGCCTGCCGCTCCTGTTCCCACCCAGCCCGGCCGACACAGGTAAGAGTCTGCCCATGAAAGCTACCTGATTGTCATTCCTGCCATGTGATACAACTGGCTTGCTAAGAAAGCGACCACTAAGTGTCCCTAGGAAACATGTGTGACTCAAATATAAGAGTTTGCGTATAAAAAAAACTCTCTATAGAATAGGTAAGACATGACTTGTTCATTTGCTTCTCGTACTGATTGGCTGGCAGCTCTCTAGTCCCTGCAGCACCAGCAGCTGCAGTGGACAGGACTGGGACTGCAAGCAATCCCCAGAGCCCTGGGAGCCCAGGACCAGGTAAGTGTGGAGGTCCGAGGTTGGGGAGGAGAGGTGAGCCCTGAGGGAAGTGGGCAGAGAGGTGGGCAGAGGCCAAGGTGAGGCAGGGGTCAGACATTCTGGTGGTGGGGGGAGTATCCTATGCTAAAAGGAGGATGCTGATGGAGGCTCCACCCGCCCCCAACCCTATCCCACCATCCCACCACCACCACCCCCCAGCCCCCCTGTCCCCACCCGATCAAGGCCTGAGCACGCTTCATTTTCATGCTTCCCCTCTGTCACTGAACTCCTCCCGCCAGCCTGAAAATTGAGGCTGGGCAGGGAAAAGTCCTTAAAGTGGTCAATAATTGGCCATTTAAGGGGCTCAACTGGGACAAGGGTGGTGGGGAAGGCAGGCCAGCCTAGGCCTTGCCCATCCAAGTGCAAAATTGCAGAGAGGCTGGGATAGGCAGGAGCCCGGTGGGAAGGCCAATGAGAAATTTTAGTTACCCACCCTACCTATGGGGAAACATAAAACTCTGCCCCATGGTAAGTGATCAGTTGTAGGTCACATTTCATTCATAATCCATGTAATGCTTATCTTTGGCTGATATAGAAGTTATTAGAATCAATTTCCTTTCAGATATGGGGGAGGGGTGAAATTTGTCTAGTAGATTAAACTCGGCTCATAGAGAATTAACAGCCGATCTTCCACTGTGCCCACTCCCCTTTCCACAGAAGTTCACAGAACGATAATTCAAGCTTGTGAGACTTGTTTCTTCATTCCACTGTTGCTTTTACTTGGTCTAAAAGTAAAAATCTTGGCAATAATTTCCAAGTCAATGGAAAATAAAAACTCAAGCAGAGAAAAATTCTCTGCTTGCCAATTCTCTACAAGCCCATTTTATGCTGTTGCTGTAGAATAATTACATCCCCCAGAACTTTGTTTAACATTGATCAAGACATTCCTTCTTCAAGACAATTGATGCATTATGGACTTTCTTATTATAATGTAGGTTTAAGTATATTCAGTTCATTATATTTGCCAGTCTTTCTGAATTATATTAGTAATTAATGATAAACCAATCATTAATCAGATGAAAGTTGGTTTATGCACCATCTTGAAAAATGTCTGATAACATGAGATTATTTGAATTCTGTGGACTATCGTAAGTGAGTAATTGTCAATCCCTTGAATTGCATCTATATGGCTGCAGTTTATAAAAAGGCCACGATGGCACCTGATGACTTTCAAGTGAGAAAATCAGTTTGTAATGTGGCCAGTATGAACCATATGTAGATGGGATTTTAAGCAACGTGCCTTATGGACACTGGGCTCCTTTGATCAGCTTTGGGGATCAGAGAGGAGTTTCACAGTTTCTTTTTCCTGAATTGGCCTAAGGCCTTTGAAAGAGAAAACCTCAGTTATTTGCCTCTCCCAGAATAATCCATGGCTATTAAATGGGTGGGGAGTGTGGGGGATCTTGATATTCAGTTATAACATGTCTGTATGGGGCAGATTCAATGGTCTTTCCCTGTCTGTCATTTTACTATTTGTAACAGAACCTCGACAATTCATATAATGTTCTATAACATTGAAGTAATTTTATAGAATGTATCTGAAATTCCAGACTGTACAACAACATGTGATCCAAGGCAAGTATGGTACAATTAATAAGGTACAAGCTGTGTAAAACTGACAGCAATATGTTATCACACACTGATGACGCATACTTAACATAGGAACGGAATGCTGTTTATAAAGGAGATATATTTGTAAGAGTATGATTTGTACAGATGCTGTCCCCTGATTATAGGTAGAAATCAATGTTGGATCTTTCATCATTGCCAAAACACAGTCAACGAGGTTTATGTATCTGATTTTTGAATAAAACTTCGGTATGAAAAGCAAATGAACAATTGTGTTTTACCTAGTCTATAGAGAGTATTTTTTTATATGTGAACTCTTTTATATTTGAGTCAGACATGTTTGTTATGAGCACCTTGTGGTCACTTTCTGAGCAACCCAGCGATACCACATGGCAGGAATGGCAAAGAGGTAGTTTTCATGTAACTTCAAGGTTAGGCAGTGGTCGATCTTAAAAATACTCTAAATTACCATGGCATCTATAATCTGCCCATTGACAACCTATTGGACACAAAGGTCGCAGTGCCAATAAATTGTGGCCGAGACTTAATCTCGTTGGTTATCCCCCAATATTATCACTTATATGGCATTCCAATTTTTTCTCGTTGCAAAATGGTATCTAATTTCTCAGCATTGCCCAATTGTGGAATTCCACAGTGTCCATGGGTATAAATAAGAGGTTGAAAATACTATTATCTAATTAAACCTCAAATCTGGCTACCATTATATGACCCCCAGAGACCACAAATGACATTACTAGATGCGTCCAAGTAACCCAGACTGTGTCTATATCACTTTTATATGTCTGCATTCAATAGAACTCTGTAAACCTCGTAAAGTACAGGCTAATTTGCTTAGGGCTAGCTCTTCATTGAAATTTATAGACTTCTAAAGAACACAGCAAGGGGCTCCATGTTGACCTGAATATAGGTTGCAGCTGGATGTTGGCAATACAGCAAACTTGGGCATTCCAGCAGCATAAGAGACACGTCCCCTGACTTGCACTCTTTGTCTTGTGCGTAAGTTAATGAGGTATATTTTCTTCATCTCCCTAACGCAAGGGAGTGGCACAATGGGTAACAGCTAGACTAACACTTCAGCACAGTAAGGAGTGCTACACTGTCAGAAGAGTTGCCTTTGGGATGAGACATTAAATTGAAGTTGTCTGCTCTCTGAGCTGGAGACAAATGATCCTATGATACTATTTTGTGCTACTATGGCATAGTGGTATTGTCACTAGACTAGTAATCCAGAGACCCAGGGTAATGCTCTGGGCTCTGGGGATCTGGGCTCTAAATCCCACCAAGGTTGATGGTGAAATTTGAATTCAATAAAAGTCTGGAATTAAAAGTCGTAAAATTCCTGGTTTACCAATGTCCTTTAGGGGAAGGAAATCTACCATCTTTACCTGTGACTCCAGACCCACAACAATGTGGTTGGCTCTGAAATGCCTTCTCAGTTTGCAACAAATGCTGGCCAAGTCAGCGACACCCACATCCCACGAACCAATTGATAAAAGAGAGCAGGGGAGTTCTCCCAGCATCACAAAAACACGGTGGTGTTGCTGTTTGTGGGAAGCGTGCCGCTGTACCTTACAACATGGACTACACTTTAAAAGTACTTCATTAGTTGTGCTTGTCCTGTGGTCGTGAATGCAAATCTTGACGTCTTCTCTGCTTCTGGCCTCCACCTGAGAGATCCGTGGGAGGGTGGGATCGGCCGAGAAACGGGCCATCACCCACAGTCGGCTGCCGACCACGGTTTCACACTGCTGGGCTAATTAAGGCCCATCCATCATGACATGTGGCACCCCACTGCTCAGGAAGGGCCGAATGGGGGTGGGGACCTGTCGGCCACCGGGTCCAATGGTGACCCGGCAGCCAGTATAAAAACGACACAGGCTGCCACAGGAGAACATCTGTTCTGCGTTACCAAACTCAAGCGATGCAGTTGAATGCAGCTGGAGATGCCAGGCGGAAGGGTAGGTCGAGTGGGCACTCAGCCTCCCCGCTTTTCAGCTGAATGCTTTTGCGGTCCTCCTGGAGGAGGTGGCTGCCATGACGGACACCCTTGTCCCCAAAGAGGGGAGGAGGAGGCCACCACACCTCACAGACAGGGCATGGGAGCAGGTTGCTGTGCTGGTGAGCAGCCACGATGTGGTGCGGCGCACGTGGGTGCAGTGCCGGAAAAGGTTCAGTGACCTGCTGTGCTCAGGAAGGGTGACTACCGCGTTGGCATTGGTCAATGTGCAGAAGTGTTAAGGTCTGGCCATCCCCCCCAAGAAGCTCAGGGGTGTTAGAATCTGAGTGCCAACTGTCAATGACACCGGAGCGGGCCAAGGGGGTGAGCCCTGTCTGCTTGGACTGAGTGCCTTGTGGCTCGAGGGCCACTGATCCTCAGTGAGTTGACCAGGCTGCAATGGAACTGCAGATGGACTAATCAATGCTCTTCTGTCCTTTCAGGAGAAGACAAGCAATAACCAGTCAGAGAAGTCACATACAAGCGGAGGCCCACCCAACCTGCTGCTGCTGACCAGGTTCAAGAAGGATGCCCATGAGCTCGAGAGCCAGCACGTTCCATATGCAACTGGGCATGGAGAGGCGGGGGTGCCAGACGAAGGTAAGAGCACAATCCATGGATTGTGCAACATTTCTAGTGTAGTCTCTTTATTGATATGAGCCTCAAACCTGGAGTCCCCATTGATCATTGAAAGACGATGGCATCATGATCCAGATCTCCATTGTCTCACCAGAGTGCCTGGCATGCACAGTGACAGTGTGATGACTTTAACCAATGACAAGTTCTTGTTCTTCCTTTTATATTCACCTGCACGCACTCAGTCTCTAGACCCCGAAGGGCCAGCCCTGACGCCAGAGAACTACTGGGCTTCATTTGCTCCTGCGTCACACCCGCTCTCTGAACCAGGCACCAGCACAGATACCAATATCTCAGTGGGCATTAGATTGGCAGCTAGAATGTCAGTCCACATTGGTGAGGGCACTTCACATGCACTTGAAGTGGGGACGGAGGCAGAGAGTGCCCAGGGCTCCAGCAGTCAGAGGACTGCTGGGGACTAGGGAAATGTTCAGTCGAAGGCTGATGATGATCCTCTGGAGTTGTCCATTCCGCAGCAGATGCTGGATATCCAGCGGAATGTGTGGGAGGATCTGGCGGAGCTCCATTAGGTTCTGTGTGTAATAAAGGCAAAACACTGCAGATGCTGGAATTCTGAAACAGAAACACAAAATGCTGGAAAAACTCAGCAGGTCTGACAGCATCTGTGGAGAGAGAGACAGAGTTAACGTTTCAAGTTTGTATGATGCTTCTTCAGATCTGAAGAAGCTTCTGAGTGTCATGGTCTCCGTTGTGGAGGATTCCATGTGGAGCATCGGCACTGCATTGACCGTCATGAACAAGCGCAATACCTCCTCCATTCAGAGAGTGGTGACCCTCATGAAGAGGCAGCTCCAGGGACAGAATCAGGAGTTCCTGTGGTTGCGCTCGGACCTGCAAGCCCTCACACAGGCAATGATCTCAGGTGGTCAGGACCAGTGTGGGAGATGGATGCGGCACCCAGTATCCCAGATAGGTGCCCATCCATCAGTGGTGAGCAGATAGGTCCAGAGTGACCTCACGGTGCACAAGCTGCTTGTCATCCCTGCGGGCTTCTCTCAGAGCGCTGTTCATGACAGCAGCAGCTCCTCCGCCCCTCAGCCAGTGACCATCGCACCTGATGAGGCTGCGATGACTGGGGAGATGCCAGCCATTGCACTGGCCGCTCACACCCAGTTGGGGCCAGCACAGGCTCCACTGGCCAAAGGACAACTGCCAAGATCATCAAGGCCAAGAAGGCAGCAGAGTCAGCAGGCTGCCTTCAATACTGGTGCCAGCGAGGCGGGGGCACTAAGAAGTAGTACTCGGAAATGTAAGTTAAAGGCATCATGAGCATGGGTGATTTTCTGTTCATTTATGTTTGGTTTATATGTCTGCTGGTGTGGACATCAACACCAGTAATGGTAATGTCATTATTCTTTCAATGTGACAACAACATTAAATTTGCTTTGGTTCTGATGGCTTGAGTATACTTCACCTTTTTTTCTTTCTGGTGCAGGGAACGCCAGTGTCTAATGCTAGATGTGAGTGGCTGGAGACTTTACTGCACAGGCACTGAGTGGACTCTGGGTGAAAATGAAAGGGTCATTTCAGACACCCGGGATGGAGGCAGCGGCCCTGGCAAGAGGTGGAAGCGGATCTTTCACAGCCTAGCTGAAGTAGCGTTGGATCAAGGCATCCCTGCCTCCCTGGTGGTTACCGAGATCTGCCTCCACTCCCTCAGCGTTCTCCTTACCAGGATCCTCTTCTGACTCACTCCTGGATTCATCATCTGTGGGCTGTGCAGCTGTGTCAAGATCCTCTTCCTCCAGTGGGTCCCCCATTACCAGTGCCAGATTGTGGACAGTGCAGCACGTGACCACTATCAGTGAATCCTCCACCTCCTTTTAAGGAAAAGTTCCAAAGACTCACGACCCTCTGAGAGAAAAAAATTTCTTATCTCTGTTTTAAATAAGCAACCCCTTATTTTTAAATGGTGACCCCCTAGTTCTAGATTCTCCCACAAGAGGAAACATCCTCTCTGCATCTACCCTGCCAAAACCCCTCAGGATCTTCTATGTTTCAATCACATCATCTTTTACTCTTCTAAACTCCAGTGGATACAAGCCCAGCCTGTCCAACCTTTCCTCATAAGACAACCCGCCCATTCCTGGTATTAGTCTAATAAACCTTCTCTGAACTGCTTCTAATGTATTTACATTCTTCATTAAATAAGGTGACCAATACCGTACACAGTACTCCAGATGTAGGGTGGGATTTTCCAGCCCCTCCTGCAGCCAGGATCGTCTGGTCTCGCCAAAAGTCTGTGAACCTCTGGTTGGGCCACTGAATCTCCTGCAGCGGGTCCCATGACAATGGGGCCAGAAATTCCTGGCCATGGTCTAACCAGAGCCTTGTACAACTGAAGCATAACCTCCCTACTCTTGCATTCAATTTAATTCAATCAAATGAAGTTTAGTCACAATTGTTCAATCTAGCCAGGAATGAAACTGGTCAAAGATTTAGTTTTGTTGACAAACGCTAAGACAGGTTAGCTCTAACATTAACCATAGGTTTTAAAAAAACTTACAAGTTTTTATCTCCCCTCATAGCTCATGGGTCACTGAAAGGACTATAATTCCTGGTCAACTACTTTGAGCAATGCAGTTTTACACAACAGCTTTAAACTAAATTAAATAAATGATAATGTTCTATTAGTTTTTCTAATTGCTTGCTGTACCTGCATACTAGGCTTTTGCGAATCATGCGCTGGGACACCCAGATCCCTCTGCATCTCAGAGGTCTGCAATCTCTCACCATTTAGATAACATGCTTCTTTTTTATTTTTCCTGCCAAAATGGACAGTTTTGCATTTTTCCAGATTATACGCCATTTGCCAGATCCACTCACTCAGCCTATCTATATCCTTTTGTAGGGTCCTTATATCCTCTTCACAACTTACTTTCCTACCTATCATTATGTCACCAAATGTGTCAGCAAATTTAGCAACCATGTCTTCAGTGCCTTCATCCAAGTCATTTATATAAATTGTTAGAGGCCTCAGCACTGATCCCTGTGGCACACTACTTTTTACATCTTGCCAATCAGAAAGTTATCCACTTATGTCTACTCTCTGCTTCCTGTTAGCTAGCTAATCTTCTATCCATGCCAATATGTTATCCCCTACACCATGAGCTTTCATTTTCTGCAATAACCTTTGATGTGGCACTTTATCAAATGCCTTCTGGAAATCTAAGTACAGTACAGTACATCCACTGGTTCCCCTTTATCCACATGTTACATCTTCAAAGAACTTCAATAAATTGGTTAGACATGATTTCCCTTTCACAAAACCATGTTGACTCTGCCTGATTGCCTTTAATTTTTCTAAGTGCCCTGCTATAACATCTTTAATAAAAGCTTCTAGCATTTTCCCTATGACAGAGGTTAAGCTGACTGACCTGTAGATTCCTGCTTTCTGTCTCCCTCCATCTTTGAACAAAGTATTGAAATTTAGAAGAATGAGAAGTGATCTTATTGCAACATGTAAGATTCTGAGGGGACTTAACGGGGTGGATGTTGAGAAGATGTTTCCCCTTATGGGGGGGGGAGCCTAGAACTAGAGGACTCCATTTAAAAATGAGGGGACGCTCATTTAATACTGTGATCGGGCCCCCACCGAGATTTCACGCCACCTGGGTGGGGGGGAGCGGGGGAAGGAGGGTGAGTGCGGAGGTCAGCGCATGCGTGGGGGTGCACTCACATGAAACCCCCTGAAGGCACGGAGCTGCCTCTCGGAGCCGTAAATGAAAAATAAAGATTTTTTTAAAAAGGAAAGCACGTCCCCCATGAGCAGGGACATGTTAGAAATGAGATGTAAAAATTTTTATTTTATTTTTGATTAACGTCGGAAACCTCATCCCACCTGGGGATGAGATTTCCTCAAAAATCCAAAGGCCGCTCGGCCTTTTCGCTCGCCCGCCAACCGTAAGGTTGGACGGGCAGGGAAAGATTCGGTTCAATTAATTTATTAATGAGCGTGACAGCCCTCTTAATTGTCGGCAGGTGCGCTGCCAACTCCTGCACGCACCCGCCGACCGAAATATCGTGCGAGTGCATGGTGACAGGGGGGATGGTCACCCATGGTCATCGCGCAGTTTCACACTCATGTGTGTCGGGCACACACCCGTGCGCCAAGGTGAAAGTTCAGCCCCTTGTTTTCAATGGCTGTCCCCATGCTCCTGCTGAGGTTTCACCCCTCCAGTCAGCGAGACCTGCCTGCCTGGCCTTGGCAATCCATCACTATTTTTATGGCTAGCTGTTTGAAGGCACCTCAATGTGGCGGTGTCTTTCTTTTCTCTTGCAGCCTCAGCGGCTGTCACCTCTGCTGGTTGGGACCTGGCTTTTTCCCACAATGCACCACCCCACCCCTCCCCACCCCCCACCCCCCCCACCTACCGCACCCACCCCCCACCCACCCCCCAAAGGTCATATACTCAGAGGCGGGATGAAGGTTGGTAGGGTTACTGACTTGCTAAGGGCCACTTAACGCCAAATAAAGGAGGGCAACTTGAATTTTCCAGTCAGCCTCCAGGTTCCCACAGGCCTGTTTAGTTACCTGGAGGTGGCCTTCCTGCGGCAGACCCAGAGGGTAGGGGCCACTGCGGTCTAGGCAGGCTTAGAGGCGCTGCCTGCCTGGGTGCTGCAGCCACAGGAGGCCCTGCAGGGTTTCCACCTACTGCACCTCCTCCCCACCCCACCACCCCTGCCTCCCAACCCCATCTCTACTCTATGCGGCTTGGCTGCAAAAGCAATTTTTAATTTGAAGTTTGAGCAGTGGCATCTCCTTTATGAAGCACCTTTTCCTTTACTTTCTTGCCATCACAGCCTGCACGTGCCAAAGGGCCTGATTGGCTCTCAAGCTTAGAGAGCCCACCCACCATCCTTAATTGAACACCGAGTCCACTCTTTGGTCATTAATTTGCCGCTCCAGGGAAAAATTATGTTGAATGACTGTTTCCCACATGGCGTGGGCTTCTGACCCCCATTTGAACTTGACAGCTGGATTCAGAAACCCATAGGGAAAATACTTCCCATCTTCTCTATGTCTACCCCATGAAGTCGTTTCATATTTTTGAAGACCTCTATCTGTTCACCTTCTTCTTTTCTAGAGAGCAGAGCCCTAACCTGTTCAAGCCTTTCTTGATAGGACAGACTTGTGCCAGTGAGAACATGTATGTTGTGGTGGTTAACAAGATCAACTCATTTAGTTTAGATCATTTAGATCAACTCCTTAATGTCACCGTTAGCACATCCTTTAGCTAATCACCACCATCAACACCCCTTTGACCTTTTGTTTATGACATCTTTAGCAATCTCTCCTTTGCCTCCACCAACACTGGCCCTCTATCCAGCTTCACCTGTCCCACCCCTCCTTAAATAGCTTATATTTCACCACATTTCTATTTCTCTTTGGTTCTGAAGAAGAATATACAGACTCAAAATGTTAACTCTGTCTTCCTCTGCACTGATGCTGTCACACCTGCTGAGTTTTTCCAGCAATTTTTGTTTTTGTTTCAGATTTCCAGCATATTTTGCTTTCAACTTATTTAGTGTTTAAATGTTGATGTTAAGTTTTGGGTACTATTAACTAATTATGGAATAAATCTGTGCATGAGTCACATTTTGTCAACTTATATAGAGGATTGATAAAGAAAATTGTACTAAATACTTCGTTCATATATCCTTCAACAATATACTTTTTGCATGTATAATGTACAATAATGATCAGTGCTACTGCAACTTTAAATATATAATTACCTTTCTTAAGACACCATGATTTTTGAGAAGAATTTGTTCTTCAAAGGACTGTAGAGTTTTTATTGGGAAATTTACTGCTTGTTTATCTCTACATCTTCTGTATTTCAGCTCTCTTTCCTCACTTGAAGAGAAGGATTCCATTTCATGCAGTTTCCCCATTTGGGTCTGTATCCAATCAAAGTCTTTTTCCCCCTTTCACAAACCGTTGGTCTAGCTTGGTTAAATTTATCCAAGGCTACAATGAACCCTCTACTTGAGGTTCCTGATTAAAAGACAAATGCTCTGTTATTGTGAGGTGTGTAACCCTGAGTACATGTAGATGGTTTAACCATTATGGATCAACTTGAGATTCCTTTAGGCATGCCGGCTTACCAGAGACAGGGAAAGACTTGGGGAAGGCATCCTCTATTGGAACACTGTGCCAACCAGGTGTCAGCCTGCTCCTCGTCTCCACAAGTCTCAAGGGCCATCGCAACCAGCTCCACATTATCGTTTTTTTTAATAACCTGGTTAAACCTGGTTCCAAACCTGATTTTAAACCTGGTTTAATGATATGAGGACACGTTGCATCAACTGGATTTGTATTGCCTCGAATTTAGAAGATTAAAAAGGCGCTCTATTTAAGATGTTTGAAACAATTAAAGGGTTAAGTAAGGTAGATGGGGAGAAACTATTTTCTCTGGTGAGCGAGGCCAGCACAAGGGAGCAATTTGAGGCTGCTCAGGGTTTGATGTCAGGAAACACTTCTTCACACAAATTTGGAAGGATCTCCTCTAAGAAGCTATTGAGTCCTTTAAACACTTGAAAACCAAGACTGATTTTTGTTAGGCAAGGTTATTAAGGGCTATGAAACACAGATGAATAGATGGAGTTAACATACGGACCAGCCATGATTTAATTGAATGATAGAACAGGTTTGAGAGACTGAATGGCCTCCACCTGTCCCTATGTTTCTCCAGTCCATTCTGTTTCTTTTCCGGTGTCTGTGGCCTTTCCCTTTGTTCTGTTTTTTTAAATGCTGTTCACCTGTAATATCTACATCCTCCAAGGAAAGGCTCAGGACCCAAAACATCGACTTGTGGTTCCTTGGCAGGTGCCGCCTGACCACCTGAGTGTTCCCAAAGTTTGAGGCCTCAAGTGGTTGCACTTAGGAAAATCAGGCCCACGTGCAGCTTGAAAGGACTGCCTGTTAGGCTGCAATCAATTAGGTAAACTTTAAAAATAGACTCTTTGAATGTTGGCTTGGAAATGCATGAGTGCTCCTTCTGATCCCACAGTCAAAGAATATTGGCAGCTGCTGGTCAATGTATCCCCAACCCTCCGAATGCCAGTGCCACATTCTCCTCCCCCAACCCCCACCCCAATCACTGCTCCTTCCTGACTCAGTTGCTTTGTTCCTCTTCCCCGCGCTACCGCATTTCCTAACCAAATTAAACCCCTTCCTAACCCTGTTGTTCATTCCCACCAACCCAGTCACCCCCCTTCCCCCCACCCTATGATAAGAAAAGTTAAAATTTAATTGCCTGTTCAGTAATATTGCTTTAAACTGTAAACTGAAAATTGTTAAACCCTTTTGTAGGTCATATAATTTTACAATTGAACACAAGGCCATTCAATCCATCATGCCTGGGCTGGTTCTCTCAAAGAGCTATTCAGTTAGTTCCATTCCCCTCGCCTTTCTCTATGCCTACGTTTTTCTTTTACAGATATTTATCCATCTCCTCTGAAAATCTATTTTCTATTCTGCCTCTTTCTGGTCAGATATTTCAAGCCCTAACAGCCCCTGGCATTATAAGAGAAAATCTAAGCTCTCTGCTCATTCTATTGGTGATCTTCTTAAATCTGTGTCTTCTGATTCCCAACTCACTGGCCAATGCAAGTAGGTTTTCCATTTTCCCATTAACACGATCGACATTGTACGTAAGTTTAAACATCTCTGTGATATCATCTCTTAAGCTTCTCTTTGCTAATGATAGGAACCATAGACCTCCATCCATGAATTAGATTGATTTCTTTCATGCTCTTGGTTTTAACACTTCATTTCTTCCTGAATGGCATTTTTAAAAACCTGTGCAGGGTGTTGCAAGTGATGCTGCTTGTTTATTTAAATGAGTTACATTAAGGCTTTAAAGCTTGCATCTTACCAAGGAAGCATAAACAGGAGAGATGAATGAGTCTAAAATCCCAGGCACATCTCGGATCAGATCACACTGCAATAGTAGTAAAGAGCATAATAATGCTTTGTCTGCAACTAATGCTGACCTGTTTGTTCCAAATTGATTACTGCATTTGTTGAATGTTTGAACAGTCGAATTTCCTACAATGTTTCTATTTGAAAGAAGAAGAAAGATTCAACATTAATGATTTACTGTTGAAACGTAGCTATGGTTGTCACAGAGTCATATATGCTGTCAATTTGTGCATCAAAGATCCCTCAAGCAGCAATGAGATAAACGCTCAGCTAAGTCTGTTTGGAAGGTGTTGCTTTCGGGATGAGTGTTGGCCAGGGCATTGCAAGGCCTCTTGGCTCTTCTTTGGAAAAGTGTCATGAGATACTTTTCTGTCCCGATGAACAAGCAGCTGGGTTTGACAGCTCATCAAAAAGAGGGCACCTCGAACAAGCTAGCACTTCCACAGGACTGCAATGAATCTAATAGTGCACAGCATGGCTTCAGCCCAAATGCTTTTCAATCATTCTGTAGGAGGCAGAGGGTGATGACAGAAGGATGCTTTAATGACTGGAAGCCAGTGTCCAGTGACGTACCACAGGGTTCTGTGCTCGGTCCCCTATTATTTGTCATTTATATAAACGACATAGATCTCTATGTAAGGGGTAGAATTAGTAAGTTTGTGGATGACACAAAGATTGGCCGGTTGGTTAACAGTGAGATTGAGTGTCCTGGGCTACAGGAATGGTCAAATGGGCAGATAAGTGGCAGATGGAATTTAACCCTGAAGAGTGTGAGGTGATACACTTTGGAGAGACTAATTTGACAAGGGAGTATTCAATGAGCAGCATGGCACCAGGAAGTTCTGAGGAGCAAAGGGACCTTGGCGTGTGTGTCCATAGATCTCTGAAGACGGAGGGGCATGTTAGTGGGGTGGCATACGGGACGTTTGTCTTTATCAGTCGAGGCATAGATTACATAAGTAGGGAAGTCATGTTGGAGTTGTATAGAACCTTGGTGAGGCCACAGCTGGAGTACTGTGTGTAGTTCTGGTCGCCACATTATAGGAAAGATGTGATTGCATTGGAGGGGTGCAGAGGAGATTCACCAGGATATTGCCTGGGATGAAGCATTTAAGTTATGAAGAGAGGTTGGATAGACTTGGGTTGTTTTTGTTGGAGCAGAGAAGACTGAGGGGCGACCTGATCAAAGTGTACAAGATTATGAGGGGCATGGACAGGGTGGATAGGGAGCAGCTGTTCCCCTTAGTTGAAGGGTCAGTCACAAGGGGGCATAAGTTCAAGGTGAGTAGCAGAAGGTTTAGGGGGGATGTGAGGAAAAACTTTTTTACCCAGAGGGTGGTGACGGTCTGGAATGTGCTGCCTGGGAGGGTGGTCGAGGCGGGTTGCCTCACATCCTTTAAAAAATACCTGAATGAGCACTTGGCATGTCATAACATTCAAGGCTATGGGCCAAGTGCTGGTAAATGGGATTAGGTAGGTAGGTCAGGTGTTTCTCATGTGTCGGTGCAGACTCGATGGGCTGAATGGCCCCTTCTGCACTGTGATTCTGTGATTCTATTGTGCTTCACAATTTTTCAACATGTTAGATATATTTGATTATTCTGCAATTATTTTGCCAACTGAAGAAACTGAACCCGGTGATCCATGAAGCTCCCAATATTAATGTAATTTTAAAATTTATACACTTATTGTAAATTTACTTGTAAAATTTTGAGGACTTCTTTTACTTTTGCATTTTTATATTAGTTGGTCAACTTTTAAAGCACTAGTAATCAGAGTAATGTGCCCAGGAGGACACAATGTGAAAAGGAAATAATTCTATGTTTTAACCCTGGAGTTTAAACATGTTAATGCGGCATAGTCAATTGATATCAAAAGGATGCTGTCATCTGCAGTCTAGATGAATGATCTTTGGCTTGTGTGGCGTTGACTTGTTTGAGCCATAAGCATGTTGATGGGAGGCTAGGACATGTTCCTCTGTGCTCAGCTAATCTGATTGTGCGCAGGCCAAGTTGTCTAGTATCCAGTTAGAAATCTTACCGTCATATTCTCTACATAACGTCTGATGTTTAGTTTCATTTCACAGACAAAACAGTCTTCAGATCTTTCTCATTGTTGAGTAACAATTTCATGGAAGGATTGGGCTGTAAGATAAAACAGCAATCTTAAATAAAAAAGAATGTGTGGCTAAATCTGAGGGTACATTAGATTTTCATGTTTATTCAAGTATCAGTGATCAAAACCACACAGTAATTGCAAGAGATTTGTTATATTAAGACTTTATAGTAAGTAACAATTTTCAATGCAGGATCACAGGAATGAAGATCCTTGTTATGATCATGAAAGTAGGTTATGGCCAAAAATCATAGAATCAGAAATTTATCACAGAGAAAGAGACCATTTGGCTCATTATGCCTGCACTGGCCAGCATGGAGCCATCCAGCCTAATCCCACTTTTTCTGGCTCTTGGTCTGTAGGATATGGCACCTCAATGCATGGCCAAGTACTTTTGAAATGATATGAGGGCTTCTGCTTCTACCCTCTCAGGCAGTGAGTTCCAGATGCCCATCACCCTCTGGGTGAAAAGGTTTCTCCAGGACCAAAAGTCTTGCACTTTCTGTCCATGAAGCTTATGTTGTCACAAGATTTGGTCATGCATTTCTGTCAACATTTAACACTGCATTTTACGATGTCAATTTATGCACTGTAGTTGCAGGTCTAGTCGTTAGGGATTTTGCATATCAACTTTCTCCATTCTCTTGACCAACCCTGTCAATTTCTTGTGTATTGAAAATAAGGTTGTATTCACCAACTGAATGGAGAACACCATAGCTAACTTATTCATCTACATTAAGATCTTTACTTATAAATCCGTAGGTACACCAGCTACTAATTATAACATGTATATTTCATAACATTAAGCAGCCAGTAGTATCTGCACTGATCATTGATATCCCACATGTTTGCTCTTGGTGACTGCTTTAAGTACATAGATACTTAGAAAAATTGTATTGGACACAATTGTACCAAGAGGTCAGCCAAATTATTTTATAAGTTTAATGCTTCTTCCAATAACCCCGAGATCAGCAAATAATAGCTAATGCTTCACTTGAACTTCAATGTTCAGGTGGCATTGACTGGGAGAGGACTTTTTGGGTTGGCGGGGATTGAGGGGATGGGTACGTAATGTTCACATACACCTGTTCCTAGCATAAATATGCCAAAACTTTTCAGCAGCTATTGTGCTACTCTGAAGTAAATGCTTGTGGGGAGTTGCCAACTTGATTATTTCTCACAGATGTTGTGGATTCTCTCCGTCCAGTCCTTCAGCAATTTTATGCCAAATCTCTACAGCAGTAGTTTGCACAATCACAAGATATACTATGATCAGGTGTCACTGGGGAATTCACTTCAGGTAAGAGTGAAGTTATGTGCTCCCTGGATAGATTGCAGTCCACAGAAGCCTTCCCGTACACTCCTAGGCAAGTTTTGCAGGGTATTTTGGGATTGAGTCAAGTGACTCCTGGAGACAACACTGCTCAGAAAGCAATCTCCTTTTATAAGCAGAACCTCTAATGTCTGACTCCTTAGCACTGCAGCTGTGATCATCTACCCTTTGCGTATGCACTGTAATTCACCCAATGCTTCAACCTCAAGCTCACTATCTACATCTTCAACAGCAGGTGTAGCTATGCTAGTGCTTAACAAAATGAATGACCCACAGTGTGGGCTTGTTCTTGGCTACTGATGCTGAATAAGACACACATGAAAATAGGAAACTTATTGCAATGCTGGCTGCAAAAGAACCTTTGAAGTAGTGCTTACATTGCAATATAGACGTTGTAATGATTTTTGGTTGAGCATATGTGTGTGGTAGTGAGAGAAATGAAGAGGACATAATAAATACAGAACTATCAGCCCTGATCTTCAGAGAAATCATTGGCTTCAACTCCTTCCATTTCTCACTGCTTTCACTGCCTCTGATCTAGAGCATAGTCTCTTCAAGAATTAAGGTATTATGACACAGCCAATGGTAAGTACTGAGCTGCTCAAAGCCCAAAAAGAAACTTGAAACAATTTCCACAACTGTTTTGCAATTTTTAGAAATTTCAAGATGTGTGCCTTGAATTCAGAAGTAATAAGATGAACAAGTCTTATAGGTTTCTTACAATACTAAATCAAACTCTTAATAGAAGAAATGATTTTAAGTACACACATAGATCTACAAATTATTACTATGATAACGTCTAAATCCCCTAGTTCGTCTAACTCCCAGTTACACTTTCATTAAGGCAACAGTAAGACACATAGGGCAGGATTTTACGCATTGGCGAGTGGGGGCAGGAGCCGCTCGCCGACGTGTAAAGTGATGCGCGGTGATGTTGGGCGGAACTCCTGATGTCACCACGCCCCATTTGAATTTTCAGGAAGGCAGGGGCCGAGCGAAATCAGCTGCACACCTGCCGACCTGTCAATGGCCAATTGAGGCCATTGACAGAGTCAATTAAGTAATTAAAGGACCTGCCCATCCAACCTTAAGGTTGGCAGGCAGGCCAGGAGCCCCGGCGCAAATTAGAAAAAGTATGAAACCACATCCACTGGCAGGATGAGGTTTCATGTAGATTTTTAAAAAGTTTAATAAAGTTTTTGGGAAAATTATAGACCTGTCCCAACTCATGTGACATTGTCTTGGGTTGTGAGTGATATTAAAAACAACACTGTTATTGCAAACCCCTAACTGCCCTAAGAAGATGGTGGTGAGCCACCATCAAGTGGTGTTAATGCTCCCATGATCTTATGACATAGGGAATCCAAGCTGACACTGAAAACAACAACAATACATGTCCAAGTATGGATGATGTGTGACTTGGTGGGGAACATTGAAGAGATGGGCGGTCCCACAAAATTGCTGTTCTTCTCATTTACACTAAGTTTAAACATAGCATCAGCTATAATTTGCTGAGCCAGGGTAGAGGTTGCGGGTAGGGTGGACAGGGTTGAAGGAGCTGCCATTGCAGAGATTTGCTGTTGTGTCACTAAACTATAATAAGCTTCATGATATTATTGTCAGTTATTGTAAAGTAGATTTATAGGGGTGAGTACGGATGATTCTGTCTGTGTGTGATTTAATTGGATTGGAGCCAGTTAGACTGCAAGCTTGAAATGATCAAAAGGAGTAGGTGTAGGAGGATACTTGAAATGTTAATAGCTAAACATAGTTGAGGTCTTAGCATATAAGGTGTGAAGGAAATGTGCAGTTTTAGATAAGTAGAGGTGTTGTTTGGATTTCAAAGGGATGATAGGATGTTTACAACTGGTAAGATAAGCAAGCCCAAGCAATGTGTCTATTTTTCACAAAAGGAAAGATGTTATACTGGCAACGTGAAAGACTTTTATATTTTGGGAAAAGTAAATTTTCAAACACATATGGAACAATAGAATGTACAGATTAAAGGGAGAGAAACATATATAAAGGGGAATGAAAGACCATGTTGGGGGACCATGGAAGATCTAATGGGAATGTGTGAAATAGTCTTGGAAAAGCCTCTAGCCAGGTTTGCAAAAATCTGCTGTGTCGAGTAACTCAAGTTGGAGAAAAGCCTTTGGATTTGAATGGGTGCTGTGGTAACTTGCTGGCTTTTTTTAAAAGTTAAAATATCTATTTTGAACTGTTGCCTTAAAGGGGATGTATAATTGGGAGTTAGGTTAATTAAGAATTTTAGGATTTGTTGTAGTATTAAGTAACTGTAATCTTATGTATGTGCTTGAAATCTTTTCTTCTGTTAATAAATATTTTAATTGAATTTTTAAAATCTCTAAAGATCTTAGTCGATTCATTAACTTCTGAATTCAATGTACACATCTCGTTATAAATACAAATTGCAAAACCGTTGTGATAGTGTGGCCAAGTTTCCCTTATGGAGTTGGCCCACCTGGCCCACATCACCTGCCACATCATAACATTGTACATCCTGTCGATAGTACAAACTGCATCCGTAGTGCGCCAGTGATGGAGAAGTCTAGGGTCAGGACGCCAATCGAGAATTTTGCCCTGCATAATGTTGAGTTGCTTGAGTGTTGTTACAGGCTTTCTCCTCCAACAGCACCTTCCAAACCCATGACTTCTACCGCCTAGAAGGACATGGCAGTTGATGTTTAGGAATGCCACTGACTACAGTTGTTCCCCATCTAAGCAACAGACCATCCTGACTTGGAAAAATAACACCATTACTGTCACTAGGTCAAAACCTGGACCTCCCTTCTTAACATCACTCTGGATGGATTGCAATGTTTTAAGAAGACGGCTCACCAACAATTAGAGATGAGCAACAAATGCTAGTCTTGCCAGCAAGGACCACATCCTGGGAAAGAATAAACAAAAACTGATCAAGGTGGATGGGGAATGTTTCATTATGTTCCTGCCTTGAGCTTTGGAGATGGTGAAGCGTCTTTGATGGGGTCAGGTATTGGAATGGTGCAATGCTGAATCCCCTTGCTTCATAATGGTAAGCTGTATTAAGAAGGTTTCAGTGCCACAGCAGATTTAGTTATAAAGTGTAGCTTACATTTGTGCCCTGTTGTAGGATAGCCATGTATGATGAACATTCCATGAGATGTCAGGCTGCCTCAGTGCTTTGGAATGGAAGAATAACAGGTTGCGAGGAGCAATTTGTTTAGCGTTCTCAGAGTAACTTCCGGGTGTAGAAAACTGAAAGCAGTTTCCCTCAGCTCTCGTATCATTTCGTACAGTTACATCCAGGACCCTGGGTGAAACTATTCACCATCTTTTGCCAGACAGGCGGACCACTCTCTTCTCGGGGGAGGATTCCATGAAGTGCAAAAGAGGAAAGCCCATCTTTGCTTCATATCATCCAGGAAGTCTGGCAAGGCAGCACTTTGAAACTGGCTCACATAGCAATGAGAACTTTCCATTTAGCATATGGTAGCTCTTGAATGTCAGCCTTTTAAATTCCTGTCAGCTGTGCAAGTGCATGGGAATAATTTATGTCAATATAACAACGACAACTTGTGGTAATATAGTGTCATTAATATAATATAATATCCGCAGTGCTTCATGGACCATTATAAAGCAGAACTTGACACCAAAGAAGAATGAAAGATTGATGGAAAGGCAGAGAAATGTAAGGGGGGAATTCCAGAGCTTAGGGCATAGGGAACTAAAGGCACAATTGGTGGAGTAATTAAAATTTGGATGCTCAAGAGGCTAGAATCAGAAGGGCATGGTTATCTCAAAGGGTTGTGGTGCTGGAAGAGATTACAGAGATAGGGAGGAGTGAAGCCATGGAGTTACTTGAAAATGAGGGCGAGGTTTCCCCTGGCTGGAGATTCAAGAACTAGGAGTAAGTCTCAGGATCAGGACTGAGGTGAGGAGAGTTGAGAATCTTTAGAATTCTCAGAGGATTGAGAATCTTTGGAATTCTCTGTTCTAGTGAACTTTGATGTGCAGTCGAGGAGTATATTCAAGGCTGAGAGCTATAGATTTTTGAACACCAAGGGAAATCAAGGAATATGGGGAACGTGGAGTTGATGTAGAAGTTCAGCAATAATTTTATTAAAAGGCTGGAGGGGGCATGTGGCCTCCTCCTGCTCCTATTTCTTATGATCTGCAGGAATAGCATGTGGAAAATCTCTAGCTTCCAGATAAAGTGAGGAAGACCTACTTGCAATAATTGCTATTTAAGAGAGCAGGTTGTTTAACGAAGGCCTGTAATGCTGACACCGATGATGAGTGAGGCTCTTTAATCTATTGGCCTAAATGCAAAAGCAAGCTGGGCTGATGAAAGAAATGTGTTCAGGCAGGTGGAGCTCAGCTTGTGATAAAATAAATGAAAATAAGGCTTATTTGTGGATCAGAATTTGTATTTTTAGGCATGTGTGACATTCGACTGATTATATTTCGATAGAAAATGAATAATTTCTCATGAGTTCACCATTCTGTGATCCTCTATAGTTAAGAGCACTATGCAGCAAGGAGCACTTAATGTCACATAAAAGCTAATCTGCAACTAATGGTTGTAAATTTAATCATTTGTAACCCTGATAATGAGCCATGTGCAGATCTAAGGGGAGATGAACATTGAATGAGATTAGAACAAGAATAATGTTTTTCTGCAGTGCTTAAACATAGAAAATTATTTCCAGATACTTAACACAAGGAAAATGTACAGTGGACCAATGAAGGAACAATTAGGAGAAGTGACCAGAAGCTTGGCCAAAGAAATTGGACTTTAGAAAAGGTCTTAATGGGAGGGGTTGAGGTGTGAGTGTTGAGGGATTTACAGAAAGAATTCCAGATCATGGGATCCAGGAGCACTTTTCCCTCGGTGTAAGCATAAAGAGATCTCAGGTGAGATATAGCACAGAGTAGAGCTCTACCTACTTTAGGCTAACAATATCCTTAAACCTTAAAGTCAACAGCACTTGCACAGCACCAATGTGGTTTATATGTTCCATTAAGAAGGCAAATGGAATTTTGGCCCATATTGCTAGGGGGCTGCAGTTTAAAAATAGGAAAGTCTTGTTACAACTATATAGGGTGTGGGTGACGCCGCACCTGGAGCACTGTGTACAGTTTTTGTCCCAGTATTTAACAAAGGATGTACTGGCACTGGAGGCATTTCAAAAGAGATTCACTAGGCTGACTCCTGGGATGAAGCGGTTGACTTATCAAGAACGGCTGAACAGGTTAGCCCTTTATTCATTAGAGTTTAGCAGAAGGAGGGGTGATCTTATTGAAACGTACAAGATTCTGAGGGGGCTTGACAGGGTAGATATTGAGAAGATGTTTCCACTATTGGGGGAATCTCGAACTAGGAGACATAGTTACAGAATAAGGGGACATTCATTTAAAATTGAGATACGAAGGAATTTCTTCTCTCAGAGAGTAGTGAACGTCTGAAATTCTCTACCCCAGAGAGTTATGGTGTCTAGATCACTGAAAGTATTTAAAGAGGAGGTAGATAGATTTTGAAATTTTGGCAAGTTGAAGGCTATGAGGAGCTGGCACGAAAGAGGAGTTCAGGCCTGGGGCAGATCAGCCATGATCTTATTGAATGGCAGGGCAAGTTTGAGGGGCCAAATGGCCTACTCCTGTTCCTATTTCTTATGTTCTTATGTTCTTATGCCAGCCATCATCAATTCTAGTATCGCTGAATGAGGTCAATAATTAGGGGCAGTCTAGAAATTGGCTTGAGACAGGAGTTAGCAACTGTGTTATCTTTCAGCCAGATTGTATTTCAAATCCTAATAAACACCCAACGTATTTCCTGAGAAATGCCAGAGAGATTGAATTTCTGTGAAGACCAGTTTAAAAATAATTCAAGCTGAAAAATCTTTCTACAAGTCCCATTTAAACATTAATTCAACCAAAAGAATGACTAAAAACACAATTTATACAAAGAGCGTTACGCTATGTGGCTGGTCTTCATGTGAAACTTGTCAAATGATGAATTGTATCTAGTGATTTGCCTGCTAAATAACTTTGGAAGGGAACATATTCTATGTTTAGTTCAGAATTGAGGCTTTAAACTGTTGAGTGTGGTTGATAAATTCTATTCAATAATAGTGACTAGGTCCCACTTTGTGCATTAGATCCTCACATTTGAGTCAGAAGCGTGCTTGGACTACATATCAGCAGTTAGCTGCATGACATTAGGTCTTCACATTAACTACTAATTAGCTGCTACTTCTTTCCAAGACTTTAACCTTCACTGGCATCAATAGACATGGTGAAAATCCTGGATAAATGTCTGAACTCTCATAGGAACTCAAAATGCCATCTGTGAATAATTCATCACTTAGCACAGAGCGTGATTAATTTGTGACCTTTTTTATTATAATTATCAAAAGATTTATGTTTTAAGAATCCTTAACCAAGGTTTTCTTCAGGAAGACGGGTTGATTAATCAGACATGGCAGAGGGTGGAGGGTTTGTGGGCAGGTGGTGGGGATAGTGGTGGGGGTACAATTAAGTTATGGAAAAGCTGAAGCATACTGGTCCAAAACAGAAAGTGCCAGCCTCCTTGGCATTTTAGAGGAAAAATTCATCATAAGGAACTATAATTGAAATGAATAAATTAATGCTTTCTAATTCTGAGATTTTCTTTGAATGTTTCTGTTTGAATGGTGACTGATGGAGACTCCATTGGGGGAACTGAGGAGTTAATGAGCCCATCAATGTGGCAAAGCAATAAATTGAAAAGAAACTGTCTGACTACAGAAATATTTCAGTTCATTTAGCACTTACAGTAGAACACTTATTGTGACATTAACCCTACCGTTGCAGGTCTTTTTCAGTTTATCGCAGGTTCATAACATTACTGTACAACATCTAAACCACCAGTTAAAACAATTATTAATGGATGGACTTGTCTTAGGCAAGCCAGTACACAGTATTCCATAATTCATTTTGTGTAAGGCACACCTATTGTAAAGCATGTTTGAAATAAGACTCGTTACCTCCTCCAAGGGAGAGAACTCAAAGATCTGTTGCATATTCTCCTGTACATTGTAATAGAAAGCTGTTGTAATTTATCATCCTTCACTGTGTTGCAATCTTTCAGAAGTTTTAAGATTTTTAAGCAAAATTTGAATGCCACTTTGTTAACTAGTAGCATTTTCTAAATTGCAAAACACGGGTGAAGCTGGATTGCCAATCCTCCAGGATTAGACTGGAGTCTCCAAAGATTAAAAATTAATCATGAGATCATTAAAAGGAATTCTGTGTTCTCCCTCACCCCCCCACCCCCATTTTCTATTAATTAGTTATAAAAATATTGGAGGTGGTAAAAGAAAAGATTGTTTAACTGCCAGTACAGTTGGGAGTGGCATGTCACTTGTGTGCTGAAACCAGAGCTGGCAACACAACTGGAGTGCAGGGCCCATGGTCACCACAAAATGAAGATGAGGGAAATCAGGAAAGAACAATTTCATTAAAAAACTCAGCAGGTCTAGCAGCATCTATGGAGAGAGAAACTTTTTGTTAACGTTTCAAGTGCATAAGACGCTTCTTCAGAGCTGAAGAGAAGTGGAAATGTAATGAAATTTATACTGTTTAAGGAGGGGTAGGGCAGGTGGAACGGGATAGGAGGCCAGTGATAGGTGGGGACAAAGGACTAACCACTACCATTAACACTCCCTTTGCCCTTTAGTTCATGACACCTTTGTCAATCCCTCCTTTGTCCCCACATCCCTTGTCCGTTTCCCTTGTCCTCTTACCCGGTTTCATCTGATATTCACACTCGACCTTGTCACCTTGACATTAATTTGGACTTTGTGTCAGATAACTGATATCAATTCAAACACCTGCTAGATATCTCTCTCCATTTTCATAAATTCAAGGGAAGGGAAAAGGAGAGAGTTGTGTAGCAGGCAGCTGAATTGGTATTGCCTCTTTGATACTATCAGCCAAAATCAAAATTGCAACCCCCACCCCCCCTCTCCCCCTCATTCCACCGTGTGTGCAGTGCCACAGGAGATCAACTAGCATGATGCAAATTCATGCATGAACAATGAAAAAAAGATCTTTCAAGAATATTAAAGTCCCACAGCTCGTGGAGAACGTAGGCCTAAATGAGTTATGCAAGTCATTCGTGTGAATAAAATGTCAACCCTGTTCATTACTCCCAAGTGAGCAATTCTGACTCAGTCAATCACTCGAGCCTGCAGTTTGATCTTTTGAACATTTATCATCATTTCTGCTGCTTACACTGTATATTCAGAGAAACTGCATTAAGAATACTCATGTCATGATGTGCACAGAATGTGATTGATGAAGTGTGCTTTGTAATAAAAGAGTTTTAAAACTTTGTTAATAACACCAGGATTCAGCAAAGTGAAAACGCTGTTCAGTAATCCAGGCCCCATTCCAGGATACAATCTCCTGTTGTTCCTTCATTTTCCACTAGACAAGGAATCAATCCCAATTCCCTTCTCAATCCATCATCTATAAGGTGTGCCGCAGCTACTCGGCAAACCTCCTTCGACAGCGTCTTCCAAACCTGCGACCTCTACCACAGGGCAGCAGATGCGTGGGAACGCCATCACCTGCAAGTCTCCTCCCATGTCAAACATCAGCCTGCTTTGGAACTATATCGCCATTCCTTCACTGTGGCTGAGTCAAAAACCTGGAACTCCCTTAGAGTACTGTGGGTGTACCTACACCAGATGAACTGCAGTGGTTTAAGAAGACCCTTTTCAAGGGCGATTAGGGAGAGGCAGCAAATGCTGGCTTTGCCAGGGATGTTCATATCCCAGAGACAAATAGAAAATAGAAATACTGTCAAGTGTCTCAATGATTACTGCATTAAATGCTGGAGAGCAAGAAGTTAAGTTTACCTCAGATTATATGTAGGTTCTAACTCCTGATTGTTGAATCGTTCAATTGGTTGAAAGCAAGAAATTAGGTCAGAGTGTCTGCGGGCTTGAATCCTGACAAGAACCACGTTACTAGTAATCTTACTGAGGTAGATAAAATGTGTATGATATCTTAAGATAGGAGGGAAGCAATATGCTGTATTCAGTGCTTGGCACACTTTCACACCATCAATTACTCCTGACATCAGCACCACCCTCAACATCTCCACAGGATTTTCCTTGTTTTCCCATCTTGGTTTTACATTAAAAGTCTCAACTCCTTGATTCATTTTGTTGATTCCTTCATATTTTAAGAATAATTAAATTTTCTACTGATAGTATCTCTGATATGGAGCGTCAGCATAGAGTTTTATCACTGATCACAGCTGTACAGATAGAACTGCTACCATTGATCACTAAATCTGACTTCTGTTGAGTCGTGTTATGATCCCAGCTGATGTATTACTGGAGAAGCCAAATCCTAGGGTGGAACCCTGATTTATATATCTTAACTTTTATTTTTTGCTTAATACGTGGAGAGTGGCTACTGAACAGAGTCACAGGAGTCAGCTGGTGAACTTTTAACAATAGAATAAAACATTTATTAAACAAGAAGAGATGAACTATATTACAATACTCCTTCACCCATAACTATACTTTTACAGATATATACAGATTTGTAAGGCTAACACAAGTTACAAAAGCTATATTATACTCCAAAGTTCACAGTAAGTACATAGTCCACATAAACCAATAGGCGACCTGTGGTCAGACACACCACACTCTGAAACTAAGTGACAGATGCCAGCCCTGACAGATGCTATGGATCTCTCCTCAACTCCCCCTGGATGCTTGACACACTCCATGAACCAACAGGTCTCACTGAAGTCCGTCTTTCACACAAGGGTTTCCAATCTCCACTCTCAAAGAACTCACTTTAGAATCTTCTCCAAAACTGACGCTTTCTCTCAGGTGCTTTCTGCAAAGGTCCATCTCCAGGGTTTCGAACCCTCCGACCAATGTTCCTCTCCCCTTAGTCACCACATGCATCCAAGCTTCCTTGCATGCAATCTCTCTCACTGACTCAGCCATGTCATCGGAACACCACTGCTTCACAGGCACAGAGTGAAAAGTTATAGACCTTCAGCTGTTTCTTCGGACTTTCTAGTTTCTTGCTTTAAATCTGCTTCTTGAGGCTTTCTTCTCTTTAAGCATGAAGCTTGGAGCCTTCCTCAAAGTCCCTTACTGTGTCTTCCACAGAACAGGACATTTTCCAGACTCCCATTCTTCCTTTGACTGGAAGGTTTTCTTGGGACCCCTCCTTTCTGTCTCCCCCCTTGGCTTTCAGGCCTTTCGACAATTTTGGGAAATCTACTCTCTTTGCTGTTCCCTCTCCCAGTATCCAGTCTCTATGAAAACCTGGCTTCAACTTCAGTATGGGACTTGCTATCTGCCCCTCTGCTGTCCAATCTCTCTGGCATCTGCTTCCAACTGAACTCAAACTACTTTTTTATTAGTTTTTCTATATGTGTATGTGTGCGTAGGGCCTCCCTGTCTGGGCCCCAGTTGCTAGGCAACAGCACCATTTTTTTTTTTACCTTGCGTTAGATTTACTACCTTCAAGACTCATAAAAGTCTCATTAGAAATGCAGGTGTACAAAGAGAACATTAGACCTGCTGTCTCCACTCAAAAATGAAACTAGATCCCAGGTGTCAGACAGCCTTCTGTTACCCTGGTAATGGGGTTTGTGGTCTCCACTGACGACACCTCCTCTGAGGAGGTAGAGAGGGGCAGAAGGGAGAGGAGGCCAGGTGTCCCACTCCAGCTTCCAGGGGAGGGACCTGTGGGACGAGAGGCGCAGGCACAAGGGGCGCAGGGCCAGCAGGAAGTCCAAGGCAGAAGGGGCCACAGAAGACGCCACTATCCTGCTGACAGCATTTACAGGTAGCGATGCAGCTACCTCAATATGTCTGAGGTGCAATGTCGAAGGAGGCTCTGCCTCTCAAGGGAGACAGTGACCTCCATCTGTCAGGTGATTGAGCCTGAGCTCAGCTCCAACTACGTGGGTGGACACCTCATGCCAGTGGCTCTGAAGGTCACAGCAGCCCTCAAACCCTTTGCCTCCGGCTCTTTCCAGGGGTCAGTGGGATGTGTCCCAATCAGCTGTCCACAGTTGAATCAAGCTGGTGACAGAAGTTCTGTTCAGGTGAGTATTGACTTTCATTCATTTCTGTACAGATGAGGCCAGCCAGGCAGAGCGAGCCAGAGGCTTTGCAATGATTGCTGGGATCCCACCCCCCATTCAGGGTGCAATCGACTGCACACATGTGGCCAACAAGGTGCCAGCGGGTGAGCCTAGTGCCTTCATCAACAGGAAGGAATCCTACTCCATGAACATACAGATAGTGTGTGACCATAGGATGCATATTCTGCAAGTCTGTGCAAGGTATCCTGGCAGCTCCAATGATGTTTTCCTCCTGAGACACTCCCAAGTGCCGACTGGATGGATAGCTGCTGGGTGACAAGGGCTATCCCTTGAAAAAGTGGCTTATAACACCTCTCTGCCATCCAAGAACAGAGGCCGAGCAGCAGTGTAACAGGAGTCATGGCTCCACAAGGGCGGTGATAGGGAGGGCCATAGGTCCTATGAAGACTCTCTTCTGATGCCTAGATCATTCAGGAGGAGCACTACAATACCCCCCCAAGTGGGTGTCACTGATAGTGGTCGTAAGCAGCATTGCCACAGTCTGGCACTGGCAAGGGAGGAAGAGGATGTTGACGCAGCTGCGCAGGAAGTATAGGATGAATCCAGCAGTGAGTCAGAAGAGGAGCATGATGAGGAGAACACTGAGGACATGGAGGCAGAACTCAGTAACCTCCAGGGAGGCAGAGACAACAGGGATGCCTTGATCCAACACTCTTTCAGCTAGGCTGCCAAATAAGTGCTACCACCTCATGCCAGGGCTGCCACCTCCATCCCAGATGCCTGAAATGACCCTTTCCTTTGGCCCCAAAGTCCACTCAGTTCCTGTGCAATAAAGTTTCGAGCCACCCACGTCCAGCATTACATACTGGCATACCCCGCAGCACATTAAATAAAACAGGTGAAGCATACTCAAGCCATTAAGACAATGAGAATTTATCTCATGTTGACAGTCAAAACAAATTAACAGAACTTTCTCTGGTCTTCTACCCCAGGCCAGTTAAAATGAACAAAACATTGCGCAACAGAAGATCACCCGTGAACTGCCCCTCTTGTGCTCATGGTGCCTTAAACTTTTGTTTGCGAGTGCTACGTCTTGGTGCCTCCCCCTTGCTGGCACCAACATTGGAGACAGCCTGCTGACTCTGCTGTCCTGTTGGCCTTGATGACCTTGGTGATCGTCCTCTGGCCAGTGGGGTTTGTGCTGACCCCACCTGGGATGGAGCAGCTAGTTCCACAGCTGGCATCTCCCCAATCACTGCAACCTCATCAGATGCCATGGTCACTGGCAGAGGGTTGGAGGATCTGCTGCCCTCAGCCAGAGCGCCCTGAGAGGAGGCCACAGAGAGGACAGGCAGCTCATGCACCAACGTGAGGTCACTCTGGGCGCCCCCTGCTCACCATTGATAGATGGGCGCTGAGCTGGGATACTGGGTGCCTCATCCAGCGCCCAAACTGGCACTGACCACCTGAGGTCAGTGCCTATGTGAGGGCTTGCAGGTCCAATCGCAATCCCAGGAATCCCTGATTCTGTTCCTGAAGCTGCCTCTCTATGAGAGTCACCACCCTCTCAATGGAGGAGGCAGTGTGCTAAGCTATGAGGGTCAATGCAGTGCTGATGCTCCCCATGGACTTCTCAATAAAGGAGACCATGGCACGCATACCCTCATGGATCTCCACCAGATCCACCTGCACATTTCATTGGACATCCAGCATCTGCGCCTAATGGACGACTCCTGGAGCCCATCATCTGCCTTCGGCTCAGCGTTGTTCTAGTCTCCAGCAGTCCGCCAGCACCCTGGTTACTCTCTGTCTCCGCCCGCACCTCAAGCGAGCGTGAAGCGCCCTTGCCGCTGTGCATCAACATTTTAGCCGAAGGTTTAATGCCCACCGAGGTGCCGGTACCTACACAGTTGGGCCTTGGGTTATGATTTAGTCCTGGGGGTGGAGGTGTGTAATAGGTCCTGTGATTGGAATTGGGCAATTGGACCCAAAGTCAGATAGCCTTCCAATGCCCAAAGAATGGCACGCCAACAAAGCCAACTCCTGGAAGAGAGAGAGAATAGGGAAATAATTGGAGGAAAAAGCCTTTTGCAAAGATGCAGGGATGTCTTTTAAAATGTTATAGCATAGCTGAGAATCAGTCAAAGCTCAGTCATTGTGCTGACACAGTATTGTAGCCTTGATAAATACTTTTCCAAACAGAATGTTATTATCTGAACAAGGACTGACAGCACCAGTGATGAGGTAGGTACCTTAAAGGTCAGCGCGAATTAAATTTTATTTGCCAGCACATCTGATTCTCCTCTACAGTCAGCTAAGACTCTATTGAAATTCACTGAGCAAGGTTATTTGAGTTGAAATTTTGGATGTTTTCATTTAAATCTATTTACTTTCATCTGTCCTCTACCAGGGCCTCTTTTTTTGTCAAGTATTAGTTTCCTTTGTTTAGCTTTATTCTGTGAATAGTTCATGTTTAATTCCAATATTGGACATCATCAGTTGAAGGCTCTGTCAGGATGATTCTCTGTCACTATCACCTTTGAAACTGAACCCAAATTAATGTGATTTAGAGCACTTCAGATTTCACTTAGCTTCAGCATTCATCACGCTGGTTACTGAGCGGAACAACACGGCCTAGAAATTTGGCTGTATGGCACTGAACGGCCTCCTGACCTTCCAACATGGATGTGGTAGGCGGGGAGCACATGGTCAATACGAGCTTAAGTGCCCAGCTGCCAGATTGAGGTGAGTAGATGAGTTGATATCAGGGGTATAGGTCCGGATTATGCAAAGAGCAGAATATGTTGTTCAAAGTGTGGTCCTCTGCTAATTTATTTTACATTTTGAACACTCCAGTGCTCCACGTGCCGCATGCTGAATGTGCACAACACAACAAGGTGCTGGTGGGCAGTTAAGGCCCCTGCATTTACCGGAATACGGAGTTGGGAGTGGCAATGGTGCTCATTCCAATCCTGCATTAGGAAATGTGGGATGCTAGCCCCCGCCACCACCACACCCCCCATCCCAGGCCACCGATTGACCTCTTCCTCCTGATCACAACCTCGGACACACGCACCGAGGGTAAGGCCTAATTAGTCACTCATGGCCCAGGGCCCCAATCGTCCACCTCCAATCCAAGGCCAAATCACACAATTCCAGCCACAGGCCCAATTACCCACAACCCCAGGTCCAATCGCCCACCTCCGGTCCCAGGCCCCATAACATATCTCCAGCCACCCAATCACAAAACACCAGCCCCCAGGTCCAATTGCCCAATTCCAATCACAGGACCTATTACGCACCTCCACCCCCAGGCCCAATTCATAACTCAAGGCCCAACTGCACATTCTTCCTCACTTACCTGGGTGCCACTGCATTGCCAGCAGCAGCGCCACCTTTACAACTCACCGACAGCTCTGTGCAGCTAACTCTCCGCATGGAAATTATGCCTGTGGCCCAATATCATGGATACCCTGGAGACCATCATTCAGGTGCACCTCCACTGCCCACCACTGCCCCCAACAACACCCTACCCCCACTGCCCGC
Organism: Carcharodon carcharias; assembly: GCF_017639515.1. Lineage (NCBI taxonomy): Eukaryota > Metazoa > Chordata > Chondrichthyes > Lamniformes > Lamnidae > Carcharodon > Carcharodon carcharias. The sequence goes on along the minus strand of NC_054480.1, from coordinate 135,449,434 downwards.
CCAGAAATGAATTCCTAGGCTCTAATGTTTTAAAACTGCCTCAAGAGATCACCACAAGGACTTCTGCAGGCAAGCTTGAAACTGCTGAAGATTTTCGTCCACACCATTCAGAACAAAAAGGGAAAGGGTCAAGGTCAAAAATATAAAAGCAAAAAACTGCGGATGCTGGAAATCCAAAACAAAAACAAAAATACCTGGAAAAACTCAGCAGGTCTGGCAGCAACTATAGAGAGGAACACAGTTAATGTTTCAAGTTCGAATGACCCTTCAACAGAACTGAAGGTCAAAAATATTCTCATTTGACAACGCTAAAAAGGATGTAGCAGCACTTTGGTAATTCCAGTGGTTACACTTTGAACACACAGGGGAAAGATTACTCCTATATCAGCTCTAACCATGTCTCACCAACTGGAAATTAGGAAAGGAATTAAAATTAATGTATTTAGATATCACACGCACACTTGAATTGTATCTCCAGGTAACCAGTCATCGAGAGCTGGGCAATAGGGTTGCCAATTCTGGATAGACATTTTCCGGAAGGTTTTATCGCATGACCTCATGCCTCCATTAACTGTACCGTCCGATCAAACAGCCTTATATCTCACCTCCAATATTTTTTTGCAACTTGTAAAAGTGTTGAAATAAAATGGGGAGAGAGTGGGTGGGGAAAAAGACCTCTGTAAATACTGCTATAAATTTTCCTTTGGGTTCCTCACAGTAGTGTTGAAGACAATTACTCTCTAATTCCTGGAGACTCCAGGGCGATCCTAGAGGGTTGGCAACCCTAGAGCCAAACCCTGACTCTCCTACTCTCAAGCTACCCCACAAAGAGGCAAAAAGAGTACGTCTTGCCTTTTTTTATGAGTTTCCAAAGGGGGAAGAAGTGCATTTTTTCACACCCATGTCAAACATTGCAGCTACTTAATCACCCACTAGTGAGCTGTTGCACATCTTTCGGCATTTAACATGAGGAACGTCACAATAATAACAGTGTAGTTCTGGCTGCATAATTGCTAAATAACTTGTCTTGGATAGTGAGATGAGTCAACTGCCAGCTATTTCCTTAAAGACTGTTTTTGCAAAGATAAGCAATATTACACAGGACAAAACATCCTATTCATCTGTAGGGATAGAGTGCAGAATGTCTTTCAAAATGTCAACAGCGCATAAAAGCCACTCTGTCCTTCCCCGTGTTGGTGTTCTCACAGCCTCACATCAAACTGTGTGGCAGTTCTCCTCTCTTGTCTAAGGCCAGGTTTTTTCACTCGGTTGGGCAGGTTTGGCAGTGGAGGGCGTGAGCAGTCGGGGAGCTGAATGCCGCCCGTGATCGGGGCCGGACCGTGATTTCAATTAAGGCCTGCCCAGCGTGAAATGCACGCGGCAACGCTCAGAGCTGCCTGTGTGTGTGGGGGGGGGGGAGGGGAGGAAGCTGAGGGCGCAGCTTCACACATGTGTGCGGTTGCGCGCTGGAAAAGCTCCCTGAGGCAAAAAGCTGCCTCAGGGAGGTGAAGATTTGAATAAATAAAAATAAAGGGTTTTAAATTGTTAAAAAAAATGTCACATTGTCACATGACCAGGGACATGTTCTTAATGAAACGTTTACATTTTCATTTGATTTTTATTTGTTGTTGGAAACCTCATCCCACCCGTGAATGAGGCTTCCTAAAAAGTTCAAAGGCCATTTGGCTTTTTCGCCTGCTCGCCAGCCCTAAGGCTGGGCAGGCTGTGAAAAATTTAATTCAATTACCTTTCGAATGGCTTTAATAATAGACCTTTCAATTGTCAGCGGGCGCATGTAAGAGTCGGGATGATGTCAGAATGCTCGCCCGACATCATCGCGGGTCATTTAACGCTCGGTCGGGTTGGGCGCCTGCCCGAAGAAAGTTGTATTCTGACTTAGATAGATAGACTTGGAAGAACCTGTTGTCACTATCTCATCTAATCATATATTTTTACCAGTTCACGCTTACGTAGTCCTATTGACTATCCTATTTTATGTGTTTACAATTTACCTCATTTAAATACTACATAGGCTACAACCAGGTAAATACCATCGCTGAATTTCCCACTATCAACATCCTGGGGGTTACCATTGACCAGAAACTGAACAGGACCAGCCATATAAATACTGTGGCTACAAGAGCAGGTCAGAGGCTGGGAATTCCATGGAGAGTAACTCACCTCTTGGCTCCTCAAAGCCTGTCCACCATCTACAAGGCACAAGTCAGGAGTGTGATGGAATACTCTCCACTTGCCTGGATGAGTGCAGCTCCCCAATACTTAAGAAGCTCGACACTTTCTAGAACAAAGCATCCCATCTACAAACATTTTCTCCCTCCACCACGGATGTACAGTGGCAGCAGTGTGTAACATCTACAAGATGCACGGCAGTAGCTCACCACAGCACCTTCCAAACCCGCAACCTCTAACAATTAGAAGGACAAGGGTAGTAGGGGCTTGGGAACATCACCACCAGCAAGTTCCCCTTCAAGCCACACACCATCCTGAATTGGAACCATATTGCCGTTCCTTCACTGTCGCTGAGTCAAAAATCCTGGAACTCGCGCTCTAACAATACTGTGGGTATACCTACAACACATGGACTGCAGCAATTCAAGAAGGTGGCTCACCATCACTTCTGAAGGGCAATTAGGGATGGGCAATAAATGCTGACCTAGCCAGCGACACCCACATCCCATAAAGGAACAAAAGAAATAAAATGATCCTGACAATGGCTTCAAATGGACTAATCCATCACATGGTGGCTGCTGCAACACTGCATGTATCATCATGATGTGACGTGTGCATGTGTAATATTAACTTTTTATTTCATTGTTTGATCAAATATATATTTAACTTCTTTGAAAGGACATTTAAAATGAAAAAAGACACAGACTTAAGATGGCTGCCACAGGTCATCTGACACATCTGGTATTACAAGTTGGTCAGTTTCTAGAAGCTTCCAATATGGTTTACAATTAGGACATGCCAAGGCAGTCACTTGTAGAATTTCACACCTGCTGATGTCAATAATTATTTCCAAGACAAACTGAAACTGTACTGGCCCTCACCATTTGAATTTCTATAAAGCTACCCTTCAGGCAGAGTCAGAAAGTCTACCAGTGCACTGGCTACAGTGGTGTCTTTCCTAGTTCATCACAGTGAAGAATGGTCCATTCAGAAATGATGGCTGGGACATTAAAGAAACTAATCACCAAGGCCTAACACAATAGCCAAGGTCTGTCCAGGCATGAGCTAATCAATTACTTTCTGTGGAATACCCAATTCGGTATGGGGAGAGAGGTCATGGGACCAGAATAACCATTTTGAAATGCCTTTTATTACAACACACAAGCGATGAAGAAACAGTGTAAAAGAAATCAGCCAATGGAGTAATAACACCAGGCAGAAAAATATGGGGGTGCAGATGGCACCCTGCCCTCCCCCACAGCCACCCACCCCCACCGCCCGCACCCCCCCCACCCCACTCCCCACCCCGGAAACAAAGTCAATGTGGAGCCGACTTGACCCACTCCACGTTGTGGGGTGGATTAATGAGGGCCGATTAGGGCTTTCACCCCTTACTGAGGAGGAAGTCCTGCCCTCTGGAGCTGCCAGCCAATCAATGGCTACTGCTGGGATCCCTGGAGCAGGTAGGTCCAGTGTCTTGGTCTGGGAGGGTTTGGCTAGGTTAGGGAGTTGGGCAGGGGGAGTGAGGAGATGGGTTTAAGGGAGGCCATGGGCAGAAAGGAGGGGGGATTCGACTTTGGGGGTCGGGGGGGCGGTGGGGGGGGGGAGGGGGTCACGCTGCAATTAGCAATGGGCAGCCCCCAAAGAGCAACCTTTCCCACCCTTCCCACCCTTTAAACATGGAAGTGAAAAAATCGGATTCCCATTCCTGCCTGGCTGCCCACACCAAACTTTTTAGGGCATGGGTAGCATATTATCAGGATCAGTTGGTTTGATAACATATGATAACTAATTGACCCTTATTCATTTCTTTATATGTGGTGGTTGGGCTGCTGATTTCAACCCCCATGTTATGGGGTTGAGCTCAGGATTGGACGGAAATGTGGTGGAGGGGGGGCACCTGCCCTATTTTATGCGCACCCACCGCCCCCCCAAGAGGAAACACACCCACGGAGGGCACATAATATTCAGCCCAGCATCTCTCTCCCTTCTCTCACAAGTTCAAGACCCTGGGTGGAATATTCCATGCCCGCTGGCATTGGGCGTGTTGGATGGCATGGGCAGAAGTCCCAAGAATCGGTTTTACAACATCGTGAAACTAATTTGTGATCGTCCACTCAGCTTGTCAATGGTGGGTGGCCTTTCCCGCCATAGGACGTCGGGAACCTCGTTGTAATACATCTGCATATCATTATAAGGCCAGCCCACTAGAATCATCCCCTCCCCCGCTAAATTGTTTCGTCCACATTGGTGTTATTGCATACCGGTGCACAATACATCTTGACAAGTGTGACTTGCAGAAGCCGGGACTTACCGCCAGGGCCTTGCTTACATGGCAAACATCCAAGGAGCAGTAGATGCTGGAGCCTGACAGCAATGATGCACTGGAGGAATGTCCATGGCGTGCTGGGTGGATTCTCAAGGACATGGCGCTGCTGTGAAGCAGCTCACAGAAATTGGAAAGTCACCATTGACGGTCTGCTCACAACAGCTGATGGTCAAGGGGGTGGGGAGGAAGGTCCAGCTGTGTTTGGGAGAGGAAGATATACCGAGAAGTGGGAGAGGAAGGTCTAGGATCGACCGGGTGAGGAAGAGCTGTCTGGGGTTGGTGGGGGTGAGCTTGGGTGTGGGGGAACGAAGGTGTCAGGTGGGAGGTTGGGGCGGTAGAGAGTAGAGGAGGAGGGGTTAACAGGGGAGAAGACAGCAACTGGGGAGGTAGGTGGAAGATGGGTGGAAGGTGTGAGGGAAAGCATTCGGAGAGGGGAAGGAAAGTGGATTGGAGAGGGAGTAAGGGTGAAGGAAGAAGTAGGGGTGGAGGGAGGAGTCAGGAAGGGGGGAGGAGTAAGGCTGGAGGAAGCATGACTCAACCTGGCAGAACAGATGAGAACATTCATCCTGTAGCGGCACTGGGTAGTTGTCCTCTTTTGCTGGGCATTGGCGCTGACCATCGCTGCCATCACCTCCCATGCTGGATCGGTGATGCTGCTATCCCCCTGCGGCCAGAGAGGGGGTAGCGGACATCACGGCAGACCTCCACGGCATCCAAAAGGCATTTGAGGGACGTGTCACTAAACTTTGGGGCTGCAGTTTTTTTTGCCTTTTGGGGCCAACCTGTCTTTTGTGCAGCAGTCCTGGCTGGAAGCACTGAGGGGTGTGCAAATGGCTGCACTGTAAGTGTGGCGCTAGGTGTGATGAAGCAGTGAGGTGATGGTGTGGTGGGCAAACGTGAACCCGCTCGTCATCGAAATGGCGTGTTTCCTGGGAATGCATAATTAACAGGCAGGTTTGGGGCGATATGGTGTGAGAAGCCGCCATTGCGGCCGGCAGGTAAAACATCACTTTCCCTGCCCGCTACAAATCTGGGTTGCTTCTGCCCCCAATCTCTGACACATTTTGGAAGCCAACACACAGATAGAGAATTGCAATCGAAAAGAACCTCAGGAAAAATCGCATCGACTTTTAGAAAAGATTATGGTTTCAAAGAAACTGTCTCCAGAAATTGCAGTTTACATCTGCTTCAACACCACTGGAACTCTAAGACCACCTTGGGAAAAATTTGCCTCAGCCATGAATACCAACAAAGGACTCAGAAACAGTGAACTTTCTATTTATTGACCATCTATTATTTAATCTTAATTTGACCTAGAGATAATGCCTGCTGCATAACTTGCAACTTGACATCAAAAACAAAAATAGCTGGAAAAACTCAGCAGGCCTGACAGCATCTGCAGAGAGGAATACAGTTAACATTTTGAGTCTGTACAACTCTTCATCAGGACTAAGGAAATATAGAAATGAGGTGAAATCTAAGCTGGTTGAGGGGGATGGGACAGGTAGAGCTGGATAGAGGGCCAGTGATAGGTGGAGGCAAAGAAGAGATTGCCAAAGATGTCATAGACTAAAGGACAAAGGGGTGTTGATGGTGGTGATATTAGCTAAGGAATGTGCTAATGGTGACATTAAGGGTAGATAGCCCTAGTGGGGGAAGGGATCAAAATAGGCTAAAAGGTGGAGATAAAATAACGGATGGGAATAAATTTAAAAATAATGGAAATAGGTGGGAAAGGAAAAATATATTTTAAAAATTATAAATTATTGGAAAAAGGAGGATCGGAAAGGGGGTGGGGATGGAGGAGAGAGTTCATGATCTGAAGTTGTTGAACTCAATGTTAAGTCCGGAAGGCTGTAAAGTGCCTAATCAGAAGATGAGGTGTTGTTCCTCCAGTTTGTGTTGAGCTTCACTGGAACATTGCAGCAGGCCAAGGACGGACATGTGGGCAAGAGAGCAGGGTAGAGTGTTGAAATGGGAAGCGACAGGGAGGTCTGGGTCATGCTTGTGGACAGACCGAAGGTGTTCCGCAAAGCGGTCACCCAGTCTGCATTTGGTCTCTCCAGTGTAGAGGAGGCAGCATTGGGAGCAGCGAATGCAGTAGACTAAATTGAGGGAAGTGCAAATGAAGCAAGTGCTGCTTCATTTGAAAGGAGTGTTTTGACCTTTGGATGGTGAGGAGGGGGAAGTAAAGGGGTATTGCACCTTCTGCAGTTGCAAGGGAAGGTGCCGTGGGAGGAGTTGAGGTGTAGGGGCTGATGGAGGAGTGGACCAGAGTGTCCAGGAGGGAACGATCCCTGCGGAATGCCGCCAGGCGGGGTGAAGGGAAGATGTGTTTGGTGGTGGCATCATGCTGGAGTTGGCGGAAATGGCGGAGGATGATCCTTTGAATGCAGAGGCTGATGGGATGATAAGTGAGGACAAGGGAGACCCTATCATGGTTCTGGGAGGGAGAGGAAGGTGTGAGGGCCGATGCGCTGGAGATGGGCTGGACATGATTGAGGCCCTGTCAAACACTGTGGGTGGAAAACCTCGGTTAAGGAAGAAGGAAGACATGTCAGAGGAACTGTTTTTGAAAGTGGCATCATCAGATGCGGCAGAGGCGAAGGAACTGAGAAAATGGGATGGAGTCCTTACAGGAAGCGTGGTGTGAGGAGCTGTAGTCGAGGTAGCTGTGGGAGTCGGTAGGCTTGTGACGAAATACTTTGCATGCTTGTGAGAGTGTTTGTGTGTGTGTTGTGAAGATCGGGTCGTCTGTTTACCTTCTTAAATATTTTTATATCTTTTCCTGGGTGGCTTTTTAGCACAATAAAAATTAACCGCTTTGTGTTTAAATTCAAGAAAGCCTGTTGGACTGAGTTCTTTGCAGTCAGCACATGGATGGTTAAGTACAGACACTAAGTTAATACCTTCATCCTTATAAATGACAAAATAACCTGTTACGATCAAACAAGCGATGGGAAAGAAAAGCTAAGTCCTGACGTGTCCTCACCAGTTGTAAGAGATATTTGGGGGCTAACATCCAAGATTGAATTCACACACAAGGCATGAATTTTCAGGATGGCAGGGGCTTGGCTCATAGTCGCATTAGCCTCAAGCGAGCGTTGATTGACATAAGGTGGGACTTCTGCCCCTCCCTTGGTGGGTGGGTTGGGGAGGCAAGTCCTGCCTTGGAGATCTGCCAGCCAATCAGATTGGCTGGCAGCTCTCCAGTCCCTCCAGGCACAGCGCTGCAGTGGCCGGAAGAGGCACTGCAGGGAGCTGCCTGGCGTGAAGCCCAAGGAACCAGAAGACCGGTAAGTAGCAGGGGTCCCGGGGCGGGGAGGGTAGGTAAGGATTGAGGGGTCTCGAAAGGGGTGATCAGGGTCTTGGGGGATAGGCTGGGGTTGGGGGGTGGGGGGTGGGGGAGGGAGGTCCGGAGGTCCCCAGTCCTTAAGTGGAGGCTGTTCCCAGTCAGAAGAGGGTTTCTGATGGAGGTGGCCCCCACCCCAAGCTTCCTGTCCGAGATTGAACTCTATTTTCACTTTTCCTCCGCACCCCCACCCCCACACACACACACACACACACACACACACAAGCTGTCGTCCGTCTGCTAATCTGAAAATTGAGGCTGGGGCAGGAAAAGGCCCTGAATTGACCATTAAATGGCCATTTAAGGGCCTTAATCGGGAAACGGGCAGACTTCCTGTCCAAGGCCCTGCCCGCCCCAGCGTAAAATCACTACCAGGTTGGGGCGGGCAGGAACCCGCGGGGAATCCTGTCCATGCAACTTCTTGCTCCCCCCACCTCAGAACCCACTGTGGGAGGGTGGCGTAAAATTCTGACCCAAGAGTAACTGGAAGTGAGAACTAAATTAGTCCCTAGACATAAATTTTAAAACTCCAGTCCAGGTTTTCTTGTGTACAGAGCTACACTGTTAACAACCATGTCCACGTTCAAAGCCAGTTCCTTCCTAGACCAGATTGAGATTAACTTTGATAGTTTAAAGTCTCTGTCCCTCAGGCAGTTAAATTAAATAATAACCTGTTACGATCAACTGAGGACTGGGAAAGAAAGGCTGAGTCCTGACACATATCCTCAACCCTCACAACATCTTTTTTGTGCCCCTACCTGAGTCTAATCTGAACCCTGCCCATATCCAATTTGACCCCTAAACTGTTATCCCTCATGCCGAGATTGTGCCATAGTTACAAAGATTTAATCGTTGCTATCGCATTCAATTCTTGACAAGTATTGTTAACACATAATAAAAATATTGATCTTGAGATCCCTGTGGCATCCTAGTGCAGGAGCAATTAATATTTTGATCTGTAATTCTTTTCTCCATTTCTTTAGTGTAACCATTGACCTTTAAAATAGAACAGAGAAATAGCTGACAAATACATTAAGCGTATAATGAATAGTGTCCCAGGTCAGCCTCAAGGTCATTTGTAATTATTCTACACCACCCGATAATGTGCACAATAATTGCAAATCTCATCGACAGCCTCTTGACTGCTTTTAAGTGCAGTAATAATAAAAATGGACCCAGCCTAGGTTCTCCCTTTCAAATCGTGAATTATGAGCTCAGTGTCAAACAGTGGCTTCCTTTTGATAAGATTCTGGATTCTGTGGATCCTCTGTGGATTCCTCTCCTGGAAACACTCAGTCAATATTATTTATGCTACCCCATGAGTATTTTCCATTATCTGCAATTTCCACTCATCTAATTACACATTCACAACGCCGTCACCCGAACCATTCTTCCATTCCGTGGTTGTGTTAGGGATAGAACCAGACATTCCCCGCATCATGGGCAGGATTTTAACCTCGTCGGGCGGGCCCGGGAGAGGTCACGAAGCTGACGGCCGCCCGCGATCGGGCCCCGGCCTCGATTTCACGCTTGCTGGCCAATGAACAGCCGGCCAGCGTGAATCGCGCGCTGCCACGCCCAGCGCTGCCAGGGTGGGGGCGGGAGGTGGGTGATTCCAGACGTTTGCACAAGCATAGGCGGGGACATGTTATAAACGAGATTCAAACATTCTTGTTGTATTTTTAATTCCGGCTGGAAACCTCATCGCGCCCGTGGATGAGGATTGATAAAAAAAAACACCAAAGGCCGCCTGGCCGATTCACCTGCCTGCCAACCGTAAGGTTGGACGGGTAGCTAAAATTCCCATTTAATTACTAGATTAACTCCCACCCGCGCCCGCCGACCGAGATATTGTGCGGGCGCACGATGGCATTGGGACGCTCGGCCGACATCATCACGTGTCATTTTACACTCGAGTGGGTTAGGTGTGCGCCCGCCCGCCCGCTCAGCTAAAAATTCCACCCATATTTCTCCGCCAATTCTGTGGGCATATTGTGAGCACTGATGAAACCAGATGAGAAGAGAGATTCAGTGTATCGCATCTAACCTGATTTGATGGGATGGAGGAAGCGGGTTTAAGCTTCATCTCTTTGAAATACACAGCGGAGGGGGTGGGGGGCGGGGAGGGGGAGCTGGGTAGGTGGAGGTGGGGAAAGATATAATTGAGACCATGTTGGAACGTATATGTTCCTCTGCAAAATACTTGAATTGTATTCATGTATGACTTTCTCCCAATTGAAACCACATGAAATTAGCAAATACTACCTGCTTGCCTTGATTTTGTCCTCCATCACTTATCAGAAGCTCACCTTTCCAAGGGTGGCAGGAATCATTTCTGCTCCTGTGTTCCTGTCATGGTCCGGAATACAAACTGGAAAAGTGTGTGCGTGCCCTCCCGCCCAGCCTGTCATTTTCCAAGTATTAAAACTGATGGATGGAAAATCACAAATAGGAATTGTATGGATCCCCAATATTTGCTCCAAGTGTGTTGGGAGCAATGAAGAGGGTAATCCTTATTCTAATTCTCCTTGCGTGTTATTGTCAATGCACCAGTCAAGCATCCAGCATAATTTCCTGTCATGATTACCCGCAATTTTAACCCTTTTTTGTTTTATTAATGGGTAAAATTTTTCCCTCGCCAGACAACCACGGAATGGACACGCACCCAGCCTGCCCAGGCAAGCGTCCTGACGCCATCGCGCACCTATTAATAGCCTATTAAGGCCATTAAAAAGCTAATTAAAATACATTTTTTGCTGCCCATCCAACCTTACGGTTGGCGGGCAGGTGAAAACACCACAGGCGGGGTGAGGTTTCCAAAAGCAAAAGAAAAGAAAATAAAAACTTTAATTTTCAATTAGCAACATGTCCCTGCTCTTGCGACAAAGTCACATGAGGGGACATGTCTCATTACATTTTTATTTTTTAAATTTTTTTTCCCATATCTTCAGACAGCTGCCTCAGGGAGATTATGTATGATTGTGCATGAGCGAATCTCGTGTTCACCTGGCTGGCACTCCTCCCCTAGCCCGCACAAGCAGCGCTGAGCACCGCCACTCGCGCTTCACGCTAGGCGGACCTTAATTCGCCCACCAGTGTGAAATTGCCTCCGGGCCCAATCGCGGGCGGCGGTCAGAGGTCAGCTGGCCGTCTGCCCCACACCTGCCCTGCCCAGCCCGTACGCCAAGGGCAAAATTCTGCCCCATGATTCCACTAAAATAGCCCAGAAAGTTACACAAACAGATGAAGCAGGGCATAAAATAGAGCAGACAGAGAAATTAAACCCTTCTAAGTCTCAGGAATTTCCACACTGCTGAACAATTAGCTGATCACTGTCGACAAGAGCCTGGTCCAATGCAATCACAGCCCCTTCGCAGTTTCTCTGACAGCGCTCAGCTGTCTGTTGGCTCAAATAATAAGGCAGATATGAGGTCAATCTTTGCCAAGCTTATCAGATGCCAATCTGTGCAATAGTTTGATTGACCAATGTCAAATTTTAGATTGTTGGTCGGATTATTCTAACTGACATTTACGGGGAGATGGTGGTGTATTGGTAATGTCTCTAGACTAGTAATCCAGACACCCAGGCTAATGCTCTGGGGACGTGGGTTAAAATCCCATCGTGGCAGCTGGTGGAATTTAAAATTCAATTAATAGATCTGGGATATAAAACTAGTTTCAGTCGTGGTGACTATGAAATTAGCAACGTTTGTTGTAAAAACCCATCTGGTTCACTAAGATCCTTTAGGGAAGGAAACCTGACCTCCTTACCCAATCTGGCCTATATGTGATTCCTGACCTACAGCAATGTGGTTGACTCTTACCTGCCCTCTGAAATGGCCGAGCAAACCACTCAGTTCAAGGGCAATTAGGGATGGGCAACAAATGCTGGTCTTGCCACTGGAACACAAATCCCATGAAAGAATAAAGGAAAAAGATCACCTTTAGTGTAGTCCACTCACTACCTGCGAGCAGCCAGATTTTAAATAACTAAAAATGACTTTGACTAAAACGATGCAGCATCTAGTTACTAGTTACTTTGGTGTATAGTAGTTAACTTCTTAGCAAATTAAAAATAAAAATAGTTAAATGCTTCTAATGTCCTTGGACCAAAAATGAAGAGCTACACTTTTAGAATTCCCTCAAAGGTCCACAAAAACAGGCTTTATTAGTGAAAACCAGTCATAGTGATTAATCTGATCTGGGGATGCAGCCTGTTTTCTGGGTGGGGTTGACTTCCAGTTTTTTAAACCAGTCCAGTGCAAGATATCGTGGAAACTTAATTTTGGGCTGGATGTAATTTGCGCTTGAAGTTCCTTCATCTTTCGCACGGCTTTGGCTGATTTCAGCACTTAAAAAAGCCCAGGGTAACCTAGTGGCAAATTTTGCCCTTTCCTGTCTCAGGTCCCCATATGCCCTTGTCCTTATTGCCATATACAGCATGACTACTGAAGGGCCTGTCTTAATCATCACCATTTTCAATGTCACCCACACCTCCTTCAGCCTGCCATGCTACATGGTGCAGCTCATCCTTCCAAAGCTGCTTTTAATCAAGGCCACAGGAGGTAAACCTTGGCTGAGAAGTAGACAGACCTGGCTCTGTTCCCACATTGTCTGGAGGAGGAGAGGATGCATTATTTTTCACAACAGACGTGGTTGACTAGTGGATTCTAATCATATTTGCGGAGGAGGGAAACTACTACTATTTGTGTTTGCTGACATCCTTGTACCGGTTCCTAAATGTGAGTATGGATTATTTAATCTCGTTGTATGTGGAATTGTCCGGACTTCTTTGATTCCCATGTAACATAAATAGAGCAACTGAGCTTTCTTTTTGCACACTGGTCTGATCCAAATGATGAATGACAGATGTATGTTTATTGTTTGGCTAAGGTAGATCCAAAAATCTCTGCACAGCCCTAGTCTTTCGATTGCATCCTTATTTGGACAAAGTGCAGATGATGATTGTTGGCATTCTACCTTAATGGGAAAAAGGATTTAGTGGAGACACAATTTGATGCTGCAATTTTTAAATTCAGTCATTTATATGCTTACTAAAGGGAGTCAGCGACTCTGGACTGGATTTTTACCAGCGTTTAGAGAATGGGCTGGGAGGCAGGAGGCCTGGAAAGTGGTGGTGGGAAGCATTGAGTGGGGAGCCTGATGTCTTCCAGCCTCCCACAGGGTATTACCAGCGGTGGGAACATCGGCAGCGTGGCCTCTAATGGGCTGGAGGTGAGCAGCCAATAAAACCAATGAATTGCTCAATTAACAGCCACTTCCTACTTCTGCTGGCATTTTACCAGCATTGGGATGGGCTGCTGCCATGTGGGGAAGACTGCTTGGTAAACCCTTGCAGCCTCCCAGTGGGTTCCCGGGGTGGGTGGAGTCCCTCATTTACGGCCAATCCATGACCCACGAAGGAGCCTCCGGGAAGTAATGACCAACCCTGCAGCCAAGGCACGGCCACCGAAGGATGCACCCCCTGATGACCTGGGCCTACCTGTCTGACCTCAGCGCAGAAAATTAAAAAAAAACTCACCTTGCCTTCATGGGCACCTTAGCATGGAGGTGCCTTCCTTTCCTTCCTGAAGTCTCAGCAGCAGCCAACTCTACTGGGGGAGCTGCCAAGGCTGCCAAACTGCTGGGGGTCTGATTGAGCCGGCAGCTTGGAGAGGTGAGCCGCCATCCTTAATTGGAAGGACATTCCCGGTAACAGCCTCTTAATTGGCCACCGTGGTAAAATGCTGTGCAGGGTTAGCATCCTCTCTCCTCGTGTGTGTGTGTGTGTGTGTGTGTGTGTGTGTGTGTGTGTCCGTGTCCACAGGAAAGGGAAATTTCTGCTTGACACCCATTTTAACCGCCATTCGTATTCTAACATGCTATGCTTTACCTCCTCGTCTACCTGCATCTCAGAGTCAAATTCATTAAAAATATCCTGGAATGGGACACAGTATAATAAATAATTAACTCGAGAATTCCCTCCTTAAACCTCTCTGCCTCTTACCCTCTCTCTCTTCCTTCTTTAAGGCGCTTTTTAAAACCTGTCTCTTACCTGTCTTAATATCCTTTAACGTGGCTTGGTGTCAAATTTTGCTTGCTAATGCTCCTGTGAAACACCTTGAGATGTCTTACCATGTTAAAATATAAAATATAAATGCAAGCTGTTGTCTGGTTGTGTATACAATGTTATGCAGTTTTGCTGCAAGATCTTGAAACCTATTCCTGAAGTTCTCTGCTCCACTTGAGGCAGCCGATTTACTGATGGGTGGATGTCATGTACAGATGCACAATTTGGAGCGTTAGGAATGTCGGGGAACCAGTGACTTAGAGAATGCAGAGTGCATTGAATAATTGTGAGGAGGCATTCAAAGCCTTTGAACGAAGCCTGTGCAGATGTTTAATCTTGGACTCTTCAAAGGAGCAACCAGGTCACTGAATTTGAAAGACAACATTCAGGCCCTGCTGCTCCGAGTTCGGGACACTGCTGTCTTGTGTCTCCTCCTGGCTGTCTGCAATCTGGCTGAATTGAGGTGTTCTTCCATACTGCCAGTCATGTGGCCTTCCTGTGAAGTCAGTTCTCCATGGCTAACTGCAATCTTTCTCCAGAAGCATATAGCCAGAGGATGCTAACCAACACATCAGAGTCAGAACTGGTTTTATTAAGTTTGAAAATGTAAAGTGAGTTTGACAGGCATCACATATTTGAAATATTAACCAGGAACATTACTTTAAAGAAACTGCAGAAGTAGATCAAGGTGATGTGTGCTCAAACTAATAAAAGGCAATTTTAGGACTGATATCTGAAAATACCCTTTCACACAAAGTGTGGCTATGTTGCAAACACAATTTCCATGGCTATCAAGTCCCAGGGTGGGACTTGAATCCAGAGCTTCTGGCTGAGAGACAGGAATGCTACCCACTGTGCCACAAGACCTCCATCCAGATAGAGTAGGGGGAGTCCAAAACTCTAAAATGGGTAAAGAATCAATTGGTTATTGCGATAAGGGAATGCTAGGATCTCCCTATTTGGATGAAAGTACGATGGGCCAAATAGCCTTCCTCACCCATATTTATTTTGAGATCTGAAAAAGAAAAACAGCTCCAGGTGTTTAAATAGGTTTGTAAAGCATGTCACCTTTTTACTCCACGGTTTTTACTCATTACATCCCAACATTGGCCAGGATTTTCCGTGCCCATCGGCGTCGAGCACATTTGGTGGCGTGAACGGACAATTTGGCGCAATCGGTTTCACGATGTCGTGAAACCAGTTTGTGATCATCCACTCAGCCACTAATGGCGGGCCATGTTTCCCACCATAAGATATTAGGAACCTCATTGTAATACACCAGCATATCAATATAAGGCCAGCCCACCAGACTCATCCCCCACCGCTGGATCATCCATCCACGTTGGCGGGAAAACACACCAACGTGTTTCACAAAAGCAACATGCATTGGCGGGTTACACTTCTCTCAGGACTTCGAAGTTTATTTGCCTACCTTACTTCAGGCAGCACTCACAGTCATCAGCACCAGGCTTCACAGACAGCACCACATCACTTTTAGGGGGGCTCACGGTTAGGTATCTACCTACCAGATTAGCGATATGTGGGTGGCTTTTCAATAGCTACAGGGCAAAGCCTTGATTGGGGAAGGGGAAGAAGTGGCCTCAGGCAAGCGAAGGGACTGTAGGACAAGAGCTGTACTGGAGGAGTGTAACCCAGGATGTGTGTGTGGGAGCACAAGTTGATCTGTAAAAGTGGCCTCAAAATTGTGAGGACTGTGGAGTCAGTCTCCAGAGGAGATGAGGCCAGATGGACATGTGAGGGAATGTGTGTGAGAATGGGTGGGGAAGCCCCTTGGGCTGGCAGTGAGTGAGATGCCAGTGAATGTGTGATGGGCTTGAGTGTGTGAGTTTAGAGTGATGAGATGGTTGCCATACCCTGGCTGCACAGATGGAATCATTCATCCTCTATCTGCATTGGATGGCCAACCTCTTCTGTGCAGCATTGGCACTGACCCCCACTGCCATCGCCTGCCAAGCCAGGGTGGTAATATTGCTGCCCCTCCTGTGATTAGAGCTGGGGTAGAGGAGATCACAGCGGGTCTCCATGGTGTCCAAAAGGTGTTCGAGGGCTGCAGCCTTCTTGCCTTTCGGGGCCATGTCTTCTTTGCTGCAATCCTGGGCTGGAAGCACTGAGCGTGGCTGCACTTTAAATGTGGTGCCTGGCGTGATGAAGTGGCGAGGTGATGGCGTGGCGGGCGAATGAGAGCCGCCTGCCACGGAAACAACGTGTTTCCCGGGAACACAGAAGCAATGCAGTGGATTTGGGACAATACATCATTTTACCCTCCCCCCTACCACACTTAGTGCAAATCTGGGACGAGTCTGCCCACTGTCTCCTGTTTGGAGACTTTACCCAGATCAGAACTGGCCACATGAAAAGCATTTGAAATTAATGTACTTTTAAGAAATACTTCAATTATTGAAATGAACATTTCACTCGCTTTGTACATAATTGAGATGAAATAAGGATGGAAATTGAGGGCAGAGTGATGTCAGTTGAATTTGGCACTGATTTCAGTGTTGACATGCAATTTAATTTACTAAGGGCCAAGGTATAAGGATACTAGGAATGTTGGGTTGAATCAGCCACTATGACTCGCTGGATGCCCAGATTTAAACCGATCCATCTGCAGAATGATGAAGACATAATTTAAAGTCATTATGCAAGTTATTTGGAAGTTTATGTATTATCTGTGGGTTTGAAATCACTGAGTGACATTCCAGCGTGTAAATGCTCCACATGTTCGCCTGATGTTCTGCACTCCGCTATTTTAGCAGAGATGTTAACACGTTTAAAATAAGCAGCGTTTGCAAACTGCATCACCTCCAGACACCACAGCTGTCACTCATTACGTCTCCTGAACATTATCTCCTATGCAGCTGTTTGGAGTGTTTCCTCCATGCCAGAGCTGGCTGCATTCAAAGCATTGGAAATGTAAATTTAGGAGTGAGACAAGCTTCCTCCTCCAAGTTAGTGAAGAGAAATTTCTGGCCCTTTGACTGGTATTCCATGGTGCAATTTCAGGGCCCTAAATCTTTTTAGTCACCTGCCCTAATATCTCCATTTTTGGCTCGGTGTCAACTTTATGCCTGACTTCAATCCTGTGAAGCTTCTTGGGATGTTTCCTGACACTAAAGACATTCCACAAGCAAAACAATAGAACTTAAGAGTCATATAAGAACTAAGAGCAGGAGTAGGCCATTCGACACCTCGAGCCTGCTCTGCCATTCAATAAGATCATGGCTGATCTGAGTGTAGCCTCAACTCCACTTTCCTGCCTGTCTCCAACACCATATCCCTTGACTCCCTTGCAGATCAAAAAGTCTGGCTACACAGCCTTGAATGTATTCAATGGCCCAGCCTCCACAGCTTTCTGGGGTAGAGTCCCAAAGATTAATGAACTTCTGAAAGAAGTAGTTCCTCCTCATCTCCATCTTAAATGGGAGGTCCCTTGTTCTGAAACTGCACTCCCAGTTCTAAATTCCACCCCCCCCCCCATAAGAGGAAACATCCTTTCAGCATTTACTACATCAAGTGCCCTCAGAATCTTATAGGTTTCAATGAGATCCCCCATTATTCTTCTAAATCCCAATGAGTATAGGCCCAACCTGTTCAACCTTTCCTTATAAGACAACCCTTTCATCCTAGAAATCAACTTAGTGAATCTTCCCTGAACTGCCTCCAACACAAGTATATCCGTCCTTAAATAAGGAGACCAAAACTTTGCACCATACACTGGGTGCGGTCTCAAAGCTGTTGATGTTGTTATGGTTGAACTATGTCCTTATCAATTAACCAGTGCAGAATGACAATGTCACCACTGCTGATCGGTATGGCTTCTACACCTTATCCTATTCTGTATTCATATTACAATATTGTTTGGACAGATTTAGAGGTTGCGATTTTTCACATCTGTCAAGAGGCAGCTGCCAAACCAAAATGAAAACGATGATGAAACCCCAATACTGTTTAAGGATGGGATATTGACTGCACAAGCTGAAAGGGGCCTTTTGAACTTCTGGCTTTTCGAATATATGTCACTGAGGCGCAACATGGGAAATCCAGTCACTCATGTACAGAGGAGTACTCTGTTCCTCGTATACACACACACACACACACACACACACACACACACACACACACACACACACACACACACACACACACACGCAATTGCTCTAGAAGGGAGTCATTCAATCCAGAAGCGGACCTCAAATGACTCAAACAAATTATTCATGAATAAAGCCGGAATTTGCAGAGGTGAACCATTCGAGTTTATAATTTTGTTTTTGCTGATCTATTAATACCCCAAGGACTGGAAACATTTTCTTCCTTGGGACTCCCAAGACTTGCATGTTCCCTGCCATAAAGACAAATACATTACTTTTCTTTCTAATTAAGAAGGGATTGTATGAAATGCCTGCACTGGACTGCCAGGGCTGCTGAGGTACCAAAAATAATATTTATTAAAAATTTATTAAAGAAAAGATACCAGACTCTGGAGACAATTGAGTTCCTTGATCAATTCCAGCACAAAATGCTAATCAATATTCCACGATGTTTTGGGTAGGAGTATAGCTAGTCTAGGGAACACAGACATAATTCAGTCCCTATTTTAAAATCTTACAACCTGTCCAAGTTTTTATATAACCCATTGACTTAATATTATTTACATTAACACACTGACAGCAATTTGGGAAGCAGAGAATTAGATTTGGTTGGAGCATAAGAACATCTCTGCCATACAGGCTGAGGATCTGGAGATGTAAAAATAAGGAACTTCAGCGCCTGTAGATAGTGGATAGTGCAATTACAACGTGAGACCTTCCATTAGGACACCTTCCATTATTCACAAGTGGATAAATGAATTTATTCATAAAAATATTTACATAAAATGTGATGATGAAAGTGACAACATGAATTAGGTTTGGTGGACAGACCATACATAGGAAAGTTAATATTTGATAGATATGCATATTTCTTGAGATTTTTGGGCTCCAGTGGAATTGGAGGCAGCAGTGGGGAAATCGGCTAATGTGATGAGTTGGAAAGAAAATCTAACAGCAGGGTTTTGGTTTTAAATTGTAAATGGCCCATTTGAAATTTCTAGATTGCATTTTTCTCATAGACTAGGTAGCTGGGCTTGCGAAGGTCCTCAATTTACTTTGAACAACATCCAATAGGCTTTTAGTGTCTCTCCATCCCAAAATGATGCTGTGACGAAAGAAAAAAAGAACATGAACATGAAAGATCGATCATGACCTTTATATGTAAAAAACTGTATGTGGATTGTTGGCCACCCCAAACACTTCCCTTTGTACACTGTGAAAATAATGAGTGGGATGGATTCTACACACAAATTCAGCTTCGTAACAATGCTAAACTGCCAATGTAAACCAACATCCAACACAACAAAACTCTAGGGTGAAGCCACATGAGGATCTGGAAGGGTGTAAAATCAACTGCATATTCAAACCAGGCTTGCATTTGTTTTGGAGATCACAGGGAATCAGTGTACTTTGTGAATCTACGAGTTTCTAAGTGTTTAAAGAACGAATATTCTCCAGTCTAAACATTCAAAATTCTAATTTTACGAGGACAGCTGTGTGAATCCACAATTGTACAAATTGTCTTCTGAACAGAGATGACATTTAAATATCCACCAGGTAGGAAACAATCAGCTAGAGTTATTCAAGCAAAATTGGCAGACCAAGAAGAACTTGCATTTGTGTTATGATATGGCAGGTGGTATTTGCCAGGCTGACCAAATCCCAAAGGGAAACTTGGCCAGGCTGTCACAACAATTTTCCAATTTGTATGTATTATGGAAGGTATGTACACTGAAGTCAGAAGCAAAGAGTCCGTTACCACCCTTGACGATTTTAAAGATTAAATTAAAACATTTATTAACTAATGAAAAGAAGTTAAACACACAAGATTACAGTTACACAGTTAAACTTAGTTTTATAACCGTTCCCAAAGGATTTCTACGTAACTGTACTCCCAACTACACACCCCATTCAGGCAATAGCCCAAATAGGTTCTTAATCTATAAAACATCCAGCAATACTACCACAAGCACCCATTGTTGCTATAAGGGAGGTTTTTCACGGCTTCTCTCTCTCTCTCTCTCGACAATAGAACTCCAGAGCTTTTAACAAAACCTTGCACTCTGGACCAAATCAGCACTTCTTTGGGGTGGCTAAAGGCTGCTCTTTTATAGGTCTATTTCACACAGTCCACCTCTCAAGGTCTCACATGGCCACTTCCCATGCAGCTTTCCATCTTTATTTAAATATAATTTCTCCCTTTTGATCTGTAAATCCCATTGTTTCAACTTTGCTTTGGAAGTTACTTTTCCCAGAATACAAAAATGTTTCACCTTGTCCTTATGCCCAGCACCTTTGGGAAAATTAACTTAATAACTTTGCCTTATTTATCTTGCCAGTTATAAAACAATGTCCCTTTGAAAATCAAACAACCTCTTAACCTAACTACAAATGCAAATTCCATTTACACTGTGCCTGTTGAGACCTCATCTTAGCTCACCATCTCCATTCCAAAATACCTGCTTTACACTTAACCCCTTTGATGATTCAAACTTTGCAGTCTGACCATCTTTAATTTAATTAAATTAGTCACACACACACACACACACACACACACACACACACACACAAATATACACACTAGTCTGTTTCAATAATACACAATAATATTAGGGAAAAAACAATATTTCCATTACATTTGTATAGCACCTTTCACGATCTCTGGACATCCTAATGTGCTGCAACCAATGAAGCACTTTTGAAGTGTTGCAATATGGCAACCAAATTGCACATGGCAAAGACCCACACACAGCAATGAGATGAATGACCAGATAATCTGTTTATTGATGTTTGAGAGATAAATGATCGCCATGGCACAAAAGACAGAACACCCCTTCTCTTCTTCAAAATAGCATCATGGGATCTTTTGTTTTCAAGGGTTCATACAGGGCCTTGTTTTAACATCTTATCTGAAAGACAGGGCCTCTGAGAAGACCACATTCCCATACAACTGCACTGAAGAGTTGGCTTGGATTATGTGCTCAAGCCTCTGGAGTAAGGTTTAAACCGACAACCTTCTGACTCTGAAGAAAGAGCACTAAGAATGAGCCATGACCAAGATCAATTAACGCTGCACCAAGCAGGGACTGACTTGTTGCAGTCTGTAGCAGTACATCACTGAACTATCCATGCAGAACAGTAATAAAGCCTACCCACTCATTTTTGTAGTTTCCATCTTCTTCTGTTGCCCATTTCCTAGCACTTTAAATGCAACCTCCAAATCACCCCTGTGCTTTCAACTTTGGGTTCTGAAGATTCCACACATAGAAATACCACTTTATAACCTGAATATGCTTAAGGTAGTATGTTATGGGACAGCTATTCCTTTTGTGATGGATTTCATCCAAACAAATAGACCTTGTACAAATGCTGAAGTGTTTACTGGCAGTAACTCAAAAACACAACAGGCATCTGGCGAATCATCTATTAAGGATCTGCCGTGAGACCTAAGCTGTCAGCTCTTGATGTGAGCGAGATATAACTGCAGCAGCAAGAACAACAACAATGCGGCACCTTTAACATAGTAAAGCATCCCAAAGGCACTTCACAGGATTGTTACCAATAACATTTGGCAGCGAGTCACATGAGGAGCTTTCAGGATTGATGCAAGAGGTCATTTTTAAGGCTCATCTTAAAGGAAAAAGGAGAGGAAGAGAAGGTAGAGAGGTTTAGGGAGGGAATTCCAGAACTTAGGGCCGAGGGAGCTGAAGGCACAGCCACCAAGAGCGGAGTGACTGAAATTGGGGAGTGAATGAATATTCAGCTTGAGAGTCAGCCATTGATGTGCAGGCTTTTCCGCAAAGTGATTTATTACCATATCATTTTCAGTGTTTACACATTCTGCCTCCTTAACCACTATACCGTCAAACGGGAGTAGAGCTGTCAATCCTCTCGGATTGATTTAGAGTCTCCTGTAATGAAAGGTTAATCTCTCAGATACTCCTACATACAATCCAGCGGAAAGGCTGTGCCTCTCGTTCACCTTTCCACGAAGAAAAGTTCCTCCTAAGTAGTGCTAAACATAAGAACATAAGAAATAGGAGCAGGAGTAGGCCATTCAGCCCTTTGAGTCCATTCTGCCATTCAGTGAGAGCGTGGCTGATCTTCTACTTCAACCCCATTTTCCTGCACTATCCCCATATCCCTAGATGTTTTTAATATGCAGAAATCCATCGATCTCAGTCATGAACATATTCAATGACTGAGCCTCCACAGTCCTCTGGGACAGAGAATTCCAAAGATTCACCACCCTCTGAGTGAAGAAATTCCTCCTCATCTCAGTCCTAAAATGCTTGCCCCTTATTCTGAGACTGTGTCCCATAATTCTAGACCCCAAAACCAGTGGAAATATTTTCCCTTTAACTATTCTGTCAGTTCCCCTTAATATCTTGAAAAAAGACCAGACCACTCCTTGTTCTCCTAAGGAGTGGAATTGGGGACGGTGGGTGGAGGTTGGAGGTCATGTGATGAAATTCCCAATAATATACTCAACCAGACTTGGCGGTCCTGTGGATTGACTAGTCTACTTCCTCTTGAAAGCATCATGGTTAAGGGGGGGAGAATGGTAAACACTGAAAACTATATGGAGATAAATGACCTAGTCGAACAACGTGCACATCAATGGCTGACACTAAAACTAATATTCATTCAATCCCCAATTTTAATTGTTCCACTTTTGATGGTTGTGCCTTCAGCTGTCTCAGCCCTAAGCTCTCGAATTGCCTCCCTAAACCTCTCTACTTATTCCACTAGTCAGCCGCCCATTAGTTCATATTTATCCAGGGTCCGTAACCTTCACTGGCAGAGATATTGGACAGAGTTTTCCCAGAATTGCATTAAGTGCGGCAGCAGGCGGGTAAAATGGAGTCCTACCCGTCGATGAAAATGGCGGGTTTTTGCGCCGTATCTTCCTGAACCCACCTCATTATTTATGCATTCCCAGAGAATACGCCGTTTCCATGGCGGGCAGGCTCTTGTCTGCCCGATCACCATCAACCCGCTGTTGCGTCACGCCAATCACCATCTATAAAACACAGCTGCCAGCAAAGCGCTAATTGCCACTAGCTCACCATCACTGTCCGCGAGATACGACTAGCAAAGGCAAAAAGATTGCAGACCGCCCCCAACCCCCCTCCTTTCTATGACAGGTCCCTCAAGCGATTGCTGGATGCCATGGAGGACTCATGGGATTTGCTCTACCCACCACCTCCCCCCCACCCCACTCTGGCTGCAGGATGGGTAGCAATTTCACCAGCCTGGCTTGAGAGGCAGTGGCAGCGGTGGTCAATGCGAATGCCCTGCAGAGGGGGACAGCCACCCAGTGCCGCAAAAGGGTGAATGATCTCCTCCATTCCATCAGAGTAAGTCACTCTTTTCATCACTCCCAACTCACACACTCACAAACCCATCACACACCCACAGGGTCCTCACTCACTGCCAATGCAAGGGACATCACCATTCACTCTTTCACAGACACCATCATTGTCCTCATCCCATCCATGGGACCAGTTACCACCCACACAGGCCAGGAATAGTTATCATCTGGCCCGGCAGGCATCCTGATACACTCTCCCCATCTCTATCCATGCAGGACAAACCGGCTCACGACAAGAGGGAAAGGTCACAGACAGGTGGAGAGATGCTGGAAATCAAAGTTCGGACAGGATGTGAAAACAAAGCCACCCAGCTGGCCGGCGATGACCGGGACCGGTCCTGTGCTGGCAGTGAGGTCAGCGCTGCTCTACCAAGTGAGGATCCAGCAGTGCAACATCCATCAGACAACCATGCTGTGAGTGAGGTGTCCTGTTTCACAGGCCACTGCCATGCACTAATTATCTCCCTTTGTTTTTGCTGGCACATCTGCCAAGCAACCGACGGAGTCCAAGCCCCAGGGCCTCCAATCAAGCCCCAAAGAAACCTCTGGAGAGGAATCTAGAGGCACCCTCCCTGAAGTCCCATCACAGCCTCTCAGCAACGTAGAGACACATACCTTGGTGGGATCTATCTTTAGAGTAACCTCGGGATCACAATCTGGTGAGCACATCGCACTTTCTGATCCACTGCAGGCAAAGGCATGGGTCTTCCCAGGTCCCCGGCACTTGGAGGCCAGAACATCGCTGAGTTCGAGTCAGATGAGGAGTCTCTGGACTCGGTCATGCCACAGTTGCTGGAGCTGCAAAGGCAAGCTCGGGAATATCAGGAAGGGATGTCCGCTGCAGTCCTCAGATTGCAGGGCATGATGGAAGAGTCCATCTACCTTCAGTCTGAGGTAATAGTGCCAGCATTGCCACGTACCAAGGTCAACACTGGCAGAGTGGCAGCCACCATGGAGACCTTGGTCCAGGACGTCACTCCTACACTGCGGTGCTAACCCCATTGCTGATGCCACTGTTGGCCTCCAACAGTGTGTATGCGAGAGGGATGCTGGGCAATTCGATCTCACTCTTGCTTCCCCTTCCACTCACAGAGTCAGCCAGGGGCCCTAGGGCACCCATAGGGAGGAGGATCAGCAGGTGCACACTCTGCGGCCATCCACCCAGGTGACTCTGGGAGTGGGCGGCCCTTCCGATTCCTCTTCCTGTGAACTCCACAGCTCCAGCTTCACAGGCCGAGGAGGGTGCCAATGCCACACAGCAGGACCCTGAAAGCAGGCCGGGCCCTCCAAGTCTCGGCCCTCCGTAGGACATCCGCCAAAGTCATCACAGACAGGGCATCACAGTCAGCAGGCTGCCTCCACCTCTGCTGTGGAGGCGTAGTGGCAGGGTTAGGAAAGTTAGGTAAAAGTAGTTGCACAGCCTGGGCACGGGTGTTGATCACTTGTACATACTGTTAACTATTGTCAATAGACTCCTAAGAAAGTCACCCTACCTGTGGCTCCTTGTTCTGATGAGCAGTGCTCTTGTCACTCAGAGTGAAACCTTTCTGCACAAGATAAAGGCAGGTGTCTCAGTCCAGGGTCTCTTCCCTGTGCTCTATGCAGCCTTCAGACCACGGTGATGGTCCAGCCTCACACTCCCTGGAAACATTACTGATGCCTGCGGTGCTGGTCATTGCTGCCAGAATGTAGTGAGCAGGCACCACAGAGTTCTCTCATACTCTCTGTGTGCTCTCAGCACCTTTAAGGTGGGGCTGGCCCCCATCACACCAGCATCTGCAACCAGTGATGCTGTGCACCAGCTCCTGAAGGGCTGAGGTGCTGAAGGTGGACACAGCATCAGATGCATCTAAAGTTTCATGGCTGCGTCTCTATGATGTGACCCTGATCATTGAGCTCAAGTGAGCTGCCCTCGGCCAGACGGGAATCAAACATTCTCAGAGGCCATGTGAAGATCTATGGAGTGTCCTCACTGCATGTTGTCATCATCCTCCCGCGATCGAGCGACTATTATGGCCTCTACTGCATCTCCATGACAGGACCATTCTCACAGAGGGTATTGGCACTGAGATAAGCTGGACTGGAGTCAAAC
This sequence comes from Carcharodon carcharias, assembly GCF_017639515.1. Classification (NCBI taxonomy): domain Eukaryota; kingdom Metazoa; phylum Chordata; class Chondrichthyes; order Lamniformes; family Lamnidae; genus Carcharodon; species Carcharodon carcharias. Next base: position 135,423,918 of record NC_054480.1, on the reverse strand, counting down.
GTTCACAACTGTGATGTGAGGAATTATGGGGACACCTCACTGCATGTCGTCATCATCCACCACAAATCTGGCAGCTATGAGGGCCTCCCGAGTGCAATTGCCTTGTCTGGCCAATACGAGAGCCTCATCCCCGTCATCATCACCACCGAGGACCCTCTCATTCTCATCCTCGTCGGCATCCTCCTCATTGGAGAAGATGTGCAGCTCCTCCACCTCCTCCTCAGCCAGCTCCTCTCCCAGCGTAAAGGGCATAGCAGACAACAACGATGAGTGACACCCTCTGTGGACTGTATTTCAGGGCTCCACCAGACCAGCCCAGGCAGTGGAACCACATCTTCAGCATTCTGATGATCTGCTCCACCAAGTTGCGAGCTGCTGCATGAGCCTCATTATAGCGTCGCTGTGCTGCAGTCTGAGGCCGCCCGGGTGTCATCAGCCACGGCCTCTGTGGGTAACCCTTGTCCCTGAGGCGCCAATCCTGCAGCCTCTGTGGACCCTAGAAGACTGCAGGGATCTGTGAGCGACTCGGAATGTAGGCATCGTGCACAGTCCCTGGAAACTGTTTGCAAAACTGCAGGATGCGCTTCTGGTGTCCGCATACCAGCTGCATGTTCAGTGAGTGGAAGCCCTTGTGATTGATGAAGTGCACAGAGTGTAGCGATGGAGATCTGAGTGCCAAATGAGTGCAGTCAGTCGCACCCTGCACCTGTGGGAATCCCGAGATCAGACCGAATCCAATGGCCCTGGCATCCTGGCTGTCCCGGTCCCAGGCGAAATGCACAAAGTTGTGTGCCATGGAGAAGATGGCATCCATGACCTCATGGATGCATTTGTGGGTGGCAGATTGTGAAATCCCACAGAGATCACCTGTGGAGCCCTGAAAGGAGCCACTGGCATAGAAATTGAGCACCACGGTCACTTTTACAGCCACTGGCGCTGGATGCCCTCCATGTCCCCTTGGCACCAAGTCCTGCAGTAAGTGGTAGATGTGAGCACCAGGTACCTAGACATGTGCAGTCGTCAGCGACACTGGTACTCAGTCATCTGCAGGAATGGCAGGCGGCGTCTATTGACCCTGGATGTCACTAGGCGCCAATCAGCCACGGCTCGCTGTCACTCCTTATATGGTCATCATAAAAAATATTGTTTGATGCTTCAGTTGTTCATTAGGCAGGCACGACAAAAACAAACCTACATTTCAATGTTGCCCCTCACATCGAGGAATGTGCCAGAGCATTTTAAACAGTGAGGCACTCGAAACAAGAGACAAGGAAAATTAAGAGGGATTGAAAGCACAGTAGAAGTGGTAGGTTCAGAGGCTTCTGAAGGAAGGGATACATGTAGTGAAGCAAAATGGTTCTGGAAGGGAGCTCAAAAGACCTCTGAAGAATTGTCCTCTGTGCTAAAAAGAAGTGACATAGCTGCCCTAAATGTGCCCTAAGCCTCATGTGACTAATTAATCAGGAAGCGCCTAAATTTAAACAAGTACAGTCAACTAAGAGCAGAGGTAATGTGCGCTTTGTTTTCCATAAAGTGTCATTTTAGCTCAGTTGCTGCCCTCTGCACATTATGTTGCCTGACATTCAAGTGCAGATGACTTGGTTTGCACAAATTATTAAAAATAGGCGGGTGTGAAAGATCCACAAGTACCAGTGGAAGCAGAATTGGGGCTCTTACCCATGAAGCGAGAGTGCTACCCACCGAGCCATGGCTAGCACATCTTGCTTTTCTAACACAGGTGCCTGGCTAGTGGAAAAGAACCCTGACCAGACTCTTCTTCCAAGCTCAGGGGCCCTGCGGCAAGTTTTATAGCCCCTTATCCTTTCAGTTCAACTAGCACAGAATAGATCAGTGCAAGGGCCCTGGAACCAGGTTTATATGAATCAGCACCACACTACTTTAGTTTACCCAACAAACCATCAGGAAATCAAGAACTATTTCTTTTTAACAATTATACTGTAGCTGGGACCATAAATATGTGGCCAAGATTATGTTTCATGGGTAGAAACTATTCACAATATAAGCCAGTGGGGGATTTTGATCATCTGGAGGTTTTGTGGTCACTGTTGGCAGATGGCCCTTATTCACTTCTGCTTCCGACCATAAGATTTACTGTAATTTTTCCCTTTGGTTTATAATCAGTCATTTTAAATATTTTAAGCAGCCATTAGGATGAGATTTAATGGAATAATGAGTAAGAGTTGTAACTAAACGACCATTGAAGGCTGCAAGGGAAGGTTTTGAGACTTGCAGAATCGGACAAGGGATATCAGTCTTCCCCACATCAGTCTCAGCAGGCCAGCTGAGAGCTGATGAGGTTTTAAGATTGACATAACAGAGCAATAGCAGCTTCCAGCACTCGAGGCAGGCCTAATCTGAAGAGGTAGCATAACTATGTAAATTGGAAACAAAAACAGAAATACCTGGAAAAACTCAGCAGGTCTGGCAGCATCGGTGGAGAAGAGCAAAGTTGACGTTTCGAGTCCTCATGACCCTTCAACAGAACTAAGTAGAAAGAGGAAAGGGGTGAAATATAAGCTGATTTAAGGGTGGCGGGGAGGCGGGGGGTGGGGGGGTGGGGTGTGGAGGGGAAAGAAGGGGGTGTGGTTGTAGGGACAAGCAAGCAGTGATAGGAGGAGATAACCAAAAGATGTCACAGACAAAAGAACAAAGAGGTGTTGAAGCTTATATTTCACCTCTTTCCTATTTCTACTTAGTTCTGTTGAAGGGTCATGAGGACTCGAAACGTCAACTTTGCTCTTCTCCGCTGATGCTGCCAGACCTGCTGAGTTTTTCTAGGTATTTCTGTTTTTGTTATGTAAATTGGACTTGTATGGGGTGCAATTGCACTGTTTGGCATCAGCCAATGAAAGGGTTTTCCTAATATTTTTTTGTCAGGAATATGAACAAAGGTATTAGCCAAGTTAAAGAAGATGTGGTTATCACCCTCCATTAAAAAAAAAAGCAGCCATGTGGAACTTCACCCAGGCACAATCAATGGCAGACATTGTTCAGAAAGGGTAAACCTGGAATCCTTGTGCTTCCAACAGTGATCCATGTTTACTGGGACCAAGCACGCAACCCAGAAGTTCATAGAAACAGAGAGCTACACAGCAAAGAAGGTGGCCATTCAGCCCATCATGTCTGTGCCAGCTATTTCGTAGAGATATCCAATTAATCCTACACCTGTGCTCTTTCCCCGTAGTCCTGTAATTTTTTTTTTGCCGTTCAAGTCTTTATTCAATTCCTTTTTAAGTGCTACTATTGAATCTGCTTCCACCACCCTTTCAGGTTGTAGGTTCTGAAATTTCGGTGATAACAGTGTCGTGAGTAAGGTGCTAAACTTGAAGCCTCAACAGTTTATGCTGTTTTACATCCATTTTATGTTTGGATGTATTGGAAGGAAATTCCACAGGCAACCTAAGGGTAACTTGACATCGGTACAATGGATGCAAGGACCGATGCTTTTTTTGGATCTAATTTAGGTATCAGCTGGAATGTTACATTCAATTCTGGGCACCGCACTTTAGGGAGAATGTCAAGGCCTGGAGACAGAGGATGTTTACTAGGGATGGCAATAGGGAGCAAGAACTTCAGTTATGTGGAGAGATACTGGCAGGGGAGATTAAAAGGAGATTTGTTGGTGGCGATGAAACCCATAAAGAGTTTTGATAGAGCAAATAAGGAGGAACTGTTTCCAGTGACAAATGAGGTGCTGTAACTTAGGGTGAAGGCAGCATCATGGGCGGAGGTGAGTTGTGGTGGAGCGTTCAAAAGACAATCATAAAAGATTGAGAAGATTTTGATGTGTTGTATATACGCGCCTTACTTACTTAAGGCCAAAGTCTGATTGTTCACACTGATCTACACCCATTTTATATTCGGGCACAATTAAATGAGGTTCTGCAGGAAATCTGAGTGGGAATTAACTTCAGCAGAAAGCGTTGCGATCTTTTGGGCCCCGCATTTGACTCACTTCCAGGTTACGAATGCCTCTTGGTGCGAGCTTGCACAAGATTCCAAGTCCGTGAGTTGAGCCCCTACAGCCGCACATGCCCAATTGTCCAGCCCGCGCCACCTGTCTTCAGTTTTTTGGGTGTCAGGCTCACCCTGGGGCAATACTTATTACCACAGCAAATTTAGAAATTGCTGAAATATGAACAAAAATTGATGGAAGCACTCAGCAGGCCAAGCAGCAGAGGGAAAGAGTTCAGGGTCAGGGCCCGCTCAAGCGTGAAATGACACGCGTCGCACGATTGTTCAGTTGGCGGGCGCGCGCGGGAGCTGGCAACACGTCTGCCAACAATTAAAAGGCCTGTCAAGGCCATTAAGTTATCAGTTAAATTTTTCACTGCCCACCCAACCTAATGGTTGACGGGCAGGCGAGAAAGCCAAGCAGCCTGTGCATGTTTTTGGAAACCTCATCCACAGGCAGGATTTCTTTAAAAATTCATTCATGGGATGTGGGTGTCACTGGCTAGGCCAGCATTTATTGCTCATCCCAAACCCCTTTGCTCAGAGGGCATTTAAGAGTCAATCACATTGCTGTGGGTCTGGAGCAACACGTGTGGATCAGTTCAAGTAAGGACAGCAGGTTTCCTTCCCTAAAGGACATTAGTAAACCAAATGGGTTTTTAACAACAGTCAACAATGGTTTATGTAGTCATCACCAGACTTTTAACAAATTCAAATTTCATTATGCACTATGGCAGGATTTGAACCTGGGTACCCACAGCATTACATTGGGTTGCTAGGTTACTAGTCCAGTGACAATACACTACACCATTGCCTCCCCTCATTGACAGAGGAGGTTACCAAAAGCAAATAAATATAAAATAAAAACTTTAATTTTTCATTAATAACATGACTCTGCTCATGTAACAGAGTCACATGAGGGGACATGTTTAATTACTTTTTTTATTTTTTTTTAATATATATATATGTCTTCATTTCCCTGAGGCAGCTCCGTGCCTCAGGGTGATTATGCAGCGCTCGGCCGGCTCGCAGTTCTCCCCCCTCCTGCACAGGAAGCACTCAGCGCTGTCGCTCGCTTAAAATCGTGGTTCGGTGCTGATTGCGGACGGCAGGCGGCTTCCTTGATGTGAGCGAGATATAACTGCAGCAGCAAGAACAACAACAATGCGGCACCTTTAACATAGTAAAGCGTCCCAAGGCACTTCACAGGATTGTTACCAATAAAATCTGGCAGCGAGTCACATGAGGAGCTTTCAGGATTGATGCAAGAGGTCATTTTTTAAGGTACTTCTTAAAGGAAAAAGGAGAGGAAGAGAAGATAGAGAGGTTTAGGGAGGGAATTCCAGAGCTTAGGGCCGAGGGATGTGAAGGCACGGCCATCAAGAGGGGAGCGACTAAAATTGGGGATTGAATGAATATCAGCTTTGGGGTCAGCCATTGATGTGCAGGCTTTTCCGCAAAGCCCGCCCACCCAGGGCAAAATTCTGCCCAAGGTTTCAAGTCTGTCACCTTTCAACAGAACTTGAAAATGTTACAGAGACAGAGAAAGAGCTTGTGGGGAGGAGTTGTGCGAGGAGAGAACAGAAGCTCAGTGATAGGGTAGAGAGCAGGAGTGATTAAATGGACAGGAGAATCATTACCAGCGTTTGTTGTCTGAATAAACAGGGGCAGTGATTATAATCTTAAATTGTTCAATTCAATGTTTGTAGAGTGCCAGGTCAAAAGATGAGATACTCTTCCTCGAGCTTCTGTTGAGCTCCATGGGAACAGTGGAGGAGGCCGAGGACAGAGAGCACAGAGTTGCAGTGAGATGGAGAATTATAACAATAAGTGACTGGACTAAAAGGTGTTCCACAAAGCAGTCGCTTAATCTGTATTCGATCTCCCGCATATAGAAATTCCTGAAGTGCTTTCTATTTTAGTCTAGAATTGTACAACACTGAAGGAGGTCATTCAGCCCATCATGCTTAGGCCAAATCCCTTGAACCTCCAATATCTCTGTGCTCGTCCAATGCTGGCTTTTTCTACATCCCTGATTTGGCAGCTGCTGCCTTCAATTGTCTAGGCTCTAATCTCTGGAAAACCTCACTGTATCTCTACCTCCCTCTCACCTCCTTTAAGACGTTCCTTACAACCTATGCCTTTGACCAAGCTTTTGGTCACCTGTCCAAATATCTACTTATGTGTCTTGGTTTGTTTCATAACACTCCTATGAAGTGTCTTGGGATGTTTTACTGCATTAAAGGTGCTGCATAAATGCAAATTATTGTTGCTGTGGTTTAGTGTTGTTGAAGACTGTACAAGATACACAAATCAGGAGTCAGCACTGTTAATGCAGCATCAACGTGGCTACCAGTGAGTCAAAGATTGACTGAGGTAGGCCTGCATAAATGTTGGAAATTTGGCACCTCAACTGGGTGAAATAAAAACAGTTTTTGGATTGGTCTCCACCTAACCTCAATGCATTTTGTATTTTTAGAGGTTCTTCCAACATAGAAAAGGTGAAGTTGGAACAAAAATGAAAAAAACAAACACACTCGTACACACGATTTATTTTGAAGTTCATGTTTTCATGTTGATGCTCCAGCCAGTTTTGTCACCACACTCTCACAGGATCTGCTATTCACCTGAATTTCACCAGATCCATATGTATATAGGCCAACATCTAATTCACAGAAAGGATCATTATAAGGGGTTCATTTTGGCCCAGTCGATTATTTGAGATTATAAATAGAAATGTTTGCAGCGGAAGGATTCTCGACCAGCTGCCTCACATCCAAAACACAGCATCTGCAGCCTTTGGCACTGTCTTCCTCAGCTGGTCCCACAAGTGGAGCTGGAGGAGGAAATGATGCATTTTTTTTCTTAAATTATGGGCCCATTGGCTCTCAAATTGAATATAATTTAACAGAAGTAAATCTACTTAGGTAACACGCTCACCAGAGTTATATAGTACGAGGCATTTAAATGTTTTTCAATTGAAAATGCAGGGCCGCTTAAACTTTAAATCCTTTGGTAATTCCTGACTTGTCCCGGGACTAACTTCGCTCATAATAAAAATGAGATGTTCTTGAATTAAGCACATATGATATTGGAATAGAATAAATGCACAGTGAATTTAAAGACACTGATAAAACTGTTCGTCTTCAGTCATCAAGGTACTTAATGAAAGAATGTTGGATGCAATGGAAGATACACTATGGGAGAGCCTAGAGCAGGGCAACTGGTTTTGGAATACAGATGTGTTGGACTGAATGACTTTATTTGGTGCTGTAAAATTCCACAGTTAAACATATTGGAAACAGAAGCTTCGTTAGTAGATTGCATAGCCATGGAGGAGCTTCCAATTTAAGATTGAAGCCATATACAATAAACTACACATTCTTAACCTGAGCTACAATGCATCCAGAGTAGAATGTGTTAAAGATACAATATTAATTGGTTCATATTATGTCAGGCAATAGAAGAGCAAAGTGCCTTCAGTTTATAAAGTTATCTGGTATGGTGTCTAAGGAAAATAACAATCGATAGAATGTCTTTATTTAAAAGGCAATAAACTTCTGGGACAATCAGCACTGGAGACTTAGGTAGAGCAATGAGCTTCAATGGACCTTCACTGCTGATGGATTTTGTCATTCAAATACCAAGTGAAAAAAGTGCTATTTGTGGTTGAGTTGGTTTATTCAACCATTGCCATAACCTACTGGTTGGAGCTTTCTGGTTCCTCCTGCTGGCAGGATCTTCCGGCCCTGCCAAGGTCAATGGATATTTGAATGGCTTGTCACATCCACTGTGGGGGAAGCTGCCGCGCGGGCCTGAAAAATCCCGGCTCCCTTCTTTTGGAAGAAGAATGACCTTGCATTTGTGCGGCACCTTTCATGATATCCAAAGCACTTCACAGCTAATGAAGTACTTTTAAAGGGTGGCCACCTTGGCAAGGTAGGAAATGCAGCAGTCATTTTTCTCACATCCAGATCTCACAAACAGCAATGAAACGAACAAACAAACAGATAATCTGATTCACTGAGGTGGGCTGAGGGATAAATGTTGGCCGGGACAACAGAAGAATTGTCCTGTTCTTCAAGTCATGATGCAAAATCTTCCATTTCCATCTTTGAAGGGAAAACGTTAACATTTAATCTGCAAGAAGGTACCCCTGACAGAGTGGCACTCCCTCAGTGCTACATTGAAGTGTCAGGGTAGATTCTGACTCTTGAGTGGGTGAGGGGTTTAGATCCATATTCAGTTGACTTAGAAGCAAGAATGCTATCATTAGGAAAAGGTTAAAACTTTCTGCCAGCCCAGGCATTTATTGCCATTCAGGTTTTCTGACTGGTACTTGCAGTGGGACTGGATCAAATGCCAAGCAGTGAAGACAGAGATCCCTCTTGTGCTGTGCATCACATGGCAAATGGAAATAGGGACACAGGGTTATTCTTTGTGATGTGTTGCCAGAATATTTACTATTTATTATTAACAGGTGGCTTAAAGCAACCATTTTTATGAATGTGCATCAAATATCTGCACAGTACTTTCTCATGACTTGAAGCCTCATTGCACATACTCATCAATTTGCTCTCTGTGATACACAAAGAATCTTACAATTAGAACCTAATGGATTATTTGGCCTAACTCTGCACAAAGTCTTTCTTTTTTGTCATAGGTTCAAAGACTTCTGCTTTACCTTTGAAAGGATTTTGATTAAAGGGCGTGCTCTCCATTGTTGAATGCACTGTTTCATTTTATTACCACACAGTAAGTGGACTCTTTCTGTTCTTAAACTAAATAGCTGAGGCTTGCTGTAACAATTTATCAGCATGTCGGTACATAGGCGGCACATTAAGACAGAGAAAATTTTCCTGAGTTAAAATTGTGGAGCTAAATCAATGTGGTTACATCAAGTTACAGTACAGAATGTTATTGATGTGATGATAGAGGAAGATACCTATCACCTATTCAGAGCTCTCTTCAAATTCATTGACCTTAGGGTGACATGACTCATTCTAAGGTGGGGGGGCAGTGGTGCAATGGTAACTTGACTTCATCCATAAAAACATTTGAATTAGGAGCAGGAATAGGCCACTCAGCCCTCGAGCCTGCTCTGCCATTCAATAAGATCATGGCTGATCTAAATGTAACTTCAGCCCCACATTTCTGCCTTCTCCAATAACCTTTCACCTCCTTGTTAATCAAGAATCTATCCAGCTCTGCCATAAAAATATTCAAAGACTCTGCTTCCACCGCCTTTTGAGCAAGAGAGTTCCAAAGACTCACAACCCTCTGAGAGAAAAAAATTCTCCTCATCTCTGTCTTAAATGAGCAACCCCTTATTTTTAACCAGTAATCCCTATTTCTAGAATCTCCCACAAGAGGAAACGTCCTCTCCACATCCACCCTGTCAAGGCCCCTCAGGATCTTAAAGGTTTCAATTAAGTCGCCTCTTACTCTTCTAAATTCCAGTGGATACAAACCTAACCTGTCCAGCCTTTCCTCATAAGACAACCCACCCATTCCTGGTATTAGTCTTTGAACTGCTTTTGACGCATTTACATCTTTCTTTAAATAAGGAGACCAGTACTGTACACAGTACTCCAGACGTGGTCTCACCAGTGCCCTGTACAACTGAAGCATAACCTCCCTACTTTTGCAATCAATTCCCCTCACGGTAAATGATAACGTTCTATTAGTTTTCCTAATTACCTGCTGTACCTGCAAACTAACCTTTTGTGATTCATGCACTAGGACACCCAGATCCCTCTGAATCTCAGACCTCTGCAATCTCTCACCATTTAGATAATAAGCTTCATTTTTATTCTTCCTGCCAAAATGGACAATTTCACATTTGCCCACATTATCCTCCATTTGCCAGAACTTTGCCCACTCACTTAGCCCACCTATGTCACTTTGTAGCCTCCTTATGTCGAGACGCCAAGGTTAATCCCTGGGGGGACCTGGGTTCAAATCCCACCATGGCAGTTGGTGGAATTTAAATGTAATTAATAAATTCTGGAATTGAAAGCTAGTCTTACTAATAGTGACCATGAAACCATCATCGACTGTTGTAAAAACACACTCATGTCCTTTAGGGAAGGAAATCTGCGGTTCTTACCTGGTTTTGTCTACATGTGACTGCAGACCCACAGCAATGTGGTTGACTCTTAACTGCCTTCTGAAATGGCCTAGCAAGTCACCAGTTCAAGGGGCAAGTAGGGATGGACAAAAAATGCTGGCCTTGCCAGCGATTCCGCCATCTGTGAAAGAATAAAAAAAAAGTTATAAATCTCTATCATGACCTGGTGGTTAGAGGGAATTGGTTCATATTTATTATTGTGAAGTATATGAGACCACTCCTCTTTGTGTTAACAAAGCTGCCCAAACATTAGTTTATTGTTAGACCCTCTTCACTGCCTCACATAGAAGAAATAGGCAGTCAAAACAGAGAACCAAAATCCTCAGGAAAACCTTAAGATTCTTGTGCATTCTTCTGAGATTTTAAATTCTCTCAGAAGTGCAAAAAGACACCCCACAAAAGTTAGGCAGTCAAGGTTATTACAGGCAGTAAACAACTGCCTTCCTTTCGAAATGTCCTCATGTACAGACTTCACATAATGACATCCACAGCCCACTAGTGATTGCTCAATATAAGTAACTTACAAATATATCAACAGCAACACTGCTGGGAGCTAGCTAGGCCAGCTGTCCATCGCAAAAAAGTGGATAGCTATGGAAAGTTTTGCATATTGTTGCTTGACTGTCCAAGCTTTCAACTATGACTCAGAGGTAGTGGTCTCGTCTCTGAATCGGCAGCTTCTGGGTTCATTATCCCACTCCACACACTTGAGCACATAATCCAGGTAGGCTTTCGGTGCCATATGGAGGAAGTGTTGTACTGTTGAAGGTGCTGCCTTTTGGATGAGGTGTTAAATGGAGGTCTTGTTTAATAGAAAAGATCCCATGATATTTCAAAGAACCGCAGGGGAGCTCACCTTGGTGTCTTGACCAACGCTTGTCCATCATTCAACATTATATAACCTAGTCATGCTCACATTGCTGTTTCTGTGATCTTGCTGTATGCAAATTGGCTAATATGTTGCCTACATCACAATCCACTTCAGATGTATTTCTTTGGCTGTAAGTACTTTGGGACATCCTGAGGTTGTGAAAGACATTATAGTCTTTCCACCACGCCCACATACCATAACTTAAGGGGAGTAAGACTCTGAGTACAGGTTTATGTCAGGAAAACCCATCTACCACCTGCACAAATTGGAAAAGTATAGACAGAGCACCAACTATTTGTGTTCGATAAACTGGGAGCAGGTAAACATTGCTCCCCCATGTCTTAAACACTGCTGACTGAAGTCAAGTATAAAACCCAACAGTCTGTCTAAAGCCTAGTTTAAAATGATTTAAATGATTCACTAAATCCTTGGAAGGAAGGGATGTTCCCAATGATAGAAGCTGCATTGTTAGTTTGAATTATGAGGAGTTATTGCATTGTCTGGAACTTTGCTTGATTGCCTTAGGTTATTGGAGAGACATTTCTGCAAATTTTATCCAAATTAGCCAGACTTTCTTTCTTCTGCTTTGATTTTGTGCCTCTTGTGTGTCATTGGTTAGGTATACGGCATGCACAATGTCTAGATGGAGCATACTTGATGGCCCTGATAGTCTTGTCTCATACTTTTTGTGTATTGATGTGTTGTTTTCTGAGGCATTGCAGGGTTGGGCTTCGTACCCGCTTCTAGCTAAAGAAATATTGACCCCTCCACCATCAAGTCGCGCTTTGATGCCAACTGCTTTAAATTTGCAGTTCATCTGCTCACTTTAACTCATTGCAATAAGTCACCATGTTAACCATTGTGCATTGAACTCTGAAATTCTTTTCCTAAAACCTCTCACAACACCTTCAAGACCAACTTTACCTCTTCAATTGTCACCTCCCTTTGTTCATTTCAAACTTTTCTCCCAGTGCTATCCTGCAACTCCCCCATTAGTGCCTTAGAATGTTTAGTTCTATGAAAGGCATCTTAGAAGTACATAATTTTGGTTGACGTAAATATTACAACTGTTAGCTAATCTGGATTACTAGTTAATATTTAAGAAGCTCCTAGCTGCTACTATGAACCTTTCATCTCAGTAATCCAGTACCAGGAAGCGCAGAGGTGCATTATTAATTATAGAACCACTGGTTGATGAGTCCTATAATGGACATCAGTCACACAGCTCCCAAATTGGTAATGAAGAGAAAAATCAGCTTAAATACTAAATCTCTCCCATCAGGTATGAGTCTTCCTAACAATGTGCAGAACTCTCGCAGGTGGTGGGACTACTTGATATTCCCTTAAAAACAATTGAATTCAATGTTCCTCTCACATGAGAGATTCCTATTCAAGCTTGTTTCATAACAAATCTTGCATCAATCTTATTAGCTACCTCTCAACTCCTACTTCTACCAATTGTAATTACAATGCATAGAGAGCCTATTTTTATCTAAGGAGTAAGTAGTTGGAAAATCGTAGGAGGTACTTGCATGAATTTCCAGTATGTGCTCCCTACAAGTGAACTTTCCCATCAGGATAGCAGTGGCTATAATCTCAGGAGAGCAATGGCTATAAACAGAGTCATCGGTGAGACTATCAGTCATTTTAAAATATGCTCTGCCTTTACTTAATTGTAGTCACATTGCCTTTGTATCTTTTACTCCCTTTACCATCAGTAATTTTACAGCTAACCAATTATCACATTACTAGGCTAATATATTTTAAAATGATGGATAGTCACACCAATAATTCTGTTTGATCATAGTACTGCCTTATGTCTAACTGGGCAATTCAGACCAGGAAGGCCAAGGGTTCAAACCCTGCCATGGGCCCATCTCACCTGGCAGAGTAATGGGAGCATTACTATTAGCTTCAGTAGTCCTGAGTTAGAAGGAGAAAGAAATAACCACAGTGACTTGTGATGGCAACCACAACGTCAGGTGAGTGTGCAGTTCTTGAGATAGAAACAATTATATTTTCAGCCAATTTAGAATCGGAACTGCACAAGCTGTTAAACACGGATCCTGCATTATCTCTTTCTAGCAGACTCCCAGTTCTGGTAAAAGTGCGTATGGTAGCTTCAAGTGGACAAAATGCACAATGCAATTTTTAATATGCTACAGTGAGAAAAAGATCTAGTTCTTCTGTGAAGCCTTTCATGCACACAAAGCCTGCCTAGCCATAAAAGTCTCTGGGTTGAAGAGCTGGAGGACAGCTATTGCCTGTGGAACCGTACCCCAATCAGCATCTTCAAGCAAGGAAGGCAGAAAATTGCAGAGCAAGAAAAAAATCACTTTTGATAACTCTGTTGCCCTCACTGACTATCAATGACAACCATAGCTAGTTCATTGCTCACTTAAATCGCACCATTAATGATATATTTAAAATTACCAAAATTAATATCACAAAGTTAGCTCAGTTGGCTAGACAGTTAGCGTGTTGTTCAAAGTAATGCCAACAGTGTGAGGTTCAATCCCCATTCTGGCTGGAGTAGACTTGTGGCCTGCCTCCTAGTAAAGTCATGGCATAAGCCATGGTTCAGCAACTCTTAAATAACAGAGATGAAGATGGAAGAAAATATTGTTTAACATGTGGAATAGGCTTGAGCAGTGAAGGTGGAAAGCCTGAAATAATTTATATTTTTATGGGGAGACTTTAGGCCCTCTTGGGATGGATGACCTAAGATTGGCTGAAAGCCCTTTCTCACCACTAACTATTCCAGATCTTGTAATCTAACTTCAATCCCAAAAGTTCCGTTTCATTTCACAACTCCAAAGTATTTATCAAGTTAGAAGTTCCTCCCACCCTGTATGCATTTTGAGGAATTAGCGATCCCTTTATCTGGTGTTGCTGTCTTGTTTCCTTTCTCATAATCTCCCACACCATTCCGTCTCTAGCTCCTTCTTGAATGATTCTCATTCTATCGCCCTGCCTGAATTGACAAAATTCTTATCACTTGTCAGTGTTTTCAGTTCCCCCCCACCATGTATTGCTGTTGTCCCTCCCTCTGGGAGATGGGGAGAAAACTTTGGCAGAACAAAATTAATTACTTTATTCTTTATCTATGGTTCTACTTCTCCCAAAGCATCATGTCGAATTCCATTTAATTTGCAGCATGGAAACAGGCTATGCAGCCCAACTGTTCTATGGTGTTCTTTATGCTCCAGATGAACCTCCTTCCACCCCCTGTCAGCAAATCCCTCTATTCCTTTCTCCCTCATGGGGAGAATTTTCTGAATGTCTGGCGGGCCGGTGGGGATCGGGTGCGGGCAGGCATGGAGCCCATCGCAGCTCGCGATTAGCGGCGCTCTGCCATTTTACATGGGCAGGCCAATTAAAGCTACCTATGCAGGCAGAGGGAAGAGGGGGAATCAGAGCGAAAGAGCACAGAACTCTCCCTGAGGTGGGGAGCTGCCTCAGGGAGATTAAGCAAATATTGAAATTTTTTAATAAAGAAAGATAAAAACTATTTACACATACCCCCTCACGTGACAGTGTCCCATGACATGTTTGTCAGCTTAGCAGAATTTATTTATTGATTGTATTAAACCTTCAGGAAACCTCATCCCGCCCGTGGATGAGGTTTCCTGAAAAACGTGAAGGCCGCTTGGGCTCTTTGCCTGCCCGCCAACATTAAGGTTGGACGGGCAACGTTGTTAACTATGTTAATTGGTTTGTTAATGGCTTTAATAGGCCGTTGACAGTTCAGCGGGTGCGCAGCTGCCTCCAGCGCGCCCAGACGTAATATCTGCATGATGTGTGCTGATATTGGGACACACGCCCGACATCACCGCGCGTCACTTTACGCGTCGGCATGTCAGACCCTGTCTCCCCCCCCCACCACCACGCCGATGTCAACATTCTGGCCCATGTGTTTAGCTAGCTTCCTCTTAATGTATTTATGCTATTTGCCTGAACTACTCCGTTTGGTAGCAAGTTCCACATTAACCATTCTCTGAGTAGAGAAGTTGCTCCTGAATTCCTGAATTTAATGGTGACTATCGTACGTATAGCCTCTAGTTTTGGTCCCTCAAGAATGGAAACATCTTCTCCATATCCATCTGATCAAACCTTTCCGTAATCTTAAAGATCTCTATTATATCACCCCTAAAATACATGAGAGGGAATTAATATGGAAAAAATGGGCCGTCCGAGGGGACAGAGATTGCACACACTAAGGAAGGCAGGAAATTATGGTGTTAAATAAGCCTCAGGTAGTTAACGATTCTGAGTCTTTGCATTCCATTTCTTCCTTTATTTTCAACCCAGAAGGTAAAAAACAGTAAAAACTGGAAAATAAGAATTCTGGTCTGAACTGGTCTTGTATACCTTAAAATGGAAAACCAGTAAAAACTGGGAAATAAGAGTACTGGTCTGAACTGGTCCTGTATACCTTAAAATGGAATACCAGTGAAAACTGGGACATAAGAGTACTGGTTCGAACTGGTCTTGTATATCTTAAAATGGGATACCAGTGAAAACTGGGAGATAAGAGTACTGATCTGAACTGGTCTTGTATATCTTAAAATGGAATACTGGTAAAAGCTGGGAAATAAGAGTACTGGTCCGAAAGGTTTTTGACCTTCTGGGAAGGATGCCATGTTACAGGTTGCATTTCCCAGGACTGGTAATTACCCTATTCAACATTGAAACAGTACACACTGGATTCCATGAGCAAGCCTTGTACTTAATAGTAGCCTTTCAGTTTCTGAATCAGAAGGTGCCAGCATCTGAATCTCGCACCATGCTTCTCATTGAGTAAAGGCTGGAGCAGGGTTGCTGGAGTCCATAAAATCCTCCCACCAGAAGGGACTAAGCACTCTATCTCCTGGTACAAGAATGGAGTATTCACATCATAGCCTGTAAGATGTATAATTAGCTTGCAAATCTTTCCACTATTTCACACCATTCTCAAGTATTATGTTTTGACCACAATTTGATTTTATGTACAATCCCCAGGACATCTCCTCCCAATTCAAAAGGTGGCAAATATCAATGTATTTTGTGCAGGCTAAAATAACAAATCAAGTTTATCTATATTTAAACAATTTAGAGAAGCAAAGATTTTAGGTGAATATTAAATGGCACAGCAGAGATAAACAAAAGATCTACAGTAAGCAAGGAGTTTATTTAGTTTCTTTCAAAATCCTGATCTTTTTCAAAGGAACAATAAGCAGCTTAGGAAAATTTCTTGAAGTGTTTTTGTTAGTTTCTTGAATGGAACAGTTTCTTAGGACAAAGCAGATTTGTCTTCTCTTGTTTCTTGGTAAACAGTATACAATCTTTGGACATGTACCTTAGGGAGGAGGTGTGACATACGGAAGACATGAAACCCTAACACTCAGACACCAGCCAGTGCACCAGAGATGATAAGAATAGAAAGGTTCTTGTGTTTTATACTTTTCTTTCCTTTGGAGACAGAGCTTCAATCAATCACAATCAAAGGAATAATTTTATACATTCTTGTCATCTTCACTAACGTCAAGAAGCCCTACAGCAGGATGAAGTTAAAAAGGAAACCTATACCTGTTACACATTCAAATCCCAATAACTCACAGAACACTACTACAAAGTGGGGGTTATTTCCAACATTACCACCTGCAGATAAGCTGGCAGACCATGTGGTCCACTCATTGTAGAAACCCCCCACCACCACCCCCACCACCCACCCCACCCCCCCCACCCCACCCGCCCCCCCCCCCCCCCCCCCCCCCCACCCCCCCTCCCCCCACCGGCTCCAGATTTTTGTACAACTGAGACAATGTTTGAACCCCATTCAGCCTGACACATTTCTCAACTTTCTACTTCCCCCTACTGAGGAAGTTTGTTCACTATATGTCCCACCTCCCAGATATTTTTCAGCCACTCCATGAGGCACATCTTGGCTTTGATTTTCCCCACCCTTCTCTATACTGAGGGATTTATCATTTTCCAATCCACTCCCTTGGCTTTGTAAAGTTACTTGCATTCTGCCCCTGATTTTCCACTCAAAATCATATCTTCCTTCTCTCTCTATGCCCCTAACTGTCCTTTCTTCCTCTTCCCTCTTCCTCTCTTCCATCTCCCCTTTGTTTCCCTTTTCTCCTCTGATTACTGTCTTTCTTCTGTCCTCCCCTCTGTCCCATCCTCCCTATCATTTCTCCGCCCCCTATCCCCATCCCAACCCCATTCCTTGTCATCCTGCCCTCTCTGCCCAGTATCTAGTTGTCCAGTAATCTCTATCCTGATTGATCTAAATATTGCCTAGGGGAACAAGGGCAGCAGGTGAATGGGAACACCCACCTACAAGTTGCTCTCCAAGTTACACGCCATCCTGATTTGGAAATATATCACTGTTCCTTTATTGTTGTTGGGTCAAATACCTGGGGCTCCCTACCTCATAGTATTGTAGGTGTACTTCCATCAGAAGAACAGAATCTGTTCCAGAAGGAGTCAACTTCTCAAGGGCAATTAGGATGGACAATAAATCCTGGTAGATGACAACATCCCATGAATGAATGAAAAAGATACAATTTGGCCTGGTCCTGTGTGCAAAGCCCTGGGAGATCTACTGGTCAAGATTAACTTTCATTGGTCATTTTGTAATTCTCTGCTGCTTCCTCAGTTTATACTGTTCTATTTCACTGTCATCAGAAAACCCGATAAGTTTTCATTTGGTCTCATTAACCATGTTATTAATGAATTTTTGAATCAATGGGATATTAAGCACCAAACCCCGAGGGACTCTACTCAATAGACTCTGCAATCTAACATTACACCATTACCAATAATAGTTGGTACAACATTTACAAAAGAAAAATCACAGTAAGTGACAAGTAACAACAGATTACTTGATTAGACAGATAACTTATGCATATCTACACCTTTACAAAATTTCACAAACTGAAACCAGTTATGTACATTGCGATTTGCTCTTTCTAATAGTAGCTGTGTGGTTTTAAGCATATAGAATTTCTTTCTGTGTGTTGTGCACTGCTATATGTTTTGAACCCTGAATCTCTGCCAAGTGAGTACATTTGACAAGATGATACAATTCATTCCGATGGGCTGTGGGCCCTGATTACAAGTACAGTCCTGTTCAGTATCATGTTTTAGTGATTCAATGGTGAATCAGACATTCCTTAGGCAGGAGTACAGTGCAGCATCTCTGTTAGCTCGAGTCAGCAGCTCCTGCACAAGATGTCACAAGCTTAGTACTGTCATGATGAAACTGTGAAGGTCTGGCAATCTAACAGCTTTTGACTTTTCCTTCTGTTGGGTCATGAGTAAAGGATACATGACAGATAGCAATTTTAACATCAAAAATAAATGGGTGGGTTTGAGCCCAGCGGGGAGTTAATGTATTAAAAATCAGAATCTGGACCCAACGCTCAACTCAGCCACTTCCAGTTTTGACAAATGTGGGACAGGGAGTGCAGGCTACCACCCTGCTCCAAGACGGCATTTAAACCATTACAATGACGCAGCGAGCCTCATTGTCATTCAGCAGTCTGGGCAGAATTTCCCCATACTGTTTGTGGCGAACAGGATGGGAAAATTTGGAGAGAGGCCAAAAATCGGACTCCCGCCGGCGAGATATCAGATTGTAACTTTCCCCTCATCTCTTTCATAGTGGGCTGATGACCATGAAACCATTACTGATTGTTGTAAAAACTCATCTGTGGAAGGAAATCTGGTCTGGCCTATATGTGACTCCAGACCCACAGCAACGTGGCTGACTCTTAAATGCCCTCTGAACAAGGGCAGTTAGGGATGAGCAATAAATGCTGGCCAAGCCAGCGACGCGACTGAATTAAAAAAAAACATTCAAAGCCAACCGCAACAGCGCTGCTCCGGGTTCTCACCAATGGCAGTGCGATGCTACACTGGTGGGGATGTAGGGCTGCTCACTGCCTTCCTCTGTTCTCTGGGAGGAAGTCTTCTGTAGGGATCAGGCAGAGCTATGTACGAAGCAAAGCCCAACATTGCAACCGGGACCGGACACAGTGGAGGTGGGGGCGGTGGGGGGAGGGAGACTGGTGACAATGGGCAATTGATAGAGACAATGGCAGGCAGAGGGGAGACTAAGATTGGGGAAGCTGGAGCCCGACATGGAAGACTGGAACGCAGACACAGGTAGGGTGGGTGGGGATCGAACTGTATGAACGGAAGTGGATGCACGCAGACTAGGAATACAAGGGGAGTGGGGGTTTGTGTTAATGTGGCACAAGAGGAATGGGTTGCATGGAGACTCAAGGAGGTGGGAGAGGGGAAAGGCTTGCACATGAGGGGCGGGCTCACAAAGACTCACGTGGGGGGTAGGGGAGGGACATTGTGTTGTCATCCGTAAAGAAGGAACTGGAGAGCTGATTAAAAGACAGTCATTGTCCCTGGTCTGGGGCCAAGAGGTCCGGCTGAGAGATCAAACGCTGACCTGGAGCTTAATGGGCCAGGCTACAGGGTTATGCCTGGCAAGCATTTCATAGTCCAGATCCAGGGAGGGGCAAGGCCTGTGTGCTCAATGGGGATAAGGCACAGCTTGGTGTGCAAGGTGTGGCCATCATCTTACAGTCGCTGGCCATGGTCTTGTCTGGCTTGGTACTGGGCTGCAGATGGGATGGTCCAGGTTAGGGGAAGTATCTGCAGCCCATAAAGGAGGAACGCGTAATGAAGAAGGGGGTATTCGAAACTCTCCTGGGGGGTGGTGGGGGTGGTGGTGTCCTCTGTGCGTGACCATGCACACAGCCGCGAGATGGGGAAGGTGAGGTCCACAGTGGGCATGGGGCCAACAACAGTTATGGGTTCAGGTGGGAGGGTTGGAATGTCAACCACAATTGCAATGGGGTCCAGGGTTACCGGGGGGGGGATGCTGGAGAATAACGGGCGGGAGATCTACCTGCACACCACGGGGCTCCAGCAAGATTGGAGGGACCTGAACACTCACAGGGGCAGGATTGAAGCTGGTCTCAAAATAAAAACGCATCACCGCCATCTTATGAGCCCAAAGTTGTTGCACATCTTGAAATCGAAAATGGAAAAGACTCCGCATGGGAGGGGTCTGAGTCAGTGTGGGAGGAGCCGAGGGCTGCACTCAGGGGCCCATTTCAGGGCGTCAAATTGCTTGGACTCTAAACATTGAAATGGAGTAAGAGCTGAGAGAAAAGAGGTGCAATTGGAGCCATTGCCTTTCATTGCACATTGAGAGACTGCAGGAGTTGCTGGCTTCACAATACAGTCGCTCCATTTGAGCTTTAACTCAAAGTGAGAATAGAAAATGTAGGCAACTGTGAAGGAAGCACAGCTGCTACATATCTACCAGATCATCAATGAAAGCCTCTAATGTACCTTCTCCAATTGGCATGGATGATGGGCCATCCATTCATTGCTGAAATGCAAGTTGAGCTTGATCAGCCTACAAGAACAGAGATTGCAGGAGAGCCTTTGGCAAGGTGGCATATTTCATGAATGTGTCTAAACCTCTCCCAAGCTCTGTCTGATTGAGATGTAAAATATAAGGGTTGGCATCATGGTCACCTAGATAATGTGCCTGTGTGCCTCACAGAATTACATAATCACTGAGTTTTAACAGCACAGAAGGAGGCCATTAGGCCCATTGTGCCTGCACCGGCTCTCCAAATGAGCATTTTCAACCTAGTGCCATTGCCCTGCCTTTTTTCCCCGTACCCCTGCACGTTGTTTCTATTCAAATAATCATCTAATGTCCTCTTGAATGCCTCAATTGAACCTGCCTCCACCAGGCAGTGCATTCCAGGTCCAAACCACTCGTTGTGTGAAAAAGATTTTTCTCACATCACATTTGCTTCTTTTTGCAACTCACTTTAAATCTGTGCCCTCTCCTTCTTGATCCTTTTACAAGTAGGAACAGCTTCTCACTATCTACTTTGTCCAACCCCCTCATGATTTTGAACATCTGTATCAAATCTCCTCTTAGCCTTTTTCTGTCCAAGGAGAAGAGTTCCAACCTCTCCAATCTACCTTCATAGCTGAAGTTTCTCATTCCTGGAAACATTCTTGTAAACCTCTTCTGCACTCTTTCCACTGTGTTTACATCCTTCCTATAGTGTGTGGCACCCAAAACTGTACACAATACTCCAACTGCGATTTAACAAGTGTCTTATATAAATTCAGCATAACCTCCTTGCTCTTGTACTCTATGCCCCTATTAATAAAGCCCAGGATACTATTTGCTTTATTAACTGCTCTCTCCACCTGTCCTGCCACTTTCAATGATCTATGCACATATATACCCAAGTCTTTCTGCTCCTGCACCCCATTCAAAATTTCACCTCTTATATTGTCTGTCCATGTTCTTCCTATCAAAATACATCACCTCACACTTCTCCACATTGAACTTTATCTGCCACCTATCTGCCCACTCCACCAACTTGTCTACATCCTTTTGGTGTTCTACACTATCCTTCTCACAGTTCACAACACTCCCAAGCTGCGTATCATCCGCAAACTTTGAAATTGTTCCCTACACACCTAGATCTAGATCATTAATATATATCAGGAAAAGCAAGGGTCCTGGGAAACTCAACTGCAAACCTTCCTCTAGCCCAAAAAATATCCACTGACCATTACTCTCTGCTTCCTATTTTTCAGCCAATTTTGTACCAACATGGCTACTGTTCCTTTTATTCCATGAGCAATAACTTTTCTCACAACCCTGTTGTGTGGTACTGTATCAAATGCCTTTTGAAAGTCCATGTACACCACATCAACAGCATTACACTCATCGACCTTTTCTGTTACCTCTTCAAAAAACTCCAGCAAGTTAGTTGAACATGATTTCTCCTTTAGAAATCCATGCTGGCTCTTCCTCATCAACCCATATTTTTCCATGTGACTACTAATTCTATCCCAAATAATTGTTTCTAGAATCTTGCTCACCACTGAGGTTAAACTGACTGGCCTGTAATTGCTGGACTTATCCTTACACCCTTTTTTGAACAAGGGCATAATGTTCGCAACTCTCCAGTCCTTTGGCACCTCCCCTGAGTCTAGGGAAGACTGGAAAATTACAGCCAATGCCCCTGCAATTTCTACTCTCACTTCCTTCAATATCCTTAGATGCATTTCATCCGATCCAGGTGTCTTGTCAACTTTAAGTACCAACAGTCTATTCAACACTTCCTCCTTATCAATTTTGAACACTTCTAGTGACAGTTTTCTCATCTGTCACCATGGCCTGGATAGCATCCACCTGCAGCCTCAGCTGTAAGGCTGTATCAGCAAAAAGCTAGAAGCACAGACACAGCTGATTAGCTTTGCGTATGCGAGTGGGAGGTCTACAATATTTGCCCAATGTTCATTAATGTCTTGCATCTATCATCCCCCAAGGAGAAGGAGGATTTAATAATGGAGGCTGTGCTCATTGCTGCCCTCTTGATAGCAGTGATCCAACTGAGGAGGAGGAGAAGGGCCCGGTAACGCATAGCCCAACTTCAAGAGGGGCCCAGCCTCAGGTCCGTGGTCCAGGGGAGCCCCAGCAAGACCCAGAGAATGGCAGTGTTAGACCCATCTCACGGAGGCAACTCACGTAACCAAACATCTACCGAAGAAGACTTTCCTACCTGGAGATGAGCAACAGACAATGCCTCACATATCTGCGCTTGTCAAGAGATGAGGTGGATCATATCTGTCACATTCTGTGGGAGGATCTAACACCCCATGGACTGGGAGGACATCCCCTGCCAGTGTCCTAACAAAGGTCACCGCCACACTCAATTCTTTTGCCTGTGGATCGTTCCAGGGATCCACAGGGGACCTATGCAGCATCTCTCAGTCCTCAACACACAAATGTATCGAGGAGGTGGCAGCTGCCCTCTACAGTAAACTCATCATTATGTGAAGTTCATACTCAATGAATCCAGCCAGGCTGCTAGATTTCGGGCTTTTGCAGCTATCTCAGGATTCCCTAGAGTACAGGGGGCAATCGATTGCACACAAGTGACTTTGAGGGCTCCATGGCACCAGCCCCTGATGTTCATTAACAGGAAAGGGTTCCACTCTATCAATGTTCAGCTGGTGTGCGATCATCAGAAGCACATCATGCACACTCATGACAGGTGTCCTCGGAGTTCCCATGACTCATAGATCCTGAGTCACTCCTGGGTATCTCACATATTCGAAGGGCCTCAGCAATTACAGGGCTGGCAGCTTGAGGATAAGGGGTACCCACTCAAAAGATGGCTCATGACATTAGTGGGTCATTCTTTGAGTCACTCAGAGGAGAGATACAATGAGGCGCATAGCTCCACACAGTCCATCATCAAGCAGACCATTGGCATCCTGAAGATGCGCTTCCAATGTTTGGACCACTCAGGTGGGGCTCTTCAGTACTCTCCACAGGGGGTGTCCCACATCATCGTGCCCTGCACAACCTGATGATTCAAAGCTGGGGATGGGGGGGTCCCTTGCCTGAGGGAGAAATGGAGGAGGCTGAGAGCTGCTCAGATGATGAAGAGCAGGAAGGGCAGGAACCTGAATAGGAAGATGAGGGTCAGTTTCCACGTGACGATGCCATCAAAAAAGCATGACAAAGAAGACGTGCCTGTGCCACACTGATAGCCACATAATTCCAGGAGAAGTAAGGCGCAGGCAATAGGACACAGTCACATTCCTTTAGTCCCTTAGTGTCATGCCAGTGGACTGAAAGACCTTTACAACCAGTAACATAGAGTAAGTTCAGCATTAGAACTTGCAGCTTCAACCCTCATGATTCACTAGGCCCTAATCATTGGAAAGGTCTGCGGCGGACCCTCCATTGGAGCATTCTGGGAAGTGACAGTTGCCACAACAGTGCAGACACTGTGTCAAAAGGCTTGGTGCAGTGGTGGCCACCTTTATGAGAAACATTTTGCAGACACTGAGATGCGCGCATGGTTGGGGAGGGCATCATGGCTGCAGGTCTTGTGCTTTGGTACTTCCAATGAAGGCCGCCTTCTCATTTGGAAAGACAATTGCAGCTACCCCTCCATCGCTGGTGAGGATGTCTAACTCCAGGCTGTCTTATAAGGAGTATGGTTGCTAATGCATTTTGCAGACACTTCAGTAAAGGGTTTGACATATCCCCCAACATAGCACAAGGAGAGCATAACAACCACGATTCAACTACACATCACTTGAATGTGAGGCTCATAAAGGGAGGTGATAACCGAGTGGGAGCATGGCTCACCCTCACAATAAGAGGACACATTGATGCACATGCATGATGCTTTCAAATGACGAGATCATTCTTACCATTAGAAGATGTATGTACAAATGTGCATGATATATATATACAGTGATTGAACACCCATGACCCAGAAGTGATTTCAAAGCTTCTTAATTTTTCTAACCTTACTGCTATGTTTTGGTGTATCCCTGACACCTGCAGCAGAGGTAGAGGCAGCCTACTGACTACTACACCCTGTTGTCTGTGTTGACTTTGGCGTGCGTCCTCTAGTGGGCCAAGAGCTGGAGGGCCCCGGCCTGCTCTGGGTCTCCTGCTGTGTGGTGGGTGAACCCTTCCTTGGTCTGTACAGCTAGAGGCGATGGGGTCGCAGGCAGAGGGGATTGGGATTGGCTGGATACTGTCAGACTCACCTGGGTGGATGGCCCCGTGTTCTCCAGCTGCTGGTCCTCTTCCCTGTGGATGTCCGAGGGTCCCTACCTGACTCTCCGAGGAGAAGAGGCACCTGGAGGGAGGTCAAAGTGCCCTGCCCCTCTCTGGCCTAGCCACTGATGGATCCCATCAACGCCTATAGTGATGGAGTGCAGGTCCAAGCATAAATCCAGCAGAATTTGCTGGACCAAGATCTCCAAGGCGGTTACCACCATGCCCATGGAGAACTTGAGACACCAGCACATCAGAGCTATGACATTAGCAATAACGTGGACGGACTCCTCCATCCTTCACTCTAATCTGTTCACAGCCTCTTGCAACTCAGCCTGATTTTCCGCTGCCTGTCGTTGCATCTCCAGGATGCGTGACATGGCAGTTTCCAGATGCTCATCATCAGACTTGGACTCAGCAAGTGCTTGATCTCCAATAGTCCTCCAAGTACCAGAGGCCTGGGCTGTCACTGCTTCCAAATGCTGCGGAGACATGTCAGTGTGTTGTTCCCCAGAACATGACCCCAAGCCTACTCTATAACATGACTCACCAGGGTGTGTCTCTGAGCTGGTGGAGGGTGCAGGTGAATGCAGTGATGGATCTTCTTCTAATGGCTCCTCGTCTGAGGTGGCCTGGGGCTGGGGCTTACTTTGGGTCTAGAGGTGTGTCTGGACCTGTTGGTACCTGTAAGAGAGATCAAATAGATATAGTTCATGAACACACTGAACACAGCATTGCTTGTCACTCACTGAGAATGTCAGGATGCGATCGACTCATGTGGGGCTCATCTGTATTGGCTTGCTGGGAGAGGCTGATCTCACCTTCCCCACAGGAACAATCTCTGTCCTTGCCCTCAAACCTGGCGGCATCCTCCTCGACCCTGATCAGCTCCAGGATGTCGGCCCTCCCTCCTCCAGTCTGGGATCTCTCCCTCTTGCTGTGGGCAAGCTAGGCCTGCATGAAGACAAATGGATGGAATGTGATGAGATGAGATGGAGGAGAGGTTGGGAAGCATGCATGCCCGCTGTGTGCACTGAGCCCTCCCCAATAAGGGCTGAGATGGAGTTTGTGCAGAATGTAGGTGAGCTGCTGGTGATGTTAAAGTGTCTGTGAGACAATCAGTTGTTATGTGTCCCCCGATCATATTGTATGAGATCCCTGAGCAGTGTAACCCTTTGAGTGCATGATGCCATTATGAGAGTGTGAGATTGGAGTGAGCTGAAGGTTGACTTACCTGGCAGAACTTATGAGATCATTCACCTTCTTCCTGCACAGTATAACATTTCTTGGGCAGTTGTCCGAAGCGATGATGTCCTTTGCAATCGCCTCCTAGGCCCACGAGGTGAGGTTGGTGGGCTTCCTCGAGCTATCCCTTGGGTAGAGGACATCCTGCTGCTGGCAGACTTCATTGATGAGGGCCTCCAGGGAGTCTTTACACTACACCTCAAGCCAGCTTTCTTCTTCAACCACCCCTTCCCCGACTCCAGATTGGCCAACCTATCACCCCCTCCCCCCACCCCCTCCCCCTCCATGGATGCAGATCTGTCCAGTCCTGTGTGATCCTGTATCTCCTTCAGACTACCCCCATCTGGTTTCTCCCTGCTCTGCCCTCCATCCATCCCCGACAGATCAGGTAAATTAAAATCTAGCCCATTATGATCGGTGTCCATACCTTTCAGCTGTCCTGATTGAATTGGGAACCTACAGCAGCTTCAGACAGAGGTCAGGAAAGCAAAAGCGCAGCGGGCACAAGACTCCCAATCCCAACCCGGTCAGCTGATGCTGATTTGACTGACAATATCACATTTGCAGGTTTGAATTTCACCCTTTCAATGCACTGTAGGTTGTGAAGCATGAAGTCATCCATTTTGTCCTTATTTAACCAGACCAAATGCATGAGTGCATTGTGAAGCTGATATTAAGTTGATGGCTTGGTGCAGCTGGAGTATTCTTGCCTGCGAAGGTTGTGGGTTCAAGCCCTGCTCCAGGGCTTGAGCAGAAACTCTAGACTGACATTTTAACGCTGTACTGATGGAGTGCTATACTGTCCAAGGTGACAGCCCTGAAATTCTACCATGTGTGAAATCTGGGTATTAGAAGACAGAATCCTTCCCCTTTCCAAAATTGAGTTTCCTGAATTTACACATGCTTTTTGTTGCTGCCCATTATATCCCCAAGCAACAAATTAACATATATTAAAAAGAGGCCCCAAATGTCCTGGTTCTACGCTGAGGTTACAATGGAGGTCACATTGCAACAAGAGCTATAAGTTGTCGGCAGGATCAGCTGAGATTGGCGGAAGGAAGGATCCTTCGGATCCAAAGGTTGCTGGAAGTTTAGTTATTGCACCTGGGAATGGCTTTCAGAGCAATTTGTTTTACATTCCGCTTGGCCATCCTTAGATTGACTGCCCAAGGGACTTTGAAACAACTTGGAGATTTTGACAAAACCGTGCCCCTCCACCAGCACCCCTGCCCTTTCTACCTCCCCCAAAGCACATTGAAGGATTCTCAGTAACAGATATGTTATTTATCATGGTCATACTTTTGCAAGACGCTGCCAGGAGAAGATGGAGGAATGGAGGGTGACAGAACTACGAAAGAGGAGACACCCCAGCAGAATATGCAGGCAGAATAGCTCCTTTCTTAGTGGGGAGGTAGATACTGGAAGAGAGTGCTTCACCAAATAGTAAATAGAGGAGCTATTCCAGCTATGTGCATGATGACCTCTAGCCAGGGTCGGTAGCCTGTCTGTGCACTGCACTGGTATGAGGTTGATGACCACACTCAATAGGGAATGGTGGCGTAATGGTAATGTTACTGGAATAGTAATTCTTGCCCATAAGGACACATGAGTTCAAAGCCCAGCATGACAGCTAGGGGAATTCAAATCCTGTTAATTAATATATCTGGAATAAAATGCTAGACTTATTAAAAGCAATCATGAAACTACAGGATGGGTGTAAAAGCTCACTAGTGCCCCTTGGGGTGGAAATCTGCCGCCCTTACCTGGTCTGCCCTACATGTGACTCCAGATCCACAGCAATGTGGTTGACTCTTAACTGGCCTCTGAAATGGCTTAGGAAGCCATTCAGTACAAGGGCAGTTAGGGATGAGCAACAAATACTGGCCTTACCAGTGATGCCCAAATCCCAAGAACGAGTTAAACAACAAAAGTCCTGGAGCCGGGTCATTTCAGGTTGCCCCCGGGGGGGTTTCTGTAATATCAGCCGAGCTGCTGGAAGGTCCTGCGTCCATGTAGTACCGAGCTTTCCCAAGGCCCAGGTGCAATACATAGAGCCCAAGCTCCTGCAATCAAATCTCTCAACTTCCTGAATCAAAACGCTTTCCACTGCCAGGATTGAGTGGGGTAACATGAAACGGGGCCTGCGCAACAACGTAGGATTTTCTGGAAGTTGTCAAAATGCCCTCACCATTGGGAATTCAGTCTTCTCTGAACTCTTCAGGGAAGAAAATCATGTCTCTGAATGGTTTGTATGTGACAAGGCCTACAGGATAACCACCCACCCAGACAACATCCAGGGAGTGCCATGATAAAGCACATGCCTCTACCAGAGGACCACTGGGATCTTTAACAGGCGTATCTTGAAAAGTCTGGAGTACATTCCAGCTGGTGTGTCCTACATTGTTCCAAGCTGCTGTGCTCTGCAGAATTTTTCCATCTAAAAATTCTGGAATTGGACAATCCAGGTGGCCCTAGCTGCCTTAGAGCTGGGGGTGCATGGGGGAAAACTTCAGGATAACCACCAGGCTGAGGAATCCTCAGTAATTACTATAGTGTTTGTTAAAACATAACTGATCAGTGATGTCTCATCTGTTTATTACAACCTAATTTCATCAAAATTAACTCTTACCCCAACTTCAAATAAAGGGCTAATCTTTTAATCAGGCTTCCATCTTAGGACATTCCACCGCATCAGACCTCTTCGTCCCTACTTGACTACGCCGACAATAATTAACTGATTGAATAAGTCAGTGCAGAAAAGCACATCCTTTTCTATATGACTCAGACCTCCATGAATATCTGAGCATCACATAACAGCACATTCTCTTTTAATGTAAGTGAACGGGAGACAATCTAATCTTTCCTGACACCGTGTTCCCCTTGGCTGTCTGTACATGCCTCGCCATCTCCTTTTCGGCTGCTCCCCCTGCATGCAGGTTGAAAAATGCTCTCATGAGAAGCTGCTCCTGCGCTTTGAAAGAGGAACAGGATCGTGTCAGTTTGTTCGTGGGAGGAAGTCTCTGTTTGCTGTTTTGTCGGGTGGTAGGGGTTTAGATGGGGTTT
Source organism: Carcharodon carcharias (assembly GCF_017639515.1). Classification (NCBI taxonomy): domain Eukaryota; kingdom Metazoa; phylum Chordata; class Chondrichthyes; order Lamniformes; family Lamnidae; genus Carcharodon; species Carcharodon carcharias. Next base: position 135,394,992 of record NC_054480.1, on the reverse strand, counting down.
GGGGATTGTTTAGTCTCAAAAAGTGTGCTGCTCAAGTCCATAGACATTTTAACCAGAACTATTTATTTACTGCAAGTGTTTACCGACCTGGACCTCCACACAAGGTTGGAGCTTCTGCTCTCTTTAAGATCTCTTACTGCCAAGTCATGTGATCTGACATCATGATTGCATCAGCAAATGGCATGCTTCTGACGTTAACCCTTTACTCTACATCTCCCCCAAAGTCTCTTATCCCCGTCATATTTACATCCTCCAACATCTCCCCTTAAAGTTTTAGACTTCACAGGGTTAGTCTCTGAGGTGCCTTGACCAACCACCCTGACTGATCTCATTCTGATCTCCTTTTCAGGTCGAGGATATTCGTACTCTCCCTTCTGTCGGTGTGAGTGTTCTTCTCCTGGGTGACTGTGGAGCTTGCAGTAGGTCTTCCCTCTTCTTCAGGATCTGAGTAGTAAGCCCAAGTTTCTATTGACTTTCTTTTCAAGGATATTAAAGTTTCTCCTTATGATACCCTGGCCTGTCTCAACCTAGTACGATCTTGATTCTGAAGTTTCTTCGATGATTGTAGTTCCTTTCTGTTGGTCTCAGACTCATACTCTCTCCTCAGACTTTAGCATTGGTAACTTGTACTCTGGGCCTGTGATTAACGTTCCGAGCCTGCTAGCTCCTCTGTCCTTCCTCACACTGTTTTATCCTCTCGTGGTCATTCATGATGATGTTGAGTTTGCATTTTTTGGGCGGAATCGTCCCAGATTTGCACTAAGTGCTGTGGCAGGCGGGAAAAAGGGTGCTTCACCCGCCGGCCGCAATGGCGGGTTTTCGTGCTGTATCGTCCCAATTCCGCCCCTTTAATCATGCGTTCCTGGGAAACACCTCCTTTCTCTGGCGGACGGCCTACAATACACCCACCACGCCATCACCTCGCCGCTTCCTCACGCTGGCTGCCATATTTAAAGTGTAGCCATGTGCGCACCTCTCAGGTGGGCTTCCAGCCCAGGACTGCTGCAAAGAAGGCAAGACAGCTGCAGCAACCCACACCCCTGATTCAGTGACGCATCTCTGGGAGACCTTCTGGACACCATTGAAGCTGCAGCAGTGTCCTCTACCCCTGCCCTGACCACAGGAGGCCCATCAGTGTCACCACTCTGACTTGGGGGGCAGTGGCAGTGGTGGTCAGTGCCAACGCTGCACAGAAGAGGTTGACCATCCAGTGCAGAAACAGGATGAATGGTCTCATCTGTGCCGCCAGGGTAAGGCAACAATCTCATCACTCTAAACTCACACACTCACAAGCTCATCACACATTCACTGGTATCTCACTCACTGCCAGCTCAAGGGAAATCACCACTCACTCTCTTGTACACACCCTCACATCTCCACCAGGCCTCATTTCCTCTGGAGACTGACTCCTCAGCTCTCGTCCTCTTGAGGCCACTTGCACAGATCAACATGTGTCCCCCACACACATACCCTGGGACAACTCCCACTACAGCCCTCACCCTGCAGCCTCTTCCCTTGCCTGAGGCCACTTCCCCCCTTTCCCCAAGCAAGCCCCAGCCCTGCAGTTGTTGAAAAGCCACCCCCGCCTTACGACTGGTCTGGTAGGTAGAGACCTGCCTGTGCGCGCCCCCCTAAAAGTGATGTGGTGCTGCCTGTGAAGCCTGGCGCTGATGACTGTGAGTGCTGCCCGAAGCAAGGTAGGCAAATAAAGCTCAAAATCCCGAGCGAAGTGCAGCTCGCCAGGTGCACATTGCTTATGTTCAGCTGTGAACAATGTGCCCAGATGATCCAGTGTAGCCTTAGAATTACGTGCAGATGTATTACAATTAAGTTCCCAATGTGCGGTGGTGGGAAATGCGGCCTGCCATTGACAGGGGGAGTGGACGATTGCAAACTGGTTTCACAATGTCGTGAAACCGATTTTTGGCCTTCCCTCTATATTGTACACTAACGCCCGCCCTGACCCCCAATCTCAGCAGGTACAGAAAATTCCACCCTTTGTGTCAGAGTTGGAAACTGTTCTCAATCTCCTACTCATTAGTAACTCTGATGGGGAGAAATCATTCTGTAGCGGTGAGGACCGATAACTCCGAAGAGATAGATAAATGTCTTAATGTCTTTTGACGGTTTGTACCCCTCTCTCTCTCGGCCTCTCCATTTTCTTGAGGATAGCAAGGTGAACTGGTTACATGAACAAAGGCATATGCATTTGCAAACTTTCTGAATTGCTCATTTGCAAGTTGTGACCCATTGTCAGACATTACAATGTTTGGAATGCTAGGTGCTGAATAAAATCTCGAGGGATTAAATTACTGCTTCTGCCATGATACTACCCAATCAGTTTACTTCAATCCATTGTGAATAATAATCAATAACAATAAGGTAGGTTTTCCCCTTAAATTCAAATTAGTCTATTCCCAAGCACTCCAAGGCCTTGATGGATAAGAAGAAGGTAATAGTGGTTCTTTTTGCTCCTAGTTGATTATGGCACAAGTAAGACAGTTAGAAATCATTTCTTCTATAGCACAAGTAATACCTGGCTATCAGACTGATTGTTGTGTCCTCGCACAATGATTTTCAATTCCTACATGTCCTTGGTGAAGTGCTCTGGTGTGACTAATCTCTCATTGAAGACCCAGTAAATCATCAATGACAGTGAGCTGCTTGCGCTGTTTAAAATCCTGGTGTAAAATCAGATTACTGGGGATATATTCTGGCCATCCATCCAGACAATACTCTCGAGTTGAAGACGTCCTTCATTCTGTTTCTGGGCTTGTTTTACTTCCTGCAACTTTCTAGCAGTAGCTTGGTAAGTGCTGAGTGATTAAGGATATATATGCTTCTACCTCCTCGAAAAAATCTAAATCTTCTTGTTCAGGTCCTTCTGATGGTATTTGGGAGAGTGTACCCGCTGACGTTTGTCATTTTCCTTGCACATATCCTGTGATTGGGTCATATATCATCAATTTTAACCTGAACCATTGGATTCTGGTCAGCATCTTCACAATTTCTTTCATGGGAAGAAGGGTGAATTGTAGTTTATGGTCTGTGTCGATTTTGAAACGCAACCCCATAACATAGTCTGAAAGTTTTTCATATGCCCACATTGCTGCCAATGCTTCTTTTTCTATTGTGGCATATCATTGTTCTGTTTCTGTTCATTATCTGGAAGCATAGTAGACTGGCCTACGCACTTGAAATAGTACTGTCCTCAGACCTGTAGATGATATATCCGCTGCTATGCTCAATAAGTCTGGATTGTAACGTGCCAGGAATTCAGAGGAAATTAAAAGTTGTTTAAAATCCTTTCGAAAACATTTTGCTGGCCCACGTTCCAGCACCACAGGCAACTGTGTCTCAACAGCTGTCTCATGGGCTTGTTGACTTCTGCTAAATTTGAGAGAAATTTGCCCACTTGGTTGACCATCCCGAGGAATCCTTGAAGCTCAGTTATGTTCCTGGGTTGTGGAAATTCTCTTATATCTTTCATTTTTTGTGGATCAACTGATTCCAGTGGCTTGTACAATGTGACCTAGAAACTTAATTATGGACTTGGCAAACTCACATTTTTCATTCAGTGTTAGGCCTACATCCTGTAAGGCTATCGAGACTGCTCCGACCCTGCAATCATGCTCCTCTCTAATGGATCCATGCACGAGTATATTGTCCATATAGCATATAACTCCTTCCATGCTTTCTAAAGTTTTGGACAAGGTTGTCTGGAAAATCTCAGGAGCAGACGCGATTCCAAAGGGCAATTTATTGAAACAATAACGACCAAAGGGCTTTATAGATGTGGTCAGCAATCAGATTTTTTGTGTAGAGGCAACTGCCAAAATTGACCGTTCGCTTCCAATTTTGTACATAAAGTACTCTTGGCAGGTTTGGCAAGGCCCTCAACCACTGAGAGGCCATCGGGTGGATCTTACATTCCACTGCTTTGTTTAGCTGAGTTAAATCCATGAGGATTCTTCTGGAGCCATTTGGTTTTGGGACCATACCATTCCTGAACACCATTTTGTTGGCATGGTGACTGGAGCAATAACCCCCCTGTGGCTGCATCATTTCTATTTCAACCTTGACTTTGTCCAAGAGTTGTTGAGGGGCTTTCCTTGGGGTAAAACGCAAATTGGTTTAGCATCCGCTTATAGGGTGGTGTTGAACTCGGCCTTTCATTTTCCCAGCCTTGTAAACAAGTTTGGGAATTCACTTCAGAATGTAGAGCTGTAATTCTCATCAGCAAATTCATCTACCTTACAGTTTTAGGCATGCCTTTCTGTTTAGTAGAGAACATTCTTGGTTTTGAATGACATAGGGAGGTTCAAGGGTTTCTCGATCTTTAAATTTCAGCTTCGCCATGAGCTGGGCCTTTCACATTTAGTATAGTTCCGCCCCCCATCCCCCACCTAAACCCTGTGATTTAATAGATGAGTGTTACAATCGAATCTGTTTGAGCCATTTTGCTTCATCTGCTCCTGTGCTTAATTTAAACTCTGTGGGGTGTCCATCCACTTCGAATTTAACACTTCAATACTGGTTTTCAGCATTGTTTATCTCCCCCCCACCCCCCAACCCCCCCCCATGAAGGTTAATTTCTGTCCTTTTCATTCTTCCACTTCTTCTATGTGGTTCTGCTTTAAAATTTCCTCCCTATTTTTACAGGTTAGCAGCATTTTTGAGCTACAAATAGTTTTAAAGTGGCCTAGTTTTCCACAGTTGGGGAACTCTGCCCTCCCTGCTGGACACTCTTGTTTGTATGACTTGTCCCCGCCACACTGGAGCCATTTTAAAATGGCAGCTGGCACGCTTTTCCCCATTTTGGTGGGCTTAGACTTTGGTGTGCTTTCCTTTTTTTGGCCTGCGAATTGAATGGCCCCACTTGATCTTCTCCATGGGACCTCTCCTTCCCCCTGAGCCAACATCAGCTGTGTTTTCTAAGTTCCATTTGACTCGATATCTGCACTGCTTTGACCAACTTTAGATCCACCCTTGTCTGTAAGAGATCTGATAATGTTTAGTCTAACAGCCCTACAACAATCCTTTGGGGGGGGGGGGGAGAGATAAATGATGCTGAAAACTAGTATTGAAGTGTTAAATTCGAAGTGGATGGACACCCCACAGAGTTTAAATTAAGCACAGGAGCAGATGAAGCAAAATGGCTCAAACAGATTCGATCGTAACACTCATCTATTAAATCACAGGGTTTAGGTGGGGGATGGGGGCGGAACTATACTAAATGTGAAATGCGCAATTCCCTGCCACCTACAGAGATCATTGACAAAGGAATCGATGCTTTCGCCTGGCCTTTGTTTTCTTCTGTTAAATTTAACCCTCGCAATTATTATGTTACAGTGGGTACTGAAATAAGAGTTGAAAGCTTGACTCCTTCCGTAAGAAGCTGAAATCTTACCAACTGCATGGCTGACTATCATGTCATCAGTGATAGTTCCTACAGCATACATCAGGGTACTAACCTGGTATTTCTAGTCTTATTTATGTAACCCTGAAGCAATTCTGTGCCTTGTGAACATTTTTCCCCAGTTGTCCCATTTCTGGGCCTACTGTGGGCCTTCTGCACTCTGAAATGGTTCTGAGAGTAGTACAGTGGATTCCATGCTTCTGCTGAGCCATGGAATTGTTCCTGCATTTGGCTCTGCTTCTACACTGCTGCTTACTGTTTCCGGCATGTGCTCACTGCTGCCTGGTCTCCGGCTCTGTGCCTCAGCTTGCCTCTACTGTTACCTCAATGTTTTGACGTCTTCGTGGGTCTCAGAACTTTTTCTTTTGCCCTTCCTTCAAGGTTCTCTTTGCCTGCCAGACACATAGCTTTTTTCAGTCTTCGACAGGTCTTTAATTTGCTGCCACCATGCTTTGTGGTGTAGTAGGGGTTTAGATGGTGTGTGGAGATTGCCTAGTCTTCAAAAAATTTGCTGCTCAAGTCCATAGTCTTTTTAACTAGAACTATTAATTTAGCAGGTATTTACACATTTGGACCTCCACACAAGGTTGGAGTTTCTGCGCTCTTCCAGGATGCTCTTACTTCCCAGTCATGTGATCTGACATTATTACACAGCATCATGTATGATTCTGATGTTAACCCTTTACATTTGCTACATGTCTGGATTTGTACTCAGGCCTAGTGCTGTGAAGGTAATGCCAGAGGCCAGGCACGTGCTGCTGCACTGAGAATTGGGTGCCTTAGGCATGTTTGTGCTCAAGCTGCCATTTATTCTGTGACCCCACTGTAGGGCTGGCTGTTCCAATGGAACATTCAGCTCCTGAGGATCCTGACGAGACAACAGGTTGCAACCCAGCTGCCATGGCCTGAAAGCTGGTATGAAAGGTACCACCTGTTTCAGCTCCTGCCATCATTAGATCTGTGGTCTGCGCCCCTGCACAATAAGTGGCACCTATTGGCACCACTTGACCACTATTTGGATGGGCATCAGCTGCATATTCCAATGGAGCTACCAAGAGAGTGTGAGGTTTAGGTCAGTGTGACAGAGAGACACAAACCATAATGTTAACCCCTGAGTGGAATTGATCTTGAGCCTGTGGTTCAACTGGTAGCGCTCTTACCTTTCAATCTCCACGTTCTAAATTCAAGCCTCGCTCTAGGGCTTGGTCACAAAAACCAAGGCTGACACTTCAGTCAGCAGTACTGAGGGATTACTGCGCTGTTGGAGATGCTGTCTTTCAGGTGAGAAGGTAAGCTAAGGCCCCAGCTGCCTGGTGGATGTAAAAGATCCCATGGCACTATTTCGAAGAAGAGCCAAGGGAGTTATCCCCATTGTACTGGCCAATATTTATCCCTCGGTCATAAAAACAGATTATCTGGCCACATCACATTGCTATTTGTGGGAGATTGCTGAGTGCTGCCATATTTCCTACATTACAACAGTGAATACACTTCAAGAATTGGCTGTAAAGCACTTTGAGACATCTGGTGGTCATGAAAAGTGTTTTCTAAATGGAAGTCTTTCTTTGATTTCTTCTCCCTGTTGATCAATTTGTAATATTAACTAAAGAAGCACAGACAGGCTTGTCAAAACTACAACACTTCATACCTGGCTCTTCAACCATAAGTCCCACCAAATTATCTGACAATTTACTGATGGAGGTCAGGAGGTTGACCTTTGTTGGAGATGAGCTGGTGGTGGAGGTCATGTTAACAGGATTCCCTATTTGTTTACACGTGATTGATGTCATTTGGGCTGGTTGCTAAACTAATTGTCAGGTCTGTTTGTGGAAGCTAGGAGAATTTCTGGCTTTGTGTATCCTCCAGATGTTGGGAAATTCCAGAATATATCTATTTACAGCAATGTTTTACAATAACTTAATTGAAACAGTGAATGCTGATGTCATAATCGAGGAACTGGCTGGGAGGAACTATTGAGCCTCATAGTGTAAAATATATCTTTCTCAAAGCAGTCAATGTAGTTCACCTATATATTGAATTTGAAGGGAAATGCAATATTAAAACATAAGGGTCATATTAAGCAATAAGTCCTGCCATTTCAATCCATTGCTTCAATATAAATGCTGAGAATATTCAGCTGCCAATACTAAGTGTTTGCTTATGTGAGTCACTTAGATTAACACAGCTCCTCAATCATTTTACCTAGAATGACTAAACATTCAACCAGAAATTAAAATGTTGCTCACTAATTTTGACTATCTTCCAGGTACATTTCAAAATTTACATCATTTTATCATTAGGAAGGAAATTGAAATGCTACCTTAAAGATCCAGACATACAGAGAGATCATACACTGAACACACTAATCTCGAAATTACTTGTTCTGGTAGGAATATGTGAATCATGGACAAATTGGCACACTAACAGAAAATAGCACACTAATGGTACACTAACAGAAAATAGCACACTAATGGTACACTAACAGAACTGTTAACCCATTATAGTAAATTATCCAATTCATACATTAAAATAGCGGACAGTGGGATGACTCACAAGCACATTAAATGTTTAGAAGTTCATGCCGCAAACAGCAGCTTTTGGCCACTAAAGAAGCACTAATTAATGTTGACCCTGCCTTGTTAAGTACAGCATGGCAAATACTAAATGGCCGGGATTTTTCCAGCCCTGCCATGGCGGTACATGCCGCCAGAGATTCGGCAGCCCAGCCAAAGGTTCATTGACTTTCGGCAGGACCGGACAATCCTGGCGGTAGGCCGGGCTGGATAATCCCACCCAAACAATGGACCTTAATTCCCATTCGCAGAACACAGCACATCCAACTTAGCCAGAGTGATTTTTTTCACCTCCCACATCAGATCCCCTTAAGGCCTCCCTGAGTGAGAATTTCAATTTGTTGCCAATTTGTGCTGAATCGTCAGCAGTGCGTCTGCACTCATTAGGACATGATTGAGACTGTCTGAAACCTAAGAGTCCTTAAATCCTAAAGGTGCTGGAATGAGTGAGAGAAAACAATGAGCTGGGAGGAGGTATGGTTCCCAACAGTACAAAGAACCTTCCTTAAAGCAGTTAACATAGTTTACGTGGTTTTTTAAATAGTTGGGAAAATACTATAAAAAGTTAGATGGGAAAAAATTCTGTTGGGGTAATATTAATCTTCAGCAATAATGCAAAATGGGCATAGCCAATTGGCAGCTTATTTACACTCGGCCTTGCGTAGAATGTGAAGTCGCTGTTGATTTTCTGTCCTCTGTTTCACATTGTTCCCAAAGATCAATTTCACCTCTTTTGAGTCTGACAAGATTTGGTTTTTCAATTCTTTAACTTTGTTAACAATCTGAGTTCACTCAAACACAAGGGTGGCCTTCAAAGCTCTAATTCTTTTTTGATTCTTTTGTGGGTTGTGGGCTTCGCTGGCTAGGCCAACAACTGGTGCCCATTCCTAATTGCCCTTGAGAAGGTGGTGGTGAGCCGCCTTCTTGAACCGCTGCAGTCCATGTGGTGTAGGTACACCCACAGGGCTGTTAGGGAGGGAGTTCCAGGATTTTGACGTAGCAACAGTGAGGGAACAGCGATATAGTTCCAAGTCTGGATGGTGAGTGGATCGATGGGGAACTTGCAAGTGGTGGTGTTCCCATGCATCTTCTGCCCTTGCCCTACAACTCGCTCGGAAAGAATGTGCATATATATATAGTGCTTTTTGCATCCTCTGGATGTCCCAAAGCTAATGAATTACTTTTGAAGTGTAATCACTGTTAGTATGTAGGAAAGCATACATACATACATAAAAGATAGCCAATTTGTACACAGCAAGATAAAAAAAATAGAAAGGGCTATTAATGACTAATTAGTTCATCTCTCTTTGGTGGTGTTGGTTAAGGGATAAATATTGGCCAGGCCTTCAGGCTAATTTCCCTGATCATCTTCAACTAGTGCCATTATATCTTTTACATCCACCCAAGCAAACAGGGCCTCCAGTTAACAGCTCACCCAAAATATCTACATTCAGCAAAGCCTGATACTGTGCTCAAGTGTCAGCTTGGTTTATATTATCAACTCCTGAACCGGGGCTTGAACTTACAAACTTCTGAGTCAGAGAGGAGAGTGCAACCACTGTGTCCAACTCATGCTTATAAACTTGAACCTACTACATTCATCTATAACGCCAGAGCCTCCAAGCACTTGAGCATGAAACTCTAGTATTACTGTGCAGCCCATATGCATTTCCGAAGAGTATTCATTTTCACAGCAAATAGTTACAAGCCTGGAGGATTGTACTGCTCTCTGTGTTTAATTTTGTACTTTTTAGCACTGAAATATTCTATCCCATTATCATACAAATGGTTAAGACAGAAGCTTAAATAATAGTTAAAAATAAATTACGTTTGTTTTTCCTAATTCTCCAACTAGCCTAGCTGCAGTTCTTACAACGTATCATGACAATTAAGCAGTATTTATTTTTAACTAGGCAAAAGGATTAATAGACTTGGCCTGGCATATTTCACTTGGCATTTTTACTGCTCATACACTAAGTCTTGGTTCCATCATTCTCCTGGCCAAGATATAAAACAGAACAATCCATCTTAATGTCAGCAAGCCCAACACAGCACAGGGGGGCGGAATCGTCCCACATTTGCACAAAATGCAATAGCGGGCAGGTGAAGGGATGTTTTACCCGCCAGCCACCATAACGGGTTTTCACGCCGTATCGTCCCACTCCTGGCGCGTCCTGCCTTGTTAATAATGCATTCCCGTGAAACATGCCAGATCGCTGGAGGGACAGCCCCTGATTCACCCACCCTGCCGTCACCTCAGGCCATCAGTAATCCGGGCACCATATTTAAAGGGCACAGAGCTAGATCTCTCTAAGGGAATGGAAGCTGCTAGAAAGTCATGGCTGCCAAAGGGAGGAAAAGTGCTGCTCTCAAATTTAGCAATGCCTCCCACGGGCACCTACTGGACACAGTGGAGGCCCGCCATGAAGCACCCTACTCCTGCTCTGGGCAAAGGCCAGCAAGCAAGGCCACCAATCCAGCGATAGTGGTCAGCAACAATGCCCTGCAAAAGAGGACAGCCACTCAGTGCCAAAAGAGGATGGATGATCTCCTCCATTCCGCCAGGGTAAGTCACTCTTCTCATTACTCTCAACTCACAAACCCATCACACATCCAGAGGGATCTCACTCACTGCCAGTACCATCCACTCTCTCACACACACCTTCATCTGTCCTGTGGATTGTATGCTCATCCCATCCAAGGCACCACTCACCACCCACACATGCCAGACATCCTTCTCATCTGGCCTGGCAGACATCCTGCTTACACTCTCTCCATCTGTATTCATGCAGGACAAGCTGGCACACAACAAAGGGGAAAGGACAGACTGGTGGAGGAATGCCAGACAACAAGGGCCTCGCAGATTTTGAAAAGAGAACCACCCAGCAGGCCAGCACACAGGAGTTAAACATTCACAGATACAAGGTGGGGGTGTCAGGACTGTCCTCACTGCATCTCGTCATCATTCCCCATGAATCTTGCGGCTATGAGGGCTCCTGAGGGTGCCTGCCTCATCTGTCCAGAGCGATGGCCTCATCACCAGCATCCTAGCCTTTAAGGACCTCATTGTCGTCATCCCTTTCGATGTCCTCCTCATCGGAGGATACGTGCCACCCCTCCATCTCCTCCTCAGCCAGGTCCTCCCTCCCGTTGCAGGACAAGGTTGTGGAGCATGCAGCAAGTAGCAATGATGCATGACACCTTCTGGGGACTGTATGCAGTGCTCCACTGGACCTGTCAAGGCACCGGAACCTCATTTTCAAAATGAATATCATTTGCTCCACCAAAGTCCAGGTCGTGGCATAAGCCTTGTTACACCATCACTCTGCAGCAGTCTGGGGCTGCCGCACAGGCACCATCAGCCGTGTCCTTTATGGGTATCACCCGTCCCCGAGGAACCAACCCTGCAGCCTCTCTGGACCCTGGATGACGTCGGAGATCTGAGACCTGCTATGGATGTTGGAGCCGTGGACACTTCCTGGGAATCGTGTGCAGACCTGTAGGATGTGTTTGTGATGGTCGCACACCAGCTGAATATTCAAACATTCAGCGAGTGGAAGCCCTTGTGGTTGACGTAGTTGACTCCTTGTTGCCATGGAGATCTAAGCGTCATGTGAGTGTAATCGATGGCACCCTGTAACTGTGGAAAACCTGAGGTCCGTGCAAATCCCAGTGCTCTTGCTTCCTGGCTTTCCTGATCCTGGGCGAAATGCACAAAGTTCTGTGCCTTTGCGAAGATGGTATCCTCCTGGATACACTTGTGCACGGAGGCTTGTGAGATCCCACAGAGGTCACCTGGGGAGCCCTGGAAAGAGCCAATGGAGTAAATATTAAGTGCCGCGATCACTTTCACAGCCACTGACAGTGGATGCCCTCCATTTCCCCATGGAGCCAAATCCTGCAGCAGGTGGCATTTGTGACTGACCAGTTCCCTAGACATGCGCAGTCTTCAGCGACACTGGTTCTCGGTCATCTGCAGGAATGACTGGGGCTGTCTGTAGACCCTGGGTTTACAGAGGCACCCATGAGTGACACCTCGCTGTGCATTTTCAGCTGCATGAGCAGCAGGCCCTGCCACCCCTTCATCTTCAGGGAGGTGCTCCTCCCTTTGCCGAGCCAGGTCCCTCCACCACACCCTTCTTCTCTGGGCTCTGTAAGCCATGAGACATACCACTGAATCGCCAGGCTCCATGAACCTGATGTTTTACTCCTGCAGGATCAAAGAGGCAGACATGTGGGTTAGCATGGGTGTATTAAGAACATCTCGTGGTTAAGTCTGAAGGCCCCTTCACGCATGCAGGAGAGTGCTGGCCACCACTTGGATGGTCAATGTGTAGTGCGCTCATTGACTGTCCGAAACCCCATCCACTTCCACCCACTCCCCTTGACCGATTGGTGGCAGCTTTGGCCACTGGACCGCATACTGTGCTCTCAGCTCAGGCACAGGCATTCTCCTAACCCGCACTGCAAAGCCGTACTGTTAGCTTGAACCATAATAAATTCTGGCCCAAAGCTTAGTAAAGACATTGCAAGGGACTGTGAGCACCTCCACCAGTGACTGCGCCATGGGCACCTTTTGCAAAGGGATTCTGCAACTTGTTCAGTCAACAAATTGCTCTGATGCCCCCCTAAAAGGCATGTTAATTTGTGGTCTCTGCCTGAGGGGTGAAAAGTTCTGGAACATTTGGTAGCACTTTCATACTTTGGCATGGCTTGTGCGAGCAGAAAAGCTTCAGAGGGCCCAACTCCAAACATATCAATGGAGCTGCAGTTGAATGGTCTCAGCTGTGGAAGGACACTCACTTTTGCCAAGCTTTTCCAAAAGCGTGGTCTCTTCCCTCAACCCCCTCCCACCACCCCCACCCCCAGCATGTGCTTGGAAAGCTAATAGAATGTCATCATTTATCGCAAGGGCAATTGATTACAAAAGTAGAGAGGTTATGCTTCAGTTTTTCAGAGCACTAGTGAGGCCACATGTGGAGTACTGTGTACAGTATTGATCACCTTATTTAAAGGAAGGATGTAAATGCGTTGGAAGCAGTTCAGAGGAGGTTTACCGGACTAATACCTGGAATGGGTGGGTTGTCTTATGAGGGAAGGTTGGACAGGCTGGGCCTATATCCACTGGAGTTCAGAAGAGTAAGAGGTGATTTGATTGAAACATATAAGATCCTGAGGGGTCTTGACAGGGTGGATGTGGAGAAGATGTTTCCTCTTGTGGGAGAATCTAGAACTAGGGCTCACTGTTTAAAAAATGAGTGGTCATCTTAAAATGGAGATGAGGCAAAATTTTTTCACTCAGAGGGTTGTGAGTCTTTGGAACTCTCTTCCTGAAAAGGCGGTGGAAGCAGAGTCTTTGAATATTTTTAAGGCAGAGGTGGCTAGATTCCTGGTAAGCAAGGGGGTGATAGGTTATCAGGATTAGGCGGGATGCAGCTTTGAGCTTACAACAGATCAGCCATGATCTTATTAAATGGCGGAGCAGGCTTGAGGGGCAGAGTGGCCTACGCCTGCTCTTGTTCGTATGTTCAGTGTGCGTTGCCTTGCCCCCCACCCCCAACCCCTGCCCACCCCCCAGCATGTGCTTGAGTATTTCCTTCAGTTTGTGCTGCCTTGCCCCCTCCCCATCGTCCTCCCGGCCTGGCCTGACCTGCACTGGAGCCCTTGCCCCAACACCGCACTGAAAGCCAGCCGGAGTAAAGCAACCCCCTGAAGGGGAAATCCAATTATTGAAAACCCAAATTTGGTGTTACGTTTGTAGAGAGGGAAGATCCAGTGAGCTGTTGTCCTAGAAAATTTTGAATAGTCAGCTTAAAAATTAGGCATTCCAGGGCCAGAAGTTTCCAGCCGCACCACCCCCCCTGCCCCCACCAACCACCCCCTCCCCCCCGCACCACCCAACCCCCCACGGCAGGTTTCCCTGTGATGGGGTCTGAGAACCATTGAAATCGCCATTCACATCGGCAGGACCGGAAGATTCCATCGGTGCGAGGGCTGGGTCTTTGTATTTACCTTTATCAGTCATAACTGATCTTTTTTTCACTTTCTTTTAGATTAGAAACATGAGTGACAGTTGCACCTTCACTAGAGCAGCCAAGCCATCACTGTTCATAAGATTGCTTCAATTGTCACTCTTTCACATCTAATTCTCTTGTCCCAGATCAAAGCTGTCTATTCCCTGAGATCCATTTTACAGAGATAATGCATCCCAGACAAGTCCCAACTCTTGGGGTGGGATTTTCAGGCCTCGCCCGCTGTCAGGGTCATCCAGTCCTGGGGACTGGAAAATCCTGGCCTTAGACATAGACACACTCTTTCCCCAACCCTCCCAGTTTTACGCCCCTCATTCAAGCTGACCCTCTTCTCCATCTCCATCTTGATTAACCTGACACTCTTTTCCCTCTAACCCAGTTCAAAATGGTACCCCTTTCCACTTCCATTCGAGCTGGTACTCCTTTTCCCCTACTCCTTTCAGGCTGACGTTCTTCCGTCCCCACCACTGAACTTATCTAATAAGGGATTTTAAGCACATTTGACAATACTCACAAAAGTGCCAAGTTCAGGCAATCAGTTAAATTGTGTCTAATCATGAAGCCCTTAAAGCAGCCATTTTTTGGGGAGATGATGGCATCGTGGTAATGTCACTGGACTAATAATCCAAAAGACCAGGCGAATACTCTGGGAACATGGGTTTAAATCCCACCATGGCAGCTGAGAATTAGAATTCTGCTAATAAATCTGGAATATAAAGCAAGTCTCAGTAATGGAGGCCATGAAGCTGTCATTGATTATTGTAAAAACCCATCTGGTTCACTAATGCCCTTCCATCCTTACCTGGTCTGACCTACATGTGACTCCAGTCCCACAGCAATGTGGTTGACTCTTAACTGCTCTGTGATATGGCCTAGCAAGTCACTTAGTTCAAGGGCAATTAGGGATGGGCAACAAATGTTGGCCTTGCCAGTGACACCCACATCCCATGAAAGAATGAAAAAAATTCTATTGTCAGGCATTCATTCCAATTATTGAATGCTTCACAGAAGCTGGGATTCTTAAACTTAAGTGTCCCATGTCCAGATTCAAGGAGTCCGATATTGGATTGAAAGAGCCACAATATTGCTGCAGTTATGATGTTTTTCCTGCAAATGTCATTGGTGTGTCTTGTTAACATGAGCTGATATATTTTCTAACCATGGGAGTTGCTGTAGGATTACACAACACCTAATTTGCTCCAATTTTCTTTGTTCCAATTTTGGAGATACTTAACTTTCCCTGCTGTACACCTCTGCCAATATCATCCTGCAACTCATCCAAGTGGCCATTTTCCAGGTGTCAGCCTGGTCAGTTGGCAAGCGACATGACTAAGGCAGAGATCAAAGCCAAGTCCAATCCAATGAGACCAACACAACTTCTGTTGCGGCTGAAATCAGCTAACCCAGTGCAACTAGAATCAAAACTCTGAACTTTTGCTTCAGTTAAATACCCTGCAGC
The DNA here is from genome assembly GCF_017639515.1 of Carcharodon carcharias. Classification (NCBI taxonomy): domain Eukaryota; kingdom Metazoa; phylum Chordata; class Chondrichthyes; order Lamniformes; family Lamnidae; genus Carcharodon; species Carcharodon carcharias. The sequence continues at coordinate 135,379,509 of NC_054480.1, read as the reverse complement.
TTTTGTAGTGAATGCTTTAATCACCCTTAAACCTCTCTGTGATCTCTAACTAGCATGTCAGCCAGCCTTTGGACACCTAATACTGAAGATAACTAAATCCTGATGCAGAGTTGTCAACAAATGGAGCTCAGTCATTTTTCTTTTCCAGGAGGTTTCACAACTGAAGTCAAACTGATTAAATCTGTGGGCTACCCTATGTTCTCATGAGCGCCTCACCAGCTTCTCACAATTCATTGAGGATATCAATAGATGATTGACAATATTCTCCTGAGACAGGCTGTACTAGAGACATCATCATACCCAGTCTGAGATGAAACTGCTGCCATTTTCAAGTGTAAGCATATGGCCTTCATCAAAAGCACCTTTTCTTCCCAATGTTTTGAATATAAAATTACATAATTGCGCATGTATCCTTGATTTCCCCGAAGACTTCCCTGGGTGATTGCACAAAAGAAATTAAGAGATGAATTAGGATAGCGTAGGATTTAAACTGGAAGGGAAGACTAACAAAAATGAAACAAGCTTAAAAAAATATTAAAACGTGTACATGAAGCTTTCTCATACATAATTTGGAGGGTTGGACTCTGAAAGGATTCAGGCATTTGGAAGGTAATTCTAAAATCAGCTTCTCAAGATACCTCAAAAACTAGATGCACCAGTGATTCAATTATTTAAAAGTTGGGAGTGAAGATGGAGTTGATGGAGAGAATTATTGAAGCCAATGTGTTCTATTTCAGACATTCTTGCTTTTGTATGTGGCAGCATTGAAAATTTTAAATGCACCATTGTGAATGGATAACTCAATAGAGAGAAAAGGAGGAACTGGCTATGGAAGTCATGGTTTGACAGAAGCAGAGCTGACTAAAGTGCTTCAGCTTAGATTCTTAGGCCCAGCAACAGCTAAAAGTGGTGAAGCCTCATTTGGACCTGTGCCATCACACCTTCTAATCTTCCCAGTCAGAGAGTGCGTTGAAAGGTATTCATGAATCCTAGCAGAGAATCAAGGATAGTGTTTAGAATATAAGGAAATTAACAATCAAGAAAATTGGTCTATGGAGTCCACTCCTTCCAACAGACCCATGCACAACATATACTGATACTGATCCACTCCATTCAGGATTTCTCCCAATTGATTGCAATTAATCAAACAATAACTGTAAATAAACAGTAGAAGCAACAGTATTTGACACTGTCTAGTTGCATTCCCATGTTTCCAATGGGACAACGTTCAGCATGGTGCATTGAGCAGGGAAAGGCAGCTGGCTTATTTTCTACTCATTGAGAAATATAATCAATTGGCCAAAGAGTACATTTGAGTTAGTAGCTTCCATTTAGTCAAGCCGAGGATAAAACATTGGCAAGCCTAGGATAAAAATGAACATAAATGACCTTTGATACTCAATTTGAGTAAGAAGGATTTAAACAGGGTTCTTTCTGTCTGACAGTGACTCATTAAAAGAGCAAATGATTTAATAAACTTGGGATATATGAAGAAACAGCATGTTTTGCAATAGCAATTTTCCTAAAGTAATATTATCCAAGATTTTGTAATTATCCAAGATTTTGTAATAACAGCACTCACAATCGTACCAATCATAGAAAAATAACGTTCAAAATATGATGAACTAATAAATCTAGATCGAGTTTAACCCTCTCCAAACCAGGGACAAATGAACTACTGCAGATACAGTCAGACTGCTGGCAACACAGGTGAGGAGATACCTGCTGGAGAATATCTCCCTTGTTTGACATGTAAAACACATATAGAAGATTGATCTGGTCACCATGTCAATCATTGTCATTCTGGCATTCATGCGGCTGAAGTCAGTTTTTTGCAACAGAAGCCAATGTTGCTGAAAAGAGAGTCATGCTGCTGAAGCTTTTCGTACAGGAGTGAAGGGTGCCGATTGGTTGGCAAGTTGACTCTGATTGGTCGAAGCTTTGCCATAGCACATGCAGGGACCCATTCTCTGGAAACAAAAGGAATATGTTCAAGCCTTGCACTGTTATTGAATTACCCATAAGCTTGGGGCACCTATGGTGCTTCGTTGCTATCTTTATGGCAACACTTCAGCCAATCAGAGTCGAATTGCCAACCAATCAGCAGCCTTTTCTCCTGTAGTATAAATTGTTGTGATTATTTGAAATTTGGCATTTTTGTGTTTGTCCTGATCAGTGCAAGACAAAACGCTTTGATAACATGTCTCTCTTTCCTGCAATATAGAAGTTAATGTCTTCCTATGTGGGTCCCAAACAACAACTCACATTCATATAGTGCCTTTAATGTAGCAAAAGATGAAAATATGCTTCTTAGGAGTGTAACTAGCCAAAGGATCCAGAGGTGTCATAGGATGAATAAAATATCTTTTATGTTAAAAAATGATAAACTGGCTATGGAATATATTAAATTAGCTGGAAAATAAGTAAAAATAATATTAAAATAAACCTGATATGGAACAGACAGAATGGAGGAAAACACGATGTGGGGAGAAATTTCATAATTTTATTGGTGTTTATTTTAATTCTGTAGGTTAATATTGCAATAATCAGGTTCCTCCCCATTATTATCATCATGTTAAGGTTTGCTCCAAGTCCAAATTGTAGGCTAAAACCGTGAAAAATAGGCATTTCAGAGAGACTGGAATCTCCTTGGGCATACTGGCACTGGAAAGATTCATTCCAAACATATTGGCTTTCAATCAAAATTTTGTAAAGCTCTTTATTTCTATTTTTGGTTAACGAAAATGTGCAGAACATTGGGAGGGAAGCGAGGAAGGAAAGGAGGGCAGGAGAATCATTGAATGATGCACAGAAGGAGACCATTCGGCCAACTTATTGAAAGAGCTAACCAATTAGTCCCATTCCCCTAGCCTGTAGGTTATTCTCCTTTAAGTATTCAAGAAAGGAAGGAAGTAAAGACTTGCATCCATGTAGTTCCTACCACTTCCTCCAAATCCAATGATATAGCATATAGGGCCACAAAATGGCAAGGCGTACTGTACTGCTCGGGATAGGTGGTCACTGTCTCTGATAAATTGGATTGAATAGTGGAAACGTGGAAATGGATAAGAGTTTCACTTAACTATCTCTGAGGATTGGCAAGTACTTATGCAGAAATTTCCCCCAGAAAATCAAACGAGTTAGGTAAAATCTACAGTAGATTCAGTTATGCATGATGCACTTAAGGTGTGAGAGTGTTGATCTATTTTTGCTCCATGGTTTCTATGTTCTTAAATTCCACAGTATTATTATGGGTCCTTTACATTTTTATTCACACCAACATATTGGTTATGACTAGTATACAGTGAAACAACCGAACTTCATATTGTCACTTGGGTTCCAAGGTTCAAGTTGGTTTAGCTCTGTGTAACAGACATTGGAAGGGAAGAGAAGTCATGTAATAGTAATGCTGGAGATGCAGGGCAGATCCCCAAGGTCCAATTTTATGGTTACAGAGCTGACAAATAACCAACTATTGAGTGGTTCAACCCTAAGTTTCATTGTCAAAGCTTTCACAAACCTTAATGTCATTTTTTAGGGCACAATGCAATTGCAGTAATCCAAAACAGATCCAGAAAAATTGTGGGATAGAATGCCTTATTTGCAAATTGAAACAGAGACAGAGATACATAAAATGTGAGTTGTAATGTCTGATTGCCTTTAGAGCCAAGAAATTTGCAGAGGTAAATTAGATTGGTCACACTTTGAGGGCAATAATGTAACATCCATGGCCCTGTCACAAGGCTGGTATCCAAATGTTTTGTTTTGGAGGAACATCCTGTGGAAATTGTTTAAATGGCAGATGGCAATAAAATTTCCTCATTTTATCAGCACTTCCTGATCAGATTGAACACATTCATCTAGAAACTGGCAGGGGATGCACACATATCAAATGGGAGATGGAGAAGATGATAAAGAGCAACACAGAATCTAAGAACAAACTGGGAGAAAAAAGGCTGGCTGAGATCGAGGCTAGTTTACACATGCACTTGGAGTCACAATGATATGCTGATTCAGAGAACCACGCAGAAGAGATCAGAGGTCAGCAGTGTTTATAGTCTTTGCTGTCACACTATTTGTGCTGTTACAGCTGTCAGAGTGGTTGGCAAGCCAAAAAGAGGAGTGTGTTGGTTGGGGGCTGAGGGCTGAGGGGGTGGAGGTGGGTGTGGGTGTGATGGTGCGAATGTATCTTTGAGCTACAAATTGGATCAGATTGCGCCTATTCTACAGGTGTAAATGGGTGCCTAAAGGTCTATTAACATACGAATTAGGAGCAGGGGTAGGTCATTAGAGCCTGCTCCAACATTCTTTAAGATCATAAAACCATAAGACACAGGAGCAGAAATTAGGCCTTTCGGCCCATCAAGTCTGCTCCGATCATGGCTGATAAGTTTCTCAACCCCATTCTCCCACCTTCTCCCTGTAACCTTTGATCCCCTTACCAATCAAGAACCTATCTATCTCGGTCTTAAATACACTCAATGACCTGACCTCCACAGCCTTCTGTGGCAATGAATTCCATAGGTTCACCACTCTCTGGCTAAAGAAGTTTCTCCTCATCTCTGTTCTAAAGGATCCCCCCTCATCCTTCTAAACTCCATCAAGTATAGACCCAGAGTCCTCAAACATTCGTCGTATGTTAAGCATTTCATTCCTGGGATCATTCTCGTGAACCTCCTCTGGACCCTCTCCAGGGCCAGAACATCCTTCCTGAGATAGGGGGCCCAAAATTGCTCACAATATTCTAAATGTGGTCTGACCAGAGCCTTATAAAGCCTCAGCAGCTCATCCCTGCTTTTATATTCTAGTCCTCTCGAAATAAATGCCAACATTGCATTTGCCTTCTTAACTACCGACTCAACCTGCAAGTTAACCTTAAGAGAATCCTGGACTAGGACTCCCAAGTCCCTTTGCACTCCAGATTTCTGAATTCTCTCCCCATTTAGAAAATAGTCTATGCCTCTATTCTTCCTACCAAAGTGCATGACCTCACACTTCCCCACATTGTATTCCATCTGCCACTTCTTTGCCCATTCTCCTAACCTGTCCAAATCCTTCTGCAGCCTCCCCGCCTCCTCAATACTACCTGTCCCTTTGTATCATCTGCAAACTTAGCCAGTATGCCCTTAGTTCCTTCATCTAGATCATTAATGTATAAAGTGAAAAGTTGTGGTCCCAACATTGACCCCTGCGGAACTCCACTAGTCACTGGCCGCCATCCTGAGAAGGACCCCTTTATCCCCACTCTCTGCCTCCTGCCAGACAGCCAATCTTCTATCCATGCTAGTACCTTGCCTCTAACACCATGGGCTCTTATCTTACTGAGCAGCTTCCTGTGCGGCACCTTGTCAAAGGCCTTCTGGAAGTCCAAGTAGATAACATCCATTGGCTCTCCTTTGTCTAACCTACTCGTTACTTCCTCAAAGAATTCTAACAGATTTGTCAGGCATGACCTCCCCTTGATGAAACCATGCTGACTTTGCCCTGTTTTACCATGCACTTCCAAGTATTCTGAAATCACATCCTTAATAATGGACTCTAAACTCTTACCAATGACTGAGGTCAGGTTAATTGGCCTGTAATTTCCTGCCTTTTGCCTTACTCCCTTCCTAAACAGGGGGGTTACATTAGCGATTTTCCAGTTCTCTGGAACCCTCCCTGAGTTGAGTGATTCCTGAAAGATCACCACTAACGCCTCCACTATCTCTTCAGCTATCTCCTTCAGAACTCTGGGGTGTAATCCATCTGGCCCAGGTGATTTATCCACCTTCAGACCTTTCAGTTTTCCTAGCACCTTCTCCTTGGTAATGGCCACCATACTCACCTCTGCCCCCCAACTCTCTTGAACTTTGGGGATGTCACTCATGTCTTCCACCGTGAAGACTGATGCAAAGTACCTATTCAGTTCCTCCGCCATTTCTTTGTTCCCCACTACTACTTCTCCAGCGTCATTTTCCAGCAGCCCAATATCCACTTTTGCCTCTCTCTTACCTCTTCTATATCTAAAAAAACCCTTACAATCTTCTTTTATATTACCCTCATTTTTACTCTTCCCCCTCCTTATTTCTTTGGCTGATCTGACTGCGGCCTCAGCTCCACATTCCTGCTTACCCCCAGTAACTTTTTATTCCCTCGTTAATCAAGAATTTATCTACCTCTGCCTTAAAAATATTCATTGACCTGCCTGCATTGCTCTCTGGGGATGAGAGTTCCAAAGATTCACGACGCTCTGAGAGAAAAAATTTCTTCTTCCGCCTTTAATGGGAGACCCCTTATTGTTAAACTGTGTCCCCTAGCTCTAGTCTCTCCCACAAAGGGAAAAGTTCTTGCAGCATCCACCCTGTCATGTCCCCTCAAGATCTTATATGTTTCCAAAAGATGACCTCCTGAAACTCCAAGGATACAGGCTCAGCCTGTCCAACCTTTTCTCATAGCGTAACCGCCACATCCCAATTATCAGTCGAGTGAACTGCTTCTAAAGCATTTATATCCTCTTTTAAATAAGGAGACCAAAAACTGTACACAGTACTCTAGATGAGGTCTCACTAATGCCCTGTACAACAGGTAGGTGGCTTGCATATATGCTCATTCTATGCCACCCACCAACGTTGTAAAGGCTCTTCCATAATCATTCAGGCCTAGCAATGAAACAGGCATACGGGTTTATAATTATGCCAACAGGGAGCCTAATGCTAGTTTGAAGCCCCCTTTGCAAAATTCAAATACAATTGACTGCAACAGACACCGTAGTGAAGGCTATGGTCAATTTCCTCATGCAGTCTGTAGCTGAAATAACACTCCTTCAAGGGACCACTGCAGCCTAGGAGGTAACTGGGACCCACAACTCACTCACCAATAATGAGGAAATAAGGCCGGCAGACTAATTTTGATTCGTTCTGCCTCCGCCCTCACTAGATATGCGCACCATGTGCTGCATTGAAACCACGTTCGATTCAGGCATGATCCAATTTCTAGCCCTTTGCGTTGGGCCACCTGATTTCAAAAGTTAGACCACAACACAGTCTCGAGCTAAGTCGCTGCTGGATTCACTCCAAAATGACTTTGTCAGTGTACTGATTTCCTGAAAAAGTAAAACCTGCTTCCCAGAAAATGATAGTTAGATGCCAGAAGAGACATATTAGGAAAAAGTTCCTATTGTACAATTACTTTCATAATTTTAAATGACTAAAGATTTCCAAAATGGAAATTATTTCACAATGATAACACTTCTAATGTGTTCTGCAAAAGGTTGCAATAATTGATTTATTTTTAGGCTTATTGAAACAACATAGCCATAACAAAATTCCTTGTTTCTCAATGTTTCCAGGAATTAGCTCTCGCCCCTCTTACTTTTACTTCAACTTTCTCACCCTCCTCTCTCTTGAATGATTAGCTTTGATATTCCTCTTCCCTGCACTCGCCTCCACGCCCCGTTACCCCTCACCCCCACCACATTGCCTATGTGTATGGCAAGTAGAGTTTCAAGGCCTCCCCTCTCCCAAATTTGATGCCAGTATATGGACACCAGTTGCCATTCGGTAATTACTCAAACAGCCCATCTTTTTTAAGATGAGCAGGTTAAGTTTGTGTGAAAGGGCTGTCCTAGTATGGGATCACCTGTGTACTTTTTCAGCAACAGTCTCTGTACCACAATTAGAAGTAGAACCCTGACTGATTCGCCCCCTTCCTTTCCCAGGGCCACTGATCTCTCTCTCTCCCACTGTATATCTTCCACTTCCTGGCCAATGTGTTCATGTCACTTGCACCTCAGTCTTTTCCATAACAACTCTGTGTGATTTTATTGCTGAGAGGAAGATCCAGGGTGATTTAGAACATCCTTGCTTTCTATTTCTCTGTGTTACACTTCATCCTATTAAGCCTCCCAACGAAGGAAAATCTTTCTGTGAATAAAGGAACAGCCAAATGTCAAAAGGCATGGATTGCACATGAATTTGCTGGGGATTCAGAGCCTCAGAGATTTTGGATTGTCGATGTTGAACAGAATCGCTATTTTTTTTCCATTCGTGGGATGTTGATGTCAATGGCTAGGCCAGCGTTTATTTCCCATCCCTAATTGCTCTTGTTCAGAGGGCATTTTAAGAATCATCCACAAGTCACATGTAGGCCAGCAAATTTCCTTCCCTAAAGGATGTTAGTGAATCAGATGGGTTTTTAACAACAATGGTTATCAGCAGACTTTTAATTCCAGGTTTTCGTTGAATTCAAATTTTGCCATCTGCTGTGGTGGGATTCAAACCCAGGTGCCCAGAGCATTACCCTGGGTCACTAGAATCCCAGTTCAGCAACAATACTGCTATGCCAACACCTCCCCCTATTCTGTTCAATACAAAACACACTATGAGTCAAAAATGAAGCTGATAATGAAATTAAACATTAAAATGCGAGGGAATCAAAAAATCTGCCCTAATTATAGGTTCTGTATGGGGTAGCAAGGAACCCCCCCAAGTGTCACGGCCAGTATTTAGGGTATTACTCAATCAACACCACTGAAAAAGAACAGATTGTCTAGTCATTTATTGTATTGCTGTTTGTGGGAGCTTGCTTTGCATATATTGCTGCATTTCCTATATTACAGCACTGAACACAATGCAAAGTGTCTGTAAAGTTCTTCAGGGCGCCTTGAGGTTGTGAAAGGTGCTATAAGAATGCATGTCTTTATAAAATTCTTTCTTTCATGGACGTAATCCAAATCCTATCAATCCATGGCACAGCACATTACAACATTGTAGGACATTAGGGTGCAGCAGCAGTCTTGAGGAACTCATTATATTTTTTTTCTTAAAAGCTGCAAAATTACCACTGAATAGGTTAAACTGTTGCCATCTTTTATAATAGTAGGATTTATACAACATGTTCCGTTGAAAGGGATTGTATGTAATTTGGGATATAAGGAGAGTGAAATGTGTAATGAGGCAAGAATGTATTCACAAAGCAGCAATCTACAGTTGAAAAAGATTTGTTTTGATAATGTGGTTATAGATAGAAAATGGTCTGATAAGCTGTTGGCCAATCAAAACAATGATAACACTAGCTTGATCCCCAGATGGTCCTGAGTTAGTGACCTCAGCTAGGGGCAGTGGACAGGAGTGTCACAGTTGTCACCAGGGTTAGAGAGGGAAAAATTCGTCCCTTATAAGCTCTCCACTGACCCCTGCTGGAATGGTGTACATGTTGTATGAGCTGAAAACCTGGGTAGGCTACAAGCTCTTCCTCATCCATCCATTCCTCTTTCACTTTTTCTGTGGTTAAATAGCCTGCCAACACCCACTGAACTCACCCATGAGGAAGAGGTGGATGGCCAAATCACCAGTGACCATGAAGCAACACTCAATTAACAATTATCATGCAGAGAGGAAAGATAAAATATTATAAAGAAAATAGAGATTTCTGATTTAGCAGGACGAATGTTCAGGTTTTTTTATTATATATATTTTGGGGGTTCAGGACACCAAATTACTTCAGGATTTGCAAACTCTGATTTTAAATGCTGCAGGAAGTAATAGAAAAACAATGAAGCATTGGAGGAAAAAGATGGGTGCAAATGAGATTTCTTCTAAATATCGAAGGCAAATGGAACCCTTGGATGAATACTCACCTCAAACTGCCCCAATACAATGAATGCTTTATAAGCTTTAAATTCCTGGGCTATCAAGAAAATGGAGCCAATTAACTCACAACCCCCTTCTCCTCCTCCTTCTTCCCCCCCTCCATCCAAGTAAATGGGAACTACAGATACATCGCCTCCCCTACTCTGGTTACTAAAACTAACGGCCTGAGATGTCTGAGTTACATACATCACCTGGCCCACCAGGGAGCTCGGACACAGACCTTCTGCATCAACACATAAATCAAATGTAGGATAAACTGCAAACATAACCAAATATACACTCCACGTAAACACTAACTGCAATTGCCAGCAACATTTAAAATTCATTTACAAGATGTGGGCGTCACTGGCTGGGCCAGCATTTGTTGCCCATCCCTAGTTGCCTACCATCACCTTTTCAAGGGCAATTAGGGCTGGGCAATAAATGTTGGCCCAGCCAGTGACGCCCACATCCCGTAAATGAATAAAATAAATAACATTCATAGACAGGAGGTAAGTTGGGATTATGGGCTGTATGGAAACACGTCATATAACGTTGGAGGAAGCCATGTACAAAGTTTAACTCCTTGCTCCCATTAATTGGCACATAATTCCTCAATTTTACAAAGATGCAGATTGTGGAGTTCTGAATAACAATTTGTCCACTGATGAGAGCACAGTTCTAAACACAGTTTCTTCCCAAATATTTAGGTCCTTAAAATTCTACCAAGCAATAAAAGAAATCTAAACAAGACCACAATGCTTGGGGTTTGGAGCTGGAAGTGCAATGTTGCAGGGAGCCTAGGGCCCACAGAAGCGGGAATGTTAATTTGCTATGTACATCGCCTGGGCCTTCTCTAGACAGCAGACACACCTGCAGCTGCAAACTTCTACCACTATCCAGGGCTTCATAAGTTCCAGACCCTGCAGATCCCCATAACCATATCTACAACATCACCAATACACTCTGAGGCAAAGGGGGTTTCTTCTGAGTTCCCATGGGCGACACACAAATGTTTCATTGGCAAAAACAAAAAAACTGCGGATGCTGGAAATCCAGAACAAAAACAGAATTACCTGGAAAAACTCAGCAGGTCTGGCAGCATCGGCGGAGAAGAAAAGAGTTGACGTTTCGAGTCCTCATGACCCTTCAAGGGTCATGAGGACTCGAAACGTCAACTCTTTTCTTCTCCGCCGTTGCTGCCAGACCTGCTGAGTTTTTCCAGGTAATTCTGTTTTTGTAATGTTTCATTGGCGTTTGCTTTCAGTGCTGATTGACAACCCCAGGCTGGTTGTCTACAACAACAACTTGTATTTGAAGAGCACCTTGAACATCATAAAGCATCCCAAGGCCAGTGTGTAGGCCAGCAAGCATGGGGGTGGGCATTGGCCTCAAGATTAAGGAGGGTAGAATGTGGGAGGTCAGCCATGGTGTGCGTCGGAATAGTCACATCTGGATTTGAGGGTTTCAGCAGCAGGGGGCGGAGGGGAATCAGGCGCTGGAAATAAGCAGGCTTGGTGGTGACACCAATACGCAGTCAGAGGCTCATCTCGGGGTCAAATATGACACCAGGGTTGTGAGCAGTCTGGTTCAGCCTCAGACAGCTGGCGGGGAGAGAGCTGGAGTCAGTAACTAGGGAATGGAGTTTATAGCAGGGACACAAAACAATGACCTTGGTCTTCCCAATATTTAGCTCGGAGAAATTGCTGCCCATCCAGTACTGTATATCCTGCAAACACATACACGGATATATAAACCAGTCCGAAGGAAATACTGTCCCTTTAAGCAAAAACACGCCCAGTTCATGAATATGTAGTTCAGTTCTCAGAGACTGGCTCTTGCTATTTAACAAGCACTGATACATACATGAGACACCCGGAAAACAAAATCTCTTCACTTCTGGGGAATTTTAGCTGCGAGAAGTTTCAAAACTTGGCGCTAATCCTAAAGTTTTCACCATCCAGACGATCACCGATGCTTGGAATTTTTCACCTAAATGGATCCAGCAAGGATCACCTACCTGTCTATCTGTATGTGTGTGTGTGTGTGTGTTAGCTAAAAGGATCAGCACAAGTGGCCAGTAAAACACGTGTTTGCATTTCAAACGGAAAGAAACATTCTGAGAAGGATGAAACTTGCAGGAAAATTACTAGTAATTAAGGAGCGGTAGTTAAATCTTTGGAAGAGATCGCCGGGAGGTGGGGGGGGAAAGACTTATTAAATCGCCAAGTTAAATTAGGCAAAGCTTCAAACCAGAGAAACGCGACTAGCTTTTGGTTGCACTTAATACGACTGAATACTTACAAATTCATCGCTGTCGACAGCAGAGTGTCCATCGGGAGCAGCTGAACACTGAAATCCTTGAAACCTTTGCAAGTTTGGGGATTGTCAATGCAGGCGATCGATTGGGAAGATTTGGCTAAAAATGAAACTACGAGATGACATTCCAAGATAAGTTCTCAGACTGAGATCATTCGAATGGGATCAAGCATGCTCCTTCTGTCTTCCTGGTATGTTCACTTTGTTTAATCGTGCTCTGTCATTGATACTGAATATATGTCAGAGTTAACTCTGAAGCTTGAAAAAATAATGCCTGTGTCCTTTCACACATATTTTTTAAAAAAATAAATAAGTCTTTCCTTGGGTCACTGGGTGTTGATGTTGCTGGATGTTTAAAGTTTGAATTATCCAGTTTATTTCATGACTGATGCTGGGGTGATGTATTGTAATATGATGGAGAAGACAAGCTATTGTGGTCAGTGAAAGTGGCAGGGCACTGTCAGTTGCTGGGAGGGGGATTCTGAGGTCCTTCTCTTTATTTGCCTTCTTAACGTATGTGTGTCTCTCCCCCACCCCACACTCTCTTTAGGAGATGGTACTGCTGGAAATCTTGGCTACTGGCTGGGCTGGTACTGGGATTTGGAACTCTCTGCTGTGCTCAGGTGAGTAGCAGCACAAACTGAATCAGTGTCAGGTAATTATACACCTATACACAGTACACACACACACACACACACACACACACACACACACAACAACAACAACAATGCTGGCAAAATACAGGTGGTGGCATAGTGGTATTGTCCCTGGTACTAATAATTTAGAGACCTGGCGTAATTCTCTGGGACTTGTGTTTGAATCCCAGCATGACAGATGGTGAAGTTTGTATTTAATAAAAATCTGGAATTAAAAATCTGATGATGACCATGGAACCATTGTCAGTTGTTGTAATACTAATTTAGGGAAGGGAATCTGCCGGCTTACGTGTGACTCCAGCCCCAAAGTACGTGGTTGACTTTTAAATGCCCACTGAGCAGGCAATTAGGGATGGGTAATAAATGCTGGTGATGCCTACATTCCCATGAACAAATTTTTTAAAAATTATTCACTGGTAATTAATGTGTTAATTTATGATTTTCCATTTCTTCTTTCTCTTGTTTTTGTTGCTGGTTTTTGAAGCGGAACTATTAGTGGGATTAAAATGGTTTCATTGGCCAATGGTTTCAATTCTGAGATTTTGTTTTTATTGTTTTGGAAAAGGAAAGTTCCTAGCATGGTGCACTTGTAAAGATAATGTGTAGTCACTATGACACAAAATACTGTAAACATCAACAATTTGCAGTTATGTGTATCCCCTATGGCATATCAGATACAACCAGGCAATATGGAGAGAAATGTATGTGTGGAGACAGATAACCGACAACAAGCTGATACATTGGTTGGAGACCTGTAGAAATTGGATATCTCCTCCAGCTCCATATTCATCCCTTGTATTTGAATTTACTTTTACATTAAACAGTTACTTCCATGTGTTACTGCAGTTCCTGTAACAATAGTCCGTGAATGTCATAGCATATTATCCTTTTCGACAAAACATCTCACATAATGAATTATTTGTGGAGTGCAGCAAGTGTTGTGATGTAGGAAAACACTCAATGACCAACCAATATGATGCCAGACAAAGTCCCAGGAAGTGGCCAACCTGAACATCCCAACAAAAATTAAACAAGTAGCTCAACTACTTCAGTTTTCAAGTGAATGAAGCCCAGACTGGACCAGTTGGGATAATTCAGTTTAGAATTAAGTCTCCATTTCATTTTGCCTGGTCAGTTCCCCTTTTCTTGCTCCTTCCTCTGCCTCACCGAAGTGATTGTTCATCAAGGGTCAGGAGGCGGATGAAACTTGGGAGTGCCTCATAGATGAGTTTAATCCTGTGCTCAGCTGGCTTCCAGACTTACCAACAAGGCAGCCAGGAGGAGAAGAGTAGGGGTCACTGGATAATAATCAGGATATCAGGGTGCTGAGGAAAACTGTTATACTCTGACTACCCTGGCCTGAGATCAGTTAACAGCACAGAGTGGCAGTTAAACCCGGCACCTTGCATTGCGCAACAACTCATCCAAGCTAATGGGGAAGCTGATAATTGTTGTGTTTCTGATAATTAAGATTTTTTAAAACATCAGGTGAGTTTTATATTTCGATTCAGATGAGTAACTCTTCTCAATTTGCTCCCCAATGCTAAAATAATAATAGAGGTCTGAACACACAATCTTACATCTACATTTACGGCATCATTATAAATATGGATGGAGTTTTCTTCCTAATATCAGAAGGATTGCCTGTTGGAGCATACAGGAAAAGGTGGTGAAGTGAAGGAATGTAGTGCAGGAGACCATCACCAGGGGGCGCAATGGTAATATCACTGGACTAGTAATCCAGAGATCCAGACTAATTCTCTGGGGGGACATTAGTTCAAATCCCACCACAGCAGCTGGTGGAATTTGAATTCAATTAATAAAATCTGGAATTAAAAGCTCATCTTAGTAATAGTGACCATGAAACTGCTATTGATTGTTATAAAAACCCATCTGGTTCACTAATGCCCTTTAGGGAAGGAAATCTGCCCTCCTTACCTGGTCTGGCCTACATGTGACTCCAGACCCATGGCAATGTGGTTGACTCTTAACTGCCCTCTGAAATGGGCCCACAATTAATGGGGCAATTAGGGGTGGGCAACAAATGCTGGCCTTCCAAGTGCTGCCCACATCCTGTGACAGAATAATTTTTTTTTTTAAATTACCAATCATCCCTCATGCTTGCTGACTACATTGGAGCCCAATCCACCAAAACCGCAGATTTAAACACCTCATCCCTGTGTCCAAACCTTTCCCATCTCTACAGCCTCCTCTAGCCCAACAACCCTCTGAGGTTTCCGTATTCCTCCAATTCTTGATTTTTGTACATCCCCAATTTTCTTCAATCTGCCATTAGTGGCCAATGCTTCAGATGTCTAGGCCCCAAGATATGTAATTCCCTCTCTAAACTTCACAGCTTCTCTCTCCTCCTTTAAGATGCTTGGTAAAAACCAACCTTTTTGATCAAGCATTTTCTCTCCATATTGCCTGGTTGTTATGTGTGGAGACAGATAACCGACAACAAGCTGATACATTGGTTGGAGACCTGTAGAAATTGAATATCTCCTCCAGCTCCATATTCATCCTTTGTGTTTGAATTTACTTTTACATTAAACAATCACTTCCATTTGAGGTTTTGGTGGATCGGGCTCCAATGTAGTCAGGAGTCCTAATGGTCTCCTTCTTTGAATTGGTGTCTATTTTTGTCTGATTAAGCTCCTGTGAAACACTTTGGGAAATTATTAATTAAGAGGAGTTACTCATTTGAATCAAAATATTACAACTCAATCGTTCAATTAAAAAATCTTATTTAGCAGGAACACAACAATATCAGCTCCCCCATTAGTTTGGACAATACAAGTTGAACAATGCAAGGTGCTGGGTTTGACTACCACTCTGCGCTGTTAACTAATCTCAGCCAGGGCAGTCAGGGTATGACAGTTGTCCTCAGTGGTCTGATGTCCTGATCATTATCCACCTCTCCTCCTCCCGCCTGCCCTTGTCGGTAAGTGTACTATGTTAAATGGGCTATATAAATGCAAGCTGCTACTTTTGTTTGGCAGCCTGCCAGAGAGAAACAGTCCTGGTCGAGGGTTAAGTGTCAACTGTGGCGTTTACCCTGGCTTGTGTCAACAGTGCAATGAGACTAGCAAAATGGATTTTCATTATAGATTATGCTGATGAATTACATTGATTTCTTAATTGTTAATGAAGTTTTGATCTTCATTAGGAGTACTTGCAAAGCCTAGGCGTTAGGAACCTGGGGAGTATTGTGTAGTGGTGTAGTGGTATTGTCACAGGACTAAAGCTCTAGGTACCCACTGTAATGCCTTGGGAACTGAGGTTTGAATCCTACCACAGCAGATAGTGAAATTTGAGCTCAATTTATTTTAAAAATCTGGAATTAAAAGTTTAATGGTAACCATAAAACCATTTACAACAATTTGCCAATTGTTGTAAAAACCCATTGTTGTAAAATCTGCCATCCTGGTCTGGCCTACATGTGACTGCAGACCACAGCAATATGTTTGATTCTTAAATGCCCTCTGCCCACTCAGTTCTCGAGGGCAATTAGGGATGGGCAATAAATGCTGGCCCAGCTAGCGGTGCCCACAACCCATGAACAAGTAAAAAAAAAGTTGCACTGAGATCTGTGCGAGGAATGTCAGCTCCTGACAGCTGGCTGCAATCTGAAGTTAAGAGCCTCTTGATTCTCTAAGGGTAACTGTGTAAGACTTATTTGTCTTACATAGGCAACTTAACTTTTGTGTAGTTGAATGACCTTGTTTTCTTTTGTCCTGACGTGTCACATTAATCACCTGTTAACAATCACAGCCACATAATAAAAGCCTCAGAACATGTCAACAACTTCTGTCCCTGCTGTGAAAAAGCCATCAGGTTCAAGTTAGAACTAAAGCTGGGGCTTTAGATTCTCCTGTTCTAATGCTTTTAGCTTGGTAATACGTTGTTGGTAGCACCCATTGCAGTACTCCCGTCTCTATAGTGCGCTTCTATGGTAAAAATGCCAGTTGCCATACTTGCTCGATGACTTACTGGGCCCAATTTGAACTCTGCATAAGTGGATGGGTTTTGAGTGAGTTAAAATCTCATCTATCGAGTTAATCCAGTGAGTAATTGAGCCACCTTCATTAGAAAAGTCCCTGGTTTGATTTCTAATGTGTGCTGAGCTAGCTAAACAAGCCACTAAAGCAGTAAGGTGTGTATCCTTAACTGGACTGCGCTCCCAAATCAGCAAGGGGAAAATCTCGCTCTGCTCCCGCCCCTAATCTCTGTCCTGCAACTCCTGTTGGAAGTCTAAATGTGTGGATGTATCTTTGAGGATCAGGCTTAGTTTTGTCACCACCTAGAGTCAAATCGCCTTCTGACAGTTATGGTCAAGGCTCAGACATGAATAATGCCCTTTGTGCAAAGCACTGTAACCCAAAGTAAAATTACTCGAGAGTCTGTTCACATACCTCAGACCCCTGATACAAGGCACTAACCTCACAGCTCTTCTGTGAACCTTCACCATTCAAATGTTTTTTTTTAACACCTAAAAAAGATCAGACGGAAGGTGTGAACAACATGTTTCCACAGGTAGACTCCTGGAGCTTCCACTTATGCATGTGTGAGGATCAAGACCTTAAAAGCAAATAGCTTCAAACATTGTTTGGAGTGGGCAGCTTTGGATGAAAGTGATCTTCATCAGCATGGCACTTTATTTTTTAACAATGACTTACTCAGGTTGCACTGCTTTAGGTCGGGGCAAACAGCCAGTTCACAGTTATGATGCTCGAGTGTTTATCTGAAGAGGCTGCTGTAGTCACAATGCAATAAATAGCTGCAGCCCATTGAGGGATGAATTAGCCAATAACTGGGAGCATGATATTTTGCAACAAATCTGGTGAATTTCTACACTTGCCCAATGTGTTTGCTGTCATGGGTTCCACAATGGTGCATGAAAGAATCCACAGATGATGAAAGTGGTAGTTTCTGAATAATAACAGGTCACTCACCTTCCCCATGGAGCTGTCATTTATTCAGTTCACCAAGGCTATATAACCCCCCCCAAGTGTACTCAGTTTATAGTTATGCCACATAGTTTACTGTGAGCTTCTCCAGAATGTGTCATTTTTGAAGGTATTTGCAAATGGTAATATGTCCTCCTCACCTCCCCATTCTGTGCTGCGCTGTGAGAGGTGAAGTTTGAACTTACATACTGGAATGTTGGTGTGTAAAATACTTCCTTTTTTTCTGGAATTGGTTCCTAGATGTAAGGTGGTGAGTTCTCACTATCAATTTCATGCTGTGGTAAATGTCTGTGATAAAACCACTGCCTCAAGTTACCACCAGCTTGTTGGGTAAGTGTACAGTGGTACTCAGCCACACGGAGCAGAAGAGCCCTGGGTTTGGTGCACAGTGTGTGAGCAGATAGCTCTGACACCAGCCAAGGCAGCATCTGGGCTGTTTTCACTGGGCTCAGTGTTCCTAAGCTATGAAGTGTATGTGGTGGGGGTTGCGACGGGGAGGAATAGCTCAATACTTGCTGGAAAGTTCATGCTGGACATAATGGAAGCACAACATTGTCCTTATTACTGATGCTCTCCAGAACTGCATAGCCTGCCATCATTCACTATCGAAACTTAACAAGAAAGACTATGTAAAAATAGAAAGGGGAAACAGGTTGTTTGGCACAATCAACCCAAGTTGATGTTTATCCTTCACACTAGCAGCAGTCACAACTACTTGTATCTGCCCTAACCCCGAATATCTTGATAAAAGCAAAATACTGCGGATGCTGGAAATCTGAAACTAAAACAGAAAATGCTGGAAAATCTCAGCAGGTCTAACAGCATCTGTGGAGAGAAAAACATAGTTAACGTTTCGAGTCCGTATGACTCTTCTTCAGAGCTAAAGTAAAAAAAGGGTGCTTAAATTTATACTGTTTAAGGGAGGGTGGAGCAGGTGAAGCTGGATAGAAGGCCAGCAATAGGTGGGGGCAAAGGAGAGATTGACAAAGATGTCATCAACAAAAGAACAAAGGGATGTTAATGGTACTGGTACTGGCTAAAGGAGGTGCTGATGGTGGCATTAAGGTAATAAAGCAGAATATGATAATGGTAGGACAAGAGCAAACACTCTGGAAAGAACAACATGAACAAATGACGGATGGCCCTTGTGGGGGTGGGGTGGGGGGAGGGGATTGTGGTGGGAAAAAAAAGATCGAAAATAGGATAAAAGGTGGGGATAAAACAATGAATAAACATGAAAAAATAAATAAATGGATAAAAAATAAAAATAAAAAAATAAAAATGAATATTGAAAAAAGGGGATAAAAAAGGGTTGAGAATGGAGGAGAGAGTTCATGGTCTGAAGTTGTTGAACTCAATGTTAAATGCCAAGTATCTTGATTTCTCTTGTCTTTCATCCACGAACCTCACCTATTCTTAAATGCTGATGTGGCCTTTGCTTCAACTGTTCTAACTCTAGTTGTGCATTGCCCAACTTCAAACCCACTGCACTGCAATGTTTCTCATGCTCTCTGTCTCTAAGGTCTTCCATTTAATCTTTCATCTGGGCCAGTGGAATTGTACAATTAATAATTACTTACCTCTCCCTCTTTATCATCCCTTTGCTCCTTTTTCACCTTCAAAAGATGGACCGTCCAGTCAAACAGACAAGTGGCTTTGGTTATAGCCAATCATTTTTTGGGGGTATTGGGGAGTATTCAGTAAGTTCCTGGTAAAAGCTGAAGATAAATCACCTACCTCCCAAAATTAAACCATAAAAGATATGTACTATATTTGGCTTTGCATGTCAGTCGATACTACAGTCAGAGAATGTCTACTCCAGATGAGAAACTTCTGCATCAATTTCTTTGGTGAGTTTTCTGGTTTTCAATGTGACTGCATGCACTGGAGAATGGAAAGCTTGCCAAATTTGAAACCCAGCGACAGCATCAAGCACTCCCAGGGCATAAATGCAAAGTAAAGCTCCCTCTAACTTTGTTCCGACAGTCTACCTCAGTCCTGAAATAGCTGAACGTGTGAAATTGCCTTTACGTTTTGTGATTTTCCCAAAGAGCAAACTGGAATCATATTTTACTTGAGTGAAAAATTGCAAGCAGAGCACAGTCAGTGTCATAAACTAAAACGTCAAGTGAGTCTATGTAGCAATAACACTTCAGTTAGATAAACACTGAGGTGCATATCGGCTCAATCCAAAGGAACAATTCCAAATGAACTCCCCCAGTTCTATTGTTAAATGTTGCTGTTGAGCAGTTGATGCCAGAGTTCTGCCAATTGCCTATTTCAATAAACTAATCTCTTTAGTTACTCACTGTAAAAAAGTTCCTTGAATAGTCAGCCAATTTGTCAGAATTCCTCACAGTTTCCAGATTGGCACTTGAAGGGCAATAAATTCAAAACCCTAATCCACAAAACCAGTATTTCCATGAGCGAGTGGACAATCTGAGGAGCAAGCTCCTTAGGAAGATGGAGGGAGCAATTAGTATTGATTCATTCAAATGCCAATTAGAGAGACTTCTTTCAAAGTTTGGGACACAGTATGAGTAACCTGAGACATGATATGGTAAGTCACAGAATCACAGAAAGTTTACGGCATAGAAAGAGGCCATTTGGCTCATCATGTCTGTGCTAGCCAATAAAACGAGCCACCCAGCCTAATCCCACTTTTTTTCCTTATCTCCATTCTAATCTTTCTACCAATCACTTTAAATCTATGCCCCATAGTCACTGGACTCTCTGCTAATGTAAATAGAACCTTCCCATCCACTCCATCCAGCCCCCTCACAATTTTGTACATCTCAAACAAATCTCCCCTCAAGATCTCCTCTGCTCCAGGAGAACCACCCCAGCCGATCCAATCTTTCCTCATAGCTGGATTTTTCCAGTTCTGGCAGCATCCTCATAAATCTCCTCTGTACTGTCTCCAGTGCAATTACATTCTTCCTGTAATGAGGTGACCACAACTGCACACAGTTCTGAAGTTGTGATCTAACTAATGATTAATGTAGTTCCAGTAATTAGTCAACAACTCCATTATCAGGTCGTATTAGGATGTTAGGTGGATTCGGCACCTCCAAACTCCTTTAACCACACTCTACTATCACTCCAAACTCCTTTAACCACACTCCACTATCACTCCAGACCCCTCCAACTGCACTCCACTATCACTCCAAACTCCTCCAACAACCCTTCACTATCACTCCAAACTCCTCCAACTGCACTCCACTATCACTCCAAACTCCTCCAACAACCCTTCACTATCACTCCAAACTCCTCCAACTGCACTCCACTATCACTCCAAACTCCTCCAACAACCCTTCACTATCACTCCAAACTCCTCCAACTGCACTCCACTATCACTCCAAACTCCTTTAACCACACTCCACTATCACTCCAAACTCCTTTAACCACACTCCACTATCACTCCAAACTCCTCCAACTGCACTCCACTATCACTCCAAACTCCTTTAACCACACTCCACTATCACTCCAAACTCCTCCAACTGCACTCCACTATCACTCCAAACTCCTCCAACAACCCTTCACTATCACTCCAAACTCCTCCAACTGCACTCCACTATCACTCCAAACTCCTTTAACCACACTCCACTATCACTCCAAACTCCTCCAACTGCACTCCACTATCACTCCAAACTCCTCCAACTGCACTCCACTATCACTCCAAACTCCTTTAACCACACTCCACTATCACTCCAAACTCCTCCAACTGCACTCCACTATCACTCCAAACTCCTTTAACCACACTCCACTATCACTCCAAACTCCTCCAACAACCCTTCACTATCACTCCAAACTCCTCCAACAACCCTTCACTATCACTCCAAACTCCTCCAACTGCACTCCACTATCACTCCAAACTCCTCCAACAACCCTTCACTATCACTCCAAACTCCTCCAACAACCCTTCACTATCACTCCAAACTCCTTTAACCACACTCCACTATCACTCCAAACTCCTCCAACCACCCTTCACTATCACTCCAAACTCCTCCAACTGCACTGCACTATCACTCCAAACTCCTTTAACCACACTCCACTATCACTCCAAACTCCTCCAACAACCCTTCACTATCACTCCAAACTCCTCCAACAACCCTTCACTATCACTCCAAACTCCTCCAACAACCCTTCACTATCACTCCAAACTCCTCCAACTGCACTCCACTATCACTCCAAACTCCTCCAACTGCACTCCACTATCACTCCAAACTCCTTTAACCACACTCCACTATCACTCCAAACTCCTTTAACCACACTCCACTATCACTCCAAACTCCTTTAACCACACTCCACTATCACTCCAAACTCCTTTAACCACACTCCACTATCACTCCAAACTCCTTTAACCACCCTTCACTATCACTCCAAACTCCTTTAACCACACTCCACTATCACTCCAAACTCCTCCAACTGCACTCCACTATCACTCCAAACTCCTTTAACCACACTCCACTATCACTCCAAACTCCTTTAACCACACTCCACTATCACTCCAAACTCCTCCAACAACCCTTCACTATCACTCCAAACTCCTCCAACAACCCTTCACTATCACTCCAAACTCCTTTAACCACACTCCACTATCACTCCAAACTCCTCCAACCGCCCTTCACTATCACTCCAAACTCCTCCAACTGCACTCCACTATCACTCCAAACTCCTTTAACCACACTCCACTATCACTCCAAACTCCTTTAACCACACTCCACTATCACTCCAAACTCCTTTAACCACACTCCACTATCACTCCAAACTCCTCCAACAACCCTTCACTATCACTCCAAACTCCTCCAACAACCCTTCACTATCACTCCAAACTCCTCCAACAACCCTTCACTATCACTCCAAACTCCTCCAACAACCCTTCACTATCACTCCAAACTCCTCCAACAACCCTTCACTATCACTCCAAACTCCTCCAACTGCACTCCACTATCACTCCAAACTCCTCCAACAACCCTTCACTATCACTCCAAACTCCTCCAACAACCCTTCACTATCACTCCAAACTCCTCCAACTGCACTCCACTATCACTCCAAACTCCTTTAACCACACTCCACTATCACTCCAAACTCCTTTAACCACACTGCACTATCACTCCAAACTCCTTTAACCACACTCCACTATCACTCCAAACTCCTTTAACCACACTCCACTATCACTCCAAACTCCTTTAACCACACTCCACTATCACTCCAAACTCCTCCAACAACCCTTCACTATCACTCCAAACTCCTCCAACAACCCTTCACTATCACTCCAAACTCCTCCAACTGCACTCCACTATCACTCCAAACTCCTCCAACCGCCCTTCACTATCACTCCAAACTCCTCCAACTGCACTCCACTATCACTCCAAACTCCTTTAACCACACTCCACTATCACTCCAAACTCCTTTAACCACACTCCACTATCACTCCAAACTCCTCCAACAACCCTTCACTATCACTCCAAACTCCTTTAACCACACTCCACTATCACTCCAAACTCCTCCAACTGCACTCCACTATCACTCCAAACTCCTTTAACCACACTCCACTATCACTCCAAACTCCTCCAACTGCACTCCACTATCACTCCAAACCCTTCTAACCACATTTCACTATCACTCCAAACCCCTCCAACTGCATTTCATTATCACTCAAACTCCTCTAACCACCCTTCACTATCACTCCAAACTCCTCTAACCACCCTTCACTATCACTCCAAACTCCTCCAACTGCACTCCACTATCACTCCAAACTCCTTTAACCACACTCCACTATCACTCCAAACCCTTCTAACCACATTTCACTATCACTCCAAACCCCTCCAACTGCACTCCACTATCACTCCAAACTCCTCTAACCACCCTTCACTATCACTCCAAACTCCTCTAACCACCCTTCACTATCACTGCAAACTCCTCTAACCACCCTTCACTATCACTCCAAACTCCTCTAACCACCCTTCACTATCACTGCAAACTCATCCAAGCACCATTCACTACAGTTCCAAACACATCCAACTGCACTTCACTATCAATCCATGCTCCTCCAACCACACTCCACAGTCACTCCAACCTCCCCCGAACACACTCCCCTGTCACTCCAAACTCCTCCAACTGCACTCCATTATCACTTAAAACTCTAACCATCCTTCACTATCACTCCAAACTCCTCTAACCACATTTCACTATCACTCCAAACTCCTCCAACTGCACTCCACTATCACTCCAGACCCCTCCATCTATACTCCACTATCACTTCAAAGTCCTCCAACCACCCTTCACAATCGCTCCAAATTCCTCCAACGTCCCCTCACTATCATTCCAAACACTCCAATTGAACCCCATTATCACTCTAAACTCCTCCAACCACCCTTCACTGTCACTCCAAACCCCTCCAGCTGCACTCGACTATCACTTCAACCTCCTCCAACTGCACTCCACTATCAGTCCAAACTCCTCTAACCACCCTTCACTATCACTCCAAACTCCTCCATCTGCACTCCACCATCACTCCAAACTCATCCAAGCACCCTTCACTACAGCTTCAAACACATCCAACTGCACTTCACTATCACTCCAAACTCCTCCAATTGCACTGCATTATCAATCCAACTTCCCCGACCGCACTTCACTTTTACTCCAAACTCCTCAAACTGCACTCCACTATCACTACAACCTGCTCTAGACACACTCCACTCTCAGCCCAATTTCCTCCAGCCTTGCTGCATTCTATCTCTCCAACCTCCTGCAAAAACTTCACTATTTCTCCAACCTCCTCCAGTGATGCTGCACTCTATCTTGTCAACCTCCTCAAGCCGCTCTCCACTTTCCCTCCAGCCTCTTCCAGCCCTTGTCCTTATCTCCCCCGAAACCTCCACCAGCTCCGTCCATCTTCTCATTCTGATCTGCTAAATATTTTACACTCCATGAATTGAAAATCCTTTGGTCACCCTGTGTGTACTCTCCAGAACTCTACACCTAAATCTCTTTGCCTTAGGACATCTCTTCCCAACTTCAAAACCCTTCCTAAAACTGATCACTTCAGCTGCAACTTTGGCCATATTCCCACCTCCCATAATTTCCCACCCATTCTAATCTGACCCCAGTACCTCGGGACATTTTACTGCATTAAAGGTTCTATATAAATATAAGTTGTTATTGCTATTGTATCAGTTACTATAGTAACGTGCTGCATTGTCAGGCTGGCCATAAGCTAACAGCAATAAAATTAATGGTGCAAGTTTGCTTTGGTTTAAGCACCCTAGGGCTCAGGCGACTGTTTAACTTCAGAGTGCCAGTCCAAACAGTGATGTGATTATGCTTCAGTAACATTCCAGTCCCTATATTTAATGGAACTGTGCTCCACAGATTTTTAGAAACATAGAAAATAGGAGCAGAGCAGCCTATTCAGCCCTTGGAGCCTGCGCCGCCATTCATCATGATCATGGCTGATCATCCAACTCAATAGCCTGCTCCCACTTTCTCCCCATATCCTTTGATTCCTTTCATCCCAAGAGCTATATCTAACAACTTCTTGAAAACATACCATGGTTTGGCCTCAACTACTTTCTGTGGTAGCGAATTCCAGAGGCTCACCACTCTCTGGGTGAAGAAATTTCTCCTCATCTCAGTCCCAAATGGTCTACCCCGTATCCTCAGATTGTGACCCCTGGTTCTGGACTCCCCTACCATCAGGAACAGCCTTCCTGCATCTACCCTGTCTAGTCCTGTTAGAATTTTGTAGGTTTCTATGAGATCCTCCCTCATTCTTCTGAACTCCAGCGAATATAATCCTAATCAACTCAATCTCTCCTCATGTGTCAGTCCCGCCGTCCCAGAAATCAGTCTGATAAACCTTCGCTGCCTCTCTCTATAGCAAGAACATCCTTCCTCATATAAGGAGACCAAAACTGCCCACAATATTCCAGATGTGGTCTCACCAAGGCCCTGTATAATTGCAGCAAGAAATCCCTGCTCCTGTACTCAAATCTTCTCATTATGAAGGCCAACATACCATTTGCCTTCTTTACCACCTGCTGCACCTGCATGTTTACCTTCAGCAACTGATGTACAAGGACACCCAGGTCTCGTTGCACGTTCCCCTCTCTCAATTTATAGCCATTTAGATAATAATCTGCCTTCCTGTTTTTGCTATCAAAGTGGATAACCTCACATTTATTCACATTATACTGCATCTGCCATGCATTTGCCTGCTCACTCAGCTTGTCCAAATCACACTGAAGCATCTCTGCATCCTCATCACAGCTCACCCTCCCACCCAGCTTTGAGTCATCTGCAAATTTGGAGATATTACATTTAGTTCCCTCATCGAAATCATTAATATATATTGTGAATAGCTGGGGTCCCAGCACCAATCCCTGCGGTACCCCATTAGCCACTGCCTGCTATTTGGAAAAAGACCCGTTTATCCTACTCTTTGTTTCCTGTCTGCCAGCCAGTTTTCTATCCATCTCAATACACTGCCCCCAATCCCATGCGCTTTAATTTTACACGCTAATCTCTTATGTGGGACTTTGTCGAAAGCCTTCTGAAGTCCAAATAAACCACATCCACTGGCTCCCCCTCATCAACTCTACTAGTCACATCCTTGAAAAATTCCATTAGATTTGTCAAACATGATTTCCCTTTTGTAAATTCATGCTGACTCTGTCCGACTCTGCCACTGTTTTCCAAGTGCTTAGCTATTAAATCTTTTATAATGAACTCTAGAATTTACCCTACTACCGACGCCAAGCTGACTGGTCTATAATTCCATGTTTTCTCTCTACCTCCTTTTTAAATAATGGGGTTATATTAGCTACCCTCCAATCTGTAGGAACTGTTTCAGAGTATATAGAACACGGAAGATGACTACCACTGCATCCACTATTTCTAGGGCTGCTTCCTTAAGTACTCTGGGATGTAGATTATCAGGCCCTGGGGATTTATCAGCCTTCAGTTCCATCAATTTCCCCAACACCATTTCCCTAATAATCCTGATTTCTTTCAGTTCCTCCCTCTCACTAAACCCTGTGTTCCCCACCACTTCTGGTATGTTATTTGTGTCCTCCTTTATGAAGACAAAACCAAAGTATGTATTTAGTTGGTTAGCCATTTCTTTGTTCCCCATTATAAATTCCCCTGTTTCTGACTGTAAGGGACCTACATTTGCCTTCACCAATCTTTTTCTCTTCACATACCTATAGAAACTTTTACAGTCAATTTTTATGTTCCCCGCAAGCTTACTCTCGTAGTCTATTTTCCTCTTCTTAATCAATCCCTTGGTCCTCCTTTGTTGAATTCTAAACTTCTCCCAGTCCTCAGGTCTGTTGTTTTTTCTTGCCAATTTGTATGCCTCTTCCTTGGATCTAATACTATCTCTAATTTCCCTGGTAAGCCATAGTTTGGCCACCTTTCCTGTTTTACTTTTGCGCCAGACAGGAATAAACAATTATTGCAGTTCACCCATGGGCTCCTTGAATGTTTGCAATTGCCTATCCACCGTCATCCCTTAAAGTAAGGTTTCCCAATCCATCATAGCCAATCCGTGCCTCATACCATTGTAGTTTCCTTTATTAATATTCAGGACCCTAGTCTCAGAATCAACTACGTCACTCTCCATCTTGATGAAGAATTCTATCATATTATGGTCACTCATCCCCAAGGGGCCTCGCACAACTAGTTTGCCAATTATTCCTTTCTCATTACACAATACCCAGTCTCGGATGGCCTGCTCTCTAGTTGGTTCCTCAATGTATTGGTCCAGAAAACCATCCCGTACACATTCCAGGAATTCATCCTCCACAGTATTGTTAATAATTTGATTTGTCCAATCTATATGCAGATTAAAGTCACCCATAATTATAGATGCTCCTTTATTGCATGCATCTCTAATTTCCTGTTTAATGCCATTCCCAACATCACCACTACAGTTTGGGGTCTATTTACAACTCCCACTAATGGTTTCTTCCCCTTAGCGTTTCTCAGCTCTACCCATACAGATTCCACATCGTCAGAGCTAACGTCTTTCCTCACTATTGTGTTAATTTCCTCTTTAACAAGCAATGCAACTCCACTGCCTTTTCATTTTTGTCTGTCCTTCCTAAATACTGAATACCCCTGGATATTCAGTTCCCATCCCTGGTCACCCTGCAGCCATGTCTCCGTAATCCCGACTATATCATACCTGTTTACATCTAACTGCACGGTTAATTCATCCACTTTATTGCGAATGCTCCTTGCGTTAAGGCACAAAGCCTTAAGGCTTGTCTTTCTAACATTATTTGTACCATTCCCACTATTTTTCACTGAGGCCCTGTTTGATTCTGGCCCTTGATTTCTCTGCCTATCACTTTTCTTATTCCCCTTTCTGTCTTTCGTTCTTGTCCTCGTTTCCCCCTCCTCTGACTCCTCGGGTAAGTTCCCATCCCACTACTATTTTAGTTTAAACCCTCCCCAACCCCACTCTAGCAAATGTTCCTCCTAGGACACCAGTCCCAGTCCTGCCCAGGTGTAACCCGTCCAGTTTGTACTAGTCCCACCTCCCCCAGAACTGGTCCCAATGTCCCAGGAATCTGAAATCCTCCCCCTTACTCTTCTCTTCAGCCATGCGTTCATCCAGTATATCCTGCGCTTTCTACTCTGACTAGCACGTGGCACTGGTAGTAATCCTGAGGTCCTACTTCTCAACTTACTTCCTCACTCCCTATATTCTGCTTTTAGGACCTCATCCCCTTTTTGACCAATGTCGCTTGTGCCGATGTGTACCACGACCATTGGCTGTTCACCCTCCCCCTTCAGAATGTCCTCTAGCTGCTCTGAGACATCCTTGCCCCTAGGACCAGTGAGGCAACATACCATCCTGGAGTTTCATTTGCGGCCACAGAAACACCTATCTATTCCCCTTACAATTGAATCCCCTATAACTATTGCATTCCCTTACTTTTTACTCCTCCCCTGTGCAGCACAGCCAACCATGATGCAACAAATTTGGCTGTTGCTGCTTTCCCCAGCAGTATCCAAAGTGGAATATCTGTTTTGCATGGGAATAGCCAGAGGAAATTCCTGCACTGCCTGCCTAGTCCTCTTGTTCTGCCTGGTCGTCACCCATTCCCTTCCTGCCTGTGGACTCTTAGTCTGCAGTGTGACCACCTCTCTATACGTGCCCCTGCCTTACGGGTACTCCACAGTGTCCCCAGCTGCTGCTCCAGCTCCGAAACCTGGGCTTCCAGGAGCTGCAGCTGGAGACACTTCCCACACACATGCTGGCCCTAGGCACTGGAAATGTTCCCGGCTTACCACATAGAGCAGGAGGAGCACACCATGGCTTTGAGCTCTCCTGCCATGACTTACCCCTTTAAATTAAATTAAACCTTTTGGAAGATACTTAATATCAAATAATATCTATTACTCTAGGGCCCTTCTTCCCTGCTCCTCGTTGTTACAGAACATAGCCCCTACAAACAATGAACCACAAAATAAGACCTTAAATAACATAAGCGATAAAAGTAGTAAATACTTACCATACTCACAGTACTCAAAGGATCACCTCGTTCCCTCCTCACCAAACTCTCTCAGTCACCAAACCCAACTTAAGCACTCTACTGCAGCCTAAAGCAGCACTCCAGTGCAGGCAAAGTCAGCACTGTAAGATGGCCTGTTTTTATACTCTCTGAATCTAGCTTCTGAAAACCTGTTTAAGCCTGTTATCTAATTAACTAGTTGTAACTGCAAGCAGAGCTTGTATAAAAACAAAAAAACTGCGGATGCTGGAAATCCAAAACAAAAACAGAATTACCTGGAAAAACTCAGCAGGTCTGGCAGCATCGGTGGAGAAGAAAAGAGTTGACGTTTCGAGTCCTCATGACCCTTTGACAGAACTTGAGTTTGAGTCCAAGAAAGAGTTGAAATATAAGCTGGTTTAAGGTGTGTAGGGGGGGGGGGGGATGCGGAGAGAGAGAGAGAAAGAGAGAAGTGGAGGGGGTTGGTGTGGTTGTAGGGACAAACAAGCAGTGATAGAAGCAGATCATCAAAAGATGTCACCAACAATAGAACAAAAGAACACATAGGTGTTAAAGTTGGTGATATTATTTAAACGAATGTGCTAATTAAGAATGGATGGTAGGGCACTCAAGGTATAGCTCTAGTGGGGGTAGGGAGAGCATAAAAGATTTTAAAATGGCTGAACAATTTCTCCTTCAACTCCTCTCACTTCCTCCAAATAAAAGGTGTGGCTATGGGTACCCGCATGGGCCCCAGCTATGCCTGTCTCTTTATGGGGTATGTGGAACATTCCTTGTTCCAGTCCTACTCCGGCCCCCTTCCACAACTCTTTCTCCGGTACATTGATGATTACTTTGGTGCCGCTTCATGCTCTCGTCGGGACTTGGAAAAATTTATTAATTTTGCTTCCAATCTCCACCCCTCCATCATTTTCACGTGGTCCATCTCTGACACTTCCCTTCCCTTCCTTGACCTCTCTGTCTCAATCTCTGGTGATAGACTGTCCACCAATATCCATTACAAACCCACCGACTCCCACAGCTACCTCGACTACAGCTCCTCACACCCCGCTTCCTGTAAGGACTCCATCCCATTCTCTCAGTTCCTTCACCTCCGTCGCATCTGTTTCGATGATGCTACCTTCAAAAACAGTTCCTCTGACATGTCCTCCTTCTTCCTTAACCGAGGTTTTCCACCCATGGTCGTTGACAGGGCCCTCAACCGTGTCCGGCCCATCTCCTGCGCATCCGCCCTCACGCCTTCTCCTCCCTCCCAGAAACATGATAGGGTCTCCCTTGTCCTCACTTATCACCCCACCAGCCTTCGCATTCAAAGGATCATCCTCTGCCATTTCCGCCAACTCCAGCATGATGCCACCACCAAACACATCTTCCCTTCACCCCCCCTATCAGCATTCCGTAGGGATTGCTCCCTCCGGGACACCCTGGTCCACTCCTCTATCACCCCCTACTCCTCAACCCCCTCCTATGGCACCACCCCATGCCCACACAAAAGATGCACACCTGCCCCTTCACTTTCTCTCTCCTCACCGTCCAAGGGCCCAAACACTCCTTTCAAGTGAAGCAGCATTTCACTTGCATTTCCCCCAACTTAGTTTACTGCATTCGTTGCTCCCAATGTGGTCTCCTCTACATTGGCGAGACCAAACGTAAACTGGGCGACCGCTTTGCAGAACACCTGCGGTCCGTCCGCAAGAATGACCTAAACCTTACTGTCGCTTGCCAATTTAACACTCCACCCTGCTCTCTTGCCCACATTTCTGTCCTTGGCTTGCTGCATTGTTCCAGTGAAGCCCAACGCAAACTGGAGGAACAACACCTCATCTTCTGGCTAGGCACTTTACAGCCTTCCGGACTGAATATTGAATTCAACAACTTTAGGTCTTGAGCTCCCTCCCCCATCCCCACCCCCTTTCTGCTTCCCCCTTCCTTTTGTTTTTTTCCAATAAATTATATAGATTTTTCTTTTCCCACCTATTTCCATTATTCTTAAATATTTTAAAATCTTTTATGCTCTCCCCACCCCCACTAGAGCTATACCTTGAGTGCCCTACCATCCATTCTTAATTAGCACATTCGTTTAGATAATATCACCAACTTTAACACCTGTGTGTTCTTTTGTTCTATTGTTGGTGACATCTTTTGATGATCTGCTTCTATCACTGCTTGTTTGTCCCTACAACCACACCAACCCCCTCCACTTCTCTCTTTCTCTCTCTCCGCTCCCCCCACCCCCCACACACCTTAAACCAGCTTATATTTCAACTCTTTCTTGGACTCAAACTCAAGTTCTGTCAAAGGGTCATGAGGACTCGAAACGTCAACTCTTTTCTTCTCCGCCGATGCTGCCAGACCTGCTGAGTTTTTCCAGGTAATTCTGTTTTTGTTTTAGAGCTTGTATAAACCCTGTTTTAAAGCTGGCCTAAAACTCGCCTTTTTCCAACCCAAACAGCAACTTTTAGTTAATTACTAAATTAAAAAAAGACTAGACTTTAGATAGAAATTAACCCTTAAATTCCCCCAGTCACCAAACTTCAACATAAGCACTCTACTGCAGCCCAAAGCAGCACTCCAGTGCAGACAAGTCCATTTAGTGAGTGTTTACAGGGGTATGACCCCCTTTGCCATAGGGATGCTTTCTATGAGGGAAGACAAGGAGAATTTTTTTTACTCCGTGGATTGTAATGTGGAAAGCACTGCCTGAAAGAGCGGCGGAAGCAGATTCAATATCAGCTTTCAAAAGGGAGTTGGATAAATACTTGAAAAGGAAATATTTGCAGGGTTATGAGGAAAATGAAGGAGAGTGGGATTAATACTCTTTCAACAAACTGACACTGGCTTCATGGGCTGAATGGCATCCCTCTGCGCTATATGACTTTATAATTCTACATCAAGGGCATATCTTATTCTAGTTCAAAAGCTCTGTTTTAATGAGCTCCAAAGGAAAATTAAGAATATTCATCCATGGAGGATGATGAACTCCTTCCACCATTTAAAATCTGTCGGTATACTGCGAGGTCCCATGTCAGAGCCAGAAATCTTGTGCGGTCCTCTGTCGCTGAACACCAACCCAGATTATCCAATGAATCATACTTGATCAAAGCAAGGGCGGGCTCCATTGGTCTCAATAGTATCAGCTGCCATGTCAGAGGATTACGCATGATAGTACAAACTGGGGTTCAACTAATGAATAAAATGCTCAGACTTCGCATTCATGATTTATAGCCCCAGCGTGATCTCTTTTGTTTAGATTTCTGCCTTGAGAGTCACACCCAAATGGCCAATGTCTTCCAGTGGAATTGGTTGCTTTCTGCTGGTGGCCTCAATAGAATTCTGTGCACCAGAAGCAATGGCATGTAGTATTTTCCAAATGCCACTGTTGACCTCACAAATTGGCTCCTTTAGACCAACGTTGAATAAGATTTATTAGGACCAACATTAACCTTCGGCAGATATTGGGTGGGTGTCGGGCAGGGGAGTTGTACAGCCGTGCCTACTGTACTCAGTGAGGGGCCCTGGCCATTTTCACCAACAAGTTGTAACCAGTACCAGTCTCCAGAAGGTGTCACAGCTCCCAAACAATTTTGTAAATTCAACCGTGGTTTTTGTTTTGTTAGTCTTCCTCACGATTTGAATAAGCTAAAATTACTGTCCTAAGTCCAGTTCCGCTTCTTTGCGTTCAAAGTCAAGAATCATCACGCCATTTCCTACTCTAGCTCATTCTTCATCCAAGCTAAGAAACTCTTTAGCTCCTTCAGATTTCTCTTCATCTGGTCATGTACAGCTTTCTAAAACTCAAGCATGCTGTTACCTCAACACCATACCCTGCTTTATCTCACCTTCTGCCCATTCTTTTCAATCTCAGTGTTCTGTGTTCTGCTGTTGGTCTAAGTTTCCCAGTAATAAAAAAAAGCAGAGCATAACCGTGAATACTCTGCGACACACCATTGCTTTTGATGGACGTGGTTCCTGACAATCTCCACCCGCTCCCACAGTATGTCATTAAAATAAGCCCTTCGCTAAAAATTGCTTTCACAACAACACATTTAAAATGTTTGAGAGACATAAGGCAGTCTTTGGATTTTATTAAAGCTATCCCGTCCTCCAGCCATGGATTTCTTTAATGCTTAATCTCAGAGTCACACTTGGCTAATTTAGGATTTCGGACGACATTTCTTTTGATAGTCGTTTACACTTTTCAGTTGGAGATTGAACTCTGCAACTGTGCTTTCTGTTCACCAATGCCCCTGGGCTCCTGCCAATCAACTCACCATGAACCAGGGACAAGGAGAAGAGATCAGCAAGCGACTGACAGGCTTCACGCTGCAGTGCAGGGTCCCTGGAAAAACTAGTGCATTCAAATTGAAATCAATCGGGCTCCCACCATCACTGTATTCTTTCAACAAACTGAGAGTGCGATAATAGATGGTAAAGCTGTGTTTGTTTTTCTGCTCATAAAACGTTGCGTGAATAGGAGGGGTTATTGAGCGCTAGCATGAGAGGGAACCTGATTAGCATGCACAGTTTAAAATTGCATAATCACTGAAATATTCTGGTGTAATGAATGCATCTCCATTACGTACTCTCACATGCTATCAGTTTCAGTGAGTCCTCCAACAAGCTGTTGCAATGATATCAAAAACCCATTGTTCCTTTTTTTATCATTAAAAAGGTAGAAACAAAACTGTTGACATTAATCCTGATTCTTTTTTAATCAAGTAATTGGGATTTTTCACTCATAAGAGTGAGGATTCATCTTTAGCCCTTAAAAATATCAGAGTTTACAGTTTTAAAAGGTTTTATGAACCCAGTTACTAAATCTCTCGGAACATGAGTACAGTCATAGATGCAGTGGTCGTTCTCCCTCTGGATCTCATTCTGGTGTGATTTCACATTCCAAACACATTGTTCTATGTGTTATTCCTCCTTGCACTTTTGCCGTGTTGAACCAAAGCCCTTCTACTCTCACTCACCCTCTTCCATAGCCTCAACGTCCAGGATTAATGTCACCTCAGGATTTAGGTGTTAAGTAGCTTTTCTACTATTTAACCCCAGTGATGTCCCACCCAGGAACCATTCGCCCAGCTTTCTCAATGTCACACGATAACTAGCACTTCAACAATCATTCAGGAAACACTGCAAGCCCCCAGCTGAAGGTATTTTGTTTTTGCCATTGTGGTGCGTTACAGTTCACTAAGGGAGTCCGAGTTGCAGTGGCACCATACACTTTTACATGCAGGTTGCAGCCTGGAGCTATGGCTGGTGATGACAGAGACCAGAGGCTCCAATATTCTTTCCATCACATGGTTGACCAGGAATCTTTTCCGCTCTTACCACCTTCCATTGGCGCCTATTGGGAGGATTTGCAGGTTGATAATCAACCTGTTTATCAGCGTTATTAACGCACCTTCCCTGGCCATCAAGTACTGGGATGGATCTCGAACCCGGAGCTATTGGCTCAGAGACAGTCACGCCACCCACTGCACCACAAGACACTGTATATACTCTACATAGTTTTATAATAAAATATATTTATATATATATATTGTACTCTACATTGACTGCTGATTGACTACTGACTGCAGGGCTAACAAGATACAGGAATACACGATGAATGGTAGGACCCTGGGAAGTACCGAGGATCAGAGGGACCTTGGTGTAGATGTCCACCGGTCCCTTAAGGTAGCGGGACAGGTAGATAAGGTGGTTAAGAAGGCATATGGGATACTTGCCTTTATTAGCCGAGGCATAGGATATAAGAGCAGGGAGGTTATGCTGGAACTGTATAAAACGCTGGTTAGGCCACAGCTAGAGCATTGTGCGCAGTTCTGGAATCCACATTATAGGAAGGATGTGATTGCACTAAACAGAGTGCAGAGGAGATTTACCAGGATGTTGCCTGGGGTGGAGAGTTTTAGTTATAAGGAAAGATTGGATGGACTGGGGTTATTTTCCCTGGAGCAGAGGAGATTGAGGGGGGACATGACTGATGTGTATATAATTATGAGGGGCATAAATAGGGTAGAAAAGAAGGGACTTTTCCTCTTGGTGGAGGGGTCAATAGCTGGGGGGGGCGTAGATTTAAGGTAAGAGGCAGCAGGTTTAGAGGGGATGTAAGGAAGAATTTTTTCACCCAGAAGGTGGTGTGAATCTGGAACTCACTGCCCTAAAGGGTGGTAGAGGCAGAAACCCTCATAACATTTAAGAAGTATTTGGATGTGCACTTAACAATGCCATGGCCTAGTGCTGGAAAATGGGATAAGAATAGTTAGGTACTTGTTGGATCGGCGTAGACTCATTGGGCTGAAGGGCCTTTTTCTCTGCTATAGACCTCTATGACTCTATGACTCTATTAATCGGAATTGTCTGGCTTAATGTTCTATTTTTTAAAAAATTAAACTTATTTCTGCTGCAAACACAGAGTACATTACAAATGACAGCAGGTGATGGCTTAAAGAGTTCCTAGATAAGCAGGGACACAGGGATGTTAGGGTAGGTGCCAAAAATAAAAGCAAAAAAATATGTTTGGCTTAGAGACAGACAGCAGATTACAGTCGGGCGTATTCACTTTTCCAATATTTATTTTAATCAGGATAATAACAGCTCACAAAGCAAAAACGGCCATGTAGTGAGCTGACTTTACCCAAGCTAATCTTGTTTCTTGTAAACGGTGCTCTGTGGAGAGGATAGTTAAAAAAAAACTTAATTAAAACCAACCAAATCAACTGGAGTAAATCAGTTTATAATCATAATACAGATTTACAATTACCAATACAATCCATTAATAATGGAGACACCAGATTAACTTGCTTTAATGTTAGTGCTCATTAAGGTAAATTACAGCTAAATAGGGAAAAAAATTATGTTTCTGAATTGCTGCCGGGTAGGAAGAAAAAATTACTCTGAAAGATGCACACATTTATTTACTGCACGAACCATGTTGCTTATATGATTATTATGTCATAGTGTACTATACAGGAGTGGTACAGCGCCAGGCAGTTCTATGCTTTTTTATTCGTTCTTGGAGATTGGGCGTAGCTGGTAAATTCAGCATTTGTTCTGATGCTTTGTCCAAACACAATGTGATTAAACTATTGATAGTATTGTGATTAAAACTATATCTAGTTTTTCTAATTCATACTTTGATCTGTAGAATTGTTTCAATGAGTTAACAAGATGGTGATGTTGTGGTAATGTTAGTGGATTTAGTAACCCAGGGACCCAGACTAATTGCTCTGGGCAGCTGGTGGAATTTGAATTCAATGAATAAATCTGGAATTGAAAGTTTGTCTCAGTAATGGTGACCATGAAACTATCATTGCCTGTTGTAAGAATCCACCTGGTTCCACAAGTTTCACTCAGCTTTTGACCTCATTATAGCTTTGGTTCAAACATGGACAAAAGAGCTGAACTAAAGAGGTGAGGTGAGAGTGACTGCCCTTGACATCAAGGCAGCATTTGACAGAGCGTGGCATCAAGGAGCCCTAGCAAAACTGGAGTCAAAAATGGGAATCAGGGGAAAAATTCTCCGCTGGTTGAAGTCATACTTAGCACAAAGGAAGATGGTTGTGGTTGTTGGAGGTCAGTCATCTCAGTTCCAGAACATCACTGCAGGAGTTCCTCAGGGTAGTGTCCTAGGACCAACCACCTTCAGCTGCTTCATCAATGACCTTCCTTCTAACATAAGGTCTGAAGTGCGGATGTTCAGCACCAGGTACTGAAGCAATCCATGTCCAAATGCAGCAAGACCTGGACAAAATTCAGGTTTGAACTGACAAGTGGCAAGTAACATTCATGCCACACAATTGTCAGGCAATGACCATCTCCAACAAAAGAGAATCCAACCATTGCCCCTTGATGTTCAATGGTATTACCATCACTGAATCCCCCACTATCAACATCCTGGGGGTTACCATTGATCAGAAACTGAACTGGGCAAGTCATATAAATACTGTGACTACAAGAGCAGGTCAGAGGCCAGGAATCCTGCAGCAAGTAACTGACCTTCTGACTCCCCAAAGCCAGTCCACCATCTACAAGGCACATGTCAGGCGTGTAATGGAGTACTCTCCACTTGCCTGGATGAGTGCAGTTCCAACAACACTGAAGAAGCTTGACACTGTCCAGGACAAAGCAGCCGGCTTGATTGATACCACTTCCAAACACATTCACTCCTTCCACCAGCAACAAACAGCACCAGCAGTGTGTGCCATCTACAAGATGCATTGTAGAAGACTCCTTCGACAGTACCTCCCAAACCCACGATCGCTATCATCTAAAAGGACAAGGGCAGCAGATACATGGGAACACCACC
Organism: Carcharodon carcharias; assembly: GCF_017639515.1. Lineage (NCBI taxonomy): Eukaryota > Metazoa > Chordata > Chondrichthyes > Lamniformes > Lamnidae > Carcharodon > Carcharodon carcharias. Next base: position 135,342,111 of record NC_054480.1, on the reverse strand, counting down.
ACCTGAAGGTTTACCTCAAAGCCACTCACCATCCTGACTTGGAAATATATCGCCGTTCCTTCACTGTGGCCGGGGCAAAATCCTGAAACTCCCTCTCTAACAGGTGTGTACCTACACCACATGGAATGCAGCAGTTCAAGAAGGCAGCTCACCACCACCTTCTCAAGGACAATTAGGGATGGACGGTAAATGCTGGCCTAACCAGCACCGCTCACATCCCATAAATGAATTTTTAAAAATGTCCTTTCAGGAAGGAAATCTGGCATCCTTACCTGGTCTGGCCTACATGTGACCCCATTTCTTCATCAAACCTCATCCAAGGGCGGGATGAAATTTCCGTGATGAAATAACATATAAAGAAATTTCTGTGGGCAGCATTTTTATCAGCGATATTTTCAGGTGATTGCTTATGATGGATGGACACTTTCTTCAGCTCTTAAAACCTTTATTCCAGCTTTCTCATGGCTACAGTTCCCTGAGACGGCTGTCTGCCTTCTGGGAGATCTCTCTCAGCGCCCACCCACCCTCTTCCTGCCCCCACACCGGCAGCTCTGAGCATTAGCATTTCAGCGGGCCTCGCACACTGGCTTGCTGCTAATTGGCCAGCCAGCGTGAAATCGCAGTCGGGGTCCGATCGCGATCGGGGGCCGCTCCCGACCACTCCCCGGCCTGCCAATCGGGTGTGCCCACCAAACGCAAAATTCAGATCCATGACTTTTGAACATACATCACAGGTCGGTGCTACAAGCTAAGAACGAACTGATATAACAAGCTAACTACATCTTACGTATATATGGCTGTGATAACTGCACATGGAGAACCAGTCAATTGGGCTCATTCAGTTGTTTGTGAAGGTGGGAATAGATTGTTTTATTGAGATTTGGGGCTGGATTTTACATGCCCCCCCATCTGTGTGTGCTATCGGGAGGGAAGGTGGGGATGGGGGTCGTAAAATAGGGTGGGTGCCAACCCCACCATCTTTCTGCCCAAACCCCAGCACACCCCTATAATATTGTGGGGGGGGGGGGGTGGGTGTTAATTAATTTTTGCACTTTCCTTATTTCACTTTCTGCAAATTATTTGACGTTGAATGAACTTTTCCAACTTATACTCCCTGCTTTGGACACTGAATGCCTCGTTAATGATTCTTCAGTCTGATTGGTTAAGGAGATGCACAGTTGCTTGCCCTTTTCACACAGGACCCAGATCACCTTTAGAGAGTGCCGCACCAAAATATGTTTTTTAATCACTACAAATTCTGGTGCAAATGCCAACAGATATTCTATGGGCAAATGTAAGTATAATGAACGGTGAGCATTGTTCAATCGCACTGACAGCAAAATCCAGCTGCTTGTGTTGCGCGAGGCAGTATATGAATATGTAATGCTGCTATGATTGATATTTCAGTAAAATGTAATAGTTGGGCTTGTAAAATGATCATTCTTTGTCCACAAACTGCAAAGACAACAACTCACATTTATGCCATGCTCTTCATTTGCATGTAAATATCTCAGTGCACTTTACAGTAAGGGTGAAAGGGATATGGTGGAAACCAAGCGTTGAGAAATAGGGGAAAGACAGAGCGTTTAGGGTGGGGAAATCGACTGCAGTGTTGAAGAATTTTTGAGAAGGTTTCTCAATACGAAGACAGAGGTAGCCAGGCAGAGGGGACAAATAGGCAGTTTAAGAGGGGATCAACATAGTAGCTGGCATTGGAGGAAATGGAGGGAGCCAGGATTAGAGGCGGGAAGGTTGTTGGTTGAGACATAGGCCATGAGAAGACCAAAGCCCACTCTGGTGTGCGAAAGCAGGAAGAGATGTCAAAACAAGGATGAGAGTTCTAAAATTGAGACTTTGGCATTGAAAACAGCTAGCAATAAAATGTTAAATATTGTCCTTCAGAATATCATTAATGCAAATAAATACATGGAAGTTACAAAACAGAAACAGACCATTCAGTCCAAAAAGTCTTGTGTCAGCATTTAACTTTCATGTGAGCAAATAAGCCTAATAATATATTCCCATTCCCATATCCCTTTACCCCCATCTCCCTCTTTCATTCAACTACAGATCCTTTCCAATCCTCAATGTGGACGTAGGGTGGAATTCTGTGAGCCCGCTGGTGGCGGGCATGGTAGGCAGCGAGTGCAGAAAATATGGCGGGACGTGCTTCACAACAGCGTGAAGGCAGGTCACGATCGTCCGCTCAGCCCCGCCGATGGAGTGCCGTTTTGCCTGCCATCGGTTGGCAGGGAGCTAATTGTAAAATATCAGTATGGAATTAAAAGGCCATCCCGCCAGGCTCTTGGACCCCCGCTGTATTGTCCATCCACGCCAGCGGGAAAGCACGCCAACATGTTTCACACCAGCACGCAGGGAACGTGCACTTGGCGGCCTTCACTTTGGGGGAACTGAGGTGAGTGAGCAGCAGCGTCCTCCACAGCTCGCCTGCTGCTTACAGGCCTCAAGGGTGGTGGAAGGGTGGGGGCAACCAAGCAACCAATACCTCACCCCGTAGACGAGTGCTGGGGGGAGATGGGGGGGTGGTGGAGGGCAGTTGTCTGGGGGCGAGTGTTGGCCAGCCTTGGAGGCGACTGCTAAGTGGGGTGGTGGGGGGTTGGTCGGGGGCAAATGCTGGCCAGCCTTGGTGGTGACCGTTGGGGTTGGGGGTTGGGGGGTCGACTGCTGCCCTGGTGCTGCATCCCATGCACAGGCAATGGAGGTGGGGGGCAGGATAAGCGAACAAAGTGGCCACGCATTAGGGACACGTGTATAAACTGACCATACCTCTGCAATTGAGACAGATCAGGCGCAGCCACAGGGATATGATTGGGGTCAGGCTCCTGGCCGGCACACCCATGCAAGCAATGCGGAAGCACCAAAAGGCCACCAAACACTCCGTACCTTACTGCCCACCCTCCCGACCCCCCCCAACCCCTGGCACAGACTTCGAGTCTGCCACCACTTCATTGAACTGCAGAGCAGTTGCACTGCACACGTTGTACAATCTCCTCACCAATGCTGGCCATGTAGCAGTCACTGCTGGAGGAGCCCCTTGCAATCTCAGCATCCCGGTTTGGACCAGTGTCCCCCATGTCGCAGGTTGACAGGGCAGCCATGCAGCGCACTCATCTCTGGCCATCTGAGGGGTGACCAGCACTCTCCAGGAAGCATTAAGGGGCAGTCACACAGGGCCAGGAAAGGTGCTGAGTACAGCCGTGATAACCAAGCGTCTCTCTCTTTCATGCTGCAGGAGGACCATGTCAGGGTCATGGATCCTGGTGACCTAGCTCTATGCCTGATGGCCTACAGAGACCATAGAAGATGGAGGAGAGAGTGACCGAGGCACCTGGCCACGCAAAGGCAGAAGCAGCAATCTTATGAAGAAGGGGCAGCAGGAACTCCCGCACACACTGCCCAGGAGAGACAGTGAGCCGTGGCTGGTTGGCGCCTAGTGACTCCCAGGGTCTATAGACACCATCTGCCATTCCTGCAGATGACTGAGAACCAGTGTCGCCGACGACTGCGCATGTCTAGGGACCTGGTGGCTCACATCTACCACTTACTGCAGGACTTGGTGCCAAGGGGACATGAAGGGCATCCAGTGCCGCCAGTGGCTGTGAAAGTGACTGCGGTGCTCAATTTCTATGCTAGTGGCTCCTTTCCGGGCTCCATGGGTGACCTCTGTGGGATTTCACAATTCGTCACCCACAATTGCACCCATGAGGTCACAGATGCCATCTTCTCCTTGGCACATGGCTTTGTGCATTTTGCCTGGGAACAGGACAGCCAGGATGCAAGGACAATTGGATTCGCCCAGGTCTCGGGATTCCCACAAGTGCAGGGTGTGATTGACTACAGGCATGTGGCGATCAGCTCTCTGTTGCTACACTCAGTGCACTTCATCAACCTTAAGGGCTTCCACTCACTGAACGTGCAGCTGGTATGCGACCACCAGAAACGCATCCTGCAGGTATGTGCACGGTTTCCAGGGACTGTGCACGATGCCTACATCATTCGCAAATCCCTGCAGTCTACTGGGGTCCACGGAGGCTGCAGGGATGGCTCCTTGGGGACAATGGCTACCTGCAGAGGCCGTGGCTGATGACACCCGTGTGGTGGCCTCAGACTGCAACAGAGCGACGCTATAATGAGGCTCATGCTGCAGCTCGCAACCTGGTGGAGCAAATCATCAGGATGTTGAAGATACAGTTCCAATGCCCGGACTGGTCTGGTGGAGCCCTGCAATGCAGTCCGTAGAGGGTGTCACGCATCGTCATCGTTTGCTGCGCCCTTTACAACCTGGCACTCCAACAGGGAGAGGAGCTGGCTGAGGAGGAGATGGAGGAGCTGGAGGTCTCCTCCGATGAAGAGGACGCCAACGGGGATGAGGATGAGGGGGTCCTCGGTGGTGACGACAATGGGGAATGAGACCCTCCCACTGGCCAGACAAGGCAGGCACACTCGGGAGGCCCTCATAGCTGTCAGATTTGTGGAGGATGATGACGACATGCAGTGAGGTGACCCTGTAGAGCCTCACGTCTGAGTTCTGAATGTTTGACTCCAGCCTGGCTTTTGGCAGTGCCAATACCCTCTGTGAGAATGCTCCTATCATGGAGATGCAGTGGAGGCCCTAATAGTTGTTCGATCACAGGAGGATGATAACAACATGCAGTGAGGACATTCCATAGATTTTCACATGGCTGCTGAGAATGTCTGACTCCTGTCTGGCCGAGGGCAGCTCACTTGTGCTCTGTGATCAGGGCCATCTCAGAGCCACAGCCATGAAACTTTAGATGCATCTGATGCTGTGTCCACCTTCAGCACCTCAGCCCTTCAGGAGATGGTGCACAGCACCACTGGTCTCAGATGCTGGTATGATGGGGGCCAGCCCCGCCTTAAAGGTGCTGAGAGCACACAGAGAGAATGAGAGAACTCTGTGGCGCCTGCCCACTACATTCTGGCAGCAATGACCAGCACCATTGGGATGCAGGCATCAGTAATGTTTCCAGGGAGTGTGAGGCTGGACCATCACTGTGGTCTGAAGGCTATACAGAGCACGGGGGAAAGACCCTGGACTGAGACACCTGCCTTTATCTTATGCAGAAAGGTTTCACATCTGAGTGACAAGAACACTGCTCATCAGAACAAGGAGCCATAGGCAGGGAGACATTCTTAGGAGTCTATTGACAATAGTGAACAGTATGTACAAGTGATCAACACCCGTGCCCAGGCTGTGCAACTACTTTTACCTAACTTTCCTAACTCTGCTGCTATGTCTTGGTGCTCTCCGGACATCCACAGCTGAGGTGAAGGCAGCCTGCTGAGTGTGATCCCCTGTCTGTGATGACCTTGGCAGGCGTCCTCTGGAAGGCAGAGACCTAGAGGGCCCAGCCTACTTTCAGGGTCTTGCTGTGTGACACCCTTCTCGGCCTGTGAAGCTGAAGCAGCGGATGAGCCGGTCACTCCCAGAGTTGCCTGGGTGGATGGCCCTGGAGTGTGCACCTGTTAATCCTCCTCCCTATAGGTGCCTGAGGGCCGCTGGCTGACTCCTTGAGCGGAAGTGAGATTGAGCTGCCCAGCACTCCTCTTGCATACACACTGTTGGAGGCCAACTGTGGCATCAGTGATGGAGTTAAGCCCTTGCAGCAGTGCAGGAGGGATGTCCGAGGCCAAGGTCTCCATGGTATTTGTCATCCTACCAGTGTTAACCTCAGTGCATTGACACGTCAGCGCTATCACTTCAGCCTGAAGACGGATGGACTCCTCCATCGTGCCTTGCAATCTGAGGACTGCAGCGGACATCCCTTCCTGATGTTCCCTAGCTTGCCTTTGCAGCTTCAGCAATTGTGATATGACGGAGTCCAGAGGCTCGTCACCTGACTCGGACTCAGTGATGTTCTGGCATCCAGGAGTCCTCTGAGTGCCGAGGACCTGGGAAGTCCCTGCCTCTGCCTGCTGTGGATCAGAAAGTGCGATGTGCTCACCAGATTGTGATCCCGAGGCTACTCTAAAGCTAGGTCCCACCGAGGTGTGTGTCTCTGCGCTGGTGGAGGGTGTGGGTGAGGCTGTGACAGGACTTCAGGGAAGGTGCCTCCAGATTCTCTTAAGAGGCTTCTTCAGAGCTTGATTGGAGGCCCTGGGTCATGGACTCTGTCAGCTGTTTGGCAGATGTATCTGCAATAGCAAGGAGAGATAATTAATACATTGCAGCGGCCTGTGAAAGAGGACACATCACTCACAGCATGGTTGTCTGTTGGATGTTGCACTGCTGGACCCTCACGTGGTAGAGCAGCGCTGACCTCACCGTCAGCACAGGACCGGTCCTGGTCATCGCCGGCCACGCTGGCTGACTCTGTTTTCGAATTCTGTCAGAACTTTGATCTCCGGCATCCCTCCACCTGTCTGTAACCTTTCCCTCCTGTTGTGAGCTGGTTTGTCCTGCATGGATAGAGATGGGGAGAGTGTATCAGGACTCCTGCCAGGCCATATGTTAAGTAAGCCTGGCCTGTGTGGGTGGTGAGTGGTCCAGTGGATGGGATGAGGACAATGATGGTGAGTGTGAGAGAGTGAGTGGTGATGTCCCTTGAACTGGCAGTGAGCGAGGGCACCGTAGGTGTGTGCTGGGTTTGTGAGTCTGTGAGTTGGGAATGATGAAAAGAGTGACTCACCCTGGCAGAAAAGAGGAGATCATTCACCCTTTTGCGGCACTGGGTGGCTGTCCTCCTCTGCAGGGCATTCGCATTGACCACCGCTGCCACTGCCTCCCAAGCCGGGTAGGTGACTTTGCTGCCCATCCTGCGGCCAGAGCTGGGGTAGAGTGCATCCCGGCGAGCCTCCACAGCATCCAGCAATCACTCAAGGGAGCCGTCATTGAAGCGAGGGGGCTGCAATCTTTTTCCCTTTGCTGGCCATGTCTCCCAGATAGCGATGGTGAGCAGGTGGCGATGAGCGCTTTGCTGGCGGATGCCTTTTAAAGATGGCGGGTAGGACTCCATTTCACCCACCCACTACCACACTTAGCGCAATCCTGGGAAAATTCCGCCCATAGTTTCTGTCTCTAACCATAGAAGTGATTTCCACAGCCTCATATTTCTCTGTGTCTGATGTCTATGTTCCTTTGTTCCAGGCCCATTAACTACAGGCAGCAGTTTGCTTCTATGTACGTTATCCTATCCTTGCATAATTCTATCATGTTGCCCTGCAATTTGCATTGTTCCAACCAAACACTTTTCATCTTTCTTCATATTTGTAGTTCCTCATACCAGGCAGCATCCAAAAGAATCGGTATAGTAAACACTCTAAAGCCTCAAAATCCTCCCTTTGGTGTGGAGCCCAATATGACACACAGTACTCTCTGGCCTTAGTAAGGTCTTATATTGAGACACTGAGGTCTTATTAAGATTTTATATCAGCCCATAATTATCTCTTGGACTTTATATTCTATTCCTCTTGGGATAAAACCGAGAATTCAACTTTATTCGGCTTTATCGAGGCTCTAGTTTTAATGTCTCATGAAGATGTCTCCCCAAATTCCTCCGGTTTCTCCCAATATGGGGTCTACATCCATGCAGAGTATATAAATGGAGAGAGCATTATGGGTTGTATAACATAAAGAGGAAGCACTTCTGATTTCACCTACCTCCTTTCACTGGTTGTAAGAACAATGTGAGGCATTGAATTCAGACTATGACAAAAAAACATGTTTTCTATCGTATATGGATACTAATATACTAATTAAGCATACCAGAAATATTATTAACACAAGTTTCCAGACAATGAATGGATTGATGATTGAAAATGACTAAGTCACTGGCATATAAGACAAAACCACATTAATAAGGCTTCATTGGCAAAACCACACAAGGACCCAGACATGTTTTGCTTTGCGCCCATGCCTTGACATAGCATTATTGCCACATCACAGGGGCATGTAATAGATGGATTATATTAAAGCAAATCCTACATAAGAAAGCAACAGTCATATCAAACATAAGATCAGTTCTAAATTTCAGTATTTTATGTGTTCCAAAAAGTTGTCCTCAAATCTCCCAGCAGTAAACATATTTTGTTTTTTCATAACACAATACCCCTGTTGTTCCCTTGTACAAGAGATAATTAGAGGACCAAAGTGAGATTTGTACAACAGGCTTAATAGCACCAAGCCATTTAGATGGTCCTTAATTCACATCATCAACTTGCATTTAATGGAGACTAGTGTCAATCAAAATGCTGAATCATGTGTATTATATCGATGATGTGGAAATCTCATTGCAATATCATCCTCAGGAACTACCATTCATCTCCTGTTCGTTCAGAAGGGCTTTTCCTGCTACAATATTTTCCTTATCCGGTCATTCAAACCATGCTATAAATAATAAATAAAAACAGAAAATGTTGGAAAAACTCAGCAGGTCTGATAGCATCTGTGGAGCGAGAAACAGAGTTAATGCTTCGAGTCCATATGGCCCAGCTTCAGAGCTCTGAAGAAAGGGCAAGGTGAGGTTTCCGATATTAATTAAAATAAATAAAAATGTTTGGACAGAACTTTCATCATCCGTATGTGCAGATGACTGATTCTGATGCATGGGCATTTTTCTCGGCTTTATTTATTTATAGCTGATGGATTCCTCAGCTCCCTGAGGCAGCTCTCTGCCTTCAGGGAGCTTTCACTTCAGCGCTCACCCCTCTCCCGTCCCCCACCCCGGCAGCGCTGAACGTTTCAGCGCGCCTTTCACTTTGGCTGGCTGTTAATTGGCCAGCCCAGCATGAAATCGTGGTTGGAGGCCGATCACAGTCAGCGGTCCATTCCCTGGCCACTCCCACACCCGTCGATTGCGGGCGCTCACCGAACTAAAAGTCCTGTACTATGTTGCAGAGATACCCTGTAGCTGTTTGAAAGGAGCCTGACCAGCTAAAAATCTGAGGACAGTGGTAACCTTCGTAGCCTCAACACTAAAGCAGTTACTAAATGGACGATGTAAATCATGAGTGGTGCCCAGAGAGAAAAGTGCCCAGTTTTTGGATAACTCCAGTTTTGGGACAACTGGATTTGGGATACTGTAACTGTAATTGGCAAAAGAAGCAGTGGCGACAGGAGGTAAAATTCCTGTTAATAAGCGAGTGGTTAGGATCTGGAATGCACTGCCTGAGACTGTGGTGGAGGCAAGTTCAATCAAGGTGTTCAAAAGGGAGTTGGATCATTACCTGAAAATGAAAAATGTGTAGGGCTATGAGGAAAAGGCAGGCATGTGGCACTCGATGAATTGCACCTGTAGAGGGCCAGCAGGGGCACAATGGGCCAAACGGGCTCCTTCTGTGCTGTAACCATTCATTCTATGATTCTGTGCTTTAATTGCAATAACACTGTTGTGGGCATACCTATACAAATGGGACTGCAGTGGTTCAAGAAGGCGGCTCACCACCACCTTTTCAAGGGCAATTAGAGATGGGCAATAAATTCAGGCCTAGCCAGTGATGCCCATGTCCCATGAATGGATATGCAAAAATTAAATCTTCACTATCCGTCAGGTATCTGGTTAGTGAGAAGAATGGTAGCAACATATTTTCTTCCTCCTCCACTCCAGCCAGAAAGGTGTTTGGAGCTCAAACTAATTGAGGGAACTTGAGTTTGGTTTGGGATTTTGACCTCTGACCCTCCTGATTGCACTGAGACTGAGAGCAGAGCTGAATTCTAACTGTTCATCCCTGCTGAGTACACATTTCATTGTTTGCTCTGGTTATCAAAGTATTGTTAGCAATTGTCTGCACGCAGAATCTGCATGACTAAGTACCATACCATGTCCATACCACCTGGCTCAGTGATAAGAGCCTCTGTTTATTGTTTAATTTTCTGTTTATTCACAGAAAATTAGTAGATTAGATTTGATTAATCTGCTGCACAGTTTGCTGCAGAAGAGACAAGTTTGCACAATGAGAAACACCAGCCCTCATTGGGTTGCTGCAAGGCTTTGTACAACCGGTAAACTACAAAATTGCCGGGCCTGAGGATTGACATTTTGCTAAGGTACCCCAGCTCACCCAGCATAGTCTCCATGGAAAAACGTTTCCATAACCAGCATTTAAGCTGCTTTTGCAGGACATCCCCACGGCTCAAGTTGCTGTGGGGCAGTAGATCAAATTCAGCAGAAAGTCATCCCATTGGCTATTCGGAATAATTTCAGGCCCCCAGCACACTGTGAGCTTGCCTTCACCTCACTGACAAAGAGAACTGGGTTTCAGGCCTGGCCTGAGAGTCTACTGAAAGTCAACTCCTGTTTCATAGGAACAGGAATAGGCCATTTTTAGACCTTCAAGCCTGCATTTCATTCGGTCACACTGATCAGCCCCTCAACTTTGCTGGACAATATAAAAGGTAGCATCGTTCAAGATCAATTAAAGGTTCAAACAATTAAGAGGCCAAGTCCATGCTTCTCTGACATTTTGCGGAAATATCTTTAGAGCAACAAAAAAACACTAATTTATTTAGCGGGCAGATGTTGTTCCTTACTCTCTACGCTCTGCGGCAAAGAAAATTTTCTGTAAAGCCTTTGGAAGAATGTTTGTCGACCTTAAAGCTTCACAATTCGGGGCCTTTCGAAAAGACACAGTAATTTAATCAGATTGTGTTATTTTCCAATATTCAGTTGTAAGTATATCACTTGATTAAAGGGATTGTGCCGAGATCGCTTGCCCTTCAGTTAAATTTACATTAATATATGAAAATATGTTCCTTTTTCTGTCTGTCATGAAGAAGCACTAACCATGCCACAAGAATTTACAGGAGCATTATCAAACAACCTTTCCACGTGGAGCTATCGGGACTGGTGACCATAAGCTCACTGGTCAAAGAGATAGTGTAGTATTCGGGCATTCAGACCTGAAAGGGTTAATGTAGGAAACAGTACCACACGCATGATGATGTTATAGGAGTCACATGACTACTAGTTTGAATGGAGATAGCTCATAGTTTGACCTGAAGAAGCCTACTGTCTTGTATACCTGTACAGAAATATGTTCTACAATAAATAGTTACTGTTCAGACTCAATGCCTCTGAACCTCTTCTTTAGACAACCATAATAACATACAATGGATAGGCCTTAAGGGGTGTCTTAAAGGAGGAGAGAGGTTTAAAGAGAGCACTGCAAAACTTAGGGCCAAGGCATTGGAAGGCATATCCACCAATGGTGATATGATGAACATCAGGGGTGTGCAAAAAGCTAGAGTTCTGGAGAAGCGCAGATACCACAAGGATTGTGGGGCTAGAGAAGGTTGCAGGGAGGAAGAGAGATGAGCCCATGAAGGAATTTGAAAACGAGGATGAGAATTTTAAAGTCAAGGCATTGCTGGACCAGGAGTCAATGTAGGTCATGAGCAGGGGGGTGATGAGTGTTCCTGCCCAATCCCTCTGCTCTGGTTTTATTTTATGGCTCATTTCTTCATCAGTTTGATTGGCAGTTATAAAGGCACGTACCTTCCTTTCACAGTTTTTGTCACAAGTCAAAGCCATCCTGTTAGATGGCTCCTGGGCGTGTTCTCTATATGTACTATGTGTTTGAATAAACTGCAGGCCAGAATAAAATTTTGGATTTCAATGAATGAACAATAAGTTTTCCTAATTACCTGAATCCTTATTGCTTTCCACCGCACTCCAGGGCAGCTATATTTTATCAGCCAAACAAAAGGTTCTTAGTAATTCAACAGTGCAGTATAGTGGAACCCCTAACTGTCTGTCTTACCAATTATCTACCCGAGGTTTGACACTGAGCTCTCACTTCCTTATTGAATTAGCTGATCTCAGCTGAAGTTGCAGTTTGCCTCAGTGTCATGTGAACATTAGGTGACAGCAAGATCTCCGCCGATGCTGCCAGACCTGCTGAGTTTTTCCAGGTAATTCTGTTTTTGTTTTGGATTTCCAGCATCCACAGTTTTTTTGTTTTTATCTCTGTGTTTAATTGACTGCCACTGCTCTTCAAGAAATGCCTACCTCCTTGAAGAAGTTCTGTTCCTCTCTGCGACAAGATTTCCGTATCTCTCTGTTGTCTTGCTCACCTTCCTTGCTTTCCATTTCCCTCCTAGTGTTTGACAAGGTGTTTACTAAAACCCGCTTTCACAGCCATATCTCCTTTCTCAGTGACTGTCTCCGTCTCCGACTTACCCCACGTGGATTTCAACTGAAATTCCACCCCTCATGTTTCGAACCCACCCAGGATTACAGGTATCTCCGGGACATAAAACGGTTCTCGGACTGCTGTTCCCGTCACATTCTGAAATCCACACTCAGTGCCATGCGCCGCCATATGAACACACTCGACCTCTCTCTCCAGCAGCACCGCCGTACCCTTTTTCAAAGCTGCGCGTGCCCCCAGTTTCATTTTATCCTTCGGCTCATCCGACGCCTCAACAAGAAACTTTTTCTCTTTCTCTCAAGTGCTAAGGAACGCAAGCTGCAACAACTCATTGACACCAACACCCATCTAGGACCCTCCACCCCTGCCTGTTCCTCCGTCCCCACCCTTTCTTCCAATCCCAACCCCAGCCGTGTATTCACTATACCCCCTGACCTTCCCCTCTCCGATGCTGAACGTTCAGTGCTCAGCAAAGGACTTAGTTTCATACCCTTATGCCCTCACCTCAATGAATTTCGGGCTCGGCATGATGCTGAACTCTTCTTCCGCCGTCTTCGTCTCCGGGCTCACTTCTTTGGGCAGGAGTCCTCTCCCAGTTCAACGGATCCATTTACCCATCTCCAATATTCTCCCTCCACCTGGACCCCTCCCTCTGGATTCTTACCTTCTCTTGATCTTTTCATTGAGAACTGTCGGCGCGACATTAGTCGTCTCAATTTCTCTGCTCCTCTCACCCATTCTAACCTGTCTCTCTCTGAACTTACTGCACTCCATTCTCTCAGGTCCAACCCTGACATTGTCATCAAACCCGCTGACAAGGGTGGTGCTGTTGTTGTCTGGCGCACTGACCTCTACCTCGCGGAGGCTGAGCGTCAACTCGCAGACACTTCCTCCTACCTCTCCCTGGACCATGACCCCACCACTGAACATCAAGCCATTGTTTCCAGGACTGTCACTGACCTCATCTCCTCTGGGGATCTCCCTCCCACAGCTTCCAACCTGATAGTCTCCCAACCTCGGACGGCCCGCTTCTATCTCCTACCCAAAATCCACAAACAGAACTGCCCCGGTAGACCGATCGTCTCAGCTTGTTCCTGCCCCACAGAACTCATTTCTCGTTATCTTGACTCCCTTCTCTCTCCCCTTGTCCAGTCCCTTCCCACCTACATCCGTGATTCCTCTGACACCTTACGTCACATCAACAATTTCCAGTTCCCTGGCCCCAACCGGCTTCCTCTTCACCATGGACGTCCAATCCCTCTACACCTCCATCCCCCACCAGGATGGTCTGAGGGCCCTTAGCTTCTTCCTCGAACAGAGGCCCGAACAATCCCCATCCACCACTACTCTCCTCCGTCTGGCTGAACTTGTTCTCACACTGAACAATTTCTCCTTCAACTCCTCTCACTTCCTCCAAATAAAAGGTGTGGCTATGGGTACCCGCATGGGCCCCAGCTATGCCTGTCTCTTTATGGGGTATGTGGAACATTCCTTGTTGCAGTCCTACTCCGGCCCCCTTCCACAACTCTTTCTCCGGTACATCGATGATTACTTCGGTGCCGCTTCATGCTCTCGTCAGGACTTGGAAAAATTTATTAATTTTGCTTCCAATCTCCACCCCTCCATCATTTTCACGTGGTCCATCTCTGACACTTCCCTTCCCTTCCTTGACCTCTCTGTCTCAATCTCTGGTGATAGACTGTCCACCAATATCATTACAAACCCACTGACTCCCACAGCTATCTCGACTACAGCTCCTCACACCCCGCTTCCTGTAAGGACTCCATCCCATTCTCTCAGTTCCTTCGCCTCCGTCGCATCTGTTCCGATGATGCTACATTCAAAAACAGTTCCTCTGACATGTCCTCCTTCTTCCTTAACCGAGGTTTTCCACCCACGGTCGTTGACAGGGCCCTCAACCGTGTCCGGCCCATCTCCCGCGCATCCGCCCTCACGCCTTCTCCTCCCTCCCAGAAACATGATAGGGTCCCCCTTGTCCTCACTTATCACCCCACCAGCCTCCGCATTCAAAGGATCATCCTCCGCCATTTCCGCCAACTCCAGCATGATGCCACCACCAAACACATCTTCCCTTCACCCCCCCTTATCGGCATTCCGTAGGGATCGCTCCCTCCGGGACACCCTGGTCCACTCCTCCATCACTCCCTACTCCTCAACCCCCTCCTATGGCACCACCCCATGCCCACGCAAAAGATGCAACACCTGCCCCTTCACTTCCTCTCTCCTCACCGTCCAAGGACCCAAACACTCCTTTCAAGTGAAGCAGCATTTCACTTGCATTTCCCCCAACTTAGTCTACTGCATTCGTTGCTCCCAATGTGGTCTCCTCTACATTGGAGAGACCAAACGTATACTGGGCGACCGCTTTGCAGAACACCTGCGGTCTGTCCGCAAGAATGACCCAAACCTCCCTGTCGCTTGCCATTTCAACACTCCACCCTGCTCTCTTGCCCACATGTCTGTCCTTGGCTTGCTGCATTGTTCCAGTGAAGCCCAACGCAAACTGGAGGAACAACACCTCATCTTCCGACTAGGGACTTTACAGCCTTCCGGACTGAATATTGAATTCAACAACTTTAGGTCGTAAGCTCCCTCCCCCATCCCCACCCCCTTTCTGTTTCCCCCTTCCCTTTTTTTTCCAATAAATTATAAAGATTTTCCTTTTCCCACCTATTTCCATTATATAAAAAAAAAACCCCACTAGAGCTATACCTTGAGTGCCCTACCATCCATTCTTAATTAGCACATTCGTTTAGATAATATCACCAACTTTAATTTTAACACCTATGTGTTCTATTGTACTATTGTCGTTGACATCTTTTGATGATCTGCTTCTATCACTGCTTGTTTGTCCCTACAACCACACCCCCCCCCCACCTCTTTGTCTCTCTATCTCTCCGCCCCCCACACACACACCTTAAACCAGCTTATATTTCAGCTCTTTCTTGGACTCGAACGCAAGTTCTGTCGAAGGGTCATGAGGACTCGAAACGTCAACTCTTTTCTTCTCCGCCGATGCTGCCAGACCTGCTGAGTTTTTCCAGGTAATTCTGTTTTTGTTTTGGGCTTGACAATCTTGTTTTGATGCCCTAAAGATATTTCCACAAAATGTCAGAGAAGCATGGAGTTAGCCTCTTAATTGTTCGAACCTTTAATTGATCTTGAACGATGCTACTTTTTATATTGGGTGAAGGCTCCCACATTCAAACAGCCTGCCGATGTGCAAAGCAGCCTCACCTCTGAAAGGTGCCCCCCACCCCTTGGGCAAAATAGCGGAGAGAGCTGCAGGCGCCAGTGGATCTGTATCTTGAGGCAAGGAGGAGAGAAAATTGCGGGCAGGAGATGGAGATAAGTCTGTGAATCTCAACATTAGTGTTAATGGTAGCTGACCAATCTTTGCAGCTCAGCTTTTGTACTTATGCAAAGCTGCATCTTTATCCGTGGTGTTTGATAAATATTTTAAAGAAGCGATAATTCCTTCTGCAAATTATTGTCCCAGATTTTGTGGGTATAATGACCCAAAATTGTCAGCATTCGCCATCGTTGCACTGTGAAATTGACAACAACTTTTGGTGTTTGCGCACGCACAGTTAAATGTGGAAGTCAAGTAGTAGCTGTTAGTGATTTCCCGCTCCTCCTTGGGGTGCTCTGTTGAAGTCTTCCCAGATGGAAATCGATTGGAAATCATTGAGTTGACGTGAACTTGCACTTTTTGCACTATCCTCTCACTATAAAACCCTTTGAAAACATTACACCTTGTTGAGTGAGGTGTACATGGATATTTAAATGTTAAAAATCGTCTCTGTCCCTGGAAAATTAAATATTCTATAGTTTTAAATTATAAACATTAATTTTTTTTAAAATGTTTTATATTTCAGCTTCCACCTTAATCTCATGTATAGGTCCCAGTTTTCACATCCTGTACAATTATAAAACCTAAATGATAAAACTTGTTTGATACTTCATGCTGCCTGTGAGAATTTTTCAATGTGATTGGCTGCTTAGCCAGCTTTAGTATATCACTGTCCCTGGACGCCAGAATGAAAATACAACTGGCGTCAGAATGAAATTAACATTGGGAAAGGTGAGATCCATAGCTAGATCCTTGGAGGCAGCTTTCTTCAAGGTCAGTACTGGGCTGAAGACAAAATGGGCTTCTCTATACTCCCAATGTCTTCCAGGAGATCGGGTGGAGGAGTGGCCACACACAACCCAGAGAAAGTGCCCAAACTTAAGCTGTTTTAGACGCCTCAGAATTTCAATACTTTAAAATCACTCCAGCGCCTTTAAGCATCTTAGTCCAATCGTAGACCTGAGTCTCACGGATGACTCGGTTTTAAAGCACCATTTGGGAAGGTTTCTTTTAAGAAAAATAATAAAATGGGACTTCAGAGCTGCTTAACAGCTAATGCTTCTGTGCATGGTGTAAATCTACTGCAAAAACAAAATGAGTAAATCATATCCACGGTGCTTGCAATTAAACTAAAGGTTGCATGATACCTGATTGTTTAAACCCATTTATTACAAATAAAAGGCCAAGTTTTTCTTTTAGCCATTTAGACAGTTGCACAAGTTGGTTCCTGGCTCCTTCCCATGGGACTTATAGGCCCATCATTTTCAAAATAATTGTGCAAAATGATACTTATTTGCTAACATTAATTTCTAGGATCTCACTCCAAGTAGTGTTGACAGTCATGGTGACTGCCTTCTCCCTAATGTCCCATATGGGTCAGCAACACTTTTGTTCTCCTCCTAGGCACAGGTGCTACTAAACTTGGAGAGGAAATCCTAAATTCAAAGTCTTCACACTATTTACAACAGGGCTGGCTTGGCTGGTGGTAGTCCAGCTGTGACCCAAGCACTAGTGTACATAATTATCAAGCAGGGTAACTTTTCTAAAAAGTAACAGTTTCTTGCTCTGGCTGTTAGTTTAATTTTATTAACTCTTCGTTGCAATGTTAATGGCAGTTTTCCAAATCAGCTTGATGGGAAGTTCAGCTGGGATCCAGTCTTAACTGCCTGCATGCATGTGTAACTGTTGGACAAGAATTAGACCAGTTCATGCTGCATAGTCCTCTGTGATTGAATAGGCCGCTGATACCCATTAACAGGGCAATTTTAATCTACCCCATCCATCGGCAAACTGACGGAATCAGGAGCATTACTGGTTTTGTACTGCTTCTGGCTTTAATATTCCATTAAACCGAGGGTGTAAATCCAATGTTCCAATGGAGGAAGTGGATTAACACATCAGGGTCGGCAACGCACAGGGCCGGGCGGGGGTGGGGGGGGGTGGTGCAAAGGGGACCTGGGAAACTGTATCCCGGCAAGACGCCAATCCCTTCTGGAGGGATGGAGGAGGGAGGGAAGAGAAATAAACAGCAAAAAAGAGAGGATAATGTCAAAGGTTAGCCCCAGGTTGAAGGATTCTTGTTAAATGACTTAACTTGGCAGAATCCACATTCAGCCACTGTGTCTGAATACTCCCAACTGCAGCCATTCAAATATTCAGTAATGTGAAGTGCTCAGTACGTGTCTGTCTAATTGTAACCACACATATGTGAGGCAAACTCTGCTGCCAGGCATGTGATTTAAGATGGCAATCTCTCTTATGACATAATCGTTTCCATTCTGGAAAGGTTGCGCAGCAGGTCTGTTTCATTTTTTTTTTGTGTGTTTTAACAATCAATTAGAAGGAATTATGATGTTTGTTGGATTCAGTTGCTGTGGCTTTGCTTGTGGATTAGTTAGCCTGGCCAATGCCAGACCAGTGAGGCCAGAAAATGCAAGGAAAATGCATTAAGTGCGTCCATCACTATCGTTTACACTGTCACTGTCTGTCCACCAACCTGGGGCTTGTGTAAGAGGCTGTGCTGTTGTGTAAGTGCATTCTAGTTCAGGGGCGCACCCATTATTCACTAATAGGTGTGCCAGTCTTTACTTACTTTAAACAGGATTGAGTTAAGGTGATCTTTCATCAGCTGCTTTTAATGTGCGTTAAAGTTGAGTCATCAAATTATTGTCTTTACCTGTCACTAGCTATTTCCTACTGGAAATGGTCCCTTTTTGACAGTTCTCTCTCCTCCTTTCCTGAAGAGGATGGGATCGGCTCTGAGGATCTCTGGCAGCCTTCAAGTACTTCACTCATAGGATTGCCAACTGTGATTAAATATATTCTTGGAGGCTCCATCCCTTGACTTTGCCCCCATGCTTCAGCCATTAGTCGGCCAACACATCCGTACTTGTGACGCACTGCCTCCCCACGCCAATTGGAAAGTAAAAAGACTCATTACCCAATTGGATGATGATTGACCGTCAGCCAAACAGCTTTTTTCTCTAATTTTTCAATTTTCTATTAAAGAGAAAAGCTCAAAGAAAATGACAACAAAAAAAAAAATCTCTTAATGTCTCGATGATCTTTCTCTAGGATTGTACCCCGTAGGGTCCTGGCAATTGATCTCCAATGCCTGGAGACTCCAGGCCAATCCTGGAGGGTTGGCAACCCAACTCACTCAAGTTACTGTTCCTTAACTGTGGATGAAGGACTGGAATTCCCTTGGAGCTGTCCCCGTTCCGTCGCTGTAACATTGCTGGAAGTATAGCAGTAACTCCGCTTCCAAGCATATGCTGGGCCAATAAGTGGCATACGGACTATTCAACTAGAGGCAGCATGACCAGCCTGTCCTCAGATGAGATTGGCACACATGGGGTGGCACTGGGCCGTGATTAGGAGAAGGACTCTGGCTGTTCACTAAACCTCCCTGAAGCAGAGATAAAGGCCAGAATCTTTTGGCCGTGCCTGCAGTGGGTAGCTGGGCAGACAGGGGAATTTAATTTGGTGGGGGGGGCCAAAAATCAGTTTCCCAACGGCAGGGTGAAATTATGCAATTAAGCTCGTGGAACCTTAACAGCGGGGCGTGCTCCCCGACGATCAGTGTCGGGAGGGAGGGTGCACTCTGTCCGGGGAGGGAGGGTGCGGGGTGTCTAGGGAGGGAGGGTGCAGGGTGTCCGGGGAGGGAGGGTGCAGGGTGTCCGGGGAGGGAGGGTGCGGGCTGTCCGGGGAGGGAGGGTGCAGGGTGTCCGGGGAGGGAGGGTGCACTCTGTCCGGGGAGGGAGGGTGCGGGGTGTCCGGGGAGGAAGGGTGCGGGCTGTCTGGGGAGGGAGGGTGCACTCTGTCCGGGGAGGGAGGGTGCAGGGTGTCCGGGGAGGGAGGGTGCGGGGTGTCCGGGGAGGGAGGGTGCACTCTGTCCGGCGAGGGAGGGTGCACTCTGTCCGGGGAGGGAGGGTGCGGGGTGTCTAGGGAGGGAGGGTGCAGGGTGTCCGGGGAGGGAGGGTGCGGGGTGTCCGGGGAGGGAGGGTGCAGGGTGTCCGGGGAGGGAGGGTGCACTCTGTCCGGGGAGGGAGGGTGCGGGGTGTCTAGGGAGGGAGGGTGCAGGGTGTCCGGGGAGGGAGGGTGCGGGGTGTCCGGGGAGGGAGGGTGCACTCTGTCCGGGGAGGGAGGGTGCAGGGTGTCCGGGGAGGGAGGGTGCACTCTGTCCGGGGAGGGAGGGTGCACTCTGTCCGGGGAGGGAGGGTGCGGGCTGTCTGGGGAGGGAGGGTGCACTCTGTCCGGGGAGGGAGGGTGCGGGGTGTCTAGGGAGGGAGGGTGCAGGGTGTCCGGGGAGGGAGGGTGCAGGGTGTCCGGGGAGGGAGGGTGCAGGGTGTCCGGGGAGGGAGGGTGCACTCTGTCCGGGGAGGGAGGGTGCGGGGTGTCCGGGGAGGAAGGGTGCGGGCTGTCTGGGGAGGGAGGGTGCACTCTGTCCGGGGAGGGAGGGTGCGGGGTGTCTAGGGAGGGAGGGTGCAGGGTGTCCGGGGAGGGAGGGTGCGGGGTGTCCGGGGAGGGAGGGTGCACTCTGTCCGGCGAGGGAGGGTGCACTCTGTCCGGGGAGGGAGGGTGCGGGGTGTCTAGGGAGGGAGGGTGCAGGGTGTCCGGGGAGGGAGGGTGCGGGGTGTCCGGGGAGGGAGGGTGCAGGGTGTCCGGGGAGGGAGGGTGCACTCTGTCCGGGGAGGGAGGGTGCGGGGTGTCTAGGGAGGGAGGGTGCAGGGTGTCCGGGGAGGGAGAGTGCGGGCTGTCCGGGGAGGGAGGGTGCGGGGTGTCCAGGGAGGGAGGGTGCACTCTGTCCGGGGAGGGAGGGTGCACTCTGTCTGGGGAGGGAGGGTGCACTCTGTCCGGGGAGGGAGGGTGCAGGGTGTCCGGGGAGGGAGGGTGCACTCTGTCCGGGGAGGGAGGGTGCGGGCTGTCCGGGGAGGGAGGGTGCACTCTGTCTGGGGAGGGAGGGTGCAGGGTGTCCGGGGAGGGAGGGTGCAGGGTGTCCGGGGAGGGAGGGTGCGGGGTGTCCGGGGAGGGAGGGTGCACTCTGTCTGGGGAGGGAGGGTGCACTCTGTCTGGGGAGGGAGGGTGCACTCTGTCTGGGGAGGGAGAGTGCGGGGTGTCCGGGGAGGGAGGGTGCAGGGTGTCCGGGAAGGGAGGGTGCACTCTGTCCGGGGAGGGAGGGTGCACTCTGTCCGGGGAGGGAGGGTGTGGGCTGTCCGGGGAGGGAGGGTGCGGGCTGTCCGGGGAGGGAGGGTGCAGGGTGTCCGGGGAGGGAGGGTGCACTCTGTCCGGGGAGGGAGGGTGCAGGGTGTCCGGGGAGGGAGGGTGCGGGGTGTCCGGGGAGGGAGGGTGCGGGGTGTCCGGGGAGGGAGGGTGCGGGGTGTCCGGGGAGGGAGGGTGCACTCTGTCCGGGGAGGGAGGGTGCACTCTGTCCGGGGAGGGAGGGTGCGGGGTGTCCGGGGAGGGAGGGTGCGGGGTGTCCGGGGAGGGAGGGTGCGGGGTGTCCGGGGTGGGAGGGTGCGGGGTGTCCGGGGAGGGAGGGTGCGGGGTGTCCGGGGAGGGAGGGTGCGGGGTGTCCGGGGAGGGAGAGTGCATTCTGTCCGGGGAGGGAGGGTGCGGGGTGTCCGGGGAGGGAGGGTGCACTCTGTCTGGGGAGGGAGGGTGCACTCTGTCCGGGGAGGGAGGGTGCGGGGTGTCTAGGGAGGGAGGGTGCGGGGTGTCTGGGGAGGGAGGGTGCGGGCTGTCTGGGGAGGGAGGGTGCGGGCTGTCCGGGGAGGGAGGGTGCGGGGTGTCCGGGGAGGGAGGGTGTGGGGTGTCTAGGGAGGGAGGGTGCACTCTGTCCGGGGAGGGAGGGTGCAGGCTGTCCGGGGAGGGAGGGTGCACTCTGTCCGGGGAGGGAGGGTGCACTCTGTCCGGGGAGGGAGGGTGCAGGCTGTCCGGGGAGGGAGGGTGCGGGGTGTCCGGGGAGGGAGGGTGCGGGGTGTCCGGGGAGGGAGGGTGCAGGCTGTCCGGGGAGGGAGGGTGCGGGGTGTCCAGGGAGGGAGGGTGCGGGGTGTCCGGGGAGGGAGGGTGCGGGCTGTCCGGGGAGGGAGGGTGCGGGGTGTCCAGGGAGGGAGGGTGCGGGGTGTCCGGGGAGGGAGGGTGCGGGGTGTCCGGGGTGGGAGGGTGCGGGGTGTCTGGGGTGGGAGGGTGCGGGGTGTCTGGGGAGGGAGGGTGCGGGGTGTCTGGGGAGGGAGGGTGCGGGGTGTCTGGGGAGGGAGGGTGCGGGGTGTCTGGGGAGGGAGAGTGCATTCTGTCCGGGGAGGGAGGGTGCGGGGTGTCCGGAGAGGGAGGGTGCACTCTGTCCGGGGATGGAGGGTGCGGGGTGTCCGGGGAGGGAGGGTGCGGGGTGTCTGGGGAGGGAGGGTGCGGGGTGTCCGGGGAGGGAGGGTGCGGGGTGTCCGGGGAGGGAGGGTGCGGGGTGTCTGGGGAGGGAGGGTGCGGGGTGTCCGGGGAGGGAGGGTGCGGGGTGTCCGGGGAGGGAGGGTGCGGGGTGTCTGGGGAGGGAGAGTGCATTCTGTCCGGGGAGGGAGGGTGCGGGGTGTCCGGGGAGGGAGAGTGCGGGGTGTCCGGGGAGGGAGGGTGCGGGCTGTCCGGGGAGGGAGGGTGCGGGGTGTCCGGGGAGGGAGGGTGCACTCTGTCTGGGGAGGGGAGGGTGCACTCTGTCTGGGGAGGGAGGGTGCACTCTGTCTGGGGAGGGAGGGTGCGGGGTGTCCGGGGAGGGAGGGTGCAGGGTGTCCGGGGAGGGAGGGTGCAGGGTGTCCGGGGAGGGAGGGTGCGGGGTGTCCGGGGAGGGAGGGTGCAGGGTGTCCGGGGAGGGAGGGTGCACTCTGTCTGGGGAGGGAGAGTGCGGGCTGTCCGGGGAGGGAGGGTGCGGGGTGTCCGGGGAGGGAGGGTGCACTCTGTCTGGGGAGGGAGGGTGCACTCTGTCTGGGGAGGGAGGGTGCACTCTGTCTGGGGAGGGAGGGTGCACTCTGTCTGGGGAGGGAGAGTGCGGGGTGTCCGGGGAGGGAGGGTGCAGGGTGTCCGGGGAGGGAGGGTGCACTCTGTCTGGGGAGGGAGAGTGCGGGCTGTCCGGGGAGGGAGGGTGCACTCTGTCTGGGGAGGGAGGGTGCACTCTGTCTGGGGAGGGAGGGTGCACTCTGTCTGGGGAGGGAGGGTGCACTCTGTCTGGGGAGGGAGGGTGCACTCTGTCTGGGGAGGGAGGGTGCACTCTGTCTGGGGAGGGAGGGTGCGGGCTGTCTGGGGAGGGAGGGTGCACTCTGTCTGGGGAGGGAGGGTGCGGGCTGTCTGGGGAGGGAGGGTGCACTCTGTCTGGGGAGGGAGGGTGCGGGCTGTCTGGGGAGGGAGGGTGCACTCTGTCCGGGGAGGGAGGGTGCGGGCTGTCTGGGGAGGGAGGGTGCATTCTGTCCGGGGAGGGAGGGTGCGGGCTGTCTGGGGAGGGAGGCTGCGGGGTGTCCGGGGAGGGAGGGTGTACTCTGTCCGGGGAGGGAGGGTGCAGGGCTGTCCGGGGAGGGAGGGTGCAGGGTGTCCGGGGAGGGAGGGTGCACTCTGTCCGGGGAGGGAGGGTGTGGGCTGTCCGGGGAGGGAGGGTGCAGGGTGTCCGGGGAGGGAGGGTGCGGGTTCTCCTCCTTTCTGTGGGTGACCTCCCTGACTCCTTGAGGAGAAGGGTCACCTGGAGCAAGGTTGAGGTGCCCCATCCCCCTCTCGCCTAGCCTTGCTGCACTGCCCCCTTGACAAGAGCAATGGAGTGCAGACGCCAGCAAATATGCAGCTGCTGGTCTTTGGTCTCCAAGGCACCCACCATCCTTTCCAAGCGCTCACTGCCAGAGCCACGACACCTGACAGAATATGGATGGTCTCCTCTAGCTTTTGGTCCAGTCTGTACATTGCCTTTGGAAATTCTGCCTGATGTTGTCTTGCCTGTCTCTGCATCTCCAACTTATCTCTTAGAGCTGAGACCAGAGACTTATGATCTGCATGGGGCTGAGCGGCCGTCTGGTGCTCTGACTGTTGGCAGACCTCGGCTGAGACTTTCTCCACCAGCTGTGGACCCGTGTCAGTGACGTGCTCACCAGATTGCGACCCCGGGCCTTCTCTAGGATGTGGACCCAATGAGGTGGATATTTCTGCATTACTGCAGGGTGCAGGTGAACACCGTGACGGTGCATCCTCTGAGATGGGGGTCGGCTAAGCTCTTTTGCTCGTCCTTTTCTTGTTGGTATCTGGAATGGGGAAGAGAAAGATTTAGTGGATGTCTAAGCAGGCTCCCTTATGAAAACAATGTCTCACGTTGTCAGTGTACCGGACACCGACAGACTGGGGGCATCCTCATTGGTTTGCTGGGGGAGTGCTGTCTTGCCTTCGGCGTGTGCATGGTCCTGGTCCTCCCCAGTTAGTTCGGTGGCTTCCTCATCAGAAGTAGTGAGAACTCTGAGGTCTGGCATGCTGGCTCTGGTCTTGGCCTGCTGCCTCTGGTTGTGACCATCTATAGACAGACAGAAGTATTGAGCATCGTCCCAACGGGTGCATGACCGGTTTAGGAGCATGCGTGCCTATAGCAGTTCCCAACCTCACCTCAGTAAGTGATTAACAAGCAGGATGCCCTGCAACTGATAGAGCATTGACAGCGTGAAGTGGCCGGCACACATTCAGTGCTCATGTCCCATTCGCTGCTGCGTGCTGCAACCCAAGCTCCTGTCTGACATCCCTGTGTGCTCGCACACTTACACTGCCCGATGGCCTTAGGAGTGTCACTTTGCAGTGAGTTGCTGGTGCCACTTACCCTGGTGGAGTACAGCAGATCGCTCATCCTTTTTCTGCGGTGCTGGGCCGTTCTTTTGTGGGCCCCATGGGCGCGGACCTCCACTGCGGCCTTCGTCCAGGCCGCTGTGATCAGACGGGGGGGGCCTCCTGCTGCCAGCCCTGGGAAACAGGACCTCCCGCCTTTCCTGGACAGCCTGGAGGAGACCCCACGCGGAGAATTGGTCGAACCGTGGGTTCACGAGTTGTCTGTTCTGGGGCACTCTGGACGAATAATCCAGAGCTCCTGGCTTGCAGCGAGTGAATGGTTGTCCGGGTGCCCTTTAAATAGGCGCCAGGGCCTTCGACCCCCCTGAGGGTAAGGGAAGGGACAGTGACTCCCTGTCCGCCCCAGGATGTGAGATTCGCCGTGTTCCTTCAGCATGCATATATGATGAGCTGAACAGTGCGATGTCCCGCGTGGTCAGCTATCCCACCATCGGGCGAAAGTCGCTCCCATTTCTGCTCCAACCACCCAACCTGAACAGAAGATACTGCCCACAAAGGCTAATTGCCGCTTCAACTCAGATGAGCTGAGTGAGTGTAGACTGATGGCACAAACTAGGTTAGCATCTAGGGCCTTCACGGCCTATTCGCACACTTCCAAATGGAACCATGGGGGAGCCTGTAATTCTAAATCTTGTTTTGCTCCCTCAGTTATCTCCAAATGCCCCAGTTGCCATGTGAAACAGGGCAGCGTATGGCTGGCACTGGGACAACAGCTGCAGTAAAGCTGATAAGCAGGGCATTTCTGGGATACCAGAAAGACAAGCTGAAATGTTTTCCCTGCTGGGACCAGCTAGTAAAGCAGGATTGCCAATGGAGTTTATAAACAGTCTGTGGAATATTATTCTAAACCTTCTTCCGCTCCCATGTGTCATGGTGGAACATTGGAAGCTAGACTACTGCTTATTTATGTACTGCATGCACTGTTAATGTGCTTCCTAAACCTTTTCAGATCGCAGCAAGATAATGATCATTCTAACAATACTCTTATCAGCTTGAGTTATGGGTCAGTGGAACTGCACACATTAATTCTTACAGCATGGCCTCACAGTAAGCAATTGGTTATTGAGCTGAAGGTGCTAATACTCTGCTACCTTAGGCTTGAGTGGAACTAGCTTTCTGCTCCTGCAGAATCCAGCCCCTTCACTGTTCACCGTGGACTTCATGGTAATAAATATCCTTTTCACTTGGGGTAAAAGGAGGATTGCACAGTTTCCAGTGAAGCTTCTTCAAAAGACGAATGACATCTGATAAGATTTGAACAGCCTCCACCCTTCCCACCCCTACCCTTCTCCGTAACCTCCTCCAGCTCTACAAAGCTCTGAGACCTCCCGCTCAACTCCCACTCCCTTCACCCCACCATTGCTGGTGCCTTCAACCATTTAGGCCGGAAACTCTAGAAACCCTCCCTAAATCTTTCTTTAAATCCTACCTCTTCGACCAAGATTTCAGAATTCATCCTAATACCCCCTTCCTTGTCTTGGTATCAATTACTATAAAGTATCCTGGGATGTTTTACTATGTTAAAGGTGCTATATAAATGCAAGTTGTTGTTGATTTTCACAGCTTCTCAACTGTTGGGAAAAATAGTATAAAATGCCCTCTTTATTGTGCACCACTCACTGCTACATCCACTGCTATAAAAACATAAACGGTTCCTTTAAATGGATAATCCTATTAAACAATCACTTTGTAACCGTTTTTGAGAATAACACAAACCAAGTGAGCCAATCTGGTATCTCAAGCCAAGGTCAAAGTCTGGCGATCCCACCTAAGGGAGTCCGCACAAAGCACAGCCTCGAATTAGCCCAGCAGAGTTTAGTTGGTCCATTTCCAGGATGATCTGGAACCAGTTTATTGAAACCCAGCCCTGGTTAAAATGAAAACAACATGTGCAAATCAGAGTGCGTTTTCAGATGAGCTCTGCGCAGTCAAACAATGTACCTGCAGGGCTTCTTTCTTTTTTATTTAGCTTCCATACTGCTACCATGTACCCATGAAGAAATTTAATGTACCAACTGTTCTTCTGAGTTTATACACAGGGTAGGAGCCTCACTCTCCAGCCAGTTATAGTTACATGATTATAAGTTAAGTTTATGCCTGCTGCTTGCAAGTTTTTCTTCACTTTATAGACTATTCCCTTCCCTTCCTGAACATAACGGGCCACAGTCTCACAGCTACCAGCCCCATTGCTCATGGGACCCATTGCTCATGTGTGTGAACATTTACAGTGAGTAGTGGCAGGATATTCAGTCTGGGGCATCAAAGCCAGTCGTTGGGCAGTATATAATGGAGGTGGCAGGGGTCTCGCCTGCTGGCTGGGGAGCCAGTGAGAGCCACGCATCGCCTCCTTTCAGGAGAGCCCGCCACATGAAGTGCCAATCAGGCAGTTCATCGGGCAGCCACGAACCTTGCTGAGGACCAAGGATCCAGCCCGTCAGAGGCCGGCAGACCTTCGTTGCTCGGCAGCGCCACAGGGGAGGCGGTGGCTGCTGCCAGTACTGCACCCGCCCAAGGCCTTGGTTTGCCATGGACCCAGGCCAGGTGAGCGATGTGGGTGTCATGGGCTGAGGTTTGAGAGGGAGGGGGTCAGCAGCAAGGACATAGGAGTAGCTGTCAGTTGATCCTGTTTCCCCGCACCCACCACCACCACCGCCCCCCAACCCCCCAGTTCCTGATGCCGTGGGTGAATAACAGCTGCAGTGGAATGTGGCCTTTAAGTGGTCATAAGGCCCACCACCAACAAACTCGCCACATGAGAGGACATTAAATTCCACTCATTGTCCTTTCCCAATACCCGCACATGGGCACCAGCAGGGGTTGCTGGGTAGCACAGGGAGCTGGACTCCTGATCAAGTTACCCCTCCTGCCTAAGCCCACTGAAGCCAATTGTGGCAGCTTCTATTGCCATCAAGACAGAGCAGATGACTTAGTTAGGACTAGGGTCAGATCTTGGATGTCCCTGGTCTGTCTGATACTCGTTGGCTAAACCCACTGAGCTGGTGGAAAAGAGATGCAATTCTTTTTTAAACATGAAATGGAAAACCAAATGATGGCACTGTTGAAATTTAATTAATGGAGAAAGATTCCAAGCAAGCAAGATCCTTGAATCGGAAGTGTTCATCCAGTTCCACGTGGTCTTTGTACTGGGCTTAACCAAGCAGAAAAGGCTAGGACAAAAACAGAAAATGCTCAGCTGGCCGGGCAACATCTGTGAAGGGAGAAACAGAGTTCGTGTTTTAGGTCAATGACCTTTCATTGGACCTGCATACAAAAATGGTGGAAATGCGCTACTACCAGCATCTGCAAAAATAAAACCCATCATAATAAACTCCGAGCAAGTATAACCTCCGACAAGTTGCTGGTCGATCCACTGTGTGTCTCTGGGATTTTCAGGTTTTATTTCTGATTTCCAACATTTCCACTTTCTTCTTACTTTATTGCACTTTCTAGGGTTAGGTACCCTCTGCCTTATCTTGGGTGCCACCCCATCTATTATAACTCCTGAAGTAAAGCCTTGGATAAATACTCTCCAATCACTAAGGTAAAAGAAAGCATTCCCCAGGCAGGGGGCGGTGGGGGACGTGGGGGGGTGGAGGTGGGAGGGTGGTGGTAAAGCATCCACTTTGGGGGCAATCGGTGATCAGGCCCCAAAGCGCGGTCAAAATTGCACTCGTTTTCCAAGTTGGTTGCGTGATTCAAGTCTCTGCTTAAACGTACTTGGGCAGAATTTTTCGTCCCGGGGGTGGGCGCGCGCCCGACCCAAACAGGAGTGAAGTAGTGTGCCATGACGCCGGGCACTCCCGCGATCTGTTGGTCGGCGAGCGCGCACGGGAGGCGGCAGCGCACCCGCCGACAATTAAGAGGCCCATTAGGGCCCCTTAAGCAATTCATTCATTTGCATTTCCCACTGGCGGGCGGGTGAATAGGCCAGGCGGCCTTTGCAATTTTTACGAAACCGCATCCACAGTCACTTAAAAAAAAAAATAAAAAATTTTGAACACCGCTTTTCACGCGTCCCTCTTCGCGTGCCTGACGTGTGGGGACAGGTTTGCGTCACTCGTTAAAAAGTTTATTTCCCGTTTTAAAATCCGTCGGAGCTCCCTGGGGCAGCTCTGTGCCTTCGGGAAGCTTTCACTGCGCGGTCCCCTCCCCTTCCCCCCCCCCCCCCACCCCCCCTCCGCCGGTGCAGGCGCAGACCTCAGCGCTCGGCCTCCTCCCACCCCCACCCCGGCAGCGCTGAGACTCCGAGCGGGCCTTTCACCTTTCACCCTGACTGGCCGTTAGTTGGCCAGCCAGCGTGAAATCGCGGACAGAGCCCGTTCACGCGCGGAGGTTTGTCTCACGGCTGTTCCCGGACGGACTTCCACCACCATGAGGGGAATATCCTTCCCTTGGTTTATGTAAAACCGTCCCTGAGCCGGCACAACCGGCTATGTTGTAAAATGTGATTTATTTTTTTCCTTTTGCATTAAAAATAATCTTTGACATATTAAAGAATAATAACCAAATATGGCTGAAAACGGGTTCGTTACAAAAATTAAGCATTTTAATCCAAATGTCTAGTCCACTCCCTGCGAGTGACCCAATTTTAAATAACTGGAAATGACTTTTTAAAACATGCACAGAACCATTTACTAGCTTAATTGGTGAGTAATCATTTTCTTAGCAAATTAAATATGTTTTCACATTTAAAACATAGAAACATAGAAACTAGGAGCAGGAGTAGGCCATTCGGCCCTTCGAGCCTGCTCCACCATTCATTATGATCATGGCTGATCATCCAACTCAATAGCCTGCTCCCGCTTTCTCCCCATACCCTTTGATTCCTTTCGCCCCCAAGAGCTATATCTAACTCCTTCTTGAGAACATACAATGTTTTGGTCTCAACTGCTTTCTGTGGTAGTGAATTCCACAGGCTCACCACTCTCTGGGGTGAAGAAATTTCTCCTCATCTCAGTCCCAAATGGTCTACCCCGTATCCTCAGACTGTGACCCCTGGTTCTGGACTCCCCCACCACCGGGAACGTCCTTCCTGCATCTACTCTGTCCAGTGCTGTTAGAATTCTGTAGGTTTCTATGAGATCCGCCCCCCCGGCCCCCCCCATTCTTCTGAACTCCGGCGAACATAATCCTAAGCGACTCAATAAGGCCCGTGCGTCTTAACGAGAAAGCTTAATTTTAAGAGCTCCGGGAACAGCCAGAAACAGATACCTCGGCCTGAATATCTCCGCGTCTGGTGGGCTCAGCGGGAGCGGGCGAGCGGGGGCAGTCGCGGAGCCGACCACCGCCCGCGATCAGCTCCGCACCGCGGTTTTACACGGGCGGGCCAGTTAAGGGCCGCCCAGCGTAACGTGTGAGCAGTGGCGCTCAGCGCTACCTGTGCCGGGGGAGTTGGGGGGGTGGGGGAGGGGGGAGGGAGTGGGGGAGAGTCGGGGCCTGCGCTCTTTCGAGCATGCGCGCAAAAGAACCCTTCAATCTCCCTGAGGCACGGAGGAGACTGAAGCAGTTTTTAACGAGCTTTGTACAGACGTTAAAAATTTAACGGAACACGCCCCCTTCATCTGACCGTGCCGCATGAGATGGGACGTGTTTTTTTTTTTATTTTTCATACAAACTTGCTATTTGCGTAGTGAAAGCTTTAGGAAGCCTCATCGTGAAACGCCTGCTGAGATGCTCAGCACTGCCAGGGTGGGGGGCAAGGTTGGAGGGGGGGGTGGTGGTGGTGTGGCGGGAAGAGGGCGGGCAATGATGTTTCGTCAGGTGTGGGTGAACGCTGTGAGAAAGCTCCCTGAAGGCAGACTGCAGCCTCAGGGAGCTTAGAGACTTGCAAAAGCTAAAATAAAGGTTTTTAAAGCTGAAAAGAAAAAGTGTCCACGTATCATAATCAATCACCTGAAAATATAGCGGATACAAAGTGCTGCCCACAGAAACTCATTTTTGTTTTACTGCGCCACAGAAATTTCATCCCGGCCCTTGGATGAGGTTTTGGTGAAAAGTGCAAAGGCCTCCTGGCCGATCCACCCGTCCGCCAACCGTAAGGTTGGACGGGCTGTGAAATGTCAGCGTCTGTTGTGCCGTCAATGGGCTTCGTTGCCTCTTAATTGTCGGCGAGGGCACTTCCGGCTTCTGCGCGCCTGCCAAGTAAAATATCACGCGGGGGCGCAATGACATCGGGGCGATTTACCCAATCGGGTTGGGCGTCTGCGCACCCGCCGGGAAGGGGGGGTGGTGGGGGGGGTGGGTAAAATCCTGCCTGTGGTAAATCGACCTGCTTTGTGGGCGAGGTCAACTTCCAGCGTTATGTTTTTTTTTATAAACCAGCGCATAATGTCAGGGAAACTCGACTTGCACTGAGCGTAACTCGTATTTCAAATTCCATCCCCACCCCTGATTCACTCTCACATCTCTGCTATCCAGCTATGGTCGACAGCCCTCCTGACAGCACCGACCCCCCCCTCCAGAACGTTACCCCCTCCAGCAGCGCACACCAAGTCTCAATCAGTTTTGACGGTAGCTAACGAATTATCACATAAAGGTACGCTTGGCACAGCAGAGCTCTCCTGGCCTTTTGACCCATCTTCAACTGCAGTTGAGACAAGCATACTGAGGCAGTCTGTATTATGGCTTTTGGTTATAAAGTGAAGTGTACTACAGCCATCAACTCATTCCCTGGTTAGAAAAATAGCGTTTCAAATTTGCCTATAATTCTGCAACCTCATACTCAGTCTGGCAATGATGCAGCAGGAGGACCTACTTCTGTCAGCCTAATTATGTGCTCAGAACCTGAGATGGCTGCACTATGTCCAACCTGAGAGTACTTGATGGTATCAATGAGCGCAAGGTGGTGCAACTTTCTGTCCATTTATTCTGTCAGGTTTTTCTTAACGAGCACAGACGCACAACCATGTGAACAAAATCCCAATCAATTAACTGCAGATTTAATCATAGGTCCTACTGACAAACTTGAGAATGGAGAAAATGCATCTTGAAGCCTTTGTTATTTTTATTGGCTCTCTGTACATTTCGAGCTGATATTCTAGCCTGTACAATGTGCTGTCTAAATTTAACCCATGTCAGAGGTGTTATTTAAGCAGGCTTTTGTTTTAGAAGTGCTTCCAATATGTCATTCGGACTTCCAGATCATTTCCTCCCTAACCTACTAATGGGTATGTGATGACAGTGTGCCTCATCTCAAAGGCTGATGAAAAAGAGATAGATCTTACTGGGAAAGTGAGTTAGAGCTCTGCATTCCAAAGCCCATGCCTCTGCCTCATTTTTTCCAATGATTGTGAGATGTCGTGCATTTTTATTCTGTATCGATGTTTATTCTGATCCAACTGTTACATAATAAATACATCGCAGGTACGTAACAGACGTTGGACAAAGGATGCAAAAAACAAAAATGCCGCAAATCGAAAGCCCGTCCGTGGTGACCTTTTCATTTGTCGGGGGTATGTCCAGGTCCATCACTTGCTGTCCTGCATACGTGATCTAACCCATCACATCAGAAACTGGCCTCAGCTTTCGCAGAATACAGTGAGCTGATTAGTCACAGGCCCATCTGATTGGCAAGCAGGCAGCATTGTCAAGAAGCTATGTTTATAAGTTAAATTAAATTAATTTTCTGACTTTAAAAAAAAATATTTTTGTTCATTTTCTTTTTCTGTATTTTTTTTGCTGAGAGGACAATCAAAAGGCAACTGGGGACATTTCGTGTGTCTCCATTTCACTTTGGGCCACAAGAGGGGAAGAACGTGACTCTTACCTTCAATTATTCCTCCTCACTTCTGGAAGACTCTGCTCAGCTCCCTTCCTGCTCAGCATGATGCTAGGCAGGGTCGCGAAATCCATATCTGCCCAGGCTCCATAGCAGTAAACAATAGCACATTGCGCTCGCCAGACCCTGAGCTTGTTTTCCAACAAAAGAAATGTCCTTGTTTTAAATGAATGATCAGCGTAATTGGACCTTGCTGGGCCCCCGTAGCAAGAATTGTCAGCCCCACCTGGAACCTCCAGGAATTGAGGATTCATCTTCAGCACACTCCTGCCAGCCAACCCAGGAGAAAAATCCTAGTGGCAGTAAAATATTGGGCTGGGTTTTATGGCCCCCTGTTGGGCGTGTTTTTGGAGGGAGAGGGCACGTAAAATATATTGGGAGGCTAGCCCACCGCCTTCCCACCCACCCCCGACCCTGTCCCCATAATACGGGCAGTTAAGTAAGGCGCCCGCTAGCCCACCCACCGTTAGGCCTTTTGAAGCCCCTAAGTGGCAAATTATTGCCCGCTTAAGGTCCTCATTCTCCCTCCATTGCTATAATACGCAGGGCAGTGGAAAGCGGGTGAGAGTGGGAAGGCTTTTTTTTAAACAGATTCGGTGAAAAAGCAGGAAGGAAGGGTGTACGTCCTTTGTGGGGGGGGTGGGTGGTGATGCCCTGTGGGGATGTTATCCCCACTTTGCCCCTCCCTGCTTGGCCTTCAGAACCTACCTCCCTTCCCCCCCTCGCCCCTTTCCTCGGGTGCCTGATCCCTCCCAGCCCTAAAAGCTCGGGGCTCTACCTAGGTCCGGTGTCCATCTTCGATCTCCGCAGGCTTCCTGGCAATCCCAGCGGCGCCCATTGCTGAGTTCCGATGCCGCTGGGGCTGCAAGAGCTGCCGGCCAATCAGGTTGGCCAACAGCTCCCGAGCCGGGACTCCTTTTTTGCAGAGGAGCAGAAGTTCGACCCTCGGCTTGTTTAAGCTGCCCCCAGTATGGCTACTGCTGCGGAGCAGTCTTTGTTAAAGTCGGTCGACTTCCGACCAACTATTCTTCCGGAGGATGGCGAGCAGTATGCCTCCCGCACCACTAATGCCACCCCACCCCCCCCCCACATAAAATTCAGCCCGTTGTTCTTTTTTTATCAATTCTTTGAGCACATTTGTTTAGTGGTTCTACGACACCCCAAGGACATCAAAGATGGGATATAAATGCAAGTTCCTTCCTTCACCTCTAACAACAACAACTTGAGTTTCCATAGTAACTTCAATGCAGTTAAATGACCCAAGGCACTTCATAGAAGAATTAGCAAACAAAATTTGATGCTGAGCCGCGTCAGGAGATGTTAGGATTGGTGACCTGTAGCTTGCTCAAAGAGAGAGGTTTTAAGGAGCGTCTTTAAAGAAGAGAGAGAGGTGGCGAGGCGGAGGGGCTTAGGGAGGGAAATCCAGAGTTTAGAGCCTTGGCCACTGAAGGCATAGTGGTCATTAGTGGAGCAATTAAAAAACAGTTTGTGCTAGAGGCCAGCATTGGAGGAACATAGACCAGAATTTTACATTCACTATGCGGGCGCGCACCCAACATGCCCGAGTGAAATATGACGCGCGATGACATCGGGCGGGTGTCCCAACATCACTGCGCACCATCGCGATATTTCTTTCGGCGGGCACGCGCCAGAATCAGCTGTGCACCCACCAATAATTAAAAGACCTATTAAGGCTATTAACGAGCTAATTAACTTGAAATTTACGCTGCCCGTCCAACCTAACAGTTGGCGAAAAGGCCTAGCAGCCTTTATAGTTTTTAGGAAGCCTCATCCATGAGCGGTTTGAGGTTTCCTAAAGCTACTACACGTTGGATAAAAAATTTATTTTGAAATTAAAAACATGTCCCATCTCATGTGAAACAATCGCATGAGGGGACATGTTTTATTAAATTTTTATCGTCTTTATTAATTTTTTTATAAATTGCTTCAATCTCCTTGAGGCAGCTCCGTTCTCTCAGGGAGATTGAAGCACTCTTTCATGCGCATGCGCGAGCTCTGCACCAGGCCCACTCTCCCTCCGTACCCCGCCCACTCTCCCTCCGTACCCCGCTCGCGATCCACGCTTTAATTGGCATGAAATCGCGGAGCGGAGCCGATCGCGGGCACAGTCGGCTTCCCGACCACTCCTACCAAGCCTGGCCGATGAGGGAAAAATTCTGGCCATAGAGATTTTGGAGAGTTGTAGGGCTGGAGGTAGTCGCAGGGGTAGGGAGGCTTGTATAATTGACGGTTGCATAGGGTTAATTAAAATGGCTGCTCAGTAAACAGCAAAGGTCTTCATTTCCAAAGTCTTTGGACATCACTGCCAGCTGACTTGTTAATAACAAATACTACATTATATCAGATGGAAGTAACCCATTTTTGATCCTATCAAAATGTTTCAGAAATAGAAACACACAAAACAGAATAGAAAGAAACCAGAAAGACAGCTTCCTACAGTTCCATGTTCTGTGCAATGAATATTTCCCATGCTCTGTATGTGATTGATTCAGCATTAATCCTGCATTGTGTTTATTTAACTACTGTATCAGCCTGAAGTCATTCCAGCAAACAAAAATTAAGACGTTTATCATCAGGAATACAAGCACTGTACTGACAACTAATTAATATACAAAACATACCAATTCCAATGAAAACACAAATGACAGGTAATCTAGCAAGCAAATGGATGTCTATAAGTTTGTACAATAGCTCATTAAGCAGCCGAGAAAAATGAATAAACTAATCATCTGGGCTAAACGATACTGAAATACTTGATGTTCTTCAATTTGAGGCAGATGAAGACGAGCCTGGTGTAAAGGCTGTTCTTCACAAGAGGGAACAATTTTGTTTTCAAAAGACTAATGAAAACCACTAAGAAATTTTGGAAGGCTTCTAAAATAGATCGTAAATATTTTGTCAGAGATAAAAAAAAAAGCCTGTCCTAGTTGAAGTCAGAAATGTGGTACGTTATAAAGAATGGAAGCATCTCTCAGTCAAATAGCAAAGATCGAGAAATTTTAATAAAGGCTAAAAACAGTTGCATATGGGCCAGAATTTTCATGGAGACGTAAGGGCCCAGCGTCTTAGCCAAAATGGCACCAAAGCCTGAATCCATGAGTCCTGCCTCCAGTATCTGGGACCCATCACTTTTGCTGGGCAGGGAATTGGGAGTGTATTTCACACATCTGCAGTTCTCGTGAGCAGAAGCACCTTTAAAAGTGCAGCTACCTTGACTCAGAAGCAATTTTCAGCAATGACAGCACTGATGCACGATTCATGATCTTTACAAATTTGAGAAAAAGGTCTAAGCCTATTAGAGTTCTTTGGCAAAGTCAGGTACCCTTTGGAGAGGTCAGATAACCCTTTTGGATTGTTAAAAAGTAGACGTTACTGTGCATAAAAGGTGGATAAGGTCTATGGAACTGTCAAGCTGTCAAGTGGTTTAAATCCCCTGCTCTTTAAATTTAAAAAAACAGCCTGCTGTGTCTCTCAGTTGGTAAAAAAGTGTTTGCAATTTCAAAAACTATTTGTTGACATAAGCCTGAGGGTTATCATCATGGGATTAGTACTGCTTGGCTGCTTCTACAGCCTACCATTATCACAGTGGGGAGGGGCTTGTAAGTTCACAGTTTGTCTGACAATTCCAAGTGGTTATAAAGGGATTAGCTGTCTTTGAGGTGGGGCTTTAATACAAACGTTTGTTTTTATAAAGGATGAGGTATTTGACGGGATTTAAATATATTGAATGGGCTTTTATCAATGAGAGCATTTTTTAACTATAGTCTGTAATAGATACTTAGAATTTATTTCATCTCAGCATGGCTTCTGAGGTCTGCCCATGGTGGATACTGGGTGAGTTGGCAAAGGGGTTACAAATGACAAAGGGTGATGGGTGGGCATATAAACTGGCATGAATTGGCTTAGGGGATATAAGGGATCATGGGGTATAGATAGGGAGCATAGGTTGGCATGGAGAATATGAGTGGGAATGGGGCGGGTATAGGTTTACATGGAGAGCTTGAGAGGCCATTGGGGTGAGTGAGGGGCATGAGTTGGCATGGATGGGGCATGGGGAGTTTGTGGGGGTGAGGGCTAGAGGGCGTTACTGTTTTTATTATAATTTGGACAAAGCCCCAGGGCATTGAAGTGGGCTTTTTAAACGGCCCGCCTCTATGGCTGCCTTCACACATTTCCAGGAGCTGCAGGCCCAACAAAAGTTATCACCCATACTTCTGGAGTGAAAATCCAGCTATTCAGGTTTGTGGAGTCAGGAAATGGGAGCAAAACACTGGGGCAGGTTTGACAAAGCTACTTGTAACTCAGATGGAACTTACATTCTTTTACTTGGACGTGTTGGATGTGTGGAGGAGCAGTAAGATAACTAAACACATGACAATGTGCTCATAAACAACAGGCAAGTTAGATCTCAGCTGAACTGTGGGACTGATGTCAATGTTCTACTGCAGAATGAATGCCTGAGAATAGTTCATCATCCTGAGGCCTTCAGATTGCTACCACGTTCTCATGTCCACAAGTTAAGAGAGAAATAGTCAGCCCAAGACAACACAAGGCACTGTGTTGAGTATCAAAAAGTGCAGAGTAAATGTGAATGTGTTTTAGATACTTGCATCATTCAACATGTACAACTTGAGATAGTGAATCTCAGGAACATGATGATCATCGGATGCATCAAATGTCATGAAACAATGGCCAAGCCCCGGTATGTCTTTTAAGGAGAGGATTTCCAAAGTCCCCTCCAGACAGTTATCATTAAGGTAACTACCTTCAACTGTAAAGTTACTTGTCAAGAAGCACATTAATGAGCTTAGTGACATAAAAGTTCCTGCATGAGTCAATATTCCAACTGCTCAAGCCTCTTGAATAACGTTGCTAATGAAAGGGAATGATAAAGTGAAACTTGTGTATCGATCCAAAGCCACTTAACAAAGTCCTTAAATTTAACCACTAATCTCAACCAGCAAAAGTAAAACTCTTCACTGCTTTAAATGCAATGAATGGGTTTTGCAGATTGTATTAGATGGAAAAATATTAAGTCTCTGAGTAGCTTTCTCACACCACTTAGAAGATGCAGATGGCTGCCTGTGCATTTTGGAATCTCTCCAGGACTTCAGGAATTTAATATTCTTCACAACATAGACAAGAAGATGTTTCTTGCTGACCCACTAAGCAGAGCCTATCTACCTCATGTGGTCGCAAAAGTCATGATTGACGTACATTTGGAAACTGAAAAAAGATGAAATAGCATCAATACACTGACAATTTATGCCTTTCTGAGGATAATATGATCAAGGTTCAGCAGGCTGCTGGAGTATTTAAAGGTATGAAATTGTTGAGAATGGCAAATAGCATCAGTTGGCCTGGAACAAGATAAGTGTCACATTTCAACAGGAGGAGTGAACTAAGCAGACCGACCGAGTGCATTGATATTCAAGGGAGATCATTTAGGAAGAGAGAAGATTTGAAGCTCTGTGTTCACTCAATCCAGATCCATGGTTGCCTTCAGAGACTACAGGAAATGATTTACTGGCCTCTACTTCAACAACTATTTGCATTTATGTAGAAACTTTAGTAAAATCGCCCAGAAAGCTTCACAGGAGTGTTATCAAACATAATGGGCAGAATTTTATGGCCCCGCCAGTCAATGGACTTTTGAATGGCTCGCCGCATTTTACAGCCTGTCCCCAGCGCAACTGGGCCGTAAAATTCCGCCCAATGTATCTAAAGATGTAAGTGTGATAATACACAAAGAGCTTCAAGCTAAACAACAAGTTAGTAGCCAAATACAAGAAAGGTCCTGGGAGAAAATAGTGTGTAAGCTGTTTGAAGTGGATAAACTTTATGACCAAGACTCAGGTTTCCTTTAAAACAAACACATTGAAAAAGAAGGGGAAAAGTCAGATTCAAGATGAAAGCACATTTCACACAGTGAGATATCCAAAAGGAGGTGATACAGACAATAGACTGCCATCTAACTACAGGGAATTCCAGGAGTTTGACAACACACATTTAATCATGTCACCAGTTTGCCAAGATATCGACAGTCAATGGGCAAGGGGGAGAATACTGTTAAAATTACCATGGTGAAGTGAGGTACCCTGTCCTTTTAAGAGAATGCAAGTGTACTGATCATGTGATAGCACTGTCCAATCACTGTACAGCGCGGGCAACTGGGAACTGTAAATCTAGTTCTGGAGGTTTCTGAGTGAGCGCATATGATCTAGTGCTCTGCCCTATGTCACAATAAACCATCACTGTTTATTCTTACATCAGTCTCTCCCCAGTATTGATTGCAAGCAGCAATTGATGAGAACATAGGAAGACATGCAATTAGAGTTCAGCTGGTCAACGAACTCATTTATCCAATACATAAAAATTACAAAGGCACTTCCTATAGAAGGATACATGGATCTGGAGAGACTTTTACCTCGCGCTTCTTGATTAGTATAACACACCAAGTGAAATAGTGAGCAACTCACTAGCTCAAAGTCTTTTTGCAAGGTAATCCAAGATAATCCCCCTACAGCAAACAACTTCCAAAACTGAAGATAATAAGTGATGAAAATGAGACATTATACCCCAGAGAAGCTAAGCAGAACTCACTCTACATTAAAGGCATTAAATCTGTTAACTTCAGAGAAAGAAGAGGTATCAGGAGTCAACCAATAGGAAAAATAAATGATGCTAGCGGAAAAGCAACAACAAATGGATGTCAGATCCCACCAAGTAAGAACTGAAAATGGAAAGTTTTTAGAAGGGATCAGACAGCCTGAAGAAAACAGTCAAGCCAACTGTTGTGGGGAAATTAGAGAATCCAGTTAAACATTTCAAAACTCAAACCACTGCCATAACAGAGCATTCTTGAAGAAAGAACATGGCTGGTCATTAGCACAACAAAAGGAATGCCAGAAAGAAAAGGGGCTTCCATCAATAACATAAAGAAAACGGCCAATATCCTAAAGAAAATTATGGTCCAAAACCCACACAACGATGATACTGGAACTCCTCAACAGTTAACATTTGTTATTGATGAATGTTTTATATAAAGGTTATTTCCTTGAGAGGAAAGATGCATTCACATTACAACCTTCTACCCAAAGTCAAATACAAGAAATATAAACAGAAAATGCTGGGAATACTCAGCGTCTGTGGAGGAAAAAACAGAGTTCGTGGGCTGGATTTTGAACCCCCGCCAGGATGGGAATGCAGATGGGTGATGCTAAAAATAGCACCCCCTGTTCAGCGTGCCAGTTCCTGGGCTCCATCCTGCCCCAGGCCATTTCCCAGAGAGGGGATGGGGGAATGGCAGGGCTACTCATCCACACATGGCGGATATAACCAGTTAAGCTTGCTAAGATCTACTTAATACCAATTGAAGGATGCCACCTGGAATTTTCCTACTTCGTGTTATCTGTGTTGAACTTCATTTGCCAATTATTTACTGATTCCATGTTCAATTTTAACATGATTTTTGGTGGGCTCAATGAAGGTTCATGGGAAAATAAAGGACTGTTATTTTTGACTTACGCCCATTGCATTACTTGAACAAACTATACTGTTTATTTATTTTTAACCAGACAGCCCACCACAGTGATGATGTTGTGCATATGTGAAATGATAGTATCACAAGTTACTTCCCAGTGCTCTATGTTGTTTTTTATGAGAAGGTTTGCCAATGAGTTATAATAAGTTAGACCACATAGAAACATTTTTCTCTCCCCTGCAAAAATCTATTATAACAACCCTATTCCAAAAGCAACGCCATGTCTCTGGAGTATCATTAACAGTTTTACAACATTTTCCAGGTCTATCTTCATTCAACAATTAGTCTGTCATCTCGGACTAGGATGGTCCAATATCTAATAAATCCTTCAATATTAATGAAGCAAACCTTTCATTCTACACACAAGCAACATTTTAGCAGGAGCTATTGCAAAATATGCAGAATTTCTAATAAATTGCTGGGAGATTATAAATGTAGCCTTGGTTACCAGCCAACTATTAATTGTTTAAACTCTGGAATGAGTGTTCAGCATTTTAACAATCTCCAGTAGTGATGTGTTTGACACATGTTTTAGTTTAAATTTAACTTGCGGAATGATTAGAATATTCGTCTGAACTGCCATATATCCCAAGAAATAGAATAAGAGATTATCAGTATACTTGCTCTCGCTTCTTGGTTCTCTTTTTATTTCACTGTTTAATGCTTTAAAGCTTCTAACCAAGGCATCTCGGGAAGAGGTAGTTTGTGCGTAATCCTACTTTTTTTGGTGAACTTTGCACATCAAGGAATATTAATCCTGAGAAATGGAACACTTTTTCATTATCAACACAGAGCAGTCCCAGGTCAAAGCTTGGATTGTTACTATAGTCTCCCCAACAACGTGCCTTAGCTGCACTCTCGGAAGGGAGTCCTTATTGCATTTTCTACTTCCCAGTCGCTATTATAGGCTCTCTGAGTAAGGTTGCCAATTTAGTGCTAATTAGCTCTAGTTTCGTGCTGTATGACATTACATAAGGTGCAAACCAAATCATTCTCCTCCAATACCTTGTGTTATTCATGACATTTGCAATTACAGCCAATATTTACAAGATTCATTGCATGTCAAGCCTGCAGCCTGAGGGGTTTTACCCAAGTTTTCAGCCCCTCTGTGTACAATGGCTGAAAGGCCTTTAGGCAGTGACTGGACCTTGGAATGTGCCAGTCTGCAACGCTCGGTCATAAAAAACTCTTTGCTGTTGTTTTGGGCAGAGCAAAGAGTGTCTTTCACCGAGTTGCTGTATTGTCAGAAGCGTTGCCTTTAGGATGAGACATTAAACCAAGCCCCCATCATGCTCTGTCAGGTGGACATAAAAGATTCCGTGTGACTATTTTGAAAGAGAGCAGGAGAATTCTCCCCAGTGCTCTGGCCAATATTTATTTCTTGACCAGCAAAAAAAGCGCTAAAGCAGATTGTTTGATCATTATCACGTTGCTGCTTGCGAGACCTTCCGGAACACAAATTGACTGCCGTGTTTTCTCGATTACAGAGTGACAACAATTCAGTAGTATTTTATTGCTTGTTAAAAACACTTTGGAACATCCTGAGGATATGTAAGGCACTATAGAAATGCAAGTATCCTTTATTAGTATGAATAGTAACCCTGCACACGCCTTGTGTGGTATCCAAGTGCTGGTTCCGGTAAGCTGTCACATGTGCCAGAGCCCCGTCATAGCAATGGATTTTTTCCACCTGCACTCACTCCAAAGATCAGACACAATGCCCTCTTTTCTAACCACACGGTGGCTAACCTTGGCAAAATAGAGAGCCAGCCCTCCCTTTGGAACTGTAATAGAGGACTAAAAATAGAGACCATTAGCAGTCTTATCTACCCATCCTACTTGCATGATGTATGTAGTTCTCCTCTGTCCTGGCCAACATTAATCCCTCAGCTAACGTCAGTTTTAAAAAAAACCTGGTCATTATCACAATGTTGTTTGTGGGAGCTAACTGTGTACAGATTGGCTGCCGCATTTCCAAAATAACATAGGGATGACAAGAGGCCCATTGCC
Source organism: Carcharodon carcharias (assembly GCF_017639515.1). NCBI lineage: Eukaryota > Metazoa > Chordata > Chondrichthyes > Lamniformes > Lamnidae > Carcharodon > Carcharodon carcharias. The sequence goes on along the minus strand of NC_054480.1, from coordinate 135,300,408 downwards.
CACCACCAAAACTGGTGACATCCCCGCTGACCTCATCTCTGGGAGTCCTGAGGGAACGAAGTCCCTAATTGGCAGCTATAACCCTGCAGTCGGGGCTCCTGGTTCCACAGGGGATATTTAATTGCTGCACTCCCCCCCCCAACTAGGATGGAAATCCAGCCCCCAAGAGCTGCCAGTTAGAGGTCAGCAGATCTTCATTACTGGAAGCACCACTGGGAGCAATGGCTGCTGCCGGTAAACCTTTAAGATCCTGAGGGATCTTGACAGGATGGATATCGAGAGGTTGTTTCCTCTTGCGGAAGAATCTAACCAGAACTAAGAGTCACAGTTTGAAAATAAAGGGGTCAGTCATTTAAGACAGAGATGAGGAGAAATGTTTTCTCTCAGAGGGTCGTGAGTCTTTGGAACTCCCTTTCTCAAAAGGCGGTGGAAGCAGAGTTTTTGGATATTTTTAAGGCAGAGATAAATAGATTCTTGATTAACGATGGGGTGGAAGGTTATCGGGGTAGGCGGGATATTACAATCAGATCAGCCGTGATCTTATTGAATGGCGGAGCAGTCTTGAAGGGCCAAGTGGCCTACTCTTGCTCCTAGTTTGTATTTTTGTATGTAAAACACTTGTGCCTTAACTAGGGATCATTGTTAGATCCCTGAAGAAAGGTAAGTGAGGGCAGAATGGGGGTCGTGGGGAGGGTGGATGTCAGTGGAGAGGAAAGGGGTTTGGCTCAGCAGTTCCCCCCTGCCCCCCCAAACAAATGCCCAACCCTCCCACTTAAGGGCCTCAATTGGTGTCTGGGCAGGAAGGCCACGAGGAAGCCTTCCTGCCTCAGAGTTATTTGGGGGGGTGGGGTGGTGGAGTGGTGGCGGGCTCCCCAACCCTCAACTTCCCACCCAATTGACAGCCCCCTCTACCGCCTCAGAACTCACCTCCGTGGGGGACATCAAGTTCCATCCTATACTTCAAACGTACTTAATTGGCTATAAAGCTTCATGAGTTTGAGAAAGGTGCAATAGGAATGTGATATCGCTCACGTACGAAAATACATGACTCATGAGCTTTTTGCCTGAACAGCCTTTGTAACGCAGTAAGGTCGAAGGAATCTGTAGATACGCCCTGTGCTTATCCATTTCATGTCCTTTCTTCAAAGATATTAGCAAACAAAAAATACATCAGAATAACACCTGGTAATTTAATCATTGCACTTTCACACATGCTGGTTCGCCAGTTTTAATCGATTAGCAATCACATAAAACACATTTCATTCTGGCATTAAGAAACCATGAATTTCACATGTACAATCCCTTATTCTAAATTGCATGCCTGGGACCAATTTACAGAGCTACTTCCTGGTCGCACCTGCAGAAAACAGTTTCTTGGCTTTCACACTTGCCTTGTTAACCTAATTAACTAACCAAGGTTCCCCAAGAACAAAGTCAAGCAACCCACTTTGAAGTAAAGAAAGAACAGTCACCTGCTTTAAAGCCTGGTTTGAAAGGTACTGTTGATACATTTTACACACACTAAAATAAATTTGGCGCAAATGTCATGATTTATGATACCTCCTCTTTAAGGTATGATCTCCTAAGAGGCCATAGGGAGCCAAGGATTTGTCCACACTGATGTTTGGCAAAGTACTGCAGTGGCTTTCCATTGCCTTCTGCAGTATGGCTGACTAGGAACTTCTCTGTAGTGACCATTTTGAAATGTCTGTAATGTTGCTTGATTGTACTGAAGCATCTCAGGGTGTGACATGATCTGTTGGAAAAGTTGAATAAGATTGCACTTCTTGAGATGGCCATTTTGAAATCTTTTGTAATGTTCTTTCAGATATTTTATGAATAAAATATATTGTTGCAAAAAAAAAAGGATTAGGAAACTCTCTCACTCACCATCAGGAATATTGGAAGGATTTACAGGCTAACAATCAGCCTGATAATTGCACTTTTTGTGGCCAGACTTGAACCTCTGGCTCATGGGACAGAGACACTATCATTGTGCCACGAGACCTCCACTGAATTAGAATACACTTCCTGGAAATCAGTTCAATGCAGCACTAGCTAAGATCTACAGAAAAGGTTTCCAGTATTAAAGACTACAAATAATTATTTCTTTTTACATTTTCCAACTTTTCCCAAGGGCAGAATGTTCCCCCCTGTTGGGAGGGGGTTGTGAGGGGGCAGGCGGGAATGGGCGTGAACCTGATCAGCGCCTCCGATCAGGTCCGCGCCGCCATTTTATGTGAGCGAGCCAATTAAGGCCCGCCCAGCGAGACGCACACCTGGAAGCGCCGAAGCGGACGGTGGGGGGGGATGGGGGTGGGGTGGGGATGGTGATTCCCTGAGTCGTGGCCTGTGCTCTTTCACGCAAGTGCATAAATCTCCCAGAGGTGCACCAGGTAGATTAGTTAAAGATTTTAAAAGCTAAATAAAGGAAAGAAAGTATTTTAAGACATGTCCCCTCATATGACAGTGTCACATGAGCTGGGAAATGTCAAGGAACGTTAATGAAAAACCATCTCATTTATAAAAACTTCACGAAACCTCATCCCGCCTGTGAATGAGAAGGCCGCCTGGGCTCTTTGCCTTCCCGCCCACCTTAAGGTTGGACGGGTAGCCCATTTAACTATTTTAATTAGTTTTCAACAGGCCTTATTGGGCCTTTGACAGTTCAACGAGCACACAACCGACTTGGCTGCGCGCCTGCCGAATTGGAAATCTAAATGACGGGTGGTGACGTCAGGATGCGCGTCTGACATCACCGCATGTCATTTTACGCACTGGCGAGTGGGCCCCACCCCCCGCTCGCCAACCCAAAAATTCTGCCCAAGTGTCAGTGGTGTCTCTTGTCATAAGATTCAGGATTCAAGTCCCACTCCCCGGGACTGGAATGCAAAATCGAGGCTGAGGCTCCAGTGCAGCACCAAGGGAAGGCTAAACCATCAGAGGGTGACATGTTAAACCGAGGCCCCATCTGCCCTCTCGGGGAGATATAAAAGATACCGTGGCACTGTTTTGAAGAAGAGCAGGGGAGTTATCCCTGGTGTCCTGGCCAATAGTTATTCCTCAATCAACATCACAAGTTATTTGAAGGGTCATGAGGACTCGAAACGTCAACTCTTTTCTTCTCTGCCGATGCTGCCAGACCTGCTGAGTTTTTTCAGGTAATTCTGTTTTTGTTGTTTATCACAAGTTATCTGATCATTATCACTTTGTTGTCAGGGAAACTTGCAGAGCACAAATACACTGCCATATTTTCCTACAGGACTATGCTTCAAAAGGATTTCATGGGCTGTAAAACATTTTGGGGGCAATAGTGGTCATAAAGGGGGCTATATGAATGCAAGACTTTCCTTTGTGCTGCCAGCGAGGTGTCTAGTGAATAATGTTGTGCCCAAATTTCTGATTTGTAGTGCGGGTCCTTTGAGCAGAAGTGCAAAGTAGAAAAACAAGTAGGATGTTGTCAGACTTCGTGTGAGTATAATGACTGCCAATTTTTAAAATTATTATTTTGTCTGCTGGCTCCATCACAAAAAAAAGGGAAATGGCCTCCATATTTCTACTGCCCTGACAGATCTCTATAGCTGCTGGTGGCAAAGTTCTAGTCCACTTTGCTGACAAGAGAAAATTATTCTCTTGGCTACGAAGTGATTAGCAATTTATTCAGCAGTGCAGAACTGTAGGAATGGGCAATGAAAGCGTGTTCCTCTTAACTCTGGGTTCCTGCTACTGTTCACTATTGCAGGCCTGTGCATTTTAAACAGGACCATTGCTATGAGACTTGAAGTGGATTAAATGTTAAGTGCAGCCCACTTTAAAACCCACACTTCATTTCAAGTATAAAACATAAATTTCTCACGTGTTGTTCAATTGTTGTGAACAGCCTGATATGTGAACTGAATTCCCAGCAAAAGGTAATCTTACTAAACATGGTCTTTACACAAAGAACAAGAAACAGCACTGTTAATAATGTTTTCATTGACGAAGGGATTGGATTGAATAGCACCGGTACAAAGTACTTCAGCCTCCTGCGGCCTGTGAAGGAGATGTCAATATAAGCTACATGTTCCTGTATCAGAGCAGGTAGATTAATTCGCTGTCACTTCTACCCGTCAGCTTGCCCATTGTCCCATTGTACCTGGGATGTCATGAACCCATTGTCCACTGTTACAAACGGCCTCCTCATCTCCCTGCTCCACTAACCCTTGGCCCGCTGCCGCCCTTCTTCCATGCATGCAAACAATGGAGAAAATTAAACTTAAATATATAATAGAGAAATGCTGAACATAGACGTCCATGAGCTGCTTGTTAGCTGGGGGCTTCTGTTTGTATATATGGCTTAACCATTTACCTGCTCACTGGCCCAGGGTCAATTATGAATCACAAACACACACACATATATATATATATATATATATCAGTCATTGCTGGACGTGCTCTTTCTCTCTCCTTAGCTGCAGACTTTTGCTTTGCAACAATAAATACCTTGCAAAAGCTAATTGTAAATTGTTACAGTATTCATAGGCCAAACGCAGTCCAAGATCTCAGGCCACTGAGAATGCATTCCTTCGAACCAGAGATAAATCCCGTTCCCATGGCAATTATTATCAACAGTGTGGAACTATTTCTGAAAGTTTTATCCTGGAAGCGAGAGATGCTTGGAGAATTTACATGCATAATGAAAATGCCCTTGCTGGACTACCCTCCCTCACATTAAGGGGGTTTCTTATTGGCTGTTTCTTACAGTTTCTCACCATCATAAAATTCTTCCAGCAACTAAAACGCTAAAGGGAAAAACAACTTAATTAACTGCTAATCTGCCGTAAGGCCACTGACTGCTCAATGTGATCACTCTCTGCTGTCCATCATTGTCTGTGTGGTTACTCTATTCCATTCGCTGCACTCTGTGTGGTCACCCTGTCCTGTCTGTTACTCTCTGTGTGGTCATTATCTCTATTGATCACTCACCGTATGATCACTTTCCCCCGTCCATCATTCTCCATGTAGTCTCTCTCTATCCTTCACCATTTATGTACACGTTCTCTGTTGTATGGTTATTCTCCGAGTGTGGATGTCTTTTTAAAAATGGCAGTATATATAGCTCCAATTGCATTCATCAAATGGTTAATGAAGCAACTTTCTGATTCTGTTGAACATCAATGTTTCAAACAGCTGCATGAATGTGGCTTAGTAAAATAATACTCCTGAGTATTAGATAAAAGCAAAGCAAATGTTTCTACATTAAACATTTCAGATCAGAGTTTACCCTCCCCTGCATTTTTACACATAACCATTGCAAAACTCCAGTTACATTTGTGCTGAGTGATTTCTGCAGTTGGTACAACGGACTGAAGTTTCATATTTCTCCAACATATATAATTTCCTGATTAGAAATGGGTAGAAGATCATTCGGAGAGATGTACTGTGACAAAGAACGATGTTAACTAGTGTTAAGGAAGCATTGTTTTCATGGAGAATCTGTTTGGAAACTCTTCATTTGCCAAACACATATTGCATTAATCTAAAATCTTTAACAGAACATTGTGAAGTCACCCACATCAGACAGTGGGTGGAATTTTCCCAGAGTTGCATTGTGTGTAGTGGGCGGGTAAAATGGAGTCCTACCCGCCGGCGAAAATGGTGGTTATGATCCCGAGCCTGCCTCATTATTTATTCGCTGCCGCAAAACAGGCCGTTGCCATGGCGGCCGGGCTCTCATTCGCCCACCCGCCATCTCCCCACTGTTGCATCACACCGGCCGCCATCTTTAAAAGACGGCCGCCAGCAAAGCGCTCATCGCCACCAGCTCAGCACCGCTGCCCGGGAGACATGGCCAGCAAAGAAAAAAAGGCTGCAGCCCCCCACCCCCCCAACCCCCCCCCCCGCTTCAACAACAGGTCCCTTGAGCGACTGCTGGATGCTGTGGAGGCTCGCCGGGATGTGCTCTACCCCGGCTCTGGCCGCAGGATGGGCAGCAAAGTCACCTACCCGGCTTGGGAGGCGGTGGCAGTGGCGGTCAGCACAAACACCCTGCAGAGGGGCAACAGCCACCCAGTGCCGCAAAAGGGTGAATGATCTCCTCTGTTCCGCCAGGGTGAGTCACTCTTTTCATCGTTCCCAACTCACACACTCACAAACCCAGCACACATCCACAGGGCCCTCACTCACTGCCAGTGCAAGAGACATCACCACTCACTCTCTCACACACACACACACACACACACACAGTCATTATCCTCATCCCATCCACCCACACAGGCCAGGCTTACTTATCATCTGGCCTGGAAGGGATCCTAATACATTTTCACTATTCTATCCATGCAGGACAAACCGGCTCACAACAGGAGGGAAAGGTCACAGACAGTTGGAGGGATGCCGGAGATCAAAGTTCTGACAGAATTCGAAAACAGAGTCAGCCAACGTGGCCAGCGATGGCCAGAACCGGTCCTGTGCTGACGGTGAGGTCGCTGCTGCTCTACCACGTGAGGGTCCAGCAGTGCAGCATCCATCAGACAACCATGCTGTGAGTGATGTGTCCTCTTCCACAGGCCACTGCCATACACTAATTATCTCTCCTTGCTTTCGCAAGCACATCTGCCAAACAGCTGACAGGGTCCATGACCCAGGGCCTCCAATCAAGCCCCGAAGAAACTTCTGGAGAGGAATGTGAAGGCACCCTCCCTGAAGTCCTGTCACAGCCTCACCCACACCCTCCACCAGCGCAGAGACATGCACCTTGGTGGGATCTAGCTTTAGAGTAGCCTCGGGATCACAATTTGGTGAGCACATCACACTGTCTGATCCACTGCAGGTGGAGGCAGGGACTTCCCAGGTCCCCAGCACTTGGAGGACTCCTGGAGGCCAGAACGTTGCTGAGTCCGAGTCAGATGATGAGCCCCTGGACTTGATCATATCACAGTTGCTGGAGCTGCAAAGGCAAGCTCAGGAACATTAGGAAAGGATGTCCACTGCAGTCCTCAGATTGCAAGACACGATGGAGGAGTCCATCCGCCTTCAGGCTGAGGTGATAGCTCTGGCAATGCCAATGCACCGAAGTCAACACTGGTAGGATGGCGGTCGCCATGGAGACCTTGGTCCAGGAAGCCGCTCCTGCTGCGCGGGCTCAACTCCATCATTGATGCCGTAGTTGGTCTCCAACAGTGTGTATGCGAAAGGGGTGCAGGGCAGTTTGATCTCACTCCAGCTACCCCTTCCGCTCACAGAGTCAGCCAAGGGCCCTCGGGCACCCATAGGGAAGAGGATCAGCAGGTGCATACTCTGGGGCCATCCACCCAGGTGACTCTGGGAGTCACCGGCCTATCCAACTCCCCTCTTCCTGTGACCTCTGCAGCTCCAGCTTCATATGCCAAGGAGGGTGCCACTGCCACACAGCAGGACCCCGAAAGCAGGCCGGGCCCACCAAGTCTCAACCCTCCAGAGGACGCCCACCAAAGTCATCACAGACAGGGCGTCGCAGTCAGCAGGCTGCCTCCACCTCTGCTGTGGATGTCCAGGGAGTACCAAAACATAGTGGCAGGGTTAAGAAAGTTAAGTAAACGTAGTTGCACAGCCTGGGCACGGGTGTTTATCACTTGTACATGCCGTTCACTATTGTCAATAAATTCCTAAGAAAGTCACCCTGCCTATGGCTCCTTGTTCTGATGAGCAGTGTTCTTGTCACTCAGATGTGAAACCTTTCTGCACAAGATAAAAGGCAGGTGTCTCAGTCCAAGGTCTTTCCCCTGTGCTCTGTGCAGCCTTCAGACCACAGTGATGGTCCAGCCTCACACTCCCTGGAAACATTACTGATGCCTGCACCTCAGCGGTGCTGGTCATTGCTGCCAGAATGTAGTGAGCAGGCGCCACAGAGGTCTCTCATACTCTCTGTGTGCTCTCAGCACCTTTAAGGTGGGTCTGGCCCCCATCACACCAGCATCTGTTACCAGTGATGCTGTGCACCAGCTCCTGAAGGGCTGAGGTGCTGAAGGTGGACACAGCATCAGATGTGTATAAGGTTTCATGGCTGCGGCTCTGAGATGGCCCTGATCACAGAGCGCAAGTGAGCTACCCTCGGCCAGACAGGAGTCAGACATTCTCAGAGGCCGTGTGAAGATCTATGGAGTGTCCTCTGCATGGTGTCATCATCCTCCTACAATCGAGCGACTATTAGGGCTCCCACTGCATCTCCATGACAGGGGCATTCTCACAGAGGGTATTCATGCTGCCGTAAGTCAGACTGGAGTAAAACATTCACAACTGTGATGTGAGGATCTATGGGGGTCACCTCACTGTTTGTCATTATTAATCCTCCACAGATCTAGCAGCTATGAGGGCCTTCCGAGCGTGCCTGCCTCCTCTAGCCAGTGTGAGAGCCTCATCCCCGTCATCGTCACCACCAAGGACCTCTCACCCTTATCCTCATCGGCGTCCTCCTCATCTGAGGAGACCTCCAGCTCCTCCTCAGCCAGCTCATCTCCCTGTTGGAGTGCCTGGTTGTAAAGGGCACAGCAGATGATGATGACGTGTGACACCCTCTGCAGACTGTTTTGAAAGGCTCCACCAGGCACCTGAACCATGTCTGCAGCATCCTGATAGTTTGCTCCACCAAGTTGTGAGATGCTGCATAAGCCTCATTAATTGGTCGCTCTGCTGCAGTTTGAGGCTGCCAACCCTGCAGCCTCAATGGACCCTGGAAGACTGCAGGGATATGCGAACAACTCAGGATGTAGGCGTCCTGCACACTCCCTGGAAACGGTGTGCACACCTGCAGGGTACATTTCTGGTGGTCACACACCAGCTGCACATTCAGTGAGTGGAAGCTCTTGTCAAGTTGTGTGTCATGGAGAAGATGGCATCCATGACCACATGGATGTATTTGTGGGTGGCGGATTGTGAAATCCCACAGAGGTCACCTGTGGAGCCCTGAAAGGAGCCACTGGCATAGGAACTGAGCGCTGCAGTCACTTTCACAGCCACTGGCAGTGGATGCCCTCCATGTCCCCTTGGCACCAAGTCCTGCAGTAAGTGGTAGATGTGAGTCACCAGGTCCATGTGCAATCATCAGTGACACTGGTTCTCAGTCATTTACAGGAATGGCAGGCAGTGTCTATAGACCCTGGGAGTCACTAGGCGCTGACCAGCCACAGCTCACTGTCTCTCCTGGGCAGCGTGTGTGGGAGCTCCTGATGCCCCTTCTTCATAAGATCGCTGCTCCTGCCTTTGCACAGCCAGGTGCCTCAGTCTCTCTCTCCTCAGTATTCTATGGTCTTTGTAGGCCATCAGGCACACAGCTAAGTCACCAGGATCCATGATCATGACGTGGTCCTCCTGCAGCATGAAAGGGAGAGAAACATGTTGTCATGGCTGTACTCAGCACCTTTCTTGGCCCTGTGTGACCTCCCCTTAATGCTTCCCGGAGAGTGCTGGTCACCCCTCTGATGGCCAGAGATGAGTGCGCTGAATGGCTGCCCTGTCAACCTGCGACATGGGGGACACTGGTCCAAACCAGGATGCTGAGATTGCAAGGGGCTCTGAGCGTCAAAAGACGGGAAATTACAGGCCGATTAGCCTGACCTTGGTCGTTGGTAAGATTTTTGAGTCCATTATTAAGGATGAGATTTCAGAATTCTTGGAAGTACATGGTTTCATCAAAGGGAGATCATGCCTGACAAATCTGTTAGAATTCTTTGAGGAGGTAATGAGTAGGTTAGACAAAGGAAAGCCAATGGATGTTATCTACTTGGACTTCCAGAAGGCCTTTGACAAGGTGCTGCACAGGAGGCTGCTCAGTAAGATAAGAGCCCATGGTGTTAGAGGCAAGGTACTAGCATGGATAGAAGATTGGCTGTCTGGCAGGAGGCAGAGAGTGGGGATAAAGGGGTCCTTCTCAGGATGGCAGCCTGTGACTAGTGGAGTTCCGCAGGGGTCAGTGTTGAGACCATAACTTTTCACTTTATACATTAATGATCTAGATGAAGGAACTGAGGGCATCCTGTCTAAGTTTACAGATGATACAAAGATAGGTGGAGGGACAGGTAGTATTGAGGAGGCTGGGAGGCTGCATTGGCTCTCCCAGATTAGACACTTTAATATCTAAAGGCGATTGACCTACATGGTTAACATGTATTACAATGTATAGGAGAATGCCTATGTGGTATGCACATGAACCTTGATAATCCGCAGGGTTCTCCTGGTCTCCCAGGATAACTGTGTTAATCAACTATTGATGCTATTTCTCCGTGAGCCACTGTGAGTCTCCCATCAAAGGCATGGCGGGACACCAGGAGAATCGCCAGGAATTTAAAGGTCGTGGTTTGTTTGAATATGTGAAGGAAGCAACAACCATAGGGAACATGTACTGTATTATAATACACAGGAGAATAACTATCCTCAATGACAAACTGTTCTTCACCTGAAGGTAGGTGTGACCCACAGTGTCGCAATTTCATAACTTGCCATGATGGGAATTAATCTTATTGTCTCTAGGTTTGCTAGTTTCATACCATAACCATACCACACCCAGTTCCATTTCCTGCTTTGCACTAACCACAGCTCGGAGTCAGCAAGGTTGGCAGAACCGCTGGGCTGGAGATCCTATGGATTGGCAAAGGCACAGTTGGCCTTTGTTCACGCTCCTGCTTGTGTATGGAAAGGAAAGGGCTTGGCTGTGGTGCCCCCACATTTAAATACTACACCAATAGTTGAGATGAATAATGGTATCATGGACATGGTATCCAAGTGTGCCCAGTGCCTGTATAACTGTATTCATGAAGGGGTGTCAATAATAGAAAGACCGGCACCTGCACCTTCAAGACCTTAGGATGTCCCAAAGTGATTTACCAACAATGAGATACTTTTGAAATGTACTCATTGTTGTAATTTAAGAAATGTGGCAGCTAGTTTGCGCACAGCAAGCTCCCATAAACAGCAAGGCAGTAATGACCAGATAACCTGTTTTTTTGATGTTGATTGAAGGATTAATATTGGCCGAGGCACCGGAAGGAATGCCCCTGCTCTTCTTCGGAATACTGCCATGGGATCTTTTACAGCCGCCTGAGAGAGCAGAAGGGGCCTCGAGTCAATGTCTCATCCAAAAGGCAGCGCTTCCAACAGTGCAGCTCTCCTTCAGTCCAGCACTGATTTTAGTGCACAAGTCTTGGGTCAGAATTTGATGTCGTCACCCCTGATGAGTTTGATGGCAAGGGGACATTTAATCGGGCAGGCGGGTATCGGATGGGGGCCTCTCCTCCTTCCTGCCTCTGCCCTGATTAAGTCGATGGCAGGAAGGATCATGGACGGCCTTCCCACCCCAATGCCTATTGAGGCCTTTAAGTGGGCAGTTAATGCTGGACAGAGAGCCCGAGAAACAAGCCCTATCGGGGCAGTTTACAAGCTCCCGGGGAAGTCTGTCATTCAAAGGCCAGACTGAGGGGCTCAGCGTTGGGAAGGGGGCAGCTTGCTAAGAGCCACACCTCTGCCCTTGCTGCCAACCCTCCCTGCCTCTCCTCTCCCAGCCCCATCCCTACCCCCGCCCTGTAACTCCCCTCTTGTCACCATTCACCAGTGGCCTGGGTCCCTTGGTGATTCTGGGCGTTGACCGGGTGCATTACCAGCAGCAGCCACCGCCTTCCTGATAGTGCTACAGAGCAATGAAGAGCTACTGGTCTCTGAGTGGCTGGCAGCTCTCAGCAGTCAAGACTTCTGCTGCCTGGGGCCTTGATCGCGAGGAAGGCCCTCCACTGCCCAGCTAAGCGCCTGATTGGCATCTAATTTGGTGGGCCTTCCTAAAAAGAAGCAACGCAGGGCTTTCATTGGCACCCCAGCCGCTGAGCGAGACCCCCATATCTTCCGTTAAATGCCGCCCTTTGCGTGGGACTTGAACCCAACTTCCTGTCGCAGAGGCAAGAATGCCATCAACTTAGTTATGGCTGACACTCATAAAGTAAAGAGTGAAGGAGAGAGGAGAAATTGGAGGGTAAAAGCTTCAATTTATTTAGTATCATTAGAAATTTGCTGATCTTTAATGGAATGAAGTTGAACACAACGCATGAAAGCAACTTCCCATCATAACCGCACTCCATCTGTACTCGAGTACATTACACAAAGCATGCACAGTTCTTGTGAGGGCTAATTCCACAATCCCACGGTCCCAGTGAAGAGCTGGCACTTGCAGGGAGTCTGGGTTGAAGATGAGACTACAACACTTATAAGAGCAGGTTCACGGAATTAACCCCAGTTTTGCTGGGTCCCTCATTTAAAAAGTATTATGCTAAATGACTTTGTGGCAAAATGTGAAATCCTGCAGCTGTCACCAGCAGATCCCTAGGAGGGGCCAGAGGTGAAGAAATCCAGGACTCTGGTGACCTTGACCACCATTGGCAATGCTTGTCCACCTGGTCCACTTGGAAGCAGGTCTTGTTCCTGGAGACTGCAGATGTCGGCAATAACTTGCTGTGAAAGTCTGAGCCTCTTGAGGCTCTGGTGCTCAGTCTTGTCCAGAAAGTTGATCTTCTGTCTGTAGACCTCGTGCTGGGGGTGGGCGATTGCAATGACTTGACGTACTGGACAGGTTTCTGCTTGAAACGGGTAACTTTATTACAGAGCTCTTTTAGAAGCTACACGCTTGAACCAGGTCCACGACTGGAAAGTTCCGCACCCCTTCGATTTCCCACGTTTAGGGCTCGTTTGTCAAGAACAATCACGGGACCCCTAATAGGCAGTAGAGAAAGCTATACCTTCAGTCACTGCAGTGGTGCATCCCACCTGTCCTGTGTAGAGAAGAAGATAGCTGCTGCTCATTTTGATGTTGTTCCTGCTCCTGCTGATGTCGCTAGTGCTGCTCCTCTTGTTCCTCATCAGACCTGAGCTGCAGAAGCTGCTCCCATGAGGCTGAGAATGCTGACAGCTGCAACATGGCCTTCAAAGTCTTGGAACATCACCTCCAAAGCAGCGAAGGCACACTCTCAGAACAAGTCTTGTGAGCAAAAAGCCTTTCACTTGGGCAAAGGAGCAGGTGTCAAGCTCAGAAACAGAAATACCTGGAAAAACTCAGCAGGTCAAGCTCTGTAATTTAAAGCTTTCTGGCCTGTCAGCCACTCGGCCCCCAGGTGCTCTCACTTTACTGAGCGTGGCAAGTTTCAGACAGCCAGGGAAATCAAGATTAAAGCCAGAATCCAGGGTTAAAACTGGGGAGGCGATGGCCTAGTGGTATTGTTGTTGGACTAGTAATCCCGAGACCCAGCGTAATGCTCTGCAGGAACTGGGTTTGAATCCTGGCACAGCAGATGGTGGAATTTAAATTCAATTTTTTAAAAAAAACCTGGAATTAAAAGTCTAATAATGACCATGAAACCATTGCTGATTGTTGTAAAAAAACCCATCTGGGTTCATTAATATCCTTTAGGGAAGGGAATCTGTTGTCCTTACCTGGTCTGGCCTACATGTGACTCCAGACCTACAGCAATGTGATTGACTCTTAAATGCCCTCTGACCAAGGGCAGTCAAGGATGGGCAATAAATGCCGGCCTGGCCAGTGACATCCGTGTCCCATGATTGAATAAAAAAGAAGTCAGTTGGCTTTTTGCAAGTGTAAACCTTGGAAACACCTGTCCCACATGCTTATAGGAACACATACCAACTGCATACACAAGTTGGCAGGTTCCGGTCAAATTCCCAACATATTTTGCTTTTTTAACCCTCCTCGCAAGCATCGACACCCACCACTGCCATGTGAATTTAAATTTCCCCTTATATGCTTAGACACAGGGGGAGAGGAACAGTAGATACCCTAGGTTGTTCCAACACTCCTCCTGAAGATTGGCTTAAATAGATACCTGGGAGAGTAGGGACCTCCCCATTACTAAAGCAAAATGCCACGGATGTTGGAAGTCTGAAATAAAACAGAAAATGCTGGTCAGGCAGCATCTGTGGAGAGGGAAACCATATTATCATTTCAGATCTGTGACCTTACATCAGGCGAAGGTTCATCAACCTGAAACGTCAACACTGTGTCTCTCTCCACAGATGCTGCCAGACCTGCTGAGAATATCCCTATTGTTCTGCTGTGAGTAAAATATAGACTGGAAGAAGGGAAACAAGAGCAGATGTAAATTTAATTAAAAGATGATATATATTTTAAAGGAGAAGGTCACAGAGAAATATAAGGAGAAGCTGATATTGAATATGACCTTGATCCATTTAAATGCCATCGGGTAGCAAGTGATTTTTTATACTCAATGAATTTCCCTGTGGTTGGGAGTTCAAATCTCACCGTGGCCAATTTTAAAATTGAACTTAATAAATCTAACATCTCATGAGTCATAGGTTGTGGGTTCAAGATCTCCCTCAGAGACTCGGGCATAAAAATCTAGGCAAGCGCTCCAAGGCTGTACTGAGGAAGCTACTGCATGGCTGGAGCTGTTGTCTTTCAGATGTGACATTAAACCAAGGATAACTTTGTGATTGCTTTCGGTTCGTATTAGGAGAACATCAAAAATTCTGGTTTGTAGAGAATTCCAGTTGGACGAGTGCTGGATAACACAAAGTTTACTATGGGAAGAATTTCCCCCTATCGGGGGGAGGGGAAATCCAGGAATGGGTGTGTGCAGGTGTACCTCTGATCCGTGCCTCCGATTGAGGGGCACGCTGCCATTTTACATAGGCAGGCCAATTAAGGCCCGCCCAGCGTGACGTCCACCAGGAAGCTCTCTGCACCCCCTGTGCAGGCAGGCGCGGAGGGGGAGGAATTCCCTAAGCCAAGAGTGCACTCTTTCACGCGAAAGAGAGCACTCATCTCCCTGAAGCTAAGTGCTGCCCCAGGGAGATCGGCGCCAAATTTAAAAATGGTAAATGTACAAAAATAAAATTCCCCTGACATGTCCCCTCATGTGACACTGTCACATGAGCTGAGACATGTCCATCACTTTTAATCAAACTTTAATTAAATCTTTTAAAACCCTCATCCCGCCCATGGATGAGGTTTTGTGCTTTTTCTGAAGCCCGCCAGGGCTCCTGGCCTGCCCGCCAACATTAAGGTTGGATGAGCAGGTCCATTAATTACTTGAGTTAGCTTTTAAATGGCCTCAGTTGGCCGTTGACTGGTCGGCGGGTGCACAGCTGATTCGGCTGCGCCCCCACTGACCTGAGAATCAAAATGACATGGGATGACATCAGGAGTTCCGCCCGACATCATCCCGTGTCATTTTACATGTCGGCAAGCGGGCCCTGACCCACCCGCTCGCCGACCTAAATATCCTGGCCAATATTGCATGGAACAGCAGGAGATTGCCCTGGCATCCCGGCTAATATTTATCCCTCAATCAACATCACTAAAAAACAGATCGTCTGGTTATCAGCTAATTGCTGTTTTGTGGGATCTTCCTGTTTGCAAATTGGCTGCTGCATTTTGTTACACAATAACTGTAACCATCCTTGAAAAATATTTTGTGCAGAGTGCTTTGAGACATTGTGAACAGCGTTCTAAAGACAAGCTCTCTCTTTCTTTATCAAGCCTACCACCCTCCACCACCCCACCCCACTCATGATGGCTGGAATATTGTGACTAGACACTTCCTACCCCTCCCCTGCAGCTAGGCAATCTTCTGGAAAAAGCAAAACAGCAGAGAAAAACTTTGAGCCAATAAGAGAATACAAATTACCTTCAGTTGTGTGAGTGAGCTACTTGGTCTGACCCAAACTGTCCCTTCGTGATTTAGTGAGCCACTCCATTGTAGAAACAATTGCTTTAAGAGGTTAAAAAGCCACTTCACCACCTTCTCAACAAGGGATGGGCAATAAATACAGTCGTGCCAAGGCTGCCCACATCCTGAGTAGAAGTAAAAGGAATGTATAAGATAAGATTGTATTAATCAGACAAAACCACGTTTGCATCCTGACAATGTCCCCCATTTCCCAACCCTAACCCACCCTCCAATTTGGTTTATTCTGTACTAGATGCCACATCAATACTAAAAAATTGGCTTCATCAGTGAGACTATCTCAGTTCAGACTAATGCATTCCCAGTAATATGGCTGTCTCTGTTCTTTAAAGTGCCACTTGCTTTTGCCCTCCTGTAGATCTGGCAATACGATCAGCTCTGTTCTCCCAGCAAACTAGCTCTACCTCTGAAATTATCAACAGGCCACAAACTGCAACGCAAATGGTAAATAATTAACTCTCTAGGGATTCTGGTGGATTTGTCAAATCTGGATAAAACACCAGCAAAGCCTTCCAGAGAAAACAGGAATCAGCTTCAGGCTAAATGAAATTATTTAAATTTTCTTTGGCAGATCCCCTATAGATTTGATAGTGACTGGGTTGATATTTGGTTCATAGCTTCAGGAACATCTTTGGCCCTTTTTTCTAAAAGAAGGAATAGTGTTCCTACTCCTCATGCTTGAATGTACTGGAAAAGCGTGATCCCAGTTCTTCCATACACCACAGAAAATCTCTTCATGATTTTGAATACCTCTATCAAATCTCCTCAGCCTTCATTTCTCTAAGGAAAAAGGACCTAACTTCTCCAATCCATCTTCACAACTGAAGTTCCTCATCCCTGGAACCATTCTTGTGAAACTTTCTGCACTCTCTCCAATACCCTCACAAATTTCCTAAAGTGCAGCCTCCAGAGCTGGATGCAGTACTCCAGCTGAGGCCAAACTAATGCCTTATACAAGTTCAACAAGTGCTCTTGCACTCTATGCCCCTGTTAATGAAGCCTAGGATTCAGAATGCTTTATTAACTGCGCCGGTTATATTATATGCTTAACAGTTATACACTGGGAGCAGCCTTCATTGATTCAGAGTGGGACTATTGCCCCCATCTGGGAGGAAATCCCACCATGGAGAGCTGCCAGCAAATCTGTTTGGCTGGCTGCTTTGTAGTCTCAACAATGCCAGGAGTGAGTGGTGGCCATCGCTGGGATGGCAGCTGGTACCTAAGGAAAAAGAATCAAAGAGACAGGGCTCAGAAGTCTATCCAGTATTTTGGACAGCCTGACTGGAAGACCCTAGCAAGGGAGTGAGTGGTTTGGGAATGGGAGTGGATTAGAGAGGCCAGTGGGGATGTGTGTGGTGGGGGGGTGCGGTGTGGAATGGATGGTGATTTTTGGGGAGGTGCTAACAGGGGATTCCCCTTCTTGCCCCACAGTAGCCTGCTCAGAGAAAGCTTTTAATATTTCAATAGGGCTAAGGACGGGCAAGCTGCCTGGTACCTCCCTTGCCCACCGTAATATGGGAGAGAGATTGGGGTGGGCAGGAAGGCTGTGGAAAGGCCACCCGCTTAATTTTACAAGCTCCTGGTCTTCAAATATGCTGGCGGGGTTGGGGTGATGTGTGGTGGTGTAAGATCCAACCCCAATGGATTCCTTTATTCCCTTCTAGACTCTCCCTAGTGGTATATATATGTACTGTAGTCTTAAATGGACGAAATGCACACTGCATTAACCAGTGCAGAAATAGAGGCAAAAATATCAGAGTTATTCAAAGTTACAATTAAATGTCACAAACAGGGAGGGGTGTTAGATGGATGAGTCCTGTTGGGCCAAATGGCCTTTCTTATCCCTGATTTCAATGATGTTCGTATGTCTCAGTCTTTTGCTGCTGGCAGTAGTATAAGATTTCCCCAAAGAGAGGAGGATTCACCCTAAGCCCTCCTCACGCACCTCCTGAATGGCATCAGGAGGGCCCAAAAATGTGTTCCTGTTCATTATTTCAGCCGGGATCAAAGGGGTGAAACAGACTTTTAAAAATCCCCTTGAAGAAGGACAAAAGAATTCCATTACTCATACAGTTTGACACCAGGTTATTTCTGTAGGGTGAAACCCTGAAATGAAAACAGAAAATAATACTGGAAACACGCGGCAGATCCATCATGGGAAAAGAGGCAGTGAAGGCAATTTCCACCTTCACTGCTTGGGTGGTAGACTGGCAGAGGAGATTGCGTGCCCGTTATAGAACCCACATGATTTTCAATTCAGTGCAAATGACAACTGGATGGTAGCGTGCGAGACCACAATCCTTTTCCTTTGTACCGCCCAATGGTGGAGATGAAAAATAGCCTCCAATATTTCAGCCCTCAGTTCTTTATTTCAATGAAGGATCTACCCAACTAACCACATTACCACCTGCAATCAGTTGATGAACATGAAGGTATTTAATATGTATAGAAGATGGTGGCAGCATTGGGAGACAGACTTCAGAATCCTGCTCTAAAGAGTCACCTAGTGCCTAAAGCCCACAAATACATTGTCACAGTTGACATAGCAAAATGTAATGAAAATGTTTACACAGAAATATTGATGGAAAAGCATGACCAAAAGTCACAACAAGAAATTGTTAGAGGACAGCTAGTGTGTGTCTTAGAAGATTTTTAATATTAAAATTAATTGTATATATATAAAATAATATATTAATAATATATAAGTAGTTGAGAGTTCAAAGGCTGAGAGTATCTACTTGCCTGCTCTCTCAGATAACAGTGTGGGGTAGCTGAAAGATTAGAAATTATTTTTCAAAGGGTTTATATCTAGAAATGGCAATAAAAGATTAAGATAGCCAACAATATTCTTCATCAAGTTACTTGCCAGTGATTCCATTTCCCTGCAAAAATTAAAATCTTCACCCAAAAGCATTTTATGCTTTGTGTAAAATTGAGACGTCTGTTAAAAGGACAATCAGGAAAATAATCCACAGCTTCTTCTCTTCAGTGAACTGGTTCTTCAAGTCTGTGTTTTTCAGATTAAAACTGAACCACGCCATGCCGTAACTTGAAAAAAACATGTGACCTGTTGGCAATTGCTCCCCAAATTTGGCACATCTGTTTATTAGGCTCCAGGCTAGTTCTGTTTAAACTCAAAGCTGTCGACCTGGGAAAATCCTAGGTGTGAGCTTTACAGCCACAGGCCTGATATCTAAGGTCCCTCATGCCAAAAAACATAAATACGCCTAAAAGTAGCAAACTGCATCTGGCACATGGGCTGCAGGAGATGAGTAGATGTATTCTGTTTGGCTCCTCCTTACCTCCATTTTCCTGCCTTCCTCACTCTCTCTCGCTCTCTCTTTCCATATTTGTTTCTCTCCCTTTGCAGCATGCCAAGCCTTGGAATTTGCAGCTAATTATGTGAAGAGTATTCATGTCACAATGGAAGCTGGGACTGTCGTACCTCTTGAATTGCCAATGCAGTCCAAGTTAGAAATTGTGATCCTCATGAGTCATGATCACCCACATGAAGGAAGGTAGTCTGCTTAATTGGGAAGAAGTCTTTATTCCCCTCCAGCCGTTCTCCACACACGTCTCGTTCCCAACTGGATGCATTCTGAATCAGGATCTTAAATTTTGAATTAGATCGAAACAGACTTGAGGAGGAAATGCTAATGTTAGGCCTTAATTGGATGGGAATTGTCCCATTAAGTTGAAAAGTGTATTGAGGCATTCTGTCGTTATTTAATTGGTCATGAGTGCATGTGCAACTAAATGACCAAACAACTTGCAACTGCAGGTTTTTTCCTGGTCTTGTAAAGTTAATAGCTGGATTGTGCTGACCAGCCAAGAGATCCCAATGGAAGCACAGCTATCCCAGTGTTCAGAGCTTTGAAAGCCCTCAATCTGCATCAGTTTCATCTGGGTTCCAAAGAGTTATGGTCAAAGGTATCTGTTCCCCTTGTAGCGGAGAGAGAGTGTAAGGGATCCAAGCTCCTTATATCGAACCAGGGCTTTCATTCTAATACTAAATATCTACAGACATTTTCCCACCTAACCAACCCCCTGCCTGTTGACTCTTCTCTTGATGATCCATTAATTTTAGTGGGTAGGGGTATAACAGGCGTTTGTACTTTGTTGACAAGGTTACCAGGTAGCCTATTTAATAATTAAAAGGGTGTTTGTATCCTTAACATCAACAACATTTGTATTTATATATTGTAGTATAAGGGCCTGGCACATGCAGGGTTATTGTGGGACTGAGTACAGGACCATCCACACAGTGATGTAAGAAACATAGAAACGTAGAAACTAAGAGCAGGAGTAGGCCATTCGGCCCTTCAAGTCTGCTCCGCCATTCATTATGATCATGGCTGATCATCCAACTCAATAGCCCACTCCCGCTTTCTCCCCATACCCTTTGATCTCTTTCACCCCAAGAGCTATATCTAACTCCTTCTTGAGAACATACAATGTTTTGGTCTCAACTACTTTCTGTGGTAACGAATTCCACAGGCTCACCACTCTCTGGGTGAAGAAATTTCTCCTCATCTCAGTCCCAAATGGTCTACCCCATATCCTCAGACTGTGACCCCTGGTTCTGGAATCCCCCACCATCGGGAACATCCTTCCTGCATCTACCCTGTCTAGTCCTGTTAAAATTTTATAGCTTTCTATGAGATCCCCCCTCATTCTTCTGAACTCCAGCGAATATAATCCTAACCGACTCAATCTCTCTTCATAGGTCAGTCCCGTCATCCCAGAAATAAGTCAGGTAAACCTTCGCTGCACTCCCTCTATAGCAAGAACATCCTTCCTCAGATAAGGAGACCAAGACAGCAAACAATATTCCAGGTGTAGTTCACCAAGGCCCTGTACAATTGCAGCAAGACATCCCTGTTCCTGCACTCGAATCCTCTGGCTATGAAGGCCAACATACCATTTACCGCCTGCTGCACCTGCATGCTTACCTTCAGCAACTGGTGTACAAGGAAACCCAGATCTCATTGCACATTCCCCTCTCTCAATTTATAGCCATTCAGATAATAATCTGCCTTCCTGTTTTTGCTACCAAAACAGATAACCTCACATTCATCCACATTATACTGCATCTGCCATGCATTTTCCCACTCACTCAGCTTATCCAAATCACACTGAAGCATCTCTGCATCCTCCTCACAGCTCACCCTCCCACCCAGCTTTCTGTCATCTGCATGTAAGAGGACACATGACCCAGGGTCAGTGTGGTGTTCAGCAGAGACATGTTAAGACCTAGGCATGGAGATAGCTCCTTGCCTGTACCTTTTACTGTATAAATGTATTTAGTTACATGTAGTTAATAAAGACTTGCTGTTAACATACAGATGAACACAAAGACTTCTTTAACAGATACATTTCGTAACAACACCATCCCAACATATATCACCTTTAACATAAGTAAATCACCCAAGGAGACAAAGAAGTTCACACATTCTTCACATTTAATGCTGAATGTGATGATGGAGGGTAGCAGGGAGGGAAGTTTGAGGAAGTGGAGGGCCATGGAGAAAAGGAACCGAGATTTGAGGGCTCAAAACAGCAGAAGCCCTAGAGAAGTATAGAATGTGTAGGGGGGAACTTAGAAAGGAAATTAGGAGAGCAAAAAGGGGGCATGAGAAAACATTGGCAGGTAAAATAAAGGAAAATCCAAAGTTATTTTACAAGCACATTAAGAGTAAGAGGATAACTAGGGAAAGAGTAGGGCCCATTAGGACCAAAGTGATAAGTTGTGTGTGGAACCAGAAGACATAGGTAGGGTTCTAAATGAATGCTTTGTGTCGATGTTCATAAGTGAGAGGGGCCATGTGGGTATGCAAATTAGGCAAAAGGACTGAGATATAATTAAAGAAATTAGCATAGAAAGGCAGGAGGTTCTAAGGCAGGTTTAAAAGTAGATAATTCTCCAGGCCCGGATGAAATGTATCCCAGGCTGTTGAGTGAGGCAGGGGTGCTGGCAATAATTTTCAATACCTCTCTGGCTACAGGAGAGATGCCAGAGGACTGGAGAACAGCCAGTGTGGTACCATTATTCAAGAAGGGAGGAAGGGATAAACCAGGGAACTACAGGCCAGTCAGTCTAACCTCAGTGGTGGGGAAACTATTGGAAGCAATTCTGAGGGACAGAATTAATCTACACTTGGAGAAGCAGGGATTAATCAAGGACAGTCAGCATGGTTTTGTTAAGGGGAAGTCATGTCTGATCGATTTAATTGAATTTTTCGAACAGGTGACCAGGCGTGTAGATGAGGGCAATGCATTTGACGTAGTCTACTTGGACTTCAGCAAGGCTTTCAATAAGGTCCCGCATGGGACACTGATAATGAAGGTAATAGCCCATGGGATCCAAGGCAATTTGGCAAATTGGATCCAGAATTGGCTGAGTAGCAGGAAGCAGAGGGTGATGGTTGAGGGGTGTTTTTGTGACTGAATGCCTGTGTCCAGTGGGATTCCACAGGGATCAGTGTTGGGTGCCTTGCTGTTTATGGTATATATAAATTATTTAGACTTGAATGTAGGAGGGTTGATCAGTAAGTTCGCGGGTGACATGAAAATTGGTGGGGTGGTAAATAGTGAGGAGGATAGCCTTAGAATACAGGAGGATATAGACGGGCTGGTCAGATGGGCTGATCAGTGGCAAATGGAGTTTAATCCGGATACGTGTGAGGTGATGCACTCGGGCAGGACAAACAAGGCATGGGAATACATGATGAATGGTAGGACCCTGGGAAGTACCGAGGATCAGAGGGACCTTGTACATGTCCACCGGTCCCTTAAGGTAGTGGAACAGGTAGAGCAGGTGGTTAAGAAGCCAGATTAGCTGAGGCATGGAATATAAGAGCAGGGAGGCTATGCTGGAACTGTATAAAACGCTGGTTAGGCCACAGCTAGAGTATTGCTTGCAGTTCTGGAATCCGCATTATAGGAAGGATGTGATTGCACTAGAGAGAATGCAGAGGAGATTTACCAGGATGTTGCCTAGGCTGGAGAGTTTTAGTTATGAGGAGAGATTGGATAGAATGGGGTTATTTTCCCTGGAGCAGAGGAGATTGAGGGGGGCCATGATTGAGATGTATAAAATTACGAGGGGCATTGATAGGGTAGACAGGAAGGAACTTTTCCCCTTGGTGGAGGAATCATTGACCGGGGGCATCGATTTAAGATAAGGGGCAGGAGGTTTAGAGGGGATGTGAGGAAGAATTACTCACCCAGAGGGTGGTGGGAATCTGGAACTCATTGCCTGAAAGGGTGGTAAAAGCAGAAACCCTCATAACATCAAGAAGTATCTGGATGTGTAATTGCAATGCCATGGCATACAAGGCTATGGGCCTGGTGCTGGAAAATGGGATTAGAATAGTTAGGTACTTGTTTGACTGGCACAGACTCGATAGGCTGAAGGGCCTTTTTCTGTGCTGTAGACTTCTATGACTCTATGACTCTATTTGTGCTTGCCCACTTGGATGATCCTTTAGTGATGGGCAGATTTGGCTGAGCTGAGCAAAGTACAGTAATGCTAGACACAGTCGAGCTAGATCTGGCAATTCATATCTAGACCCAGTGTGCACCCAGTGTGCTTTGAATGAGCACCTGTTTAATTAAGGGAAGCAAAGACAAAGTTATAAGAAGTCACATGGGTGGAAGGTAGTGATTGGTTTGCTGAGAGCAAAGGTATTGACAGCTGAGAAAACAAGGCTAAAGAAATCAAAAGCAGCAGAAGGGTCATAGATGGAAAGCAAAAGGTGAGTTGGGTTTTTGGATGTGAGTTTGTGAGGGAGTTGGGGAGAGTTTTTTTGCTCAGGCAGAATGTGAGAACAGTGGGATTGAAAGAAAATAGAACTATACCCCACTTTAAGTAATCCCAAATACCAGTTTTGTTTTAACAAATTTTTAAAATTAGTACCCGTTT
The DNA here is from genome assembly GCF_017639515.1 of Carcharodon carcharias. NCBI lineage: Eukaryota > Metazoa > Chordata > Chondrichthyes > Lamniformes > Lamnidae > Carcharodon > Carcharodon carcharias. The sequence continues at coordinate 135,276,771 of NC_054480.1, read as the reverse complement.
AATAATTTTACATACGCTTGTCCCACTATAGCTTGTTCTGCCAAAAATATCTGTATTGTGGTCACAGCATTTGGCAAATGTCCATTGCTCGAGAAGGCCCACAAGCTTGGAAAGCTGCACAACTACAACTGGTACACCGTGCGCATGTGCAGGGCTTTCTAGAGAAGCCGCATAACTTGCAATTAACTGCACACGTCCCTGGAAAGTTTGAGAAGGGGCACAACTGCCAAGTACTGTATTTGCACATGTCAATGAAAACTTCTAGAGGGCACTATTCCATGCGCGCAATGATCTGCACATGTACAATTGGCCAGATTCTGGACAGTTGGAGGAGGCATTGGATTCACTATGCAATGTGTCCAAGGTACTTTAGCTGGTGCTGCTTTACTTTGCTTCATTATTTTACCCTATAATAAGTGAGTAAAGTCTGCAAGATGGCTGGCCAACACCCATTATGTAGCAAGGGCTCCTCTACTCCCGAAACGAAGAGGCAAACCATAATTTGCCGCAATTATTACTGTAGAATTCCCAGCCTCTGACCTGCTTTTTTTGCCACTGTATTTATGTGGCTGGACCAATTCAGTTCCTGGTAACACCCAGGCTGCCGATGGTGGGGGAGTTCAGTGTTGGGAACGTTGTTGAATGTCAACTGGAGAAGGTTAGAGTCTCTGTTGGAGATGGTCATTTCCTGGCACAATGTTCCTTGCCACTTATCAACCTAACCCCACTCAATCAAATGCTTCCTTGACGTCAAGGGCAGTGACTCCCACCTCACCTGTGGAGTTCAGCTTTTCTTCATGTTTGGACCAAGGCTGTGATGAGGTCTGGAGTCAAGTGCCCCTGGCAGAACCCAAGCTAAGCATCGGCGAGCAGGTTATTGCTGAGGAAGTGCTGCTCGATGGCACTGTCAATGATACCTTCCATCACTTTGCTGATGATTGAGAGTAGACTGATGGGATGATAATTGGTCAGATTGGATTTGTCCTGCTTTTTGTGGACGGGACATACCTGGGCAATTTTCCACATTGCTGGTAGATGCGAATGTTGTAGCTATAATGGAGCAGCTTGGCTAGGATTGCCACTAATTCTGGAGCACATGTCTTCAATACTATAGCCAGGCTGTTGTCAGGGCCTGTAGCCTTTTCTGTGTCCAGTGCCTTCAACTGTTTCTTGATATCAAGCGGAGTGAATGGAATTGGCTGAAGAATGGCATCTGTAATGCTGGTACCTCAAGAGGAGACTGAGATGGAACATCCACTGGCTGATGATTGTTGCAAACACTTGAGCCTTGTCTTTTGCACTGATGTGCTGGCCTCCCCCTTCATTGAGATATCTGTGGAGCCTCCTCCTCCTCTGGTTAGGTATTTAATTGTTCACCACCATTCAGGACTGGATGTGGCAGGATTGCAGTGCTTAAATCTGATCCATTGGTTGTGGGATCAGCTTGTTCTGTCTCACATGCTGCGTTCAGTTTTTGGCATGCATTGCAGTTTCAACAGGTTGGCAACTCAGTTTTGGGGGTAAAGGGAAAGGCTAAGGTGAACTTATCATAGATGTAACCAGATCAAACCTGAGGCATACAGATATGCACTGAAGAGACTGTTGAACAAGTGGCTTCAGTATCTCAGCAATGCTTGGGTGAATAAACTTGTCTGTGGCATTGAAAGGATTAATTAACAGTTCGGAATGAAAAGAGAGAGATTGTGTGCGATACGAGGAATGTAGTTAGGAGGATGATTGAAAACTAGCATGAATCTGATATACTTCTATTTCACCCCCTTTCCTGTGGATGTGGTAGGTGCCTGAGTATCATATTTTATTTGTGTCTGATGTTAAAAGCTTGCTATCAACCTACTGCATCGCAGTGTGTAATGTTAATTGTCCATTACATATGAATTCAAGCTAAAACATATTGTAGGGGAATACCAGGGTATTCACAAGCCTCATTTCATGATAAACTCAGGCATCAATTATTTAAGATGCTGATTTCACATTCCTGGGACAGCCAATAGAGTCTTCATACTGCAGGGAGGTGAGGGATCTCAGGATACCAGAGCTTAAAGGCATGGAAGAAGAAGAACAAAGTAGGCAATCTCAGTCTAAATCAAACCTGTTTCCCATTGAGGAATAAGCCTCAACTCCAACACTATTCAAGCTCTGGGAGTTTAGATGCACCAGTAGTTAGTTTGGCCTGTCAGGTGGATAACTACTTGATCCTGAACTGAGCTTCAGCCCCCATATTCTCTCCATCACCAAGACCACCTATTTACACCTTTGCAATGTTGCCCCTGCCTTAGTCCATCTGTGTCTGGGGCCTTCACCCAGACCTTTGTCATCTCCAGGCTTCACTACTCCAGTGCACTCCTTGCTCACCTCCTGTCTTCCATCTTTCATAAAATTGAGCTCATCCACCTGTATCCTGTCTCACACCCAGTTTTGGTCTCTATCAATCCTCAGCTTGCTGAGCTACATTGTCTCCCAATCCATTATTGCCTCACATTTTAAAAATTCTCATTCTTGTGTTTGAATGTCCCCATGCCCTCACCTCTTCCTATCTCTGTAACCTTCGCTGCTCCTGCACCTTTTGAGAACTCTGCTTGCCTCCAGCCCTTGTGCATTCCTCATTTCCCTCATTCCACCTTTGGTGACCATGCCTTCAGCTGCCTAGGCCCCAAGCACTGGAATTCCCTCTATAAACCTCTCTGCCTCTCAACCTCTCTCCCTCTCTCTCTCTCCTTTATGATGCTCCTTAAAACTAACCTGTGTGACCAAGCACCTGTGTAATGTGGCTTGATGTCAAGTTGTGTCTGGGAATGTTCCTGTGAAGTGTCTTTAGATATTTTACTGTGCCAGAGGTACTATCTACGTTGTTTCTGGAGTTTTGAGCATTTAGGAGAACTGGCATTGAAAATTTTCTGATCACATTTTACCAAAGAACAGTAATAATGGTTTTGCTTTCATTTGTACACCTTCCAACACCCTACATAAAAATGTTGTGTGAGATTAGCATGAGGGTATTAGCACAAAAGATAAATACCCCATTATACGAGTATCAATGGAACATTCGGAGATAAATCCCAAAAGCTGGGTTTGTTTTCCTTAGAGCAGAAAATATTAGAAGTAGTTTGAATCAAGGTGTTCACTATAATGGGGCATTCTGCTAAGAGTGAATAAGGAGGTAATCTTTCCACTAGCATGAAATTCAGAAACCAGAATACCCAAATTTAAGGGAAATTGGTAAAATAACAGGGGAAATGAAGAGGTTTTCTTTAAACACAGTGAATTGTTATGGTTTGGAATACACTACCTGAAAGGGCAGTGAAAGCAGATTCAATAGTAAATTTCAGAAGGGAAATGGAATATGTATTTGAAAAAGAAACATTTGTAGAAACAGAAAAGTGGGAGCAATTCAATAGATCTTTGAAAGAACCAGCACAAGCATGATGGGCTGAATGGCCTCCTTCCATGCTGTCAGGTTCAGTCATTTACCTTTCATCTTACACTTGCTCAACCTGACCTGAACGCAGACACAGGATGCAGAAGGGTGAAAGCTCGGCTAATACCCACTAACACCACGACAAGCACAAAAATATAACTTTTAAAGGGCACACTAGCTATGGTAGAGCAATTACTATTGATGTAATGGACTTCAAAGCTTCATCTTGGGTGTATTGATTGACTCAATAGTTTTATTTATGGCTGTTTTCTCAAGTAGGCTGCGAATCAGAAGCCAAGACGACCTCAGTGGGTGAACAGAGTGCGTCAACGACGTCAGATTTGGTCCAATGAGTGGTCACCATGGGGGAGCTGGAGTGCTTGTTCTAGCACGTGTGGTGGAGGAGCATCATTCCGGAGCAGGCACTGTTTGAGGTACATGGCCAGAACTTTTGTCTGTACTGCGCACATTTTTTTTATTCATTCTTTCATGGGATGTAGGACCAGCATTTGTTGCCCGGCCCTAATTGCCCTTGAACTGAGTGGCTTGCTAGGCCATTTCAGTGGCCAGACAAAAGTCAACCACATTGCTGTGGATCTGGAATCACATGCAGGCCAAACTAGGTAAGGGCAGAAAATTTCCTTCCCCTAAAGGACATTAATAAGTGAACCAGATTGGTTTTTATAACAATTGATGATAGTTTCATGGTCAGCAATACAGACACTAGCTTTCAATTCCACATTTTATTAATTGAATTTATAATATTTGCAGTGGGATTTGATCCCATGTCTCCAGACCATTAGCCGGGAACTCTGGATTGCTAGTCCAGTGACATTATTTAACACATTCCATGTTGCACTGCTACAGTGGCCCATTCCCAACACTAGAAACCTCCTGAACTATTTACATAGTAGTGTCCTCTGGTGGAAGAAACTGTGCACTGCAATAATTTGAAACTGAGTGAGGAGTGGACATGCTTGCCCAATAGTAATAAAGGGCTGCGCGTTATGGGGATGCAGATAGCTCGCCCCATCCACCTGGCCCCTGGGAGCAAAGCCGAAGTGGAGCTGACTCATTCCGCACCAGTCCACCCCGCAGCCACAAAGTACTGCAGCAGACTAAATGGCCTGCCAGTGGGACTTCCGCCCCCTCCCTGGGGAGGAAGGCCTGCCCTCGGGAGCTGCCGGCCAATGGATTGGCCATCAGTCCCAGCAGCGTCAAGAGCACATTAGTGGGCGTTGCGGGACTGCAACCAGTTCCAAGAAGAAGGCCTAATGGATCCCTAGGCAAGGTAAGTCCAGGGTATTGGGTGGGGAGGGTTTGGGCAGGTCAGGATAGTTGGCTTTAGAGAGCAGGCAGGTCAGAAGAAAGGGGGCATAATACCTTAGAGCACTTCCCCAGCAACCCCCCCCCACAAAAGCACAAAGGGTATCCCCTGAAGATCGTACCTCCTTCCTTGCCACCCTTTTAAAAACTTTTTAAAAAGCAGCCTGTCCACTCCTGCCCGATTGCCCGCCAACCATATTATGGCATGGGCAGTGTATTATCAGGGACAATTGGCTTGTTAACAAGCTCAATTGACCCTTGATTATTGTCAAGAAGAGACATTAATGTCTATTAAGTTGTTAGAAATTATTCTTTGAATTGTAGCAGGGCCTGAGTCTGTGTGTTTGACTGTGTGTGCCTTAATTGGATTAAAGCCAGTTAGTCTGGGTGCTTTGATGTATAATAGTTTGAGATGTTAATTGGGTAAACAGTGAGGAGGATAGAAGGTAAAGAGTGAATTTGCATTTGTTGAATAAAGCATTCAAGAGTGGGATTAAAATCTTGCACCTAGCTAGAAGATGCCAAGCAATCTGGGTTTTTTTTCAATTTACTAATAACATTGGTGGAATGAAAGGATATTATTGTTAGGAGAGGTAAAATTCAAAACCCGAGGAATACAATGGAAAATTTACATTCAAAGGAAAAGCTAAGTATAAACAGAAAGGAGTTTGTGTCTGTAAGTCAGAGGCATTTAAGTTCTAACCACCCTGTAAGCCTACAACTGTGTCTGCAATGGAACCAAATTGCAAGGAACCTCATTTTGAATTCACAAGGTCAAATGTGCTTTGCCTGGTGCCTGTTTAAAGTCTATAGGTTACTGTTGCCTTGGTGAAGATTTACCTGGGAGAGACTAATTTGGGGATTTGTTTAAAAGTTATTGTGGTAGTAATTTGTAGATATGTGTATGTGTTTAATTTCTTGTTAAATTAATAAATGATTAATTTAGTTTTATATAAAACACCTCTTGAGGCTCAGTGGTCTTATTCCTGTATTAAGGTCTGCATCTCAAACATACCAATTAAAAATATAGGTTATGACAGTTGTTCAAGTTTCCCTCTGGGATTCAAACAGCTCAGCCTTTACTAACTGCTGTATCATAACAATTATTTATTTAAATATGAATGGCGAGTTGTCAATTTCATGTTATAGGGGTGAACTCAGAGGCAGGCAGGAAGGTAGTGCGGTGGGCATCTGTCCTATTTTATGTGCTCCCCAGCCCCCACCGAAAACATGCCCGACGAGGGCACATAAAATACAGCCCAAAGTTTCAGTGTATTGCGTCACGTCCTATACACTTGGCCAATTAACTGGTAAGTTTGGGTCATAGAAGGAGCATTCACGTCGCAGTCCCTGTCAGAATTTGTGGAGCCTGCAAATCCTTCTACAATGCTATATCCAACTTCCTGCCACCCAAATTTTCAGAGCCTGCGTATATAGCAGTGAGGGAAGGTGTAATAGCACTACTAAAAGAAGCCAGCCGTTAAGTTGTTTGGCAGCTACTTACTCCTCTGTGTCATCTTGGGTCAATGGGAATGACAAATCTTTGCCAAGGCAAATCATTTTCCAGATGTTTCGGCTCCTGTGATTGGAACCTAAAAATGTTTTCAAAGTAAAAAAGAACAGATTTTCAAATTAGCATTTTAAGTTGCTTGCTGTGTAAGAGAAAAAGAGTGACTTTTTTTAAAGGTAACATAAAAATTAAAAGATTGAGGCAGTCTGTTCTTTTATGAGGTGAGAATTCAAGCAAATATGTCACAAAAGCATGGTATAATCTGCACCCACAACCTATGGGGGATAGAATTCCACATTTCCATTATATTTTGTGTGACAAAGTGCTCCCTGATTTCACTCCTGAAAGGCCTACCTCTGATTTTGAGATTGTACCCCCTTATTCTTCATACCTCCACCTTAGGAGATAGTTTCTCTGTATCTGCCTTGTTGAATTATTCCATCATTTTAAATTAGATCACCTCTCAACCTTTAACACTCAAGAAAGTTGTCTCTGAATTAACAGGAGCAGATTGTCCATAAGGAAGGTATTCCTATCTGTGCTGATGCTACCTTCCCCACCGGAAAGATCTTCTCTGATCCCAATTCATTGTCCTTTCTCTTGTACCTTTTGCTATTTATTGTCTTTCTCAAATCCCTCCATGGCCTCACCTCTCCCTATCTGTAATCTCCTCCAGCCCCACACCCTCTGAGATATCTATGCACTTATAATTCTGATGTCTTGAGCATTCCCAATGTTAATCACTCCACCATTGGTGGCCACACCTTCAGCTGCCTAGGCCCCAAGCTCTGGAATATACTTGCAACACATCTCCGCCACTCCACCTCGCTTTTCTTGTCTAAGACACTCATTAAACCTATACCTCTTTGGCCAAGCTTTGGTCAGTTTTTTTTTATTCTTTAATTGGATGTCAGCATCGCTGGCAAGGCTAGCATGTGTGGCTCATCCCTAATTGCCCTTGAGAAGGTGGTGGTGAGCCATCTTTTTGAACCGCTACAGTCCACATGGTGTGGGAACACCTAGATATATCTGACCAAATATCTCCTTATGTGGCTCAGTGTCATATTTTGTTTTATAATATTCTGGTAAAGTGCTGTGGGAGATGTTATGATGTTAAAGCTACTCTATAAATATAAGTTGTTGTGTTAAATGTCATGATTAGTTCAACTTCAATAGCTTCATATTCAGACAACCCTTTGTATGAAAAAAATCTATGCTTCCTTTATGCTTCTAGTACTAATCCTATGTTTATGCCCTCCTCTTACCCATCACAGGCCTGTAAAATAGCCCTTTGATTACTTTACTGTATTTATCACACTGATATATGAAGAAAAGGGTTAACCACACAAAGTAATCTGGGTTTGCAGCAATTTGAAGCCATTGAAAATTTCAGTTGGTCACTAAAGATGAGCTATTAAGATAGAAGCATTCCATTTTCTAAATTTATTTTTAAACATTAATTCTCATAACGTGGGCATCACTGTTAAGGCTGGCATTTATTGCCCATCCCTAGTTGCCCTTGAGAAGGTGGTGGTGAGCCGCCTTCTTGAACCACTGCAGTCCGTGTGGTGAAGATACTGTGGTGTTATGAAGGGAGTTCCAGGCTTTTGACCCAACGATGAGGAAGGAACAAATGAATATGTCCAAGTCAGGGTGGGTCAGGGTAACTAGGAGGTGATGGTGCTCCCATGCGCCTGCTGCCCTTGTTCTTCTAGCTGGTGCAGCTCACAGGTTTGGAAGCTGTTGCCCTAGAAATTTTGGTGAGTTGCTGCAGTGCATCTTATAGATGGTGCACACTGCTGTCAGGGGTGCGCCAGTGGTGGATGGAGTGGACGTTTAAGAAGTTGGTTAAGGTCCTATAATCGACTTCAGTGCCTTAGAGGGGTGGAAAATCAGCCAGAGCTCCAGTTCCTGATCTTTATCCAATGAAGAATGGCAGCTTGTGTGAGGTGCCAAATGATGATCAGTGTTAGTATAACTGAATTCCAACGTGCTGTCAGGAGAGGGACAAGATAACTGGAAAATAATGTTCGTAAACTGCTTAATGCATCAGCCAGAGATACAAGTCCAGGCTTTTCCAATCTCCACTATTTCAGTAGAATTAAGCCAGAACAGAGTCCTGTGACTTTAGGGTTAATTTGGTCTTGAATTGTTTCATAGCATGGAAGTATAAGCTGAAGAATAAATTTAAATTACCTACTTTGTTGTTTCCCAAAGGAAGTAATGGTGATTTCAGTGATTAACGAACTGACTAATATCCCTTTGGAAAACTATTTTGAGAATTCAAACTGTGCACATAATTTCTTTCAAATAACATCTGCAAAAATCTGTAACTTTTTTGTGAATGTGACGGAGAGTAAGGTATAACCAGAGGGATAATTCTCAGTTGAAGTGTTCATACAATTAGCAAAAAAGTTCCTAACGGGGGGGGAATGTCACCAGAGCTTTTCAGTAGATTGTGTTTCAAGAACAGAAGTGAATGACTCCCTGAGGTCTTGAGTTCACGACCTGGTACCATTTTATACTGCATCATATCCTCTAACTGGTTTGGAGCAAAGTTTTCGTATGGAATTTTAATTTGGGATTTTGAAACGAGAATGAAAGTGAGCTCCCTCCAAGGTAGCTCACTAGGGAAATGGACTGGCCAGCATTCATTCTCTGATCTGATGATTTGTCTCACACATTGGATGAGACATTAAACTGAGGTTGCCGTCTGCTCCCTCAGGTGAACGTAAGTGAACCCCTGGCACTTTTCAAGAAAAGAGAGGAGAGTTTTCCCCAGGTCAACATTTATCCCTCAGCCAACATCCCTAAAACAGATGATCCAGCTATTGCTGTTTGTGGGAGCTTGCTGTGCACAAACTGGGTTGCTGTGCTTCCCACATTACAACATTGACTGCTCTTCAGAAGTACCTCATTAGCTGTAAAGCACATTGGAATGTCCTGAGGTTGTGAAGGGTGATATATAAATGCAAATCTCTCTACTTTTGATCTGGGCTATTCTTCATCTCCAGCTTTACTAGACAATCAGGATATGGAGCCAGGCAAGGGGCCATGAGTGAATAACTCCCAGTCAGTAATTAGTGTTACATGTGTAGAATAGTCACTTGGAATGGGGAATGTATCCAGGTGGTCAGCACCCATGGAATCCTGGACTGTGCTGACCTCACAAGGTTGAAAAGCTCAGATACTCGCTGTCCAGGATCACATATTAAGAATGGCCTGAGGGTATGGTTGCAAGGAAGTTTGGCATCAATAGTGGAATGTCAATCCCAGCACAGGTCATTGCCCTCAAGAGCAGAGAGGAGAAAAGTTTTATTTAAAAGTTGTTTGGAATTCAAGATGCAGTGAACAACTCAGTGCAGGAGTTATCATTCATCACCTCCCTTTCTCTGTACTCTCTTCCTGTCCTACAACCCTCCTAAATCTCCACATTCCTCCAATTCTGGTTCCTTGTGGATTCCAGATTTTTATTAGTCCACTGGTGGTGACTGTGCCTTCAGCTGCCCAGGCCCTAAGCTCTAGGATTCCCTCCCTAAGCCTACAGCTTCTCTGACCTCCTTTAATATACTCCTGAAAACCTACTTCCTTGATCAAGCTTTTGGTCACCTGTCCTAATATTTCCTTTTTTTATTCTTTCACGGGATGTGGCTGTCACTGTCTATGTCAATATTTTTATTGCCCATCCCTAATTGCCCTTGACAAGGTGGTGACAAGCTGTTTCTTGAACCACTGCAGTCCATAGGTACACTCACAGTGCTCTTAGAGAGGGAGTTCCAGGATTTTGACCCAGCGGCAATGAAGGAACGGCGATACATTTCCAAGTCAGGATGGTGTGTGGCTTGGAGGGGAACTTGCATCTGGTGCTGTTCCCATGCATCTGCTGCCCTTGTCCTTCTAGGTGGTGGAGCCCACTGGTTTGGAAGGCGCTGTCAAAGGAGCCTTGGTGAGTTGCTGCAGTGCATCTTATGTTGACGCTGTGAGTCGATGGTGGAGGGAGTGGATGTTGATAGCGGTGGATGGGGCAAATCAAGCGGGTTGCTTTGTCCTGGATGATGTCAAGCTTCTTGAGTGCTGTTGGAGCTGCACTCACCCAGGCAAGTGGAGGCATTCCATCACACCCCTGACTTGTGCCTTGTAGGTTGTGGACAGGCTTTTGGGAGTCAGGAAGTGAGTTACTCACCGCAGGATTCCTAGCCTCTTACCTGTTCTTGTAGCCACAGTATTTATATGGTTAGACCAGTTCAGTTTCTGGTCAGTATTGATAGGATGTTGATAGTGGGGGATTCAGCAATGGTAGTGCCATTAAATATCAAAGGAGATGGTTGGATTGTTGGTGATCATTGCCCGGCAGTTGTGTGGCACAAATGTTACTTGCCACTTATCAGCCCAATTCTGAAAAATCATGGAGATGAGAATTTTAAACTTAAAATGCTAGTGGAAAGAATGTAGGGCATGGTGAATGAATGGGATTTGGTGGGGGGATAGGATAAAGACAGCAGAGTCTTGGACAAGCTAAGGTCACAGAGAATCGAGGCTAGAACAGCATTGGAATTGTTGAGTAAGGAGGTGACAAAGACATGAGTGAGGGCTTCAGCAGCAGATAGGCTGGGATAGGTTTGGAGGTAGGAGATGCCATAGAGGTTGAAGTGGACAGTTGTTCTGATAGAGAGTAAAGATTAAAATCCTAGCTTGGAGTCATAATGGATGATGGATATTGTCCAGGTCTTGTCGCATATGGGCTCAGACTGCTTCAGTATCTGAGGAGTCGCAAATGAAGCAGCTAAAGATGGTTGGGCCTAGGACACTACCCTGAGGAACTTCTGCAGCGATGTCCTGGGACTGAGGTGATTGACCTCCAACAACCACAGTCATCTTCCTTTGTGCTAGGTATGCCTCCAACCAGTGGAGTGTTTTCCCCCTGATTCTCATTGACTCCAGTTTTGCTAGGGCTCCTTCATGCCACACTTGGTCAAATGCTGCCTTGGTGTCAAGGATAGTCACTCTCACCTCACCCCTGGAGTTCAGCTTTTTTGTCCATGATTGGACCAAGGCTGTAATGAGGTCAGGAGCTGAGTTGCCTTGGTGGAACCCATTTCCTTAAGAGCTTCAGTGTCAAGTTTGATGATGCTCCTGTGAAGTGCTTTATGACATTCTTAAAGATGCTATATAAATGCAAGTTGTCATTGTTGTCACAATCTCATTCTACATCCTTGCCCCAGATTGAGAAGAAGCTCATGAGTGAATTTGTCATTGTGACAACCCAATAGTTTGAAGTTTGATTTTGGTACAGAAATCTGACTCTGCTCCTTCAAGGAATCAAATAGGTCTTCAGTTTGTTTGTTTTCACTTGTCAGGTTCTCTAATACAGAGGGTTGTCCAGGGGACCAGAGGCAATACAGAGCATGTAACCTTCTGGTGAGTATATTTCTGATGGATAATTGGCAGAACTGAACGCTCTTTAGACGATTCGAAAGGACTCCATCCCAATTCACTTATCCAGCATCCATTATGACTCCAAGCTAGGATTTTAATCCTTACTCTCCATCAGAACAACAGTCTACTTCAACCTCCATGGCATCTCCTACCTCCAAACCTATCCCAGCCTATCTGCTGCTGAAGCCCTTACCCATGTCTTTGTCACCTCCTTACTCAACAATTCCAATGCTGTTCTAGCCTCGATTCTCTGTAACCCTTTAGCTTGTCCAAGACGCTGCTGTCTTTATCCTATTCCACCCGCCCCCAACCAAATCCCATTCATTCACCATGCCCTACATTCTTTCCCAGTCCGCTAGCATTTTAAGTTTAAAATTCTCATCTCCATGATTAAATCCCTCCCTGGATTCACCTCTCTCTATTTCAGTAATTTCCTCTGGCAGCCATCAATGCTAAAGTAAAAACAGAAAATGCTGGAAAAACTCAGCAGGTTGTGGCAGCACCTGCGGAGAGAGAAACCGAGTTAAGGCTTCGTGTCTGTGACCTTTCATCAGAACTGGGAAAAACTAAAGCTGTAATAGGTTTTGAGCAAAGGGGGGGGGGGGCGCGCGCGCGCGCGTGGTTGTGGTGGTGCGGTGGTGGTGGGACAAGGACAAAAGGAAGGATTATGATAGGGTGAAAGGTAGGAAAGATTAAATGACCCCAAGAATTATTTTACAGGGCCAAAGTGAATGGTGACGGAGCAAGAAAAGAACAAAGAGGTGCCTAGAGCAGGTGTGCTGCTGACTAAAAATAAATGAAACAGGAAAGGGAACGAAGTGGAGCATACATCATGGTCTGAAATTGTTGAACTCAATGTTGAGTCCGAAAGACTATACTGACTTTCACCCTATCACAGACCTTCCTTTTGTCCTTGCCCCACCCACCCTTGCTCAAAACCTATTACATTTCTAACTTTGCCCAGTTCTGATGGAAGGTCACAGACCTGAAACATTAACTCTGTTTCTCTCTCCGCCGATCCTGTCAGAACCCACTGAGTTTTTCCAGCTTTGTCTGTCATTATTTCAGATTTCCAGCATCTGGGTATTCTGCTTTCTGAACCATGAACACTCTCCTCCCCAGCACCAAGCTCTTAGTTCCGCTGACTATAACTGCTAATGCACCTCTCTTTGTCCCAGCATCGGTGGCTTTGCCTTCAGCAATTCAAGCCCCACACCCTGTAATTTCTTCCCTAATCACCTCCTTCCCCGACTTCTCTGCCTCTTTCTTCCATTAGGAACCCTCTTAAAATCCACCTCCTCAACCCAGCTTGTGGCCACCCTTCTTAATGTATCCTTCTTTGGTTCAATGTCAATTCTGGCTCTTGATTAGGCCTTTGTGAGTAGCTTTGGGACATTTTTCTACAATATATAAAAGGCTTTATAAAATGCAAGTTATTTTTATTGTGTGGGTTTGCGACCATGTTCTTGTTAGCAATTTAAACATTAATTTGACACAATTCTCATAGGACTGCCCTCCAGGATCCATTGATTTCCGAAAGATGCAATGTTCTCTCTATAACAACAAACCAATCCAGGGCAATTTGATGAATCATCAGTGGCTGCCATTCTATGGGGGTAAGTGCAAAACATTGTCCACAGTTTCAGCACAGTGAAATCATTGGAATCCAAGTGACATTGACTTGGGCGCTAATTCAATTGACACTAACATCTTGTTTAAGAGGACAGAGAATTAGGGAACCTCTCAGATGGGATACGATAACTTGCTGTCAGAACAATGATACTCTCAGAGGTCGCTTAATCATGTGTACATATAATAATGCTCAATGCCTGTACACCTAATCTAGTATACAAATAACAATGAGAATGATAACAATGATAATCTGTTTAGAAAGTGTACAGTGGCCTTAGAAGGAGCGCAATGCAGACTAACCAGGGAGGTGGTGGCATAATGGTATCGCCACCGGATTAATATTCCAGAGACCCAGGGTAATGAACTGGGAAACCCAGGTTCAAATCCCACCATAACAGATGGGGAAATTTGAATTCAGTAAAAATCAAGATTTAAAAGTCTGATAGTAACCACAAAACCATTGCTGATTATCATTAAAAACCCATCTGGTTCACTAATGTCCTTTAACAAAGGAAATCTGCCATCTTTACCTGGCCTACATGTGACTCCAGACCCACAGCAATGTGGTTGCCTCTTATAAATGCCCCCTGAACAAGGGCAATAAATGCCAGTGATGCTCACATCCCATGAATGCCTTTTTTTTTAAAGTATCAGAGCTTCAAGGGATAAATTATGAGGAGAGATTACATAAATTAGGTTTGTACTCCCAGGAATGTCAAAGGCTAAGGGGTGATTGATCAAGGTTTTTAGGATCTTGAAAAGAATTGATCAGGTAGATAAAGAGAATCATTTCCTCTAGGTTGAATTGAACAAGGGAACATAAACTTAAAATCAGAGACAGGAATAACATTAAGAAACACTTATTCACACAAAGGATGGCGAAGTGTAGAATTCTCTCCCACAAATTAAACAGTAGACGTTAGCTCAATTTTCAAATCTGAGATTGATAGATTTTTTGTGCTAGCTAAGGTTTTAGAGTGATACAGAACTAAAGCGCTTGTATAAAGTTAGGATATAGATCAGCCACAACATCATTGAATGGCAGAACAGGCTTGAGGGACTGAATGGTCTACTCCAGTTCCTATGTTCCGGACACCTGTACACCTAATCATATGTGCAACTAACAATGATATAATTCTTGTACACCTAATCTAGTGTACAAGTAATAATGATGTACATCCTGTACACACGGTGGTTAAAAAGTCCCATTCCTACAAATAGTCATCCACCAAAACCTGCTTTAAATTATCGCATTGAGATTAATTTGGTAGTTTTCAGAGAAGTGGAGAAACTCAAAGATTAAGTGCCCTAGTGGTCATACGTACATTAAAACTTATCTAAGTTACAGCTGTATCATTTGGAGTAACAATTCCCTCTCCAGCGAGGTTGTAAATGCATCAGTGAACTTTTCCTCTGGTCATTATCTCTAGTAAGATTGTAAACTCATTATAAAAGAACACATTTACGATTTTGCCAGAAATATACAGCACAGGAAATCTTTACAGACACATTTACAATGATGCAACATGCAATGACCAGTGGAGTTCTGACCCCATGAGAACAGTACATAAGGAACAGCAAAAGATGAGCAAAGCTCATATTTCTGACATTCCAACTCCCACAGCCAAATTAATTTTAAACTCCTCTAATGTCTCATTCTCCTACTCTATCCAGGTTTTCTTATGTTCTTAATCCAGGAGCAGGGACAGACGAGACTGAAGGGTGCTCTGCAGAAAGCTTTGATCAAAAGGTTTTAACCCTCTCTGTACCAACACTCACACAATCTAAGAACAATTTTTGTTTTATGTCTATCATTGATCTATCTGTTATATTAGGCTTTGCTTTAGCGCATTGCTGTTGCTATGGAGATTTATGTGAGCTTGAACCTTGAACCTTACTCTCTTAATCTTCTGTTCAACAGCTCCCAATCAATGTGACCTTAACTGCCTAGCCAAAGGGAAGAATTTCTACTACATGTTTGGTCGTGTTCTGGATGGGACAAGGTGTAGCCCTGACTCAACTGATATGTGTATTAATGGGCAATGTCTGGTGAGCAGTTTCCCAGAAAATGATATAAACAGAAAACTGATTTAGCGAAGGCATTGAATAAACAGCTGCTGATCAGACTGAGGACAACAGGTTACATTATTGTCAGTGGAGTGTCAGTGGTGTGGACTCCTTGAGAATGCAGGGATGGTGCGCCTAGGGTAAACTGCCATTCTCTAAGCTTATAACAATCACCGTTTAAAGCTGCCATTGTGGCCAATGTTAGGATGTGCTTTTCTGTATCTCCTGCAGTGCAACCACCCCCATTGCAGCTATCTTCATGTCAGTGTTTTCAGAGCTTGATTCCCACTTACCTGGAAACTCCCCAACAAAATAACATCAAAAACCCTCAAGGGAAATAGCCCGTCTAAACATTCTACTGGTTGCCGAAGTCCGTTAAGGCACATGATCAAAAACACTTAATTCCAAACTTTTTTTTTTAAGGAACTGCTAATCAATGTTCCAGGTACTTTTCCATCCCCAATTCTTCTTCTTAAGCTCCTGAATTCTCTTGAGTTCAGTGTTCCCTGTTTGTGCACTGCCATGCGCTAATGCACAGGCTGCTTTAAGATAACATGTCCCCTTTAAGATAGCACGTGTGCGCTGCTGCACAAAATAATTTAAAGGTACCATGCATTCAAAATACACAGGCTGGAAAAAATTTAGAAGATACATTGACTACGGAACTGTTCTACAGCCCTCAACACCCCTCCTGTATTGTGCTCAGATGGCACTATGCAAGCCTAGGCAGTGTGTTTATAGGCTATTCGACTGTCAAGGCAGCACCAGCCAAAACATATCCTGTCTTCACCAGGACTGACTGGATATCAGTCAGGAATCCAGGAAGCAGGGCTGGGGTTTTTGCACTGAGGCCAGTGTAGGGCCTTGCCCACTGCCACTCAGGCTGAGAACAACTAATTCTGTGGTGAGGGAGTTCCATGCAAGGCATTATATTTCCAGTTTAGCCAGTCAGGGGCAATTCTAAACTAGACTGAATCTGGAGATCTTCCTGTAGGGTTGATCCAGCAATCCCAATGCTTCCAATGTCAGGGGAACAGACTCCAAGCGAGCACAGGTCAGAGTTAGGGCTACAACATGTTGGGGTTCATTTCTCTCCTCCTATGCACCCCGTAAGCATAGCTCCCTGCTGCAGTTGCAGAATTAGCTCTTACATGTGTGTTTTCTGTACACTTCAAACAACACTGAGCACTGTGTGGGACATAAACTGGAGCCTTAACACTGAGATGGATGAGAGGGAAACTAGTTTCCTACTAGTGGAACCATGTGCACAGAACATGAAACAGACCCTTCAGAGTAACCGAGGCATGTACATACCCCTCCCACCTGTCTCACCTTCCACACAAGATTCCTGCACTGTCGGCTGACTGTAACCTTACTGACTCACTGGAAGTAAAATGTTTTTTGTTTCCGCTTTTCTTTCGCTGTGCAGAAAGTAGGTTGTGACAGGATCCTCGGCTCAAAGGCCAGAACGGATGTCTGCGGTGTTTGCGGAGGACGAAATGACTCGTGCATCCTGGTCCGGAGAGTGTACCGATCGGCGTTCCCCTCTTCTGGTGATTGCCCTGACATTCTCGATGGGTGAATGCCCTTGTGTCTTGACTACAGCATGAGTCGGGATTGCTGTTGGTGCCGCAAGGCTACGGGCAACACGCAATAGCTTGTGGGACATGGGGGCAACAGCGTGGACCCTCTCTGCCAGAGTGAAAACCTGAAGTTAAAAAAAAACTGCTGGAAATGCACAGCAGTTCAGTCAACATCTGCAGAGAGTATAAAGGATGGTATTTGCATTCAGGGCCTTTTCTCTTTATAGCTGCTGACTGACCTGCGGTGTGTTTCCAGTATTACTATATTTTTCTCTTTCCAGAACAATGCTGCCCTGTGGCCAGATTTTCATTGAATATCAGAACTGATTAGTGGCCGCTCATCTCTCAGTACACTTTTCCAGATCACGTGGTGTTTCAAAATCAGAAATATTAACTCTTGTTTATCTTTAAATAACTGAAAAGTGGTCTTTTTTCATAGTCGTATTACTCTTTCAAATTTTACCTCTGAGCTGCACAATTTAGGAATTTGTCTGCCAGTGTTTTTGAACTTCAGCCTTGAGGTGATTGCCTGTGATGTTTTCATTTGTATCTTCAACTTCCTCTTATCAAACGCTTCTCTGTTATGTCAGCAAAAACTTTTAAAATTTAAAATAAAAGCTATTGCACAGTCACTGCTTTGGGTGCCCCTTGATAGAAAAGTTATGAAGGCAGTTGAGAAGGTTCAGAGTAGAATTCAAGAGGATATAAGGAGCCACTTGAGATGCTGGATTAGTTCCTCTGGCGGGGGGGGGGGGGCGGGTGCGAGGAAGTCTGTGAGGAGATTTAATAATGATATGTAAAATTACGAAAGGTTTTGATAGCGTGAATGGATTAAGATGATTTCCAATGGCGGGGAATTTCTGTGAGGCCATCAATTTAAAGTTGCAGCAATAGAGTAGGGATCGCAAATTGGACACATTTCTCTGCACAGAGGGTTGTTGGAGCATAGAATACTTTGCTACGGGGGGATGGTTGAGGCAGAGATCTTAGAAAGCAAAATTGGACAAATATTAGAAGCAGAGAAAACGAAGGGGTTACGGGGAGAGATCAGGGCGATGGGATTAGTTTTGGATTGCTCTTGCTAAGAGCCAGCACAGACAGGATGGGCTGTATAGCCTCTCTCTTTGTTATAAGCTTCTGTATAGTATTCAGTAATGTTACAGTCCTATTCTATGGCTCTTTGATCGTATTCAATGATGTCCCCAACAGAAATTTTCTTTTTTTTATGACTTAAATGTTTTGCGCAGTTCTGCAAAATGCGTTTTTAATTCTTGTGTAATAAATCATCACTTTCTGCAATTTCCCAACTTCAGTGTTACACCTAGTAATTGGTACCAGAGACTAATGATTTATTTTTTCTCTAATTAATCCTAGGTTACTTTGGTTACAACAATGTAACTATAATCCCAGCAGGAGCCACTAACATCAAAGTTACAGACAACAGCAGGAACTACCTGGGTAAGTCAACCTCTCAGTTACAAGAGCACAAAGGTTACTGCAGCAGTATTTAGCTGCCATTTCCCTTGTACTGAGTTAGCTGATTTCAGCCAGAACTGTATTCCTGGTGTTGCACTTATCTCCAGTAGCCTTGGGCTAGGTAGTGAAGAATCAGCTGGGATTCCCACTTTTAACAGCGTCTACCTAACACTTGACAGGTAAGTGCCTGTGTGGATGTCAAAGCTCAGCTACGATGCCCCCATAGTCAAATAACCTAACAGCCCAAGAATTGTAATCAGAAATAGTTGGATGCCAAACCCAACAAGGAGACGTTAAGAGGGGTGAGCAAGGTCGTGGAGGTGAATTTTAAAGATAGTCTTAAAGGAAAAGCTGGAGGGGATTAGGGAAGGATTCTGAGATTTCGTGAGGGCAACTGTAGGCCTGAAGTTTAGGGAGGTAGCGAGCGAGTCCATAAAAGGTTTGAAAGATGAGAATGAGAACTTTAATGACGGCTTTAGGAGACTGGGACCCAGGGCAGGATTTCACGGGTAGTGCAGTTTACTGCCATGCTGGCGGAAAAGTCACCCTAAATCCTGCCTCCACCAGGCAGCGCTGCAGCCATTTAGCAATCAGAGGAGAGATAGGTGGCTCAGGGTGAGACTTACATGCCAACAATATCCAGCACCCCCCCACCCACCCCCCCAACCCCTTTCCCCCCACCAGCTGGGGAGAATTTCCTGCCTCTGTGGGTTGCAGGACAATCAGATGGCCAGCAGCTCTCTGGTCCCAGCAGCGCCACCAGGAGAGGTGGCCACTGCTGGGACTGCATCCAGTCCAAGCGAAAAGAGCCAGGAGGCGGATATTGGGGGTTTGGGTGACAGGAGGTTGGGGAGGAGGGGGGGAGGGGGGGAGTTGGGAGGTTCTTGGCTAGGATAGGGAGCGAAATGGTCGGGGACGGGAGAACAGAGGCCAGTTTGGGGAGGGGGCTCCCAGCAGGAGCACAGACCTGGCAGGCAGCCTTCGATTGGAAAAGGAGGCCCATAAAGAAGGCACCCCCATTCCCACCCAAAGGCTAAATAGAATTACCTGCTGGTCTACCCACTCCTCCTCCCGCTAGCTAAGAAACTGCGGCACAGTTGGAAGTGGCCATTAATTGGCACCTTAAGGGCCTTGATTGGTGTGGGGGTGGGCAAACTATCCAAGGCCTCGGGACCACCTTTTAAACTGCGGCAAGGTTGGGGGCCAGTGGCTAGGTGACGGGAAAGGCACCCATGGTAGGGCAGTGTAAAATTCTATCCCCAGTGTAGGCCCAGGCCAATATGTGTCCATCAGTCAACAACAGCAACAATAGATTTCTTGTTTATGGGATCTTGCTGTCTGCGTATTGGCTGCAGAACATCAGTGACTACACTTTAAAAATAAATTATTAGCTGTGAAGTTCTTTAGGATATCCCAAAGACATATAAATATATATATTATATATATATATTATACACATATATGTATATTTGATCGTATTCTATGATGTCCTCAACCTTTTTTTATTATTTAAATGTTTTGTGGGGTTTACAGTGATGAGTGATACAAAATCAATGGGCAAGATTTTAACTGACTCAAAACCCACTCAGTTACACGGAATTAAATTCAGGACTAATCCCTTCAGGAAACTTTAACACATCCAACACATCCACTGCTTGCCTCATGTCCCACACTAACTTTCACTCACTTATCTCACCAACCAACCTCACCCCCATCCCCAACACACTGATTCCAAAATCCTCATCCTCACTTACAAACTTCTTCAAGGTTCTACTTCATTCTGCCTCTGCAACCTGCAGCTCTAAATGGCAGCTCTTCTGAGTCCTGAGGACAGTGGTAGGGCCTCCCACGATCATGTCCCTACATTTGGAATTCCTAAATTCCTTCCCTTTGCGACGTCTGCCCCCACCTTCAAAAGCCTCATCAGAATTCGCCCCTTCATCCGTACCTTTTGTCAACTCGTGCAGCCCCTTTACAAAGCATTTTGGGTCGTTTCACTCTGATGAAGGTGCTATATCAGGTTCAGGTGTACTTGACCAGCCATTAAGGTTGATTAAAATGATATCAGCTGTGGCTTGGTGTGAAGCACTCTTATCTCTTAAGTTCTGAGCTGACTCCAGGCTCACACACAAAAATCAAGGTTGACAGTCCAGTGCAGGCCTGAGGGTGTGCTACATTGTTGGAGGTGCCATCTTTTGGATGAGGCGTTAAACTGTGGACCAATCTGCCTAATCAAGTAGATGTAAAAGGTCCCATGGCCACTGATTTGCAGAAGAGCAGGGGAGTTTTCCCCGGTGTCTTAGCCAAGATTTATCCCCCAATTAAGCCTAAAAGCTGATTATCAGGTCATTACCTCATTGCTGCTTGTGGGAGCTTGCTGTGTGTAAATTGGCTGCCGCCTTTTCTACATTACAACAGTGACTACACTTCAAAAAAGTATTTCATTGGCTGTAAAGTGCTTTGAGCCATCCAGTGGTGGGGAAAAGCACTACATAAATGCAAGCTTTTCCTTTTGTGTCTTCTATTATGACATCTCAAAGTTTGCATCAATGGCTCATCTAAAAATAGAATCATTATGCATGAGGGTTGTTATGTGATAAATATTAGCAGTTGGGGACAACTGAGATGCAGGAGAAGTGTTCTAGTGTCCACCATGGAGGAACAAAGTACTTGACTTCCCTGTATTACAAACTGATAATATTAGCATAAACAAGATTGGGAATTCAAGCAATCCTTGAGTTTATGACCTTTATGATTAGGAGTGTAACACTCAGCCACATGAGCTATCAGACCACCAACTACTGATCATGTTTTTTTAGGAAGTAGTAATTAGTGGTTTTGAAATATGTATGATTAATAAGTCAAATTTCTTACTGCCAGAACAGGGGGCCTGTTGTGAGTCTATTGCAGAGCTGTCAGTGAAATACAGGATCATGTATTATGAATCCCAGAGTCCAGCTCTGCAGTTCCACAGAGGTTCAGCAGATGCTTCTGAAAAAAAAACAAAATTTGGAATTGGTGGGCTCTGTTGTTTAGATTCAAGAGAAGCCTTAATAGTACTGCAGTTTCTAGCTGCTTGGACCCTAAATTCTGGAATTTACCCCCTAAACCTCTCTGCCTCTAACTCTCTCTCCTCCTTTAAGATGGTCCTTAAAACTATTTGACCAAGATTTTGGTCCTAATATGGTTCGGTGCCAAAATTTGTTCGATGACCTCCAGTGAAGTGCTTTGGGATGTTTTACCACTTTAATGGTGCTATATAAATGCAAGTTGTTTTTGATATCCATGATTGCATTTACTAGTTCCTAAGTTATTTTAGTGTTGAACAGAGGAAGTTTCCCTTTAACGATGAGACAGGTGAAAGACCAAGGCCCATGGTATCGGACTTACTCCCAAGGCTGAGAAGAAGAGAACAGATGAGATAATTCAGAAATGCAAACAACAAATTTATGGGTTTTTTTCAAAAAGCATGAGGATTGTTGAAGGAAGGAAAGGTTGAGGAAGGTAAGGAGTTCTACAGTTTTGAGATCGCAGTTCAAGTAGGAGGCCTGTGAAGTAAGTTTTGATTTTATTGGAGGTAAACATTCAAATTAGAGAGCTCTTCTGGTGCAGTGGGCAGCATCCCTACTTCTAAACCAGAAGCTCCCGGTTCAAATCTCTAGGACGTGATGGCTGAGGTTTATGTACATGCTTGTAACTTGGCCAAAAAGATTGACTATCAACCTGCAAACCCTTCAAACATAATGGCAGGCGGTAAGAGTGGGAGAGATTCCTTGTCAGTCCTGTGATGGAAACAAAGTTGAAGCCTCTACCACCACCACTATCCGTAACTCCAGACTACAACATGCATGTAAAAGTGCTTGTTGCCACAGCAACCTGGAATCTGAGTGAACTATACACACCATTACCAAATATTCAGATCTATTTTAAGGCTGGTAATCCGAAAGTATTCAAAGCTCAGTTGTGTGGATGGCAAAACATGCTTTGATGAATTTACAACCTGGAGTTCCTGGGTGGGAGTAAGTCACAGTGAGGAAATGGAGTCTCTGATTTTATGTCCGTGGATGTAAAATCACAGCTCATGGCTGGCGTTTCCCAGGGTGCTTCTTAGTGGACATATTCTGGGTTGTGCAATTAGCCGTAGATATTAGTTGAATGAGGTTTTCAAATGATTCCTTGGCCCCTCTGGCTGATTTATCACAGAAGTCAGTGCTGGTTCCCCAATCCCCAATCTGTCTCATACTCTGCTGCCCTGAAATAAACAATCCCGCTGAGCATTTGTAGAAAGCGATAAAAGTTGTTTGTTTTTATTATTGGTCTCTGGTCTCTGGTCCTTGTGCCTCCTGGGCAATCTCATTAGCTCTGATCTCTGTTTCTGAAACTAAGCTGGAAAATCTTCCAGTGTATTATTAATTTAAAAACACCGCAAAAAAATCACAAAGCAACGACGGATGATACGAGTGGGGGCACGGGGGTTGGTGGCGGTGAGGGGAAGTGTTGGTGGGCCGGGGGTGGGATGATGCTGCCTGCGGTGTAGTGCATTAGGCCCACATTGTTCGCCCTTCAGAACTGCCTCACCCTCCAACCATCTCTCAGTAAGGCAGCCTTCTCATCCCGCAACCCTCTAAGGCAATGCTCTTCATTGCAAAGCCCGCGATCCTGCGCCGGCTTCCATCGACACTAAGTGCGGCTCCCTGAATCCATCCATCCATTTTCAGTAGCCGCTTTATCCTCAGAGGGTCGCTGCGAGCATCATACTCCTAGTTATTTATTTTTAACATTAAAAAATGTGCACTGGGCCTATCAAAACGTCAGCCTTCTTTACATGTCACATTGACCACATGGTACAATGTGCGCCAATAAGTATATCTAAATATGTATGTTGTATAGTAACCATTGTATTATCATAGCAACCACCATAGAGCTAGCAGAGTATTCCATCGTTGGTGTTGTGTATTTTTTTTGACCTAAGTGAGTTACTGGAGTGGTAAGCAATGATAATTTAGTGGTCAGTGTGGCTCTCGCACTGCAGGTTTTTTTGCTAAAGTGGCCCTTGCTTGAAAAATAGTGAAGTTTTATGCGATAGGAGTGCTGATGATGGGAGTTATATCATCCTTGTGATTATATCATTGGCCCATGAAACTGTGGGTGCACAAATATGCTGCAATTTAAGAGAGAGGTCAATTTTTGCCTTTGTCTGGTGGTAATGGGTGGTCATTTTCTAAGTGCTGTTGGGGACCATGGTCTTCAAAACTTTACAGTCGTGGCGACAGTGCATGACCTTGGTGTTGGAGTTCCATTAGTCCTTCCGGTGGTAATCAGGCATTCCAACACTTCCGCATGGATAATGGACAGTAACGGTTTCAAAATGGAATTGATAGTCTTATCGTCCCATTAACATTGGCATCATTATGAAAGGGGCCTACTGGCAGGGGTCCAAAACGCCTACCTGCTTCAGGCAATAGGCTCTTTTTAATAATGAAATAGGGGTGCCAAGACATAAATAAGACCCGTTTGCCATTTTAGGTGCTAACAGTGCTGAGCCTGAGCAGGCTACAACCTGTTCCATGGACAGTGAAAGCAAAGTGTCCGCCAAATGCAAGTGGTGAATTAAGGATTAAGCTCATAAGTGATTGAACAGCGGCCACCAGACAACAAAACATTCCCTATGCTGTAATGAGCTAATGAGCATTCCCTGATCCCTTTGATGCTGCAAGTGTGGAATATTGTTTGCCATTCACACTGGGATGAAATCCTGGATCTCCAACGTGGACTGGGAAAATACTGGCAATCCCAAAACGTGAGATTATATCTCCTCAAGGTTACCTCATTAAATTGTCAGGTGTTGCATATGGTCTTAATCGATTGGTTCTTCTGCGAACAGATTAATTCCTCACTCCCATGTTCCACACCAATGGCTTCCTGAGTTATTATCTGGTACAAGTTCTAACTTGGCCAACTAAGTGAGCAAAACAACCAAGTATTGGCAAATGGCGAAAGGGTTTAGCGAGCGCTTGTCACCGGAGTTTGGAGTTTTAGGGCAGGATTTTACGTCCCATGCATGGGCGCACACCCAACTCGATCAGGCGTAAAATTGTGCAAGATGATGTTGAGTGAGCGTCCCGATGTCATCACGCACTCGTGTGATATTTCGCTCAATGTAAGTGGAATAATCTGAAATGGAGGAAAATATTTGTGGTATAGGAGATCTGAACCATGGGAAAGCCCCTTCTATGTTATGTGCACCGCCCAATCAGTCTATGAGATGGCATTGGTGACCCCAATAGAAATGACCACAGCTTACACCGTCCATCCATCAGTTATAGAATCAGAGGAAAGACATTCCCTTGAGAGCGAATATGGTAACGGAGTTTCAAGAATCTTCAAACCCTTAAATATGTATATTAGAAACTGTAACTCCATCTCCCAACTAAAGTATCATTCAAGGTATCAAGATTTTTAGAATCGGATACAAATGTTTTTGGATAAAATTTCCATTTTCGGCCTCACTGCCACTTGAAGGTCAGCTCCAATCTGTCTAGCTGTAGAGAAAAACTTTGCACCAAACATATGCCTCATCTCCGACCTCAGACAACCTCCCACCTTTGTTGGCATTTCTCCATTTCCTGCACCAGACAACCTTGGCCTTTCTGAGAAGAGGTTGCCAATTTCCTGCTGCATTATGGATGGCTTAATACCATGGTTCATTAAGCAGAGAAGATTTTCATCCCATCAGTCTGCGCTTCATTTAAGTCCATATCCCAGTCATGCCTAACCCATTTCACTGCCCAATCCCACAATTATATTAGTGGTCGGTATGCAATGCTACGATTATGGATAATTGTATTTTTGATTACATTGATTATGAGTGACTGCATTTTTCATTGTAATGATTCTATTTTCTGCCTGCAGCCTTAATAAATGGCAAAAATCACTATGTGATTAATGGGAATTGGGTTATAGACTGGCCTGGAGAATATGATGTCGCTGGTACCAAAGTGCTCTACAAGCGTTCTGCTAGCAACCATGAGACAATTGAGGCCACAGGACCGACAGCAGAGGACCTCCATGTGATGGTACAAATCTTCATGTAAAAAATGTGGTGATTATTTCTCATGGTAGGGTGATTTGTTATATATTTGTCGCTATTTGCACAGCTCCTACTGGCGGTATTTTTGCATTGGTGAAAGTAACAGTGCGATTGCACAAGAAGATGTAGCAGGGTCTTCCTCACCTGAAACCCCCTGAAGAGGCGTCCTGCATGACTGCCAAATAATTCTAACTCTTCTGGTGAACTTTCCTCAAATCACTAAAACTTCTAAAATTATCTCCGCTGTCTTTGGCAACTTGCAATAGGAAATAATTGTTAACCCACCATGTTTACTTGAAGACGATGTTTTCTCAACTCAGGGATTTGGAAAGAAACCAATGCTGGTTCAACAGGTGAAAGACAGAAACCTTCTTAATCAAATGTCATCCATTAAACCATAGTTAGTCATTAATTTCATGAATAGATTCTTGGAGTATAGAATCTTTCTTTTAATTATTTATAACAAAATCATAGACACCTGCGTAAAGGATGTATACATGATCTTATTCTAAATACTGAACAAATTACATTTTTTTTGGTCAGGTTTATCAGCATTCAGGCACCTTTTCTTTTTGAATCATAGAATGAGGCAGCCCAGGTGGAGGCCATTTGCTCCATTGTGCTGGTGCTAGCTTTTTGAAAGAGGTATCCAATTAATTCCATGCCGCTGTCCTTTCCCCATAACCCTACAAATTGTTCCTTTTCAAGACATTTCTTTTGTTCTTTCATGAGATATGGGCACCATTGGCAAGGCCGGCACTTATAGTCCATCCCTTGAGAAGGTGGTGGTGAGCCTCTGCGGTTGACCTGGTGCAGGTACACCCACCAGTGATGTTAGAGAGGGAGTTCCAGGATTTTGACCCAGTGACAGTGAAGGATATAGTTCCAGGTCAGGATGGTGTGTGGCTTGGAGGGGAGCTTGCATACATCTAATTCCTTTTTGAAAGTTACTATTGAATCTGCCTCTACCATCATTTCGGGAAATGCATTCAGATCATAGCAACTCGCATCTTCCCTTTGAAGCCTTTGGAATCCTTTCACTTATTAGTGGAGGCATAGAATATAAGA
This sequence comes from Carcharodon carcharias, assembly GCF_017639515.1. NCBI lineage: Eukaryota > Metazoa > Chordata > Chondrichthyes > Lamniformes > Lamnidae > Carcharodon > Carcharodon carcharias. Next base: position 135,250,147 of record NC_054480.1, on the reverse strand, counting down.
GCAAGGAGGCTATTCTTGAACTGTATCAAACATTAGTTAGGCTGCAACTTGAGTACTGTGTGCAGTTCTGGCCACCCCATTACAAAAAGGATGTTATTGCATTAGACAGAGTAAAGAAGAGATTTACGAGGGTGTTGCCGGGACTGTAAAAATGCAGCTATAAGGAAAGCCGGATAGGCTGGTGTTGTTGCCCTTGGAACAGAGGAGACTGAGGGGAGATTTGATTGAGATGTACAAAATTGTGAGGGGCCTGGGTAGAGTGGATGGGAAGGGACTATTTACTTTAGCAGAGAGTTCAGTAACCAGGGGACATAAATTTAAAGTGACTGGTAGAAAGGTTAGAGGGGGGATGAGGAAAACATTTTCATCCAGAGAGTTGTAGGGCTCTGGAGCTCACTGCCTGAAAGGGTAGTGAAGGCAGAAACCCAATTCATTTAAAAGTGCCTTGGTGTGCTGTTGTAATTTGCAGGGCTACAGACCAAATGCTGGAATGTGGAACTAGGCTGGGTGGCTCGCTTTTTGGTTGACACCGGCAGGATGGGCCAAATGGCCTCTTTCTGTGCCATAAACTTTCCATGATTCTGTGAATCTTTTGCTGGTTTATTTGAAACATGCAACTCTCTTGCCAGTGAAACAGTTTCTCCATTCCAACCCTACCAAAACCTTTCATAATTGTGAACACCTCTACTAAATCCCCCCTCAACCTTTTCTGCTCCACGGAGAACAATCCCAGCAAGATTTAAAACACACACCATTAACACATCAGTTAAGTAAAACAAATTCCAGTCAAAAATAAGATAACGAAGGGGAGCAATGTCCTCATGCATGACATGTAACAAAACTGTAAACATGCGTTTTTATAAAAGGGTTTATGATTTAATTTGAAATAGTGCACACAGGAGCTCCTTCCAAATGAATCCCTCAAGGGAAAACCCTCATTGAGTATACCAATGGGGAAAAGGATTGCGCAACTTTCCTTTCATTGGATAATGGCTTTGAAATTATTGGACTAGGTTGACATCTAAACAGCAGGTTGATGTGGAATCAGGTGTTCAGATTATCACATTTTCTTACCTAAAGGAGAAGAGTATTGATGAGGTGGGCTTAACCAGATGGAAAATAACAAACAAATTATCTGGTGAACTCATGTCTTGCAACATTACTATTTCCACGTCAGCCTTGGTTCATTTTGGTAGCATTCTCACTTTTGAGTTGGAAAATTATGGGTTCAGGTAACACTCTGGATACTTGAAGGCAACATTTAGGATGGCATTCCAATGCATTACTGAGTGAGGGCTGTACTGTCAGCGGTGCTGTCTTTTGGATGAGGCTTTAATCAAAGTCTGATGTATGTAAATGATCTCATGGCACCATTGCGGAGAAAAGCAAGGGAGTTCTCCTCAAGGTCCTGGTCAATTTTTACTCTTCAGCCAACATCATTGAATCATTGAAACTAATTACTGATGATTTATCATATCGCTGTTTGTGGCACCTTGCTGTATGCAAATTAGCTGTTGAGTTTCCTACTTTACAACAGAGATTGCACATTCAAGGTATTTCATTGCCTGTAAAGCACTTTGGGATGTCCTTAAAGGTGCTATGTAAGTGAGAGTCTTTCTTTCTAATTCACATAAAATATTTGGTCAATAATTTAATTGGGGCTTTAATCTATTTATGAGCCTTTACTCAAACAGCACTTGAAGGAAATTAACACAGAATAAAATAACTCTTAAATGATCATTTCAAGCAGTTCACCTCAAAAAGTAGCTCAGGTAATCATTGCAGTGCCATCCATTAATAATATGGAATACAGTTGTCACAATGAGGTCTAGTACTGGAATATGAAAAGCACAACTTATATTACAGGTTCTTCTACAAGGAGAAAACTCGGGTATTGAATATGAGTTCTGGCTTCCCAATGAACACTATAATAGCCATTACCAGGGGGGCCATAGCCCACTGAGACAGCCTGAGATTGCTGTTATAGAGGCTGACCATCCTCTCAGTTATCTGCCCTGGACAAAGACCACAACAGCCTCCACCACCACCAGCACCACCAGCGCTACCAGAAAGCCAGCCGTCTACCCAGGTACGAAGCAGCCATTTGTTTAAACCCCCCCCCCCCAGAATTGCTAGATTGTGAATTTTCAATTTCAGGAGTCACCATTTTCCAAAGCAGGTCTTCCCTCCTATTTATGTTGCATCACGGCACACATTTTTTTCCCACGCCTCAAACCTGAATGGCCAGCCTACTGCCTGATCCCCGCCACTGCTGTTCTTGAGGTTACCATTAGGAGGCACTGCAAAACAGCCCAAGGTGGCTCTCCACCTGGCAGTATTTTATGCCCTCCCCTGGGGCAGGACTGGAGGCAGGAAGAACATTTAATGGGGTGATACGTTGGTGGGTGGGGACCTCGCCACCTTCCCACCCACAAGCCGAGTGGCGAGTGGATGGCCCTCCCACCCCACCACTAATTGAGGCCCCTAAGTAAGCAATTAATGGGGTTTCTAACAACGATGTGGGAGCAAAATAGGGGATGTTCTCACTGATTTCAATGATCTCCAGCCCTAGGGGGTGAGTGTTCATAGCAGAGACAGTGACAGAGCCCTGAGTGACAGACCACAGCTTCAGACCTTCCAAATTGACCTATACATGCATGACATCCAGAAGCTGCAGTCAGTTTTGGGGGTGGGATAACGACAGTGAACACTGATAGCTTGCCTCTAAATCACCAGCCGCACCCCTGCCACCTGCCCCGCACCAATCGCATGACTGTGCGTTGACATCAGCACGCTCAGCCAACATCATCGCGTGTCATTTCACGCTCGGTCGAGTTGGGCCCACACACACCCACCAAGATAAAAACCCTGCCCGTAGATTCGAATATGAGTGATCTCATTGAACAGAAGAAATCACAAATAATTGGGTTAAAAAAAAACAAGAGATCTGAATGAGCACAGGTCATCTCTAAGCATTTTGCATGTTATAGCAAATTCAGTGCTCCCATGTTCCCAGTGTAGAGCTACCACTCTCAGGCAATGCAAGTCGGAGAATTAACCCCGCAAGGCTGCAGCAGCATCCCCCCGCTCTTCAATCTGAGACCCCTTCAAGCACTGTTTCCCAATGAGAACGCACAGGGAAGAATTTTCCCGTCGGCGACTGGGGGGGCGGGGGCCCACTCGCCAATGCGTAAACTGACACGCGGTGACATCAGGCGGGCGTCCCGACATCACTGCGCGCCATGGAGATTTTCAGTTTGGCGGGCGTGCTGCAAAGTCGGCCGTGCGCCCGCCGAACTGTCAAAGGCCTATTAAGGCCATTTAAAGCCTAATTAATTCAATTCGGTGAGCTGCCCGTCCAACCTGAAGGTTGTTGGGCAGGCGAAAAGCCCAGGCGGCCTTTGCGTTTTTCATGGAACCTCATCCACTGGCGGGACGAGGGTTCACGAAGTGTTATAAAATCTAACAAAAAGTTTACACGTTTATTCTTTGACATGATAGTGTCACATGAGGGGACACGTTTTATTTAAAAGTTTAACACTGAAACAAATCTCCCTGAGGCACCTTCGTGCCTCGGGGAGATCTCTGCACACATTCAGTACGCATGCACGGAAGAGCACAGGGAACCTCTCAGGGAATCAGCACCCACACCACCGCCCCCCCCCCCCCCCCCCCCCCCCCACCCCCCACCCCTCCGTCCACTCAGCGCTTCCGGGCGAGCGTCACGCTGGACGGGTCTTAATTGGCCCGCTCACGTAAAATGGCGGCACATCCCCGATCGGGATCGCACCTGCCCCCGCACAACCTCCCCAACAGGGGGCGATGTTTCTGGCCATGGGCCGGGATTTTCCAGCCCCACCCACCGCCGGGATCTACCGGTCCCACCGAAAGTGAATGGAGTTTTAGCAGCTGCGGCGGGACTGTAAATCCCTGCCACGATCAGTGAATTTACCCTGGAATGTCACGGGAACTCTTCTTATTGCGTAGTACTCTTGAAATATGGAGTTCTTGTGGTGCAGTTGGTAGGGTCCCTACTTCTGAGCCAGAAGTTCCAGGTTCAAGTTCCACTCCAGGACTTGATGGCCCAGGAAGGTGCGTTCACAGCCAAACAGGTTGAATAAGAGGTGGTAAGAGCAGGAGAGATTCCTAGTAAGCCATATGAAGCAGAGAATGTTGGAGCCTCTACCATCACTATCCATAGCTCCAGGCTGTAAAATGTATGTTGCCACAGCAACTCAGACGCTGAGTGAATTACACTGTCACTTCTCTTGTAATTTTTGTAACTGTTTATAACTCAGTCATTGCAGAAGGCCATTTTCAGGTTCATAAATATCAGACAATCATTAATAAATCCAATAAGGAATTTATCAGAAACTTCTTTGCTCAGAGTCCTCAGGCTGTGGAACTTGCTACCATATAGGGGTGGTTGAGGCAAATACCACAGATGCCTTTAATGGGAAGCTAGACAAGTACATGAGGGAGAAAGGAATAGAAGAGTTTGCTGATGGGGTTTAGCTGAAGTAGGATGGAACTTGGCTCGTGTGGAGCATAGACACCGGCATGGAATGTTGAGCCAAATGGCCTGTCTCTGTGCTGTTAAGTCAATGTCATGTGCTAACCTTCAAGTGAAGTGGGGTTGAGGGAAAGTTGGAATGGGGGTGCAGAGTGTAGCATTTTTAATAAAATACGCATAATATCAGGGACCAGCCACAGCCAATTTTGTGAAGGTCAGGTGCGAGCAAATACTCTGGAAATCAATAAAGGTGCAAGTGGGATGGTTTATGCCAGGATTCAAAAAGCAAGCAGAAGGTTTTCCCGTACCCAGTAGGTACCCCAACAATCCCTGATTCATTAAGTAATACATAATTCTGTACTTCACCTTCTCTGCTCAAGGGGGAGAGTCCCAGGTAGCGATACAGTTGGGGAGTTCCCCACTGGTAGGAGGGATGGAGGAATTGTCCTCACCAAAGGTATTCCTTTCAGATGCATTGGATAGAGGCAAGTTATTAAAGTTCTTGCATTACTGACCGAAACACAGACTTATTTTTCTCCCCGTCCCTCTCTCCCTTCAGACTGGATTCACCCTGCTCAGCGACCACCGGCGCATCCCCGTCAAGATAATCATTTTCAAAATATATTACCAAGGGATCCCATCCAGTCCACCAGCCAGCAGTCCAGTGAGTGAAAACATCAAAGGTTCTGCAAGAAACAGGCTTTGTGTTTCTTTATTAACTGTTTGATTTACCCCTCCCAGGAAACAACATGGTTGCCAGTGGATGGCTTGTGGGGGGGATGGCGGATGGATGTTGGGAATCATGATGTGGAGGGCCATCATGACCGTGAGGTGGTCCTTTCCTCTGCAGCATTTTAGCATATTTTATATATAATGCAGAAAGGCGTATCTTATTACCTTATCAAATTGGGATGTCCAAAGCATTTCACATCCAATGTCTCATGGGAGCCACCAAATCCAAAAAAATACCTTAACTGAGAAAGGGTATGAATTGGGATTGAAAAGGTAATAGCTGTCTTAGCCAATGGCAGTGAACGGCCGAATGGCCTACTCGTGAACACATTAAGGTGTTTGTTTCTAACGTGGTACACTGTGGCTTCAACCTACTAAATATTTCAGTGAGCCCTACAAAGTGAATTTTCAATGACCAAAGAAGTATTCCAACATTCATTAATTAGACTTGCGGTGCCTTTACTGGTGCATGCTTACAGAATTGTTTAAATGTTGAAAGGATTAACCACACACAGAGCCTCTTGTTTGCTCTTTGTAGCCAAATCAAATAAGCTCTTTATTTACAGTTTCACTACAAATGGCAGCCGCACACTCTCCCAACCAATGCTAAAGCAACCATGTTGTTTTCTTTCTTCAAAGCTTCATCTTGAGTTTCTTGAATGTTAAGGGTGAAAAGACCACAAATGTCATTGATCACAAGATCCTTGTTTGTGTTTATATAGAAGAAAACAATGTAACAACATCACTAGCTTCCCTACCGACGCAGTGTTATTCCCTGCATGGAGCTGTGTGTCATGGAAATTCGTGCAATACATGTGTTAATGGTATAGATAACCTGATAAAATCTCACCAGCAGAAACATGTCTGCACAAAACTACTTGCAACAGTCATAACACATTCCTTAGTCTATCGTCTTTGACATTGGCAGATCGGTATCCCAGTGAGTGAGCTTCCTGTCAGCTGCTGAACTGTTAACATCTAGAAAGAAGTAATGAATGTTAAACCTCCTGTCATCTCCCTGCTGTGTCTTCTGTCTCTGTCTCACTCCCAGCCCAATACACACCTGGGACGCAGCTTGCTACTTTGCCAAACATGAAGGTCTTCACAATACCTAGGTGCAAACACCAGGGGAAGAAAGATTTGCATTTATGTAGCAACTTTCAAAACCAGCAGACATCTCAAAGTATTTTACAGCTAATGAAGTACTGTCACGGTTGTAATGTAGAAAACACAGCAGCCAATTTGAAAACAGCAACCCTCCCCCTGACAGCAATGTGATAATGACCTGATATCACTAAAATGATGATTTTGTGTTATTGAGTGAGGGATATATTTTGGCCAGGATGCCAGCAAGAGCCTTCCTGCTCTTTCAAATTTTACATCCACATCCGAGAGAGCAAATGTTAGCACAGCACTCCCTCAGTACTGCACTGGAGTGTCAACCTAGATTGTTGCGCTCAAGTGGGACTTAAACCCATGAGCTCTGATTCAGAGGTGAGAGCACTACAAACTGAGCCACGGCTGGCATTCTAAAAAGTGGGGAGAGGAAGGAGGGGAGGGAAAGTGTGCACTCCGCAGATCCGTTAGGTCACACACAAGGTAGAGAGATGTCCGGTGCACGGGATAGAGGGATGGACAAACATATCCCTTTGTTCTTCACTTCCAGCAAGTCCTTTCCCAATCAACCCACCTCACTGAGAAGATTCAGTCCATGGAAGGGAGAGTCTTTTCTTCAACTGGATCTCAATCTCCCTTTTTTTCCCATCTGCAGTCAAGGAAAGCTGAACATCCCTTCTGAACAATAACCTTTTGCTGACAGTCTAATAAAGCTACCCTTCTCACTTCAGCAGAGAAAACTTTAATTACCTGCTCCCTGTGCAAAATCTTCTTCTAATAGATGGTATGCACTAACTGACATGTTGAAGAGCTCTAAGATAAACTAGTCTGATGCATTTAAGTGATCTCTATCTATCTCTGATCTAGGTTCCTGTAGAAAGTGTAAGAAGTCAAAAGGAAAATCTCAAAGGATTAAACAGTACTGCCAGAAAGACTTTGGTAAGACATCAACCAAACATAATACCATTACTTTAAAATAGGAACTAATTGCAAGAAATATGGGCCAGGATATTGCGGTCAGTGAGCAGGGGGCGGGGCCCACTCGCCGATGCGTAAAATGACACGGGATGACGTTGGGTGGAGCTCCCAAGGTCAACTCGCATCATTTCAGTTTTCAGGTCGGCGGGGGCACAGCCGAATCAGCTGTGTGCCCGCTATTGAGGCCATTGACAAAGACATTGACCTCATTAATGGACCTGCCTGTCCAACGTTAATGTTGGTGGGCAGGCCGGGAGCCCTGGCGGGCTTCAGAAAAAGCACGAAACCTCATCCATGGGCGGGATGAGGTTTCATGAGAGTTATTAAAAATTTAATAAAAGTTTGAATAAAAGTGATGGACATGTCCCAACTCATGTGACAGTGTTACATGAGGGGACATGTCAGGGGAATTTTACTTTTGTCCATTGACCTTTTTTAAATTTGGCACCGATCTCCCTGAGGCAGCGCTTAGCCTTAGTAGGCTGAGGCACTTCGGGAATCCCCCCTCCGCCTGTACAGGGAGCGCATAGCACTTCCTGGTGGACGTCACATTGGGTGGGCCTTAACTGGCCCATCCACGTAAAATGGGGGGGGGGGGGGCGCCGGTCAGAGGCGCGCTTGCACTTGCCCACTCCTGCACTTCCCCCCCGACGGGGGGAAAATTCTTTCCATGTTCTTATTTCTTGGTTCCATTATGAGCAATGGCAATAATTTGCAGTGACATCCCTGTGCTACAAATTGTCTCATGTTTGTTTTTGAGATTAGCTCTGTAGAGTGTATTCACTGATCTCAGCATGAAGCCAGGTTCAAAGGGAGCACAGGTTGCAGAATTAGCACGACTGTACTTTAGTCTTATCTGTGCTCCCTTTCAGAGGGTCTCCCCATGGAAAGTACGCTCTCTCTGTCTCAGAGGGACTAAAAGAAAAGCAAAATAAAATCTCCTTGGTGGGTAACTGCATTGCGCACAAAAGCCACACAAAGAAAGTCCTAGGATCAACCTTGGTTTGCGCTAGTCTCAGCTACGGTGTCAGTCGGGTTTCTGTGATTAGTTTCTGTGCCTTTGAGCTAGTTAGTGGAAGAAAACCAACCAGGGTTTCCACTCGGTCAGTATTCAATGAAGTCTGTAAATGTGCGTGTTGGACTTGGGTTAGCAATCATGATGGCATGCATGGTTAAGTACTCAGCTGACACTCGCTGATCTTTTTATTATGCATGGTTTCACTCTAGTGCCATCCATTGTAAAGAAATTTAAGTCTAAACTATGGAAATAAGTAATGTGCTGTTTGCATTTTCTACAACCACTGATCTCTTCTCAGTCCTGGCATCCTGCTGCTCCAAGTGGAGAGGTGATAATAGAAACACACAATGGGGCTCATGAAGTTGACCCAGCTACAAAAGGAAATTCAAGTACCTTCATGCTAGATAAGGCACCAAAAAGGCACTTGCCACAATTATGCAGTGTGCAGGAACTTTTGACATTTTGGTGAATTAATTCTGTCCATCTAAATTAACCCATGTTACCAACATTAGGCCATGGTCAGACTTCTCAAACAAGGATGGGGGGAGTACTGATACATCAGCACTGGTCTTCTAATGTTCCTCTGATTTCTCAAAATGGAAGAGTGTAACACAAGAAAGGAAGAACCTGCATTTACAAAGCACCAATTCACATCCTCCGCCCTCCCAAAGTGCTTGAAGCCCAATGAATCATATTTTGAAGTAAAATTGCTGTTTATATGTAGACCAAAGCAGTTTGAGCATAGCAAACATAAATAAATGAATGATTAGGTAATGAGTTTGGAAGTGTTGGTTGCAGGAGGCATGTTACCCAGGACAACAGAAGAACTCCCTGATCTTCTTGGAATAATGACATGGGGTCTTTAGCATCTCCTTGAACCCATGCTTGAACCCATGGCTTGAAAAGTACGAATGTTACCAACTGAGTGAAGTAGAGGCCTGTTCTCCTGAGAAAGGAAGGTACAGTCCTTGGAGACTTGAGGAAGGGAATTTGGGAGAAAGTAAATGGCCAGGAACCTACTACTACTTCAGTGCATTAACGTTTATTCTTTACTTACTCACCAGTTTTTCGTGGGAGAATCCTCAGAAAGACAATTGTGGGGTCGGAAACCCGTTACGATGTACAAGTCAGGCAAACGTACAAGAACAAATACCCCATAGTCCACAGGGAATACATCTGGGTGCCAAACACGTGTGACTGTCCGTATCTTCTGGAGAAGCGAGAGTACATTATGATGGCAAGACGACATGTGAACTTTGAGCAGACGCTGAACCGAATCCTACTGGAGCACAACAGTTTTGTCCGGCTCTGGCAGCCAAAGGAAGACTTGATGCTGCGAGACATGGATAAATATTGCCATCAGTACTCATAAAGGGAAGTCTATCATAATGCTAGCATTTTACAGCCCTGTCCCATATTGGATAGTATTTGGGAAGCACTCATGACATTGCATAGGAAAACTATCTCAATCCATCGGTTACGTGCAAAATTCCTATTAAGCAACTTCTCACAGCCTATATTAAGTACTTCTTTCTAAGCCTCCCAAGAGTAGTCATTGGAAGATGATGTTTGATGATGACTCTGTAGATCAAGGCAAAAATGAGTGGCACTGAATTATTGGAAATGAGTTAATATGGTTGCTTTGTCCATGTTCCATTGTAATGAAGCTTTTACTGCTTCATATTGGAAAGAGCTATTGCGAGCTTTCCAAAGTTTATATGTGGTCGGTCTTGACCAACAGTGTCTGGTTTTGTTGGAAGGAATGTTCTCTATGATGAACTATTCAATATGCAAGGTACCAGTATTTCCAATATTGTTGATAATGGCGGAAGCTATATATTTAAACAAGCCAACCCAATATTACACTATTGTGACTGGAGAACAATGACAATATTTCTGCTGCACCTCTAAGAGTAATGCACTTAATTGTTCCAGAAGAGTTTCTCCCAGTACATTTGGGATTTCCTTTTACTGAAAGATGGTCCCAGGTTTGGACTGTTTTACATTGCATGGATCCCATATTTTTAAAGGACCGGCAGTCTGTATTTTACCTGGCATGTTCTGAATTTTGGGTGATGTATTGTACTGATGCCAATTCTTTTATATCAGCTATTTAATTATGTATATTAAGTATCTCGCTAGTATACTGACACTAATCACTTTGCATGGTACATGATGTATCTAAGTATCAAAGACATTTTTAAATTTTATTGTACACACTCAGTCATTAAAATTGACACACGTTAATTATCTTGAATCATTTCACCTCTGACTTTCTGACTCAACAATTTTGGATCAAAGGTAAACATTGTTAGGTTACGAAAATAAGTTATTGTACTGGAGAGCTCAAACAAATCAAAGGCCTATAAGTGTCTGTAGTGAAAACTTAACAATGGAATGGAACAAAAGGAGTCCGAAAGTTGTGATTTAAACGTGATTTAAACTAACTATTAAAGAGGCAATTTATAGTGGCTGGAGGAGCTACTTCTTTAGCATTTCTTCAAGTCTGTAAGATATTTAGTTTCTCCATTATCACTTTATGCTAACAACAGATGAGTAGGGTCAGATGTCACCCACATTCGTAACAAAAACAGAAAACACACCCCTGTTACTGTGGTTAGTGCAAGAGGGACAATGACAATGAAGCATAGAACCTAGAAAAGTTACAGCACAGAAAGAGGCCATTCAGCCCATCGTGACTGTGCCAGCAGAAAAAGAAAGAAAAACTAGCTGTCTATTTTAATCCCACCTTCCAGCACCTGGTCCGTAGCCTTGCAGGTTACAGCACTTTATGTGCAGATCCAGGTTTCTTTTAAATGAGTTGAGGGTTTCTGCCTCCAACAGCAAACCAGGCAGTGAATTCCAAACACCCACCACCCTCTGGGTGAACAAGGTTTTCCTCGTGTCCCCTCTAATCCTTCTACTTATCACCTTAAATCTGTTGCCCTGTAGATCTGTAGATCTCCACTAAGAGAAATAGGTCATCCCTGTCTACTCTATCTAGGCCCCTCATAATCTTTTACACCTCAATCAGGTCACCTCAGTTCCATGGAAAACAACCCCAACCCATCCAATCTTTCCTTATAGCTGCAATTTTCAAGTCCTGGCAACATTCTTGTAATTCTCATCCGTATTCTCTACAGAGCAATTATGTCGTTCCTGTAATTTGGCAACCTGACTGTACACAAAATTCCAGCTGTGGCCTAACCAGTGTTTTATACAGTTCCATTATTACATCCCTGCTTTTGTCTTCTATACTTGTTCCAATAAAGAAAACCATTCCATATGCTTTCTTTACCACCTTATCCACTTGTCCTGCCACCTTCAGGAGCCTGTGGACATGCACTCCAAGGTCTCTCACTTCCTCTACCCCTCCCAATATCCTCCCATTTATTGTCTATTCCCAAGATTTGTTTGCCCTCCCTAATGCATTACCTCACACTTCTCCGGGTTGAATTCCATTTGCCCCCTTTCCGCTCACTCAACCAAACCATTGATATCATTCTGGAGACAACAGCTATTCTCTTCACTATCAACTATTCGGCCAATTTTTGTGTAATCTGCAAATTGCCCAATCATGCCACCTATGTTTAAGTCCAAATCATTAATATATACAACAAACAGCAAGGGACACAACACTGAGCCTGTGGAATGCCACTGGAAACCAAATGCCATTCTCAAAAACATCCATTAACCCTCACCCTTTGTTTCCTGTCACTGAGCCAATTTTGGATCCAACCTGCCACTTTCTCCTGTATCCCATGAGATCTCACTTTCCTGACCAGTGTGCCATGTGGGACCTTGTCAAATGCCTTTACTAAAATCCATGCAGACAACTGCAATTATCCTCATCAATCTTCATTGTTACTTCCTCAAAAAATTCGATTGAATTAGCAAGACACAACCTTTCCTTAACAAACCCATGCTGACTATCCCTGATTAATCCATTCCTTGCTAACTGACAGTTTATGCCATTTCTCAGACTTGATTCTAATAATTTGCCCACCATCAAAGTCAGACTGACTGGCCTATAATTATTTGGTCTACCTTCGCACCCTTTTTAAATAATGGTACGACGTTCGCAGACCTCTAATCCGCTGGTACCTCACCTCTATCCAGTGAGGATTGGAAAATGATCCTCAGAGCATCCATTATTTCCCCCCTGCCTTCCTTTAACAGCCTGGGATATAATCCATTCGGCCCTGGTGACTTATCCACCATCAAGGATGTCAGACCCTCCAGTACATCCTTTCTCACTATGCTTATTGCATCTAATATTTCACACTCCTTCCTCTCTTCCTCTTTAATTAGAATATCTGCTTCATCTCTCTCCTTAGTGATGACAGAGATAAAGTACTCATTGAGAACACCGCCCACATCTTCAGCATCAGATCAAAATTACCCTGTACATTTCTGATCGGCCCTATCCTTTCCTTAGTTATTCTCTTGCTCTTAATGTACTGGTAAAACTTCTTTGGGTTCTCCTTGATTTTCCCTGCCAATAGTTCCAATGTTGAACAATAGAGTAGGACAGAAAGCAAAGGTGGACACTGATTTTAAAAACAGAAAATGCTGGAAAAATGCAGCAGGTCTGGCAGCATCTGCGGAGAGCGAAGCAGAGTTAACTTTTTGAGTCCGCATGACTCTTCTTCGGAGCGAGACACTGAATGTTCAGTGACACAGAGAGACAGATTGTGAGATAAAACATGGAAAATCTGTAAAGCAGGTGATCACTGCTAGATAAACTGGGAAGTATGACTAAAAGACAACCAGGATGGGGGCGTTATGGAGGGAGTGGGTGGGGACAGGTCAAGAGACTCTTTGACTTTGCAGGTGGTAGTGTAAATGAAGTACTAGTAAAGAGAGGATTCTTCAAGTGTTCCAGTCAAAGCTGGTTGCCATTTATAAAAGAGCTTGTCTGAATGTACTCCCACCTGCCTGCAAACTGAGGAGGAAGATTTCCTCTGGTGGTGAACTGGGAAGGTGCATTTATGATTTTACCACCACTATCAAACCAAGGAATTGTGTCTCCTAAGATGAATTCCCAGGTAGGAGAGTATAGTCAGTGCATTCAACCACATAGATATAGGAAAAGTAGGAAACGTATTGTTCATGAGAAAGGACTTTGCATGATTGTCAGTGAGCTCCTCTGGTTGTGGCACACACAACTTCAGAAGAAAATGAGGGAAGATTATTTTGCTCTTGGTGTTACTTCCATTCCAGGAATCTCTACCCAGAAATTCCACTCTTCCTTCCAACAGGTAAATCTCAAATTTAAGGGGGCCGGATTTTCCCGCACCGCCTGCCGCCAGGATCGTCCGGTCCCGCCGAAAGCCGACGGAATTTTGGCTGGGCCGCCAAGTCTCCCACGGTGGGTTTCGCCATGGTAGGGCCAAAATATCCCAGCCAAGGTTATTCACCTGAAACATTAACCTTGGTTCTCTCTCCGTATATGGTCGTTGACTTGCTGGGTGATTCCAGAATTTTCTGTTTTATATTGCAGATATACTTTCGTCGGTATTTCTAGGCCTGAATTTTTAGCTCGGTGGGCGAGTGTAATTGGCGGGTCCAGGATCAGCTGGGAAAGGTACCGCGATCGACACCCCCCCCACCCCTCCACCACCAAATAATGGCCAGCCAGTGTGAAGCGCAGGCCGAAAAGCTCACGGAGGGTGGGCGATGACATCATCGCGGGCGAGGGCAAGCGCTGAGAGAAAGCTCCCTGAAGCTGGAGAGCTGCCTCCATAGCTGCAGACCCGAAAATGTTCCAATAAAGGTTTAACAAGCAGAAAAAAAAATGTCTGAGCATCACAATCAGGCACCTGAAAATACAGATGATTAAAATGCTGCCCACAGATTTTTATTTTTATTTTACTTCTTAACGGAAACCTCATTCCTCCCTTGGATGAGGTTTCATGAAAAATGTAAAGGCCACCTGGCCGATTTGCCCTTCCACCAACTGTAAGCTTGGACAGGCGATGAAAGATAGTAGTTATTAATGTGCAGTTAATGGGCTTAATTACCCTCTTATTTATCTGAGGCCCGCTTCCGACTTTTGCATGCACCCACCAAGCGTAATATCATGTGAGTGATTGATGACATTGGGATGCTCGCCCAATGTCATCTCGCGCGATTTCATGCCCAATCTATTGATATTGATGCTGTTGCCCTCAAAGTACGAAAAAGAGAATGGATATTTCCTTGTTGCTCGGAACAAAGGACAATTTCCACTCTTTGTCATTAAGCAGAATCACTGAATCACACAGCGCAGAAGAGGCCCTTCGGCCCATCGAATCTGCACTGACACGTGAGAAACACCTGACCTACCTACCTAATCCCATTTACCAACACTTGGCCCATAGCCTTGAATGTTATGATGTGCCAAGTGCTCATCCAGATACTTTTTAAAGGGTGAGAGGCAACCCACCTCCACCACCCTCCCAGGAAGCGCATTCCAGACCGTCACCACCCTCTGGGTAAAAACATTTTTCCTCACATCCCCCCTAAACCTCCTGCCCTCCTTCACCTTGAACTTATGTCCCCTTGTGACTGACCCTTCAACTAAGTGGAACAGCTGCTCCCTATCCACCCTGTCCATGCCCCTCATAATCTTGTACACATTTCTTACAGTCGCATTTACAATTTTCCTTTCAGTTCAGTTAGTGGAAAATACCCAATATTCCTCAAAAGTACACGAATGAACAAAATCACAGGAAATTTTTGCAAGCCAAACCAGCTCCAAAGAAACCTCCTCCATGTCCAAGAAACACTCAACTAGCAAGGAACCTGAATATAGAAACAATGGATTGAATTACCAGAGCTAAACCAAGTTTGTAGCCAGAAAATTAAAAGTGGACGTTAAGCTTGGATTTCCAGGTATCTGTGTTTCTTCAACTTTAATTATTATGGGTGGTTTAGGCAATGCTGCCAAAAATCATTTTTATTTGGTTTTCCATGTGTAATGAAAGGGAGAATTTGCCTCTACCAAATGTTCTTCAAGTCATTTTAATAAGATGATGCTCCAACGCAATGAAAGATTTGTAGTCAGTTTGAGGAACTTGATCTGCTCAGCTTGATGAAGAAATTTTCTCAGACATTTTGTGCCTCCGCCCATCTTTTTAA
The DNA here is from genome assembly GCF_017639515.1 of Carcharodon carcharias. Classification (NCBI taxonomy): domain Eukaryota; kingdom Metazoa; phylum Chordata; class Chondrichthyes; order Lamniformes; family Lamnidae; genus Carcharodon; species Carcharodon carcharias. Next base: position 135,234,668 of record NC_054480.1, on the reverse strand, counting down.
AGGGATTTGTCACACCGGGTTGGAAATAATCTGAACTGGACTAATTTCAAGTAACAGGCACTGTAACGTCAGCAAAAGTTTCTTTGAACACTTATTTTTTGGTAATTGTAAAATTATTGCTTGTGAGCTTCCAGTGGTGAATCCTTGTGCGAAGGCACCGGCTGTCTTATCGGGGGACCTGGCACCTGGAAGGGAAGGGCCTGCTGAGCCACTCCTGCCCTTGCTGCAGACACCCCTCTCCCGTGGTCCCCACCTTGTGATCCAGTGACGCCCCCTCCCACCTCACGCACTTGCACTTGGGTCCATTCTCGACCCTGGGCCTTGGGTGGATGTGGTACCAGCAGCCGCCACTGCTTCCCCACTGGCGCTGCTGAGCAATGAAGAGCTGCCGGCCTCTGACGGGCTGGCAACTCTCAGCAGGTGTAACTTCCACCCCAAGTTTCTTTCACCCAGGAAAGGCCTGCTGCTGCCCCATTAAGTGCCTGATTGGCACTTCATTCAGCAGGCCACACAAGTGTCAGCAATGACCATCTCCAACAAGAGAGAATCCAACCATTGCCCCTTGGTGTTCAATGGCGTAACCATCACTGAATCCCCCACTATCAACATCCAGCGGGTTATCATTGACCAGAAACTCAACTGGATTAGTCATATAAATATTGTGGCTACAAGAGCAGGTTAGAGGCTAGGAATCTTGCGACGAGTAACTCACCTCCTGACTCCCCAAAGCCTGTCCACCATCTACAAGGCACATGTCAGGGGTGTGATGGAATACTCTCCCTTTGCCTGGATGAGTGCAGCTCCAACAACTTTCAAGAAGCTTCACATTGTCCAGGACCAAGCAGCCCACTTGAATGGCACCATGTCGACAAACATTCACTCCCTCCACCAGCGATGCACAGTAGCAGCAGTGTGTACTATCTGCAAAATGCACTGCAGGAATTCACCAAGGCTCCTTCGACAGCACCTTCCAACCCACAACCACTACCATCTAGAAGGACAAGGGCAGCAGATAGATGGGAACACCACCACCTGGAAGTTCCCCTCCAAGTCACTTACCATCCTGACTTGGAAATATATCACCGTTCCTTCACTGTCATTGGTTCAAAATCCTGGAACTCCCTCCCTAACAGCGCTGTGGGTGTACCTACACCGCAGGAACTACTGCAGTTCAAGAAGGCAGCTCACCACGACCTTCTCAGGGGCAACTAGGGATGGGCAATAAATACTGGCCCAGCCAGCCAGCAAAGCCCACATCCTGTGAAAGAGACCAGCCAGTGGGTGAGACCGCCATTGCCCCCATTAAATACCTGTCTGAATGTGTCAGCTATGTCTCAGTTGGTAGCACACTTGCCAATGGGTCAGAAGGCTGTGAGTTTAAACCTCAGGCCAGAGACTAAAGCACAAAGTCTAGGCTGATAATCCAGTGCAATACTGAAGAAGTGCTACACTGTCAGCAGTGCTGTCTTTTGAATGATACATTAAACATAGGCCCAATCGTGGAGATATAAAGACCCAATGGCACTATTCCAAGAAGAGCCAGGGGAGCTCTCCCTGCCATCCTGGCAATTTTTATCCCTCAACTAACATCACTAAACTAGGTTATCTGGTCATTATCAATTTGCTATTTATGGGAGCTTGCTCAGCGCTGTATTTCTGACTTTACAACAGTGCCATCGCATTGCTACAGATTGGCTGTAAAGTACTTAGGGACATCCTGAGATGGTGAAAGGCACTATATCAATGCAAGACATTCTTTTTTCTTGCTGTTTTGTGCTCAGAAGTGACAGCCCTACTCAATGAATTTCAGTTGACATCGGTCCCCTGCTGGTTCACTGTAGTCAGATGTAGGAACCCTAATGTAAGGCAGTGACCCTGGGCACAAGGAAGGACACATCTGAACCTCTCAGTAAGGGTGCGAACATGTAGTCTCTCTCAGATATTCATTTCTCTGCATATGAAAGATTGAACTGTTTTTTATTCTATCATGGGATGTCAGCATCACTGGCAAGACCAGCATTTGTTGCCCATCCCTCATTGCTCTTGAGAGGTGGTGTCTTGCTAGGCCATTTCAGAGGGCAGTTGAGAGTCAACTACATTGCTGTGGGTCTGGAACCACATGTAGGCCAGGCAAAGGACAGCAGCTTTCCATCCCTGAAGGTTTTTTTTTAAACAATAACATAGTGGTTTCAAGGTCACCATTACTGAGATCAGCATTTTATTTTGGAGTTGTTTAATTAATTCAATTGTAAACTCCACCAGCTACTGTGATGGAATTTGAACCCATATCTCCAGGAAATTCATCCAGACCTCTGAATTGCTAGTCCATTAACATTCCCATTATACTACCATCACACTTGCCTGCAAGAAGCCTAATAAATTCATTCCTGTTGCTATGACTTTCTGTTTATTTTCCTTTTACTTTACCATCAATGCAGGTTTAATAATACATTTCAGCATAGGCATGACTCGACTCTGAGTAGATAGAAAAGTAACTCTTCATTCATTGAGGTACTTTTCATGGTGTACTCAATTTCCAGTCTACTTTCTAATCTTTAATAATGACAATGTTCTGAAAATGTCTTTAAAAAAAAATCACAGTGAGCAGTTTTGAAAGCTTCAAGTTACATTGAGCACTCAAAAGGTTAACACCGTCTTATACATATTCAAATTAGCCTCATTGTGTTCCCTAGCAATTCCATGGAGATATGCAAATGAAAAACAGAATTATGCATCAACGTTAGCAAATTTACTCCCAAGTTATGGTGTTACTGGAGCTTGAGTTAGCTGATCCTTTGCGATATAAACTGAAACAAAGCAAGGTAAAATGTCCAAACTTCTGAAGGACAGTGGGACCAATAATCCTTAATGGCTGTTGTGGTGGAGGTTGCTAGTTTTCTCATGCTTTGCCTGGGAGAAAAGCACAGCTTAGCAAAATGCAATCACAGCCAGTTACCAATTAAGAGTTCATTAAAGAAAACGGCACTAAAAAAAGACAAAAAAATTAAGCTGCATCTCAGTTATTTTCCATCATTTCGATCTTCAGTCTTAGCACTAGGCAGGACATTTTGCCAATTAATGGCATTGCCTTCAGGACCCTATTTTTAGGTGCACCAGTGTAAGTGTGCCAGGTGTATCCACCTGCAGAGAAGAGATGTCAGGAGTCTGAGCAGGAAAAGGATAAAAACCCAAAAGTCAAAGGATAGGAAGCAGGTAAGTTCTTTATTTTTAAAAAAGAAATCAAGAAAATAAATCAATGTTTTAAAATACATTTAATAGCTATTTGTTAAAGAATGATTGTAAGCCAGAGATAGTTGATTAATAAAGTACCCTTGCAGTTCTAATCATGACCTCAAAGCAATTGAATGTAGCTTGCAGCTTTCTTTCTCTTTGTTATCATCTAACTGAGAAAGGTATTTTTTGTTGTGTGTTTCAGATGCTTAATGCTATGTGGGGCAAGGAGACAAATATGTAGAATGATGAAATGTGTAGTGAATGTAGCACTAAATCAAGCGTCTCAAATCTAGATGCAATTGTATTTCAGTGGCGCCGTCTCTGTGTTCTTCAAAGGCTACTGATTACAAGTTGTTGCAGAGTTAGCAATCTGATCACTTGACTGATCTAATTCTAACCGTCATCGCTCCATATGTTTCTATACAGCCCAGGTTAAGAGCTCATTCATTTTTGCTTTTTTTTTCAATTTCCTTCTGAAATTGCTAAGTTAACTCAGCACAGGCCAGGGATCTTCGTGCTCTGTATGACTCCGATATCACAGTGGCAACATTTAAATGTGTGGGGATACTTCAGTAAGAAAGCTCTTCACTGATGTGGAGATCTAGCATTTCAGTATCACCGAGAAACAGGATGTGGGTTTGTACCGTTAATTTGCCCGCACAGTGGGGACCGTTTTCATCTTCATTACCTGGGTGATAAACTGGCAGAGTTGACCACTTACCTGTTACAGACCCATCAGAATTTCAGTTCTTTTAAATCCTTCTCTTTTTTCCAGAGTGCATTTGCCAAATGGAGATATAAGTGTGCTGCCACTAGCCCTGTAAGAGTTCAGATCATTCCACAGCCAAATCCAAGCTTTGGTCCAAGCATGGACAAAGAGCTGAATTATTAATTATTTTATTCGTTCAATGGATGTGGGCATCGCTGGCTAGGCCAGCATTTATTGCCCATCCCTAATTGCCCTTGAGAAGGTGGTGGTGAGCTGTCCACTTGGACCACTACAGTCCATGTGGTGTGGGTACACCCCCAGTGCTGTTAGGGAGGGAGTTCCAGGATTTTGACCCAAAGATGAGATGAGAGTGAACACCCTTAACATCAATATTCAACCAAGTGTGGCACCAAGCAGCCCTTGTTAAATAAAATTCAATACAGACTAAGGGGAAAGGTGGCTGGAGTCAAACCCAACACAAAGTATGATGTTTGTGGTCAATTGAGTTCATGTTAGTGATATCTACCATGCAGATATCACTGCATGGGTTCTTCAGGGCAGCATCCTGAGCTGAACTATCTTCAACTGCTTCCACAATGACTTTCCTTCCATCTTAAGGTCAGAAGTGGGGCTGTTCATTTTTCACAAATGTAAAAAACTATGGGATCCACGGCAAAGTGACAAATCAAATCGAAATTGGCTCAGAGGAAGTGAGCAAAGATTAAGGATTAGTGGTCAATGGCTATTTTAGTGACTGTGAGGTTCCGCAGGTCAGTACTAGGTCCCTTTCTTTATGTGCTATATAGCTTTGGATTTGAATGTCAGTGATATGATTAAGAAGTTTGCAGATGATACAAGAATTGACCATGTGGTTGATAATGAAGAAGAAAGCTTTAAACTGCAAGGAGATACCAATGGTCTAGTCAGGTGGATGGAACAGTGACAAATGGAGCTGAATCCAGGAAAGTGTGAGGGAATGCATTTGGGGAATGCTAACAAGGCAAGGGAATACACAATAAATGGTAGGATACTGAAGTGTAGAGGAACAGAGGTACCTTGGTGTGCATGCCCACAGATCCCTGAAGGTGACTGGAAAGGCAGATTAGGTGGTCAATAAGGCATTTGGAATACTTGCCTTTATTAACTGAGACATAGATTATGGGGGCATGGAGGTGATGCTGGAACTGTATAAAGCACTGGTTAGGCTGCAGCTGGAGTACTGCAATAATGGCCACCGCACTATAGGAATGATATTGCACTAGAGAGTGCACAGAGGAGATTTACAAGGGTAAATCGCGTAAACAGGAGAATTTTAGTTCTGAAGAAACATTGGATAGGCTGGAATTGTTTTCTTTGGGAGAGAGGGGGCTGTGGGAAGAGCTAATTCAAGTGTATAAAATTATGAGGTGTACTGATACATTGGATAAGGCCCTACTCCCCTTGGTTGAGGAATCCATAAGGAGGGAGCACAGATTTAGAGTAAGAGGTAGGAGGTTTAGAGGGGATTCGAGGGGTGAGGGTGAGAGGGTGGTGAGGATCTGGAACTCACTGCCTGAAAGGGTGGTAGAGGTAGAAAACCCTCATAACATCTAAAAAGTACTTAAATCCGCTTTTGACGTGCAACAATGTACAAGGCTACAAACCAAGAGCCAGAAAGTGAGATTAGGCTGGATGGCTCCTTCTTGGTCGGTGAGAACACAATGGGCCGAATGGCCACCTTCCATGCTGTAAATCCCTATGATTCTATGATTGCATAGGGGACCCCATTTCCAGTTCCTCAGATCATGAAACAAGAGGAACTACATGTGTTTATGTTTGTGTGAAGGACCTGCCTGTAAGACAGCCGGATAACCAAATTGAACTGCAGGTAGATAGAGTTTATGCACTGCAATAAAATTCTCATTCTAATTTATCATGTTTGTTAAATCATTTATGTCAGAAGAGCCCCAAGATATAATTGTAATGTTAATCTATTAACTCAAAAAGCCCCAAGAGGTTAAAAGAAAGTACAGCACATTGAGTTGTATGCTTTCATTCTTGAACTATGTATGCTTACAATTGGTGTAGACATATTCTATAATTCATTGAATCCAATTTTAAACAAATTTTGAACTGACCACTAAATTCTGAAAGAAATTGTCTAGACTTTTTAAAAGTGGAATGCTGTCCGCATCGTTCTACAAAGGTATGTGCTTGAAGCTAGGAAAGCTGCAGCAACTGAAACGGTGTGAGATCCACGTGGGCCAGAATCTAGGACACTGAGGTAGTTCTATTCAACCGTCACTGTCATCCAATGTAAAAAGAGGTCAATGTTTTAACACTCGAGCTTTGGGTATTACCAATCAGACTCATTCCCTGCACTGCATATAACTGTAACAATTGAAATAATTTTGGGTGTGAGGACTCTGGCAGCGGCAAAAACAGTTCATCGCAGGATCAGTGTGGCTGTGGTAGACAGTGGGCCTATTGCAAGTTCAAAAATACAGGATAGAAATTGGGTTTGCATTGCTGATGCTTTTTGGGTGTAAAACAGGTGCAACATGGAAGAATTCAGCAGCGGGACAGCTTGAGCAGATGTCCATCCCAATGGGCCCGTTTTTCAGGTATTGCAGCTGGCAGCCCAGAACAAGCACTTGCCCCCTTGCAAATGTTGAAAGACCCCTGTGCCAAAGTGGCCTGTCCTGAGCGGAGCGAGCGCCAGGCTTGCTCCACTCCAGCATATTTGTCAGTCATGATTTACAGCTCCCAAATCTTTGCTGACGAGTCTTTACTCCCTCAAGGACCCTCAGATAAGCACTGATCGCATCCTGTAAGGTGTTCTTGAGCACATAGCCTGCACAGATGTTAGGCTCACTAGCTGTAATTCCCAGATTCATCGCTCATTGCATTTTAAATAGACATTTCTATTTTTTCATATATCCCGTCTGGCCCAGCAGCGTGTGTTATTCTCACCCCTGGGAAGATTATGGATTTATGAGTTAAATCTGGAACTTGGGAAGACTGGTGTGAGGAATCAACTGAATGTCTCTACCATTTACTAATCTCCTGGGTAGGATTTTCCGACCCCTCCCACCGCCGGGATCCTCCGGTCCTGCCGAAAGTCAATGGACGTTTGGCTGGCCCACCGCATCCTCACGGCGAGTCACACCACAGTGGAGCCGGAAAATCCCGGCCATAATTTTTAAAAAATTCTTTTGTGGGATGTGGGTGTTGCCGGTAAGGCCAGGGTTTGCTGCCCACCTGTAATCGCCCTTGAAATGAGGGGCTTGCAGGGCCATTTCAGAGGGCAGTTAAGAGTCAGCCACCTTGCTGCAGGTCTGGAGTCACACATGTAGGCCAGACTAGATAAGGATGGTGGAATTCCTTCCCTAAAGGACATGACTGAACCAGGTGGGTTTTTAACATCAATTGATGATAGCTTCAAACTTACTGAGACTAGTTTTATATTCCAAGTTTTATTAACTGAGTTATTAAATTCCACCAGCTGCCATAGCGGAATTTGAACCCATGTGCCTGGGCATTAGCCTGGGCCTCTGGATCAGTGACATTATCACTATGCTGCCATCTTCCTATTAGAAATCAGAGCAGGAGTAGGCCATTCAGCCCAGTCAGCCAGCTCCATCATTCAATAAGATCATAGCTGATCTGGCTGTGGCCTCAACACCACTTTCCTGCCTGGCCCTCCTAAACCTTGACTTCCTTGTCAGTGAAAATTCTATCTAACTCAGCCTTGAATATAGTCAATGACCCAGCCTCCACTGCTCACTGGGGAAAAGAATTCCAAAGACTAACGATCCTCTGAGAGAAGAAATTCCTCTTCATCTCTGTCTTAAATGGGAGGCCCTTTATTTTTAAACTGTACCCATAGAATCCCCCATGAGAGGAAACATCCTCTCTGCATCTACCCTCTCAAGCCCTCAGAATCCTGATAAGACCAGCTCTCATTCTTCTAAATTCCAATGAATATAAACCCTACCTGCTCCATCTTTCATCATGAGACAAACGCATCAGCTCTTAAAGGAATTGCATTGTCTTTAGCACAACGTTAATTGTTTCCATATAGTTTGATTTTAAATATCTTGATCTCTCTTGCTGCTATGTACAATCTGCCTTTCTGAAGCCCCTTTGCCCCTTCCATCATGCTAAGGTGCTGGGCTCAAGTCCCACTCCATATTTTGAGCACAAAAACCAAGGCAGTGCCGAAGGAGTGCTGCACCATTGGAGGTGCCATCTTTCAGATGAGATGTTAAGCTGAGGCCCCTTATGCGCTCTCAGGTGGTTGTAAGAGATCCCATGACACGATTTTGAAGAATATTAAGGACACTATCCCCAGTGTTCTGGCCAGTGTCTATCTCTCAATCAACATCACTTAAACCGATTAGCTGGCCATTATCACATTCCCGTTCGTGGGGGCATGTGTACAAATTGGCTGCCACTTTTCCTGCATTACAACAGTGACTACTTCTAAAGTACTTCATTGGTTGTAACATACTTTGTGGTTGTGAAGTTGCTGTATAAATGCAAGTCTTTCCTTCTTTACTCACTGGGGAAGACTTTCAGTTCAGTCATTGAGTGGACACAGTTTTGCCGACGCACACATGGTACTAACCCAACGTGGCAAGCAGGAGGCCTGTACCACCTCCTGGTTCAGACCATGTTTTGTTGGCAAACTTCAAACACCAGACAGGATCCACACAATGTTCACTGGTTTTGCCGCACCAGAAAATAGGCCAACTGCATTAAGCAGCTTTCGGGTGGACAAGGCATGTCAGGACTGTGGAATCAGGGGCACGAGAACCTAAACTCCTCCAGACCCCGCAAAATTCTTTCTGAAAAACCCATGAAGCACGCCATTTTTTAGGAATGTCCCCAAATCTTAAGGATTGCTGGATTGGCCTCACAATTCCTGGAAAATGCAACTGACAAACATCACCCGCATTTCATCCGTTTCTCTCCAAAAGGTGATGAGTGTCTTATGACAAATGTAGGACCCTGATTTACATTGCTAAACAGCCTCCTGCCCATTTTGTTCAGGCATACTGACACGCCCATTTAAACGCCTGACTGATTCAGGCAGACAAAATGGGCCTACCGGCTGCCTACTGGATGCTCAATACCAAATTCCCTTCCAATTGTCACACACCATCCTGAGTACAGGAACCATATTGTCATTCCTTCATTGTCGCTGGACCAAACACCTGGAACTCCCTATCTAACAGCAGTATGTCAGTACCTTCACCACATGAACTGTGACGGTACAGGAAGGCGACTCATCGCCACTTCTCAAGGGCAGTTTGGATGGGCAACAAATACTGGCTTTGCCAGCAATGTCCACATTCCGCCACCACTCACTGAGCGATGTTTACTCAATAAACTCTCTCTCTGGCAGTTCCTTGAAGCGAGGAGGACACTTGCCATACTATGGCAAGAACATGTGCACGGAGTCTTTTAATGCATATAATCTCTACAAGGTGACTTTCAGTTTTTTCTTCCTCTTTGTGGATCACTCAGAAACATGAGCTGTGGGATATAATTTACTGCCTACGTGGGGGTGCTGGCTGCTAACACAAAGATAGTGAGTAAAATCAGGTCAGCTCACAAATAGGACTCAAATCAGGTTTATGTCTTTTCATCTTGTGCCTTACATAATTATAGGAGTAATATGTTAATTTAACATGTAAACAGTATTGCTGTGCAGCTTGAAATGAGCTTCCAGTCACATTACTAAGAACTGATATTCCTCACAGTACTAGTCTGTCCAGGGTAGTAGGATCAGTTGAGACTTCAGGGACGGCCATCCCAATTACAAGTCACCCCAGGCCCAGGTATGGGTACCAAGCTCAGGGTTATGAATCATGGCCATTGGTAGAACCAGCGAGAATTCAACGGTGATAACAGAAGAGCTAGAACCTTGAGGAACAATTGCTGCTTATATGTAGGCCTTCCTTTGGGCACACATGAGGAAGGCAACAGGAAGCCACCTCACATATTCTTATCCCTAATCATATTGCTCACTGAAGTTGAAAATGGGAGGCTCCTACAAGCTACTGAAGAAGAAAGCAGAAGATCGCGAGATGTGTAGAAAGAGCAGAGGACCCATCCTTAGGCAGATCATGATTACAACACTGTGTTAACTCACCAAGGGTCCTTAGACAGCACCTTCCAAATCCACATCCACCACCATTAGAAGGACAAGGGCAGCAGACAGATGGGAACACCACCACCTGGAAGTTCCCCTCCGAGCCACTCACCATCCTGACTTGGAAATATATTGCCATTCATTCACTGTCACTGGGTCAAAATCCTGGAACACCCTCCCTGACAGCACTGTGGGTGTACCTACACCACATGGACTGCAGCAGTTCAAGAAAACAGCTCACTACCACCTTCTCAAGAGCAATTGGGGATGGGCAATAAATGCTGGACTAGCCAGCGATGCCCACATCCCATGGATGAATTAAAAATGATCATGAGGTCCCATCCTTTGAGGCATAAAAAACGTCTTTGGGAGATGATACCAGCTGATATAAAGAGTTTACATTTATAAAGCATTTTTTGCATCCTCAAGACATCCCAAAAAGCCTCACAGCCAAAGGATCGTATATTTACTACAGCGATGGTTGTTTTGTAGGCATATATATCAGCCGATTTATGCATAGCAAGGTTCCACAAACAGCAAGTGACCAATTGATCTGTCTTACGAGAGGTGGGTTGAGTAGTCAGTGATGCTCGGCACATTGGGACAACTCCATATTTGCAATCAGTAAGCGCCAGGGTTTTTTTTTCACATCCATCTGAACATGCAGATGGAGCCTCAGTTTAACATCATATCAAAAAGATCTGAGAGTGCAGCACTCCCTCAGGACTAGTTCAACCTAGGTCATGTGCTGAAATCCTGGAGTGGAGTTGGAACTCATAATCCAACACCAGAATCCTATTGGGTTAAACGTAATTGACAAGGAAATTTGTACCATACTGTTACATTTCAATAAGTTCTAAAATTAACGCTGAAACTATGCTATGAAATCTTATAGTGCTTTAGTTTAATAAAAGAAATGTTTAAAAAGGGTGAACCTATCTTCAGAAGTCAGGTTGGCTGAGCAATGGTTGCTAATTGTGCATTGAGTTGCTCATTAAGAAACTGTCCATCACTGACAGAAGCAAAGATTGTCACTTAAGGATATAACTTGACAAGTCTGATAGAAGCTTGCATTTCAATATGTTGCAGAATTGACAGCTACGTGACTAATTTTCTGATTGCCTGCTTGTATAGATTAGTCTTTAGCTGTCACCTTCCAGAATAAGGGTTTTATGCATCCAATAAAGACAAACTTTTTGGATTTTCTAAGATACGAAGATCAGGAACCCTAGTTTTTAGCTGGCTGCACCTCGCCTCCCCAAAGTTAATGTGCTCTTGCAGCAGCGCTGATGCGGTTTAATGTCACAAAAAATTAGTTGCATTTATATAGCACATTTCATGAACATAGAATGCCCCAAAGCGTTTTACAGCCAGTTAAGTGTGTTTGAAGTGTGGTCACTGTTGTGGAGAGGGGGGTAGGCTAATTTGGATACAGCAAGCTAGCACAGGGAGCAATGTGATAATGAGCAGACAATCCATTTTTATGGTGCTGATTGAGGGATAAAAATTGGCCAGGACACCAAGCATTCCCCTGCTCTTCTTTACAAATATAGGGTTGCCAACTGTGATTAAATACATTACTGGAGGTTTCATCCCATCACTTGGCCCCACACACCAGCTGTTAGTCGGCCAGCACATCCAAGCTTGTGATGTGCTGCCGTCCTACGCCAATTGGAAAGCAAAGAGACTCATTGCCCAATTAGATGAAGTTTGGCTGTCAGCCAAAGAGCCTTCTTATCCCCATTTTCAATACTTTTAATACTGGTCAAGTGAAATGTTCAAAGAAAATGACTAGAAAAAAATCTTTTTTAATGTCCCGGTAATTTTTCTCCAGGATTGCGCACAGCAGTGTCCTGAGTCTTCAATCCCTAGAGACTCCAGGCCAATCGTGGAGGGTTAGCAACCCTGAAATAGTGCCATGAGATCTTATACGTACACCCAAGAGAGCAGACAGAACCTCGATTTTGTTGTAATAGGCCTTTAAGGGATTGCAACATGACATCACTGGAAGGAAGTGTGTGGTTGAGGCAGAAACCGTCAACTCATTTAAAAGGTCCCTGGACCCGTACCTAGACCCGGAGCACTGCAACCTGAAGCTGGAAAGTGGGAGTCAAATGGGTGGCTAGTTCTTTTTTCAGCTGGTGCAGACAAAATGGACTGAATGGCCTCTTTTTGTGCTGTAACTTTTCCATGGCTCTATGCAATCCAACTTTAGTTTTATTTTTGCTTTTAAACAGGGTTGTCTGTAAGCAAAAGTGAAGCTAAAAACCAGATCACATGACACACTTCCTTCTAGTTATGTCATGCTGCAATCCCTTAAAGGCATATTACAACAACAGATTTGACATCGCATCCAAAGGCTGGCACTCCAACAATGCAGCACTCCCACAGTACACCACTGGAGTGTGAGCTTTGATTTTTGCACTCATTCTTGGAGTGGGACTTAAACCCACAACCTTTTAACTCAGAGGCCAGAGTACTACCCAGTGAGCCAAGTGATAGAAAGGAATGCTACTGCTCCATGTGCATGAAACAGCAAAAAAAACACTCTGTGCCAGTGCATGCATGCATGGAATAATTAACCTTGCAGTGTGGGTGCCTTACAGGAAGAAACACAATCTACAACTGAATGTAGGACAGTGTCCCAGTCAGCCAGTTCTCCCCGGCGCCCAACTCCAATATAAAAGCAGCTGGTTAATTATTTGACTGTTGGCACATTGGGAGAGGGAGTGCAAAGGGTACTTTTCAAAGGAAAAAGGAACATCTGTGAAGGGAAAAAGTGGAAATATGTGCACAAACCAATGCAAAGTGTTTATTTGGAAGATAGATCTCTTAAGACAAATTTTAAATTAATTCCCAAAACACTCCTTGGGTAAATTTTTTTGAAGTATCATTGACAGAATATGACACTTCCTTGCTCAAGTGGTGAGGGTGAAAATTACCCTTGCCATCTCCTCTTCTTCCCTGCATCCTCTTGAGATAGAATGATGAATCATCATAGCAACTCCTCTTCAATCACAATATTTCACAAGATCGCAAAGCTGTGGAACTCCTCACATCTCTAATTCCCCTTACTCCTACAGCCTTGACTATTAGGAATGAACCTTGGCATCACCTATTCCTTGATTGATCATGATGAGATCAGTTATGGTACATTGGGTAGCGTGCTCACCTCTCAGTCAGGGGTTTTTTAAAATTTATTCATGGGATGTGGGCTTCGCTGGCTGGGTCAGCATTTATTGTCCATCCCTAGTTGCCCTTGAGAAGGTGGTGGTGAGCTGCCTTCTTGAGCCACTGCAGTCCATGTGGTGTAGGTACACCCACAGTGCTGTTAGGAAGGGAGCTCCAGGATTTTGACCCAGCGACAGTGAAGGAACGGCAATATATTTCCAAGCCAGGATGGTGAGTGACTTGGAGGGGAACTTCCAGGTGGTGGTGTTTCCATTTATCTGCTGCTCTTGTCCTTTTAGGTGGTAGTGGTCATGGGTTTAGAAGGTGCTGTCTAAGGAGCCTTGGCGAATTCCTGCAGTGCATCTTGTTGATGGTACATACCGCTGCTGTTATGCATCGACGGTGGAGAGTGGATGTTTGTGGATGTGGTGCCAATCCAGTGGACTGCTTTGTCCTGGACAGTGTCTAGCTTCTTCAATGTTGTAGGAGCTGCACTCATCCAGGCAAGTGGGGAATATTCCATCACATTCCTGACTTGTGCCTTGTATATGGTGGACAGGCTTTGGGGAGTCAGGAGGCAAGTTACTCACTACACAATTCCTAGCATCTGACCTGCTCTTGTAGCCACAGTATTTACATGGCTAGTCCAGTTCAGTTTCTGGTCAATAGTAACCCCCAGGATGTTGATGGTGGAGGATTTAGTGATGAAAATGCTATTGAACATCAAGGGGTGATGCTTGGATTCTCTCTTGTTGGAGATGGTCATTGCCTGACACTTGCATGGCACAAATGTTACTTGCCACTTGTCAGCCCAAGCCTGGATATTGTCCAGGTCTTGCTGCATTTGGACATGGATTGCTTCAGTATCTGAGGAGTCGCAAATGGTGCTGAACATTGTGCAATCATCAACGAACATCCCCACTTCTGACCTTATGATGGAAGGAAGGTCATTGATGAAGCAGCTGAAGATGGTTGGGCCGAGGACACTACCCTGAGGAACTCCTGCAGTGATGTCCTGGAACTGAGGTGACTGACCTCCAACAGCCACAACCATCTTCTTTTGTGCTATGTATGACTCCAACCAGCAGAGTGTTTTCCCTGTAATTCCCATTGACTCCAGTTTTGCTAGGGCTCCTTGATGCCACATTTGGTCAAATGCTGCCTTGATGTCAAGGGCAGTCACTCTCACCTCACCTCGGGAGTTCAGCTCTTTTGTCCATGTTTGAACCAAGGCTGTAATCAGGTCAGGAGCTGAGTGGTCCTGGTGGAACCCAAACTGGGCATCAGTGAGCAGGTTATTGCTAAGCAAGTGCCGCTTGATAGCACTGTTGATGACCCCTTCCATTACTTTACTGATGATGGAAATTAGACTGATGGGGAGGTAATTGGTCGGGTTGGATTTGTCCTGCTTTTTCTGTATAGGACGTACCTGGGAAATTTTCCACATAACCGGTAGATGCTAATGTTGTACTGTACTGGAACAGTTTGGCTGAGGGCGGGGCAAGTTATGGGTTCATGGTACACTCCAGAATCTTGAGGACAAATATCTAAGCTGACACTCCAGTGCCAATATTGACAGAATGCTGCACATTTAGAGGTTCCATCTTTCAGGTAGAATGTTAAAACTGAGGCTTCATCTGCTCTCCCATGGCAATACTTCAAAGAAGAGCAGGGGAGTTGTCCCCAGTGTTCCTGCCCAATAATTATCCCTCAAACAGCATCACCTAAAGCAAGTTATCTGGTTATTATCACGTTGCTATTTGTGGGAACTTGCTGTGCACAAATTAGCTGTCATATTTCTCACATTACAACAATGATGTCATTTCAAAATGGCTGTAATGCAGGTCTTTCTTTTTGTTTTACCAAGCCTTATCTCTGAAATTTTTTATTCCCATGCTGGGCTGTACCATTCAGTTTCTCATTAAGAAATCGACCCTTCATACAAACTTAAGGACGAAAGGGAATAAGGCAACCTGTGAGATTCTACTGTACAAACAATTAGCACATTCATGTCAACTTCTTTGGCAGTATAAAACAAGTGGGTTAACACCCTTGTCATTCAGCTCATTCATGCATTTGTTACCCATAGATTTGGCTATTCCAATTTGCTACTGGCAGGTGTCCCACATTCTACCTTCTGTAAACTTGAAGTCATCCAAAAGTCTGCTGTCCTTGTCTCCACATGCACCAAGTATCATTCACCTAACTCCCCTGTGCTCGCTGACCTATATTGTCTCCCAATCAAGCAATGCTTCGATTTTTAAATTCTCATCCTTGTGCACATATTCCTTCCATAGTCTCATCCTTTTTTCTAACTTCTCCCAACCACACAACCCTCTGTGTTCCTCTAATTCTGGCTTTTTGTGCATCCTCGATTTGAATTGTTTCCTCGTTGGTAGCAGTACTTTCAGCTGCCTATCCATGAGCTCTGGAATATCCTTTATATCCCTCTCCACATCTGTACCTTAGTTTCCGCCTTCTAAGCACCCCTTAAAATGTACCTCTTTGAGAAAGTTTTTTGGTCACCTGACCGAATATCTCCTTATCTGGCTCAGTGTCATATTTTGCTTTATAATGCTCCTGTGAAGCCCCCTTATGATGTTAAGGATGCAATATAAATGCTAGTTGTTGTTGTTATAGCGACTGAAACTTTCCATTTATAGCAGTGCAGAAAAAATTTTGTCGAAGCTTTTCATCTTGCACTCATCAGGACAGTCGCCAGAAAACCAATGTCAGGGGAAGCAAACAACTTTATACCATATGAGAAGGGAGTGCTGATTGGTTGGCAAGTGCACTCTGATTTGTGGAGGCATTGCCATGGAGAATGCACTATTTAATGGTGATGACAGTTAACTGCTAACCTTTGTTTTAAATTTAAACCAGCAACTTGACTCTGATTGGTCAAGGCATTGCAAAGAACAGGGCCCTGTATATTAATATATGTAGTTTCCAGTTGGAAAGAATATGTACACACGTTGTGCCTGTTTCCGCTAAACAAAATAAGTTAGCCATTCGTTAGTTCATTCCTCAAGGCAATGCCTTGACCAATCAGAGTCAATCTGCCTGATTTAAATTTCAAACAATGCTTGGCAGTTAACTGTCAGTTCTGTACTACCAAATGACTAGGATAATATTCTAAAGCAGTGCTTCACAAACTTTTTCCCACTGTGACCCTATTTAGATGCTTGAAAGTTAGCGTGACCCCAGAGTGAGAGTGGGTACAGTTGTGAGAGCAGTGGAGGGGGGAGGGAGAGAGGGGGGCATGGTGGAGCGGGGAGATGGTCAATGGTTTTTTTCACCAGCCATTTTGTCTGCTCTGCTGGGAAGCATTGATCAGGCATCAGAGCTCAATCCCTTCGGACATGCCCTCTCTCTATGCATGTCATGAGGCCACGGAGTCAAAACCCAGCACTGTCCTGCAAGAATCTCTGTCTCCACAGTCGCCATTGCTACCTCAGAAGGAGGAGGGGGCAGGGGAGAGCTTGTGACCCAGATTGCTTATCTGGTGACCCCCTTGGTGGTCACGACCCACAGTTTGGGAACCCCCTTTTCCACAGCCTCGTTAAGGGAAAGCTAGATAAGTGGGGGGCAGGTGTGTAATGGTATTGTCACTGGACTGGTAATCCAGAGACCCAGGGTAATGCTCTGGGGACATGGGTTGGAATCCCACCATGGCAGATGATGGAATTTGAATTCAATAAATACCTGGAATTAAAAGTCTAACGATGACCATGAAACCATTGCTGATTGTCATAAAAACCCATCTGGTTTGCTAATGTCCTTTAGGGGAGGAAATCTGCCATCCTTACCTGGTCTGGCCTACATGTGACTCCAGACCCACAGCAATGTGTTTGACTCTTAAATGCCCTCTGACCAAAGGCAATTAGGAAAGGGCAATAAATGCTAGTCAAGCCAGATACACCCACATGCCATGAGCAAATTTTAAAAAAGATCAGTACATGAGGGGGTAAAGAATAGAGGAATATGCTGATAGCAATAGATGAAGTCAGTTGGGACCAGGCTTATGCAGACCATTAACACCAACATAGATCAATTGGGCTGAAAGGTTTGATTTTGTCTATTTTCTGTAAATCCTATGTAATCCTAGGCTGAACACAACATTCTAAGAAACGTTATATCATTCCACTCTCCCACTTTATTGACGATTAACGCTGGCAGAAAGTCCCTTACAAGCAACCTAGTAAAATTGAGCAATGGATATGCATGAAAAGCAAAAAGACCAGGCCTGCAGATGTTATATGAGCACTTCTTGACTACAAAGAACAGATGCTACCCAATAGACTCATTCATTCCAACTTTTTAAAAAATGAAATGATCTTATAACCCATCCCCAAGAACTCTCTCACACAAAACAACTGGAGCACCACATGCCAGGAATAACAAATTGCTGCTCCACATTGTAAATAGGATGGAGCACAGGCTGCAAAATGCCCAAAGTCCCAAAGCACCAGAAAGCAGTGAAATTTTTAACAAGGAGTGCAATGTGTTTTTTTTATGTTGGAGACAAGTGTAGGAACGAACATTTGTTGCGGCTATTATCTACCAGGAGGAGCAATTGCACAAGCGACACAACCAGTAGGGTTGCCAACCCTCCAGGATTGGCCTGGAGTCTCCAGGAATTGAAGATCAATCACTGGGACACTGTTGGGTACAATTCTGGAGAAAAACCATCGGGACATTAAGAGAAGATTGGTTTTTTGACATTTTCTTTGAACATTTCTCTTTAGCAGATCTAAAAAAATATTGAAAATGGGAACAAAAATGGTTAAGATAAAAGCAAAATACCGCTGATGCTGGAAACCCGAAACAAAAACAGAAAATGCCAGAAAAACTCAGCGGGTCTAACAGCATCTGTGGAGAGAAATACATAATTAATGTTTTGAGTCCGTATGGCCGCATATCGGTATGAAGAGAAAGGTTGTTTGGCTGATAGTTAAGCATCATCCAACTGGGAGGGTCTTTTTGCTTTCTAATCCACACAGGAAGGCAGGACATCATAAGGATGGGTGTGTTGGCCAACTAACCGCTTGTATGTGGGGCAAGTTATGTGATAAAATCCTCCAGGAATGCACTTAATTGCAGTTGGCAACCCTAACAACTACTTCTCCTGATTGCAGTTGTGGGGCCACAACCTGCGTACGTTGGTACTCAGTGACTAAGAGCAGGAGGCAATGAAATCCCACGAAGGAACAGGGAATAAAGCTGCAGTGTTGTCAAGAATGGCGTAGCATTTCTGTCACTGTCGCTATAGCATATATTACTGTCAGTTTGCTGCAGAACTCTTTGCTTTGACATCACTGTTGATGTCCCTGTGTCTCTAGCACCAACCCACCTCAAGGTGATATATTATGTAGCCAGGTGAAGCACCATCCTGTGCCACCTTGTTAAATGTTCATTGTATTGGGTTTTTATTGTTGTTTCAGGCAGATTAGAAATAGGCAGCTATTTCATTTCATATGTTTAGTGCTTTCCGCTGTTGCACTAATATTTCAGGCGGTAACAGTTTAGGTGGAATCCTACCCAGCCCAGTGGAGGTGACTTTGAAGGTCGGGCACGGTAAATTTCAAAAGTTGCTAGCCCATCCCCCCACCTCCATAAATGTTCGGCCCGCTCCACCCCCTCCCAATGTCTGACGCCCCCAGCCTCCCACTCCCCCGAATGTCCAGCCCAGTCTACCCCCTCCAAATGTCCCACCCACCCCCACCAGTCCGCCACTGAATGTCCAGCCTGCTGCACCCCTCCACATGTCTGGCTCCCCCCACACCACCCCCAATGTCCAACCCACTCCCCTCATCCCCTCCCGAGCTTCGAACACCCCTACCCCCCCAAATCCTTTTCACTTAGCTTAAGCACTTACTTTCCCCTGGCCTGCCAATTTCAACTGGAACTTTAAACTTACCTGCTTTACGGCAGCTTGTATTGTTAAAAAGGGGCATGTCCTCCTTTAATTCAATGGAGCTGGACTTCAACCCTGGATTTCAGGGACAGCTGTGCTGTCTAGATCTTGCCCGGCCAGAGTTGGACGAGGCAGTTGGGCGAGACAGGCATGGAAGAAATTTGGCATAATTAAGTGGGCACAGAGTGGCAATCCAAAGCTGACTACCACAAGGGTGTTCTGGCCCATTACTCTTTGAGGAACTAGGAAGGCGTGAAAAATACTAGATGATGCAAAGGTCAGGTTCTGGAAAACGATGCAAAACAGGGGAGCAAACCACTTCAAAATGGAAAGCAAATGGAATGTAAATAGGAGATAACTGACAGGATATTAGTAGGAATGTAAATAGAAGATTTACATATTCAGGATATTAGTAGCTGGGTTCTGAGATGGCTGATAAATCCAATGCGGGATCTGTAGACTCCGCCACATGCAGAGCAGGTAGTGCTTGGAAGGTCTAGTAGATGAGTCGACACCTCGACTTCACTTTTGTGTGTTTCTGATTAAATCTCTTGATGTTTTAAGTGCTTTCCTGAATGAACCTTCTCATTTTGCTTGGCCACAAGCCAGAGGCTCCCCTAAGTCAGCGGGGATATTTGACCTCTTCAGGGATGCTTTGAGGACATCCCTTAAGAGTCTCCGTTGTTCTCCTGGGAATCTCCTACCATAACTGAGTTCCGAGTACAATATAGGAATGACTTGTACCACACAATTCTCATAATCACATCAATGCAGGTGCAGAAGAAGTCAATTAGGAGGGTTACAAAATGTTCTGTTTAATCGGGAGCCATCTTTCTGTTCCACACAGACTGTGCTTTGGGCTGAATTCTCCTTTAAAAGATACGGTTAAGTCTGTTGAATATGGAAATGATCATCTGTGAAGGGTGTGGGAAGGACAAGGAAATGGAGACAAGACCTTGGCAACCATGATGGAAACTGTTGTTATGTTCCCTTTGACCATTGCACTTTTGCCACTATTTGATCAGTGCAAGATCAAATGTTCTCATTTCCTGTCCTATGACTCTGTTAGTAGCACTCTGTCAAAGACCCTACCCAAAATATCGCAGCAAAATATCTCATCATAATTGGATGAGGTGACCTATTTGAAAATCAGCAGTGGATTTTCTGCTGTTGACATAATCATACTTTAGTGCAAAATTTAACTCCTTGTTTAGACTGCAAGAACAGTTTTCATTTCTGTGAAACGAAACCATTTTCCATCTATCATGCGAAAGATATATTCTATAAAACCATAATATTTAATACTCTAGAATCTAATTTCTGGTCAACCAACTCAACGTGATATGTGGGGCATTGCTGGGTGACAATAGTTGTCAATTTTTCTCATTAAATACAGGTTACAATAGGTCAAAAGCAAGTCACTGTGAGGAGCTGGGAGATGTTTCAAAGTTGTAATAAGAGGCTATATATAAATGAAAGAATTTGTTTAACTCTCTCTAACTGAAAACTCCCAAATATTCTGAAACTACAGTGCGCCATCAAGGTTCAAAAAGAGTCAAACGGAACATGAAGAAAATTGAGATAGAGTGATTTGGTGACACCAAGGCGTTGAAATTTTTGCCACCCATTTTACAGGTGTATGCAAATAAGGCAAATAAGGGGCGTAATGCTTATTTGAGGCCCCTTTATTGGTTTGCCCTGAAAACAGCTGGCACTAAGGCAGCAATGGGCCAGCCATGTTTAAAATACTTATCTAAGTGTGAACCCAGGGGGAGGTCTCCTGCCCTGTCCAACTGTACATTAAAACCACAGGCAGCTGACAGCAACCATTTGCACCTCACACCTCCCAGTCACTTGCTCACTCATTCCCTCCCAATTCAGTCCCCTTCCTACCCCCTTTCCAATTGCCCCTTACCACCACAGCCCTTCCCCTTTGCTCCGATCCCTCCCAATCACTAACACACACCCCATCCATCCAATCCTCCTGATCCTCCCCATCACTAACACATACCCCAACACCCCCCATCCTTCCTGATCACTAACCCACACCATCATCCTCAATCCCTCCTGACCACCTATCACTCCAGATCCCTCCTGATCACAAATACATACCCCATCATCCCTGATCCCTCCTGATCACCAACACACCTCATCACCCCTGATCCCTCCCAATCACTAACATACACCCCATCATTCCCAATCCCTCCTGAACACCAACACACCCCATTACCCCCAAACCCTCCTGATCACCACACACACCCGATTACCCCCGATCCCTCCTGATCACCAACACACCCCATCACCCCAAATCTCCCCCAATCATTAATACACCCCATCATCCCCAATCCCTCCTGGTCATCAACACACATCCCATCACCCCCAATCCCTCCTGATCACTTAATTTATTCTTCCTCTTCTGCCGGTGCTGATTCACGCTAGGAATTAGCGACTTTCAGTACCTTGCCCATTGACACCTCCTCTTTTGTGAGCCACAAGCAAGCCGAATTCTGCCCTTAACTAAACTACCAAATGTAGGATTTCTAACTATGCTTGCAGCATAGCTTCAAGTAAGAACCCCCGATGCATTTTTCACTCTATGGCCGCAGTCTTCCAGCCCCTCACGCCGACGGGATCTCCCGGTCCCACCGATGTGAACAGAGATTTTGATAGCTCGCTGGTCCCGCCACAGGGGGTGCTGGAAAACTCCGGCCGATATCATGCTGGCTAACTTTTGACGCTCCCAGCAAAGCCCCATTTGCGGTCAGCTAATATCACTTTAAATCTGAGGCCTTTGGCCTGTGTGGTTTAGTTTCACACTATCGCATCGGGGAACCTTTCCACCATAATTTTAAAATGAACTTAAATCCTAATGTGTAACAAAGGCAAGCACTGATAGAGATGGTGGGCCTTAGGATAACTCATTTATGCTTTAGAATAATGCCCTTGACTCTCTCTACGTGTGTCAGTTATAACCAAGAGGCATTCCAACAGATTTTTTTCTCATTTATTCACGTGGCTGTGGAAGCAGTTATAGTCGAGACTAACAATCCATTCAATGGCTTAAGCTGATACAGTGCGAATGGTCGGAATGCCCCCAGGAATGGATCTCGCAGGGCAGAAGTTCAGTATATGGGCGATATTTGACTTGGATGACCACAGTTATAATTTGAGCCATTCCTCACGTTCCACTTGCAGAACGAGTGGCCACACCTTCCCTGAACCCGTCCTCAAGTGGTTGAGGGTTGTCCAGGTTTTCTGTGTCTGTGGAAGGTTGAGGGCTTCATCACTTGGGTCAGCTGCGCGGTTGTGGTCGGTGACGTTGGCAGTCAACCAGGAGGTGCGCCATCGAGAGGTGGGTCCGTTGTCACTTCGTCGGGTGTGGAGTGGGACTACCGGATTTTAGACAATCTTTCTCGAGGGCCTGTGACAAAGGGCGTGCTTCGCTGGCTGTCTGAGGCGTTCTTTGAGGGTCTGCTTCTCTGTGGAGGCTTCTCTAGGAGGGAAACAGCAACCTTCACGTGGTCCTCCAGTTAAAATAGGTTTTCCAACCTGAAAACCTGCGAACTAAAGCTGTCATGGAGGCAGCCGAACCCTGGCTACTGGGGTCCCGGTCCAAGCAGTAAAAACTCACCGGAAAATTCCAACACGCGATCAATCAGTAATCTAAGATTCAGGTCATTTTAAGCCTCAAGCAGAGGTAACATTTTTATAATTAATTTGATGTAAGACCAGTATGTGAATACAATGACCTAAGGGAACAAAACTTGTCAAGTGGGAATTTCTACAGAGGTTTGGCTTTGCGCAAATTACTCTGGTTGCTATGGAGATATTGTGAACATTTTTATGATGCTTTCCTCAGGTTAGTATTTCTAACAAAATCATAAGTGATTCATAATGAAAAGGCTAATGGAATTTTAGCCTTTATCTCCAGGGGGCTGGACTACAAAGATGTAATAACTGAAGGAATAGCCCCTCCTACTGTCTATCTGGGTTCACATGATTGTTCTTGGAGGCTCCGACCAATGACATTTCGGCGGGTAATCCAGGGGCAGGGCTTTCTGGTTGGGGACCTGTTTCAAGCATGTAGCATCCAAAAAGCGCTCTGTTATAAAGTTTACCTGTTTCTTGTTGAAACCTGTCCAGTACATCAAGTCATTATGTTTGGCACCAAGGATAAAATAGCTCTGAAGCTGCACCTGTCCTTGTTACCGTGAGTACATCGAATCTTAAGAATAAAGAAAAGACTACTCACCAGTCATCCCACTCTTCAGTAGAATTGATCCTTACAATGTGACTATGGAAGTCTGGAGCCAGTATGTAGACCACCTTGGTTTTTATTTTGCAGTGAACTAAATTATCGTGGAGGAGAAGCAGAAAGCCATCCTTTTGAGCGTGTGTGGTAGTAAGAAATACAATCTCACTCGCAGCCAGATGGCCCCGAACACACCCAATTCCAGGTCCTTTAATGAATTAGTGGACCTCATGAAAATGCATTACCAGCCGAAGCCAACCATAATAAAGCAGAGGGTTAGGTTTAATTCCTGAGTTAGAGCCCCAGAAGAGAACATCACAACCTATACAGTGAAGTTGAAGCAGTTGACAGAACACTGCGACTTCGGGGACACACTCAACGATTATGCTGCGGGGGCCGATTAGTTTGTGGAGTTCACGATTACGCCATTCAGCACCGTTTACTCACAGAAGTCGAATTCAATTTGAAGCGCGCCCTGGAAATAGCACCAGCCGTGGAAAGTGCTGCGGGAGGCTCTGAGGCTTAACAACATGTACAACATGGCTCTGTTCTTCATGTGGGATGGGAACCTACCGCTGGGCGTGGCGTGAAAACCAGAGACACAGCAGTGAACCGAGAGGCAATGCCGGCTGTTCGAAATACAGAAAGGCCTAGTAGGAACACTTCAGCAGTGACTCCGAGGTTAATCTGCTATAAATACGTACCGGACACCTGCAGATTCAAGAATGCAGAGTGCCATTACTGCCATAAGAAAGGTCACATAATAAAGCAATGCAGGGTGAAATCAAAATAGCCCATAAAGCAGCAAACCAATATGACTGAATAATACAACAGAACCTGAAGCTGCCAATACTGACGTCTATTCCCTGTACTGTAAAAACCAAACCTATTACTGTCACAATCCAAGTTAATGGGTAGCCACTAGTAATGGAGGTGGATATGGGAGCTTCAACCATGTGTGGGAGAGCACACATTTACAACCCTAAATGAAGGTACCCAGCCACTGAATCTAGAGCAGGCAACTGCCCAATTGAAGACATACGCTGGAGAGTCCAATCAGGTAAAGAGCATCGCCACAGTAACAGACAGCCCAGCTCCCAGTGATAATAGTGACAGATGAAGGTACTAGTATTCTGGACCTAGACTGGTTACAAAAAATAAAGCTCAGCTGGTCTGAAATATTTCACTTAAGATCAGGAGGAGTTCCTGAACTGCTAAGGAAATACGACAGTGTTTTCTGTGAAGAATTAGGGAAATTGAAGGACATTCACATGCTGCAAGGTTCCTTCAGGTCAGAGTTGGTTCCTTTAAAAACTCATGAAGAGAAACAAAAGGAACTTAGTGTCACTCTGAACAAACCGAAGAAACAGTTGGCAGAAAAGACTCAACAATGTTCAATGTTCCAGGAGGAAGCCAAGAGATACAAGAAAGAGACTGAAGAGCTGAAGAATCAGCTGAAGGAACAAAAGAAGCATTAGAAGGAGAAGTTGCAGACCTTTCCAAGATGCGAGTGGGTAATGAAGCCATAAGTAGCTTAACTCTCAAATTGAACCAAGTTAAGATTTCACCAGAGAGAAATTTAGCCAACTGTGAAATCAGAATGAAGGACAAGACAAAACTCTGTGGCAAACAGAAAAAGAAAAGACAGGAAGATGGATCAGAAAGGCCATTTGGCTATGTCTCTCCACAGCCAAGGGTTATTCCCAGCTAGAAAAGGTTAATCAGTGGTATTTGGAGTGAAGAAATTCCACCAGTTTTGCATGGACAACATTTCACCATTGTGTGGGACCATAAACCATTAATGGGTTAATTCAGTGAGGGTAAGGCCATTCCACCAATAACATCAGCAAGAATTCAATGTTGGGCTTTGATATAATCTGCACATGAGTATAACTTTATGCACTGTCCTGGCTTGCCTATTGCAAATGGCGGAGACACTCAGTCATCTCCCGTTACCAGATAGCATTGTACATGCTCCAGTGCCACAAGAAGTTGTGCTTGTACTGAATTTCTTGGCTGCTTTGCCTGTGTACACAAAGCGAAGTAGAAATTGGATGAGCAGAGATCTAATTTTGTCAGAAGTCTGAGGCCTTGTATTGCAAGGGTGGTGAAGTTCACCAATGTCTGAGGAGATGAGATCATTCCATGCCCGAAAATCAGAGTTAAGTTGTCAAGATGGAATCTTGTTTTTGGGGTCAAGAGTTGTCGTCCCTTCGCAAGGAAGAGAACCACTCTTGGCAGAGCTTCATTGTGAGCATCCAGGCATATTGAAGATGAAAATACGCGAAGCTATGTCTGGTGGCCAGGCTTAGACAGTGACATTGAAAGCATGGTCAAGCACTGTCTCCATTATCAGCAACAACAGAAGTTGCCTGTTTCAGCTCCACTGCATCTGTGGGAGTGGCCTGGTCGACCCTGGGTTAGGCTACATATTGATTATGTAGGACTATTTTTAGGTACCATGTTTTTATTAATCATAGATGCTCATTCTAAATGGATGGATGTGTATGAAGTCAGATCACCGGCATCGAGCACAACTATCGAAAAGCTGCTTGATAGTTTTAGGACACATGCCTACAGGAAGTCATTGTTTCTGATAACAGCACAGTCTTTACCAGTACAGAGTTTCAGAGATTCATGAGTTTAAATGGAATCAGACATATTAAAACAGCACCATATCATCCCTCATCAACTGGTTTAGCTGTACAAACTTTCTAATCTAGAATGAAGAGGTTATCAGAAGGTTCTCTAGAAACTCGACTTTCCCACTTTCTTCTCAATTATCGTGTGACACTTCATTTGACTGCGGGTTCAACACCATCTGAATTATTGATGAAATGCTCCCTATGTACAAGGTTAAGTCTGGTGTTTCCATACTTAGAGGGGAAGATAGACAAGAATCAGAGTAATTCAAAATTGAATCACGACATTCATAGCAAAGCTCGCAGATACACAGTAGGAGACACAGTTTTCATGCGGAATTTTGGAAGTGGACCTTGTTGGGTTCCTGGAACAATTGTCTCAGAAACTGGTCTCTTGTCCTTCCAGGTGGAAGTTGAAGACAGAATTGTCCGAAAACATATGGACATCTTTGGAATAGAGAAATATTCCTACAACCAGCTATTCGGCCTGTGATTAACATCGAACCATCAATCCCTGAGGTGACAGATCGACCTAAAATAGACATGCCCAATGTCTCTGAGGAGTTGTCAGACCCTGAACTGCCACTTTCTAATGGTGTATCTGGTGCTGCAGTTCATAATCATGTCGATCCTGTGGAAGAACCTCAAGTGGTAGAGCTATGCCGTTCTAACCAAATAAGGAAAGCATCTCAGAGACTTAATCTTTAATCGCCTGCATTGTATATATCTATATGTTGTTGGATATTCAAATTTCCCCTGTGAATAGAAACTGTAAAAAAAAACTAAAGAAGGAGGAAAAGTAGTAACTGAAGGTATATCCTCTCCTACTATAAATCGGGGCCACATGATTGTTCTTAGAGGCACTGATCAATGAACCCTAAGCACGGGTAATCCAGGAGGTGGGGTTTTCAGGCCATGGACCTGATTCAAGCAAGTAGCATCTGAAAAGCGCTCTGTAATAAAGTTTATCTGTTTCTTCTTGAAACCTGTCCAGGTCATTACAAAAGGGGAGGAAGTTACTCTTTGGTTATACCAAGGTCGGGTCAGGCCCCATCCAGAGTACAGATTTGGGTACATCCTCACTTCTGGAAAAGCTTTGGAGCGGTTGCAGCATCGACCCACGGAATTACACCAATTAAGTTAGGCGGAGAGGACACATAAACTTGGCTTGTCTTCCCTTGAGTATAAAAGATTGAGAGGCAAGGTGATCAAGGTGTTTCGAACCTTAAAATAATTCGCTAGGCTAGATACAGAAAAACTATGGGCAGAATTTTCCACCCCTGATGGCAGCGGGCATCATGGCGAGTGGGGGGGGGACAATATGGCGGAAAGGCCAAAAATCAGTTATACGTCATCATGAAACCAGTTAGCCATCGTCCACTCCACCCATCAATGCAGTTAGCCATCGTCCACTCCGCCCGTCAATGCAGTTAGCTATTGTCCACTCCTCCCGTCAATGCAGTTAGCCATTGTCCACTCCGCCCGTCAATGCAATTAGTTATCGTCTACTCCTCCCGTCAATGCAGTTAGCCATTGTCCACTCCACCCATCAATTCAGTTAGTTATCGTCCACTCCGCCCGTCAATGCAGTTAGCCATTGTCCACTCCTCCCGTCAATGCAGTTAGCCATCGTCCACTCCGCCTGTCAATGCAGTTAGCTATCGTCCACTCTGCCTGTCAATGCAGTTAGCTATCGTCCACTCTGCCCGTCAATGCAGTTAGCCATCGTCCACTCTGCCCATCAATGCAGTTAGCCATCGTCCACTCTGCCCGTCAATGCAATTAGCCATCGTCCACTCTGCCCGTCAATGCAGTTAGCTATCGTCCACTCCGCCCGTCAATGAGTTAGCCATCGTCCACTCCGCCCATCAATGCAGTTAGCCATCGTCCACTCCGCCCGTCAATGCAGTTAGCTATTGTCCACTCCACCCGTCAGTGCAGTTAGCTATCATCCACTCCTCCCGTCAATGCAGTTAGCCATTGTCCACTCCGCCCGTCAATGCAGTTAGCTATCGTCCACTCTGCCCGTCAATGCAGTTAGCCATCGTCCACTCTGCCCATCAATGCAGTTAGCTATCGTCCACTCCGCCCGTCAATGCAGTCAGCCATCGTCCACTCCACCCGTCAATGCAGTTAGCCATTGTCTACTCCGCCCGTCAATGCAGTTAACCATCGTCCACTCCACCCGTCAATGCAGTTAGCCATTGTCTACTCCACCCCCCATCAATGAAGTTAGCCATTGTCCACTCCGCCCGTCAACGCAGTTAGCTATCGTCCACTCCGCCCTTCAGTGGCCTTTTTTGTAATCCCAATGTTGGGAACGTAATTTCAATGCATTTGCATATCACCCTGCCTGCCCATCGGAATCATCCCCCCCACGTCCAAATAGCTCCCATATCAGCGAAACTTCAGAACGATGTGATTCACAATAGCATTTAAAGGGCATGCACCTGGCGAGCTGACCTTCAAGGGGTACCCGGAGGTGAGTGCACACTAACATTGCGCAGTGCTTGAGAGTGATGCCCATTTGACTTCAAGGAAGAGGCGCCATACATTCAGGCAAGGGCAGAGACAAATTGCTTTTTCCCGCTGGCTGCCAGTGCAGTGCCGAGGCCAGGGCTGCACTCCAGCTGGGGTGAGTTAGTTGGGTGGGGGGGTGTTGGTCAAGGCTGATGATAGTGCAACATGGGAGGTTGGGCGAGGGAAGCGGGAAACCTTGTATAAAGTGACCATTCCTCTGCAGCTGAGACAGCTCAAGCGCAGCCACATAGATTCGGGACTCTAGCTTTTCTGCCCACTCAAGCAACACAAAGGCATGAAAGTGCCACCAAGTGCTCCTAAACTTTTCACCCCTCAGGCACACAGTGCAAGCTAGTGAGTGTTTTAGGGGGCTGCAGAACAATTGGACGACTGGGCAAGTTGTACAATCTCCTTGCGAATGCCGGCCATGGAGCAGACACTGGTGGAGGCACTCACAGCGCCTTCAATTTCTTCATTCAGGTTTGGACCTGTCTCCCCCATGGTTCAAGCTAACAGCGCAGGTTTGCAGTGCGGGTTAGGAGAATGTCTGTTCCTGAGCTGAGAGCACAGCATGCTCTACAATGGGCAAAGCTGCTACCAATCGGTCAGGTGGAGTGGAGCGGAGGTGGGTGGGGTCTCAGGCAGCCATGCAGCGCACTAAACTCTGGCCATCCAAGTGGCGGCCAACGCTCTCCGGCATGCATTAAGGGGACCTGAGATGGAGCCAGAGCCACACCCGTAAGCATGAGAGATCCCTGGGAGACCAATGCTAACCCACACATCTCTCTCTTTCATCCTGCAGGAGGAGTACATCAGGAGCATGGAGCCTGGTGACCTAGCTGTGAGCCTCATGCTTTACAGGGAGCAGAGACGAAGGAGAGCGACTGAAGTGCCTGCGTGGGCAGAGGGAGGAGCAGTGCCCTCAAGAAGAAGGGGTGGCTAGAGCTCCCATGTATGCCGCTGAAGAACCACAGAGACCCATTGCAGGCCGGAGCTGGGCCCAGGCATTGCCCAGGGTCTACAGACAGCACTCGTCATCCCTGCAGATGATGATGGTGGATCGGCCGGACATTCCCAGAGTCACCTGGGTGGGTGGTCCCGGAGTGTTGAGCTGCTGGTCCTCCGCCCTATGGGTTGCCGATGACCCACTTGAGGAGAAGGGGTAGCTGGAGTGAGATCAACCTCTCTGTACCCCTCTCGCGCTAACGCTGTTGGAGGCCAACTATAGAGTCAATGATGGAGTTCAGCCCACGCAGCACTGCAGGACTGATGTCCTGGACCAAGGTCTCCATGGCAGCCGCCATCCTGCCAGTGTTGACCTCGGCGATCACCTCGGATTGAAGACGGATGGTCTCCACCTTGTGGCCTTGCAATCTAGGAGTGCAGCTGTCATCCCTTCCTGCTGTTCCCGTGATTGTCTTTGCAGCTCCAGCAACTGACTGAGGGCTGAGTCCAGAGGCTCATCATCTGACTCAGACTCAGCAGAGCCCTTGCTTCCAGCAGTCCTCCAAGTGTCGGCAATCTCGGGTGTCCCTGCCTCATCCTGCTGTGGAATAGATTGTGTGCTGTGCTCACCAGATGGTGAACCCGAGCTTCCTGCACGTGTAGGTCCCACCAAAGTGTGTGTCACTGTGCTGGTGGATGGAGTGGGTGAGCGCCGTGATGGGTCTTCAAGGGTGCTGTCCTCAGGGTCCTCATCTGAGGTGCTGTTGGCAGTGGAGTCAAGGCCAAGGTTGCCTGAGGGCTACGTGACAGATGTGCCTATAAGGGAAAGTGGAGATTATTAGCGCTTGGCTGCCATGGTACACAGAACAGTGGACTCGCAGTTGAGTTGCCAGAGGGATGATCTGGTGCAGGATCCTCATTTGGATACTTGGCATCAATCTCACCATCGCCTTAGGAACGGTCCACGCCCTCCCCAGCCAGCTCTATCGTGCAGTCTTTGAAGGGAGTGAGGGCCTTGATGTCTGGCACTCCACCCCCAGTCTGGGATCCTTTTATTGTGCACAACCTTGTCCTGCATAAAGACAGATGGAGAGAGTGTGCGCAAGGAGCATGCCCGGCCAAATGAGAAAGATGACAGGCGTGCATGTTTGCGTGTGTTGAGTGGAGCCACGGATGGGATGCGATCTCCAGAGGAGATGAGGCCAGATGGAGATGCGAGAGTGTGTGTGAGAGAGTGAGTGGTGATGTCCCTTGAGCTGGCAATGAGTGAGATGCTAGTGAATGTGTGGTGGACATGTGAGTGTGTGAGTTTAGAGTGATGAGATGGTGGCATGGATTAGATCATTCCACCTCTTTCTGCACGGGGTAACTTGTGGGCAGTGTTGGCATTGACCACCGCTGCCACCGCCTCCCAAGCCGGATTGGTGATGTTGCTGCCCCTCCCGCAGCCAGAGTGGGATTAGAGGGCATCCTGGCAGGCCTCCATTGCATCCAAAAGGTGTTCCAGGGACGCATCACTGATTCGGGGGGGTGGGGCCTACAGTCTTCTTGCCTATCAGGGGCATGTCTTCAGTGCAGCAGCCTGGGCTGATGAGTGTGCACGCGGCTGCAGTTTAAACATGAGGAAGCGGTGAGGTGACGGTGTGATGGGAAAATTGGAGGCCGCCCCCCCAGCAAAACGGCGTGACCCCCCCATGAGTGAATAATCAATGAGATGGGGAGAGGACGAAAAGGTAAATTTCACTTGAAATTGTCAATACAAGAAAGATGAGTCTTACACAATCACAAGCACCTGTACAAGTGTGGCACTACATAGCTATACAGTTCCACAATAAGCTGTTCTTCATTCATGCAGGATGGGGCAGGACATGAGCTTTCATCTTTGGATTTCATGGTTCTGATTGTCATCAACAAGTCAAACTTCTATGAACCCACTCTCCCTCAGCTCACTACGTCCTGGTGATGTAACTTCACTCCGGTGCAGCCATATTTGTTGCTATGACAAGCTTGTGTTGTAGAAGATGTGTGGCAAACCTTTAAAATATAGCCTGTTATTAGAACAAAGCTAACAAATTGTGGTGCCTCATTCGATCAAGACACTTCATTGCCAATCGTCTCCATTTTGTAAATAAAGGGCTTTTTAATTTGTAAGGGATGCTCTGTGTTTAAAAGACAAAGACCATTGAGTTTTTTTAAAGGGTTAAACAAAAACAAGCCCCTTGTATTCAGGCTCAAGTTGGCTGGCGACTAGGAAATTTACTGCACAAAGACTGGGCTGGCACCGACCAGATTGGGCATTCTGAAAGGAGATACACAAAATTTGATGTCGGTATGTGAGGCATTTCTCAGGTTAACTCTGAAAGAACAAAGAACAATGGAAAAATTATGAATGGGGAAGCGTTGTGAAAATAAATCACAGTTTATCTTTAGAAGATGTCTTGGGATTCACATCTCACAGAATGGTGATGCTTTCCAAAGAAATGCCAGCAAACGGAGGAAGCTACAACAATGAGCATACAGCAACTGATTCCAGTTGCGGAAGGTATGGGTAATGCTTTGATTGAGCTTCAAATGGAAGGAAGGAAGCTCATTGATTTCCAGATGTCTGCTTGTCCAATTCTCAAACATTAATGGCTGTATTTTTAATTACTGTCGTGCTGAACGATAATTTCACAGGCCCTAATTCCACCTGCCCGCAGATACGGTTTACCCCAGGAAATTCTGCAGCGAGTAATTCATCACCTCACTCAAAGCTTGTCCACCGTTTACAAGGCACAAGTCAGGAATGTGCTGGAAAGTACTCTATACTTATACATGGCTGCAGCTCCAACAACGCTCAAGAAGTTTGGCACCATCCAGGACAAAGCAGCTCGCTTTGTACCCCATCCACCACCTTCAACATCCGCTCCCTCTACCACCGATGCAGCAGCAGTGCGCACCATCTACAAGATGCACTGCAGGAACTCAGCAACTCTTCCTCGACTGCACCTTCCAAACCTGCGACTTCTACCATCCAGAAGAACAAGATCAGCAGGTGCATGGGAACACCGCCACCTGCAGGTTCTCCTCCAAGCCGCACACCATCCTGACCTGGAACTATCTTGAGCTCCTTCACTGTTGCTGGGTCAAAATCCTGGGACTCCGTCCCTAACAACACTGTGGGTGCATCTACACCACATGGACTGCAGCAGTTCAAGAAGTGGCTCACCACCACCTTCTCAAGGGCATTTAAGGATGGGCAGCAATGCCCACATCCCATGAAAGAATAATTTTTTAAAAAACAGACCATACACCGCCCTCCCTCAACTGGTGAATGAGTGCTCCTCCATGTTGAACATCACTTGGAGGAAGCACTGAGAGTGGCAAGGGCGCGGGATGTACTCTGGGTGGGGAACTTCAATGTCCATCACCAAGAGTGGCTCAGTAGCACCACTACTGACCGAGCTGGCCGAGTCCTAAATGACATAGCTGCTAGACTGGGTCTGCGGCAGGTGGTGAGGGAACAAAAGAGGCAAAAACATACTTGACCTCATCCTCACCAACCTGCCTGCTGCAGATGCATCTGTCCATGTCAGTATCGGTGGGAGTGACCACCGCACAGTCATTGTGGAGACAAAGTGCCGCCTTCACTTAGAGGATGCCCTCTATCGTGTTGTGTGGCACTACTGCCGTGCTAAATGGGATAGATTTTGAACAGATCTGGCAACTCAAGACAGGGCATCCATGAGGCACTGTGGGCCATCAGCAGCAGCAGAATTGTACTCAAACACAATCTATAACCTCATGGCCTGGCATATCCCCCACTCTACCATTACCATCAAGCTAGGGGATCAACCCTGGTTCAATGAAGAGTGCAGGAAGGCATGCCAGGAGCAGCACCAGGCATACCTAAAAGTTAAGTGTCAACCTGGTGAAGCTACAACACAGGACTTTTTGCATGCCAAACAGCATAAGCAGCAAGTGATAGACAGAGATAAACGATCCCATAACTAACAGATCAGATCTAAGCTCTGCAGTCCTGCCACATCCAGTCGTGATTGGTGGTGGACAATTAAACAACTCACTGGAGGAGGTGGCTCCACAAATATCCCCATTCTCAATGATGGAGGAGCCCAGCACATCAGTACAAAAGATAAGGCTGAGGCATTCGCAACAATGCTCCAGAACTTGCCACGCCCCTAACCAAGCTGTTCCAGTACAGCTACAACACTGGCATCTATCCTGCTATGTGGAAAATTGCCCAGGTATGTCCTGTACACAAAAAGCAGAACAAATCCAACCCAGCCAATTACCTCCCCATCAGTCTACTCTCCATCATCAGTAAAGTAATGGAAGGAGTCATCAACAGTGCTGCCAAGCGGCACTTGCTTAGCAATAACCTGCTCACTGATGCCCATTTTGGGTTCCAACAGGGCCACTCAGCTCCTGACCTCATTACAGCCTTGGTTCAAACATGGACAAAAGAGCTGAACTCCCGAGGTGAGGTGAGAGTGACTTCCCTTGACATCAAGGCAGCATTTGACCGAGTGTGGCATCAAGGAGCCCTAGCAAATCTGGAGTCAATGGGAATCAGGGGGAAAACTCTGCACTGGTTGGGGTCATACCTAGCACAAAGGAAGATGGTTATGGTTGTTGGGGGTCAGTCATCTCAGCCCCAGGAAATCACAGCAGGAGTTCCTCAGGGTAGTGTCCTAGACCCAACCATCTTCAGCTGCTTCATCAATGACCTTCCTTCCATCATAAGGTCAGAAGTGGGGATGTTCGTTGATGATTGCACAATGTTCTGTACCATTCACGACTCCTCAGGTACTGAAACAGTCCATGTCTAAATGCAGCAAGACCTGGACAATATCCAGGCTTGGGCTGACAAGTGGCAAGTAACATTTGTGCCACACGAGTGTCAGGCAATGACCATCTCCAACAAGAGAGAATCTAGCCATTGCCCTTTGATGCTCAATGGCATTACCAACACTGAATCCCCCACTATCAACATCCTGGGGGTTAACATTGACCAGAAACTGAACTGAACTAGCCATATAAATACTATGGCTACAAGAGTAAGCCGGAGGCTAGGAATCCTGCGACAAGTAACTCACCTTCTGACTCCCCAAAGCCTGTCCACCATGTACAAGGCACAATTCAGGAATGTGATGGAATACTCCTCACTTGCCTGGATGAATGCAGCTCCTACAACACTGAAGAAGCTGGACACCATCCAGGACAAAGCAGCTCACTTGATTGGCACCACATCCACAAACATTCACTCCCTCCACCACTGACTCACAGTAGCCGCAGTGTGTACCATCTACAAGATGCACTGCAGGAATTCACCAAGGACCCTTAGACAGCACCTTCTAAACCCATGACCACTACCACCTAGAAGGGCAAGGGCAGCAGATACATGGGAACACCATCACCTGGAAGTTCCCCTCCAAGCCACTCACCACCCTGACTTGGAAACATATCGCTGTTACTTCACTGTCGCTGGTTCAAAATCCCTGGAATTCCCTTCCTAACAGCACTGTGGGTATACCTACACCACATGGACTGCAGCAGTTCAACAAGGCAGCTCACCACCACCTTCTCAAGGGTAACTAGGGATGGGCAATAA
The DNA here is from genome assembly GCF_017639515.1 of Carcharodon carcharias. Classification (NCBI taxonomy): domain Eukaryota; kingdom Metazoa; phylum Chordata; class Chondrichthyes; order Lamniformes; family Lamnidae; genus Carcharodon; species Carcharodon carcharias. The sequence continues at coordinate 135,199,528 of NC_054480.1, read as the reverse complement.
ATGCTGGCCCAGCCAGCGACACCCACATCCCGTGAATGAGTAAAAAAAAATTCAACTTGTGGGAACATTCACAGGTGAGGCCATTGGTCTTTGGAAAGGAAGCTTTCCAGCCAAGCCTTGTCCTTTCCTCAGGATGTATGAACCATTGGCCAGAGTTTTCCCGTCGTCGGGCAGGCTCGGCGGGAGAGGGCAGGAGCAGTCGCAGAGCCAAACACCGCCCGCGATCGGCTCGGCACCGCAATTTCACACCGGTGGGCCAATTAAGGTCCGCCCTGCGTGGATCATGAGCGGTAGCACTGAATGCTACCTGTGTGGGCGGGGGGAGGAGGGATAGTAGGGTCCAGCGCTCTTCCACCCATGCATGCGAAAGAGCGCTTCAATCTCCTTGAGAGCACAGAGCTGCCTGAGGGAGATTGGAGCGCTTTTTAAAAAAATATATAAGGGCAGTAAAAATGTAATGAAACATGTCCCCTCATGTGACTATGAGGTGGGACATGTCTTTATTTTCAAAATCAAGTTTTTATTTCATCAGTATTAGCTTTAGGAAACCTCATGCCGCTCGTGGATGAGCTTTCTTTAAAAAAACGTTAAGGCTGCTTTGACTTAATTCAACTTACTTACCTGGTTAATGGACTTAATAGGCCCTTCGATTATTGGCAGGCGAGCAGCTGACTCGGGCGCACACCCTGCCAAATGAAATTTCACGCGAGTTCCCGATGACGTCGGGACACACGCCCGACATCATCGCGCGTCATTTTGCGTTCCAGCGTGTCGGACACGCGCCCCCACGCCTAATGTAAAATTCTGCCCGTAGAATGATTCAGCACAGGAGGCCATTTGGTTCATAATGTCTGTGTCATCTCTTTAAGGGAGATATCCAATTAATCCCACTCTCCCACTCATTCACCATAGCCCTGCAATATTTTGTTTTTCTTTTCAGGCATTTATTCAATTCCCTTTTGAAATAGACTATTTTTGCTGCTTCCAGACAATGGTCCCAGATCAGAACAAACCACTGTGTAAAAAAAAGCTCATCTCCCCTCTGGTTCTTATGCTAATTACCTTATGTTTGTGTCCCCTGGTTACGGACTTCACTGCCATTGCAAACAGTTTCTCCTTATTTACTCTATCATATTTTTTCTTTAGAAGTGTTATTTAAATGCAAATCTTCTCTGAATATTCTACAGCTATCCTGTACTATTTATACAACAGGCCCTTGATCATACAGAATTTGAGTATTGCTGAAAAAAGAGACATTCTGTCGAAGATTTTCGCCTTGCGCTCATCAGGACTGATGCAGGAATGCCAAATTTCAAAGGGAGCAACAACTTGTATTGCATGAGAAAAGCATGCTGATTGGTTGGCAAGTCAATTCTGATTGGTTGAGGTGTTGCCATGGCGAATGTGCCAGAATAGGAAACCATTGCCTCCCAACTTCTATTTAACTCAAAAAAGATGCAATGCCTTGGCATATTTCTTTTGCTTGCAGAGGACAGGTCCCGAGATTTGAATATATACAACAACTGTAAGTGAGCTACATTGGGAGCCCAACTGATAATCTTAAATTATTTGTGTTAGCGCAATTCTTAGAAGACTCGGTATTGTTCAGTAGGTGCTGTCAATCGCAGAATCACATTTAACGTTAGAAGTTTTGCAAGCACGGGCTGGTTGAATACAATATCTTATACAACAGTTTCAGACAAACCTATTGAATAAGCCATTGCTCATTTGTTGCTGACTCTACAGGTATTTTTTGGGATGGTTTTGCTGGAGAGGGTGTTTTTGTTATTGCTAGAGCATTAGTGAAGCATCCATTATATCATTGCAATGGTATATCAAACATACATCCACATCATGCTTTAAATTCCACCTCCCTGTCAACCTCAGAACTGGATCACATCTGATTCAAATCCAGACCCAAAAGAAAGACTAAAGACATCTTTAAATAGCTGCTAAAGGTTAGAAATTGAGAGCAGCAGAATCCATCCAGTTCCCAGTGCAGTGATGACTTAAACTTTGGATGTCTTTTTCTGGTCTTTTGGAGAGCAGTGACAGCAGCAGCTTAGTACAGAGAAAGAGTCTTATTGCATAAAAAAACGGAATATCAAGTAGAGATCAAAGGGTTTCTTCCTAAATATTGAGGCACGCAAAGTGACTTTGAAATACATTTGAAATATCACGTTGACACTAATGATTTTTGCAGAATATCCTTTCAAGCAATTTTTTGGGCAACTCAGTGTTAATGTTGCAAACCTGTCACAATGAAGTACATGTTCTCGTTGTAAGTGAGAGCAGCTGTTACTAATTGGGGCAAGGTTGGGGCATTATTCTTATGTATACATAAGAACTGGTTTCTACTTATAGGAGGCGGGGAGAAAAAGGGAGTTTGTACCTATGTTCTTGGGGTTTGTGAATAAACCTATGTTAAGGCTCTAGATCCCTTGTTTACTCAGTGCATAAGCAGTGAGTTATAACGTTGTTAGGTTAAGATAGTTTAAGTAAGTTATATTTGTGTTTGTGTGTGTTAGGAATAAAGTATATCTTTAAGTATAAGTTTAACTTATAGTTTTTTCTACTTGTGGATTAAAAGGTGAAACCTGGGATCTAGTTTCATTTTTGAGTGGAGGCAGCAGGTATAAAGCTCTGTATACCTTCATTTCTAATGAGATTTTTATGACTTTGGAAGAAGAGTTAAAGCAAACAAGAGTAGAAAAAAAACTATGCTGTTGCCTAGCAACAGGGGTTCAGAGAGGGAGCTACACGCACACATACAAAAAGCAATTTGAGTTCAATTGGTCATTATGCTGTAAGTTGAAGGGAACAGTTTAAGTCTCTCTCCAGCTGACATTCTAGCAGACTGCTGAGGGAAGTAATTTGAAGAATCTTAGATGAGTTGCTCTGAAGTTAAAATAACAGTGAATTTCAAGTCAGTCCTGAATCTCAAAGGAGATATCAAGTTGTCAGCAGTCTACTGGAAGAGGGAACTGCAGAGAGAGTAGATTTCCCAAAAGAATTGAAGTCTCAAAGCCAAGGAATGGGACAGAAAGGAAGAGTCCTAAGAAGACTTTCTAGTCAGAGGAAGAACAAGAGTCTGAAAGAGGTTCTATCTTGTGGAAGTGAAAGTAAGGAGCAGAGAAGAAGGCTCCAAGCTTAAATGGAGAAAGCTGCAGGATGCAGATTTAAAACAATTTCATGTTGGGAGAAGCCAGCTGAAGGTATGTAACTCTTTACTATGGGCATATGAAGCAGTGGTGTTCTGCTGGCATAGCTGAGTCAGAGAGAGAGAGAGTGTGTAGGGAAAAAGGCTTGAATGCACATGGTGATCCGGGGAGAGGAACATCAGAAGAAGAGTTCAAAACCCTGGAGGTGGACCCTTGCAGAAGGTATCTGAGAGAAAGCATTGGTTTGAGAGAAGATTCCAAAGTGAATTGTTTGAGAGTGAAGATTGGAAACCCTTGTGTGAATGATAGACTTCAGTGAGACAGGTTGACTCACCATGTGACAAGCATCTGGGGGGAGTTGATGAGTTATCCATAGCATCTGCCTGGGGTGGCATCTGTCACTTGATTTCAGAATGTGGTGTGTTTGACCACAGGTCACCAATTGGTTTACATGGACTGTGCACTTACTGTGAACATTAGAGTATAAAATAGCTTTTGCAACTTGTTATCCTTACAAATTTGTATACGTCTGTAAAGGTATGGTTGTGGGTGAAGGAATATTATAATATAGTTCATTTTTTCTTGTTTAATAAATGCTTTATTCTTTTGTTATAAGTTCATCAGCTGACTCTTGTGACTCTGTTCAGTAGCCATTCTCCACATTTCTAAACAAAGAATAAAAATTAGGATCTATCAAGCCGGGTTCCACTCTGGGACTTGGCTTGTCCAGTAGTAACATCAGCTGGGATCACAGCAATATTCAGTGTCATATGGACTCAGAACACTAACTTTGTTTTTCTCTCCATAGATGCAGCCAGACCTGCTGAGTTTTTCCAGTATTTTCTGTTTTTGCACCATTCAGTGCTTTATCGAGGTGCGAGGATGTTTGACAAACTCCTGTAGTAATCTGATATGTAATTCACCTTTAAGACAAGTGTTGTAATGCAAGGTCATATGATCTTAATACCCAATAGCTGAGTAGTGCGGGCTACCTCTGAGAAAGTCCTGGCTTAGACACTGAAGAGTGAAGACAGAGTTTTGAGTTGTGAGCACACAAGTGTAGCTGCTGCGTTCAGTTTGTAAATAAAAAGCATGGCCTGAATTTTTCAGTCGATGTTTGGGAGCGGGCCCGACACGCTGGCAGTTAAAGTGACGAGTGATGATGTCAGGCGTGCGTCCTGATGTCATTGCACTGTTTCGCAATGTTTCGTTTAGCCAGCACACGCCAGAGTCGGCTGCGCGCCCGCTGATAACTGATAGGCCTATTAAAGCCATTAACGAATTAATTAATGTAATTGTGTACATTGCCCGTCCAACTTTAAGGTGGCGAAAAGGCCAAGCGGCCTTCACGTTTTTTTACGAAACCTCATCCACAAGAGGGATGAGGTTTCCTAAAGTTTTTACCACTTAACTAAAAATCTTGCCTGAAACATAAAAAAAGTCCCAACTCATGTGACACAATCGCATGAGGGGACATGGTTAATTAAATTTTCAAACCATTTACTTATTTATTTCAAAAGCACTTCAACCTCCCTGAGGCAGCTCCACGCCTCAGGGAGGTTGAAGGACAGAGCGCTGGCCCCGACTCTCCCTCCTCTCCCCGCCCGCACAGGTAACGCTGGACACTACGGCTCACGCCTTACGCTGGGCGGACCTTAATTGGCCTGCTTGCGTAAAATGGCGGCGCAGAGCCGATCACAGCGGTGGTCAGGGCTGAGCCTGCCCGGCAACTGAAAAATTCAGGCCCGTGATCTCCTGATGTTCTGCTTCTGTACTGACTTGGTCACCTCGAAACAAGACGCAACCCGTGTCATTGAGTGCCAGCAAACCAAGGGCACTGGAACCAACAACTCCCCACCCACTAAAGTGGCTAAATGGTAATGAGCCATATCAAGCAAAGAAGTCTCCTGTTCCATCCCTGGGGGAGAATTTTCTCCCCATCGGGAGGTGGGGGTGGGGGGGCTCACGGGCATGCGAGCAGCCAATCACCGCCCACCCCTGATCAACTGGGCGCCACCATTTTACGTAGGCGGGTCAATTAAGGCCTGCCCAGCGTGACGCGCACCCGGGCAGGGGATAGGGGGGTGGTTACATGCGCATGAAAGAACACAGAAATCTCCCTGGGGCACAGAGCTGCCTCTGGGAGATTAGTTTAAGTCTGTAAAATTTTAATGAAGGAAAAAAAATTTTTTAAGGACATGTCCCCTCTTGTGAAACTGTCACATGAGCTGGGACATGTCCATGAATTTTATTTTAAAAACTTTTTTCAAACCTTTAAAAACCTTCATCAAACCTCATCCCGCCCGTGGATGAGGTTCCATGTAAAATGTGAAGCCCCCCTGGGATCTTCGCCTGCACCCCCCCCGCACCTTAAGGTTGGACAGGCGGCTCTGTTTATTGTTTTAATTGATAGTTAAACTGGCCTTCCTGGGCTTTATTCAGGTCGGTGGGCGCACAGCCGAACTGAAAACCTGAATGACGCGCAGTGACATCAGGATGCATGCTTGACCTCACTGCACCTCATTTTACCCCTCGGTCAGCGGGCTCCACCCCCACTCACCAAGCCGAAGATTCTGCCCCTTGTCTGTATTGAGTTAGCTGACCTCAACCCAAGGAAGTGACTGGAGAACTCAGAAGGGCTAAAAGGCTTAAATGATAAAGACAGGTTACATAGGTTAGGTTTGTCAGCCCTTTAATGTAGAATATTAAGGGGTGACCTAATTGATTTAACTAAAAGAGTTGAGTTGATCAGGTAATTGGAGAGAAACTATTTCCTTTGGTGGGAGAATGTAGAGGCATAACCTGAAAGTTAGAGTTAAGCCATTCAGGGGTGATGTCAGGAAACCTAGGGGTGATATTGGGAAGGGAACTCTCTATCCTGAAAAGCTGTTGAGGTTAGATCAGCTGAAACATTGTTTGAGGGATAAATATTGGCTGGGAGAGGAGAACTCCTTTGCTCTTCTTCAAAACACTACCAGGGGATCATTTATGTGCGCTCGAGCGGCCTCAAATTAACAACTCAACTGAAAGACAGCACCTCCACAGTGCAGCACTCCCTCAGTACTGCACAGAAGTGTCAGCCTAGATATTGTGCTCAAGTCTCTTGGGGTGGGGCTTGAACCCAAACCTTTCTGGCTCAGGCAAAAGTGGCTGCCGGCTGAGCTGTCACCAACGAAGGGAGAATTTTGAAGAGAAAAATAAAATCATGTTGATGTTTTGTGAGGAAATGCAATCCGAGTTATTTTACTAATCCAGATAAATCTGTTGCCGTGTGTGGTGTCACAACCAACAACTGCACGCGGTTTAATAAACATCTGGCTGCCAAATGTTTTGGAGTGTAAGAAAAATGCCGTGTTAACTAGAATCATTTCTTCAGTGGAGTGTTAACAAGGATGTTCAGACATCAGGAAATCACTGCAAGCCATGGTTATTTTGTTTTGTTTGCTTGTGTCACACCCGCTACGAAAATTGTCTCTCACTCCACAGTGAAAATAGAGACAAAGCAATGTTCGAGGTGGGAGGTAGTCTCATCTCACAGAGTGTGCCATAGTCCTAAAATCACAGAATCCTAGAACACAGGAGGAGGCCATTCAGTCCATCATCCTGTGCAAGCTCTCCGAAAGAGCTATCGATTAGCTCCATTCCTCCAGCCCATTGCTGTTGCGCAATCTTGTGTACAAAATGGCTGCCATATTTGCCTACGTAAAAAGGTCAATCAATTGATTGTGCATCACATTGAGATAAAATGGACAGAAACGCATTTTGTAGTGAATACTCCGCACGCACGACGCTGAAAAGATGGGAACCTAATCATGTGCCGAAACGTACACATCTGCATGCATTAGTGAACTGACCTGTTAAAGTCACTGGGGAGAATGTTTTCCCCGTCAGGGGGACTGACCGGGAGTGGGTACAAGCGGGCGCGTGGTCAATCACCGCCTGTGATCAGCTGCACGCCGCCATTTTACATGGGCGGGCCAATTAAGGCCGGTCCAGCGTGAGGCGCGCCTGGAAGCGCTGAGCGCTCCCTGTGTGTGCGGGCGAGGGGGAGGAGGCTGAGTCGGGGCCTGCGCTCTTTCAGCGCATACACGTGAGAGAGCGCAGAAATCTCCCTCAGGCACAGAGCTGCCTCGGGGAGATTATTTCGGTCATGAAGAATTAAAATAAAGAGAAACAAAAATTAATCAGACATGGCCCCTCATATGACAGCGTCGCATGAGCTGGGACATGTCAATGAATTTTAGTAAAAAAATGTTGTTCAATTTATAAACACTTCATGAAACCTCTTCCCGCCCGTGGATGAGGTGTCATGATGAATGCAAAGGCCGCCTGGGTTCTTCGCCGGCCCCCCAACCTTAATGTTGGACGGGCAGCCCTGACTTAATTAGATTAGTAACGGCCTTAATAGGCCTTTGACAGTTCGGCGCAGCCAACTCCAGTGCGCGCCCGCCGAACTGAAGACCTGAATGACGCGCGGTGATGTCGGGACACACACCCGGACTCACCGTGCGTCGTTTTACACGTCGGCGAGTGGCGCCCTTCAGGCCACTGTTTCAAGACGTTTAAAATTCATAAATACTTCAGCAAGTGTTGCCAGCACCGGTTGGACATATTCCTGGAGGTTTCATCATGTGACCTCCTCCCCAATGACTACCATCAGGACACACCCTTCCTATCTTCACGATCTGATTGGATAATCTCTGATCGTCAAACAACCTTGACAGATGTTTTCACAACTAATAACCAAAATGACCATAAGAAGACTAAAAAGAAATGCACTATTTTTTTTAATGCCCTATCATCTATCTCCTGGGTTTAATCAAAGCAGTGTCACTCAGGTCACGACCTGAAGCATTAACCCTGTTTCTCACTCCACAGTTGCTGCCACACCTAAGCATTTACAACAGCTTTGGTTTATATTTCAGATTTCCAGCCTCGGCTTTCATCCCTGGAGCAGGAAATTGAGGTCAGATTGCGGGTGGGGGTGCGAGTGCCCGAACCGATTGGACGCAAAATCACGTGATCTTTCGGTCGGTGGGAGCACACAAAAGTCAGGAGCCCAGCCGTTGACAAGTAAGAGGCCAATTGGTGCAATTAGAGTTGCAATTGTCTCTGATTTCTCATGGTCTGTCCAATCTTAGGGCTGGTGGACGGGCAAATCGGCCAGGCGGACTTTACATTTCTCATGAAACCTCATCCGAGGGCAGGATGAGGTTTCCAATATTAAATTCAAAAAATAAAAATTTGTGGACGGCACTTTTATCGCGTATGTGTTCAGGTGACTGGTTGTGAGCCGTGGATGTTTTCTTTCCTGAGTTTAAAATCTTCATTTATTGGTTGTCAAGTTTGTAGCTCTCTGAGGCATCTCTCTGCCTTCAGGGAGCTTTCATTGCCATGCTCTGCAGCACCCGCTCTGACCTCAGCGCTCACCCTCCTCCTGCCCTCACCCCCGGCAGCGATCAGCGTTTCAGCCCGGGTTACATGCCCGGGCGGTTAATTGGCCAGCCCAGCGTGAAATCGCAATCAGGGGTCCATTCCCCGGCCAATCCCAGCGCTGATCGCGCTCGCCCACCGACGTAACAATCATTTCCCTGGGGTTAATCATATATTCCTGAAGAGTGTGTCTGTGTTGGATGTTGGTTTTGCGTGTGTTGGGTGCTGGTTTTGCATGTGTTGGGTGATGGTTTTATGTACATTGGGTGCTGGATTTGTGTACATTGGGTGCTGGATTTGCGTGTGTTGGATATTGGTTTTGTGTACATTGGGTGCTGGTTTTGTGCACATTGGGTGCTGGTTTTGCATGTGTTGGATGTTTGTTTTGGGTACATTGGGTGCTGCATTTGTGTGCATTGGGTACTGGTTTTGCGGGTATTGGGTGATGGTTTTGCGTGTGTTGGGTGCTGGTTTTGCGTGTGTTGGGTGCTGGTTTTGCGTGTGTTGGGTGCTGGTTTTGTGTACATTGGATGCTGGTTTTGTGTGTGTTGGGTGCTGGTTTTGCGTGTGCTGGGCATTGGTTTTGCGTGTGCTGGGCATTGGTTTTGCGTGTGTTGGGTGCTGGTTTTGCGTGTGTTGGGTGCTAGTTTTGCGTGTGTTGGGTGCTAGTTTTGCGTGTGTTGGGTGCTGGTTTTGCATGTGTCGGGTGCTGGTTTTGCGGGTGTTGGATGTTGGTTTTTTGTACATTGGGTGCTGGTTTTGCATGTGTTGGGTGCTGGTTTTGCGTGTATTGGGTGCTGGTTTTGCGTGTGTCGGGTGCTGGTTTTGCGTGTTTTGGGTGCTGGTTTTGCGTGTGTCGGGTGCTGGTTTTGCATGGGTCGGGTGCTAGTTTTGCGTGTGTTGGGTGCTAGTTTTGCGTGCATTGGGTGCTGGTTTTGCATGTGTCGGGTGCTGGTTTTGCGTGTGTTGGGTGCTGGTTTTGCGTGTGTTGGGTGCTGGTTTTGCGTGTGTTGGGTGCTGGTTCTGCGTGTGTTAGGTGCTCGTTTTGCGTGTGTTGGTTGCTGGTTTTGTGTGTGTTGGGTGCTGGTTTTGCATGTGTTGGGTACTAGTTTTGTGTGTGTTGGGTGCTGGTTTTTTGTACATTGGATGCTGGTTTTGCGTGTGTTGGGTGCTGGTTTTGCGTGTGTTGGGTGCTGCTGTTGCATGTGTTTTCTATTGGTTTTGTGTGTGCTGGGTGCTAGTTTTGCGTTTGTTGGGTATTAGTTTTGCGTGTGTTGGGTGATGGTTTTGCGTGTGTTGGGTGCTGGTTTTGCGTTTGTTGGGTGATGGTTTTGCGTGTGTTGGGTGCTGGTTTTGCGTGTGTTTGGTGCTGGTTGTGCGTGTGTTTGGTGCTGGTATTGCATGAGTTGGCTACTGGTTTTGCACGTGTTGGGTGCTGGTTTTGCATTTGTTGGGTATTAGTTTTGCGTGCGTTGGGTGTGGTTTTGCATGTGTTGGGTACTGGTTTTGCGTGTATTGGGTGCTGGTTTTGCATGTGTTAGGTGGTCGTTTTGCGTGTGTTGGGTGCTCGTTTTGCGTTTGTTGTGTACTGGTTTTGCGTGTATTGGGTGCTGATTTTGCGTGTGTTGGGTGCTGACTTTGCGTGTGTTGGGTGCTGGTTTTGCGGCTGTTGGTGCTTGTGTTGAGGGTGTTGGGTGCTCCTCTTGTGTGTGTTGGGTGCTGGTTTTGCGGGTGTTGGTGCTTGTGTTGAGGGTGTTGGGTGCTGGTTTTGCGTGTGTTTTGGTGCTGGTTTTGCGGCTGTTGCTGCTTGTGTTCACGATGTTGGGTGCTGGTTTTGCGTGTGTTGGATGTTGGTTTTGTGGAAATTGGGTGCTGGTTTTGCGTGTGTAGGGAGCTGGTTTTGCGGGTGTTGGTGCTTGCATTGACGGTGTTGGGTGCTGGTTTTGCGTGTGTTGGATGTTAGTTATGTGTACATTGGGTGCTGGTTTTGCGTGTGTTGGGTGCTGGTTTTGCGTGTGTTGGGTGCTGGTTTTGTGGGTGTTGGTTTTGCGTGTATTGGGTGCTGGTTTTGCTTGTGTTGGGTGCTGGTTTTGTGTGTGTTGGGTGCTGGTTTTGTGTACATTGGGTGCTGGTTTTGCGTGTGTTGGGTGCTGGTTTTGCGTGTGTTGGGTACTGGTTTTCCGTGTGTTGGGTACTGGTTTTGTGTGTGTTGGGTACTGGTTTTGTGTGTGTTGGGTGCTGGTTTTGCGTGTGTTTGGTGCTGGTATTGCATGAGTTGGCTACTGGTTTTGCACGTGTTGGGTGCTGGTTTTGCATTTGTTGGGTATTAGTTTTGCGTGCGTTGGGTGTGGTTTTGCATGTGTTGGGTACTGGTTTTGCGTGTATTGGGTGCTGGTTTTGCATGTGTTAGGTGGTCGTTTTGCGTGTGTTGGGAGCTCGTTTTGCGTTTGTTGTGTACTGGTTTTGCGTGTATTGGGTGCTGATTTTGCGTGTGTTGGGTGCTGATTTTGCGTGTGTTGGGTGCTGGTTTTGCGGCTGTTGGTGCTTGTGTTGAGGGTGTTGGGTGCTCCTCTTGTGTGTGTTGGGTGCTGGTTTTGCGGGTGTTGGTGCTTGTGTTGAGGGTGTTGGGTGCTGGTTTTGCGTGTGTTTTGGTGCTGGTTTTGCGGCTGTTGCTGCTTGTGTTCACGATGTTGGGTGCTGGTTTTGCGTGTGTTGGATGTTGGTTTTGTGGAAATTGGGTGCTGGTTTTGCGTGTGTAGGGTGCTGGTTTTGCGGGTGTTGGTGCTTGCGTTGACGGTGTTGGGTGCTGGTTTTGCGTGTGTTGGATGTTAGTTTTGTGTACATTGGGTGCTGGTTTTGCGTGTGTTGGGTGCTGGTTTTGCGTGTGTTGGGTGCTGGTTTTGTGGGTGTTGGTTTTGCGTGTATTGGGTGCTGGTTTTGTGTGTATTGGGTGCTGGTTTTGTGTGTGTTGGGTGCTGGTTTTGTGTACATTGGGTGCTGGTTTTGCGTGTGTTGGGTGCTGGTTTTGCGTGTGTGGTACTGGTTTTCGTTGTGTTGGTACTGGTCTTTGTGTTTTTTGGGTACTGGTTTTTGTGTGTGTTGGGGTGCTGGTTTTTCGGGTGTTTGTGCTTGTGGTTGACAGTGTTGGTGCTGGTTTTTTGCGTGTGTTGATGTTTGGTTTTGGGTGTACATTGGGTGCTGGTTTTGCAGTTGTTGGGTGCTGGTTTTGCGGACTGTTTTGGTGCTTGTGTTGATGGTAGTTGGGTGCTGGTTTTGCGTGTGTTGTATGTTAGTTTTGTGTACATTGGTGCTGGTTTTGCGTGTGTTGGGTGCTGGTTTTGCATGTGTTGGGTGCTAGTTTTGCGTGTGTTGGGTGCTGTTTGGCATTTGTCGGGTGCTGGTTTTGTGGGTGATGGTGCTTGTGTTGACGGTGTTGGGTGCTGGTTTTGCATGTGTTGGGTGCTGTTTTGCGTTGTGTTGGGTGCTGGTTTTGCATGTGTTGGGTGCTTGTTTTGTGTGTTGGGTTGCTGGTTTTGCTTGTGTTGTGGTGCTGGTTTTGCGTGTGTTGGGTGCTGGTTTTGCGTGTGTTGGGTGCTGGTTTTGCGTGTGTTGGGTGCTGGTTTTGCGTGTGTTGGGTGCTGGTTTTGAGTGTGTTGAGTGCTGGTTTTGCATGTGCTGGGCATTGGTTTTGCGTGTGTTGGGTGCTGGTCTTGAGTGTGTTGGGTGCTTGTTTTGCGTGTGTTGGGTCCTGATTTTCCATGTGTTGGGTACTGGTTTTGTGTGTGTTGGGTGCTGGTTTTGCGGGTGTTGGTGCTTGTGTTGAAAGTGTTGGTTGCTGGTTTTGCGTGTGTTGGATGTTGGTTTTGTGTAATCATTGGGTGGCTGGTTTTGCGTGGTTGTTGCTTGGTTTTGTGACTGTTTGGTTGCTTGTGTTGATGGTGTTGGGTGCTGGTTTTGCGAGTGTTGGATGTTAGTTTTGTGTATATTGGGTGCTGGTTTTGCATGTGTTGGGTGCTGGTTTTGCGTGTATTGGGTGCTGATTTTGCGTGTGTTGGGTGCTTATTTTGCGTGTGTTGGGTGCTGGTTTTGCAGCTGTTGGTGCTTGTGTTGAGGGTGTTGGGTGCTCCTCTTGTGTGTGTTGGGTGCTGGTTTTGCGGGTGTTGGTGCTTGTGTTGAGGGTGTTGGGTGCTGGTTTTGCGTGTGTTTTGGTGCTGGTTTTGCGGCTGTTGCTGCTTGTGTTCACGATGTTGGGTGCTGGTTTTGCGTGTGTTGGATGTTGGTTTTGTGGAAATTGGGTGCTGGTTTTGCGTGTGTAGGGAGCTGGTTTTGCGGGTGTTGGTGCTTGCATTGACGGTGTTGGGTGCTGGTTTTGCGTGTGTTGGATGTTAGTTATGTGTACATTGGGTGCTGGTTTTGCAGGTGTTGGGTGCTGATTTTGTGTGTATTGGGTGCTGGTTTTGTGTGTGTTGGATGTTGGTTTTGTGTGTGTTGGGCGCAGGTTTTGTGTACATTGGGTGCTGGTTTTGCGTGTGTTGGGTGCTGGTTTTGTGTTTGTTAGGTGCTCGTTTTGCGTGTGTTGGGTGCTGGTTTTGCATGTGTTGGGTGCTGGTTTTGCAAGTGTTGGGTACTAGTTTTGTGTGTGTTTGGTGCTGATTTTGTGTACATTGGATTCTGGTTTTGCGTGTTTTGGGTGCTGGTTTTGCGTGTGTTGGGTGCTGCTGTTGCATGTGTTTTCTATTGGTTTTGCGCGTGTTGGGTGCTGGTTTTGCATGTGTTGGGTGATGGTTTTGCGTGTGTTGGGTGCTGGTTTTGCATGTGTTGGGTGCTGGTTTTGCATGTGTTGGGTACTAGTTTTGTGTGTGTTGGGTGCTGGTTTTGTGTACATTGGATGCTGGTTTTGCGTGTGTTGGGTGCTGGTTTTGCGTGTGTTGGGTGCTGCTGTTGCATGTGTTTTCTATTGGTTTTGCGTGTGTCGGGTGCTAGTTTTGCCTTTGTTGGGTATTAGTTTTGCGTGTGTTGGGTACTGGTTTTGCGTGTATTGGGTGCTGGTTTTGCGTGTGTTAGGTGGTCGTTTTGCGTGTGTTGGGTGCTCGTTTTGCATTTGTTGTGTACTGGTTTTGCGTGTATTGGGTGCTGATTTTGCGTATGTCGGGTACTGGTTTTGCATGGGTCGGGTGCTAGTTTTGCGTCTGTTGGGTCCTAGTTTTGCATGCGTTGGGTGCTGGTTTTGCATGTGTCGGGTGCTGGTTTTGCGTATGTCGGGTGCTTGTTTTGCGTATGTTGGGTGCTGGTTTTGTGTTTGTTAGGTGCTCGTTTTGCGTTTGTTGGGTGCTGGTTTTGCATGTGTTGGGTGCTGGTTTTGCATGTGTTGTGTACTAGTTTTTTGTGTGTTTGGTGCTGGTTTTGTGTACATTGGATTCTGGTTTTGCGTGTGTTGGGTGCTGGTTTTGCGTGTGTTGGGTGCTGCTGTTGCATGTGTTTTCTATTGGTTTTGCGCGTGTTGGGTGCTGGTTTTGCATGTGTTGGGTGATGGTTTTGCGTGTGTTGGGTGCTGGTTTTGCATGTGTTGGGTGCTGGTTTTGCATGTGTTGGGTACTAGTTTTTCGTGTGTTGGATGTTGGTTTTTTGTACATTGGGTGCTGGTTTTGCGTGTGTTGGGTGCTGGTTTTGTGTTTGTTAGGTGCTCGTTTTGCGTGTGTTGGGTGCTGGTTTTTCATGTGTTGGGTGCTGGTTTTGCATGTGTTGGGTGATGGTTTTGCGTGTGTTGGATGCTGGTTTTGTGTGTGTTGGGTGCAGCTTTTGTGTACATTGGGTGCTGGTTTTGCGTGTGTTGGGTGCTGGTTTTGCTTGAGCTGGGCATTGGTTTTGCATGTGTTGGGTGCTGGTTTTGCGTGTGTTGGGTGTTGGTTTTGCGTGTGTTGGGTGCTGGTTTTGTGTGTGTTGGGTGCTGGTTTTGTGTGTGTTGGGTGCTGGTTTTGCGGGTGTTGGTTCTTGTATAGACGGTGGTGGGTGCTGGTTTTGCGTGTGTTGGATGTTGGTTTTGTGTACATTGGGTGCTGATTTTGCATGTGTTGGGTGCTGGTTTTGCGTGTGTTGGGTGCTGGTTTTGCATGTGTTGGGTGCTAGTTTTGCGTATGTCGGGTGCTTGTTTTGCGTATGTTGGGTGCTGGTTTTGTGTTTGTTAGGTGCTCGTTTTGCGTTTGTTGGGTGCTGGTTTTGCATGTGTTGGGTGCTGGTTTTGCGGGTGTTGGTGCTTGTGTTGACAGTGTGGTTGCTGGTTTTGCGTGTGTTGGATGTTGGTTTTGTGTACATTGGGTGCTGGTTTTGCGTGTTTTGGGTGCTGGTTTTGCGACTGTTGGTGCTTGTGTTGATGGTGTTGGGTGCTGGTTTTGCGTGTGTTGAATGTTAGTTCTGTGTACATTGGATGCTGGTTTTGCGGGGTTGGGTGCTGATTTTGTGTGTATTGGGTGCTGGTTTTTGCGTGTGTTGGATGTTGGTTTTGTGTGTGTTGGGTGCTGGTTTTGCTTGAGCTGGGCATTGGTTTTGCATGTGTTGGGTGTTGGTTTTGCGTGTTTTGGGTGCTGGTTTTGCGTGTGTTGGGTGCTGCTGTTGCATGTGTTTTCTTTTGGTTTTGCGCGTGTTGGGTGCTGGTTTTGCATGTGTTGGGTGATGGTTTTGCGTGTGTTGGATGCTGGTTTTGTGTGTGTTGGGTGCAGCTTTTGTGTACATTGGGTGCTGGTTTTGCGTGTGTTGGGTGCTGGTTTTGCTTGAGCTGGGCATTGGTTTTGCATGTGTTGGGTGTTGGTTTTGCGTGTGTTGGGTGTTGGTTTGCGTGTGTTGGTGTTGGTTTTGCGTGTGTTGGGTGCTGGTTTTGTGTGTGTTGGGTGCTGGTTTTGTGTGTGTTGGGTGCTGGTTTTGCGGGTGTTGGTTCTTGTATAGACGGTGGTGGGTGCTGGTTTTGCGTGTGTTGGATGTTGGTTTTGTGTACATTGGGTGCTGATTTTGCATGTGTTGGGTGCTGGTTTTGCGTGTGTTGGGTGCTGGTTTTGCATGTGTTGGGTGCTAGTTTTGCGTGTGTTAGGTGCTGGTTTTGCATTTGCCGGGTGCTGGTTTTGCGTGTGTTGGGTGTTAGTTTTTCGTGTGTTGGATGTTGGTTCTTTGTACATTGGGTGCTGGTTTTGCATGTGTTGTGTGCTGGTTTTGCTGTGTTGGGTGCTGGTTTTGCGTGTGTTGGGTGCTGGTTTTGCGTGTGTCGGGTGCTGGTTTTGCGTATGTCGGGTACTGGTTTTGCATGGGTCGGGTGCTAGTTTTGCGTCTGTTGGGTCCTAGTTTTGCATGCGTTGGGTGCTGGTTTTGCATGTGTCGGGTGCTGGTTTTGCGTATGTCAGGTGCTTGTTTTGCGTATGTTGGGTGCTGGTTTTGTGTTTGTTAGGTGCTCGTTTTGCGTGTGTTGGGTGCTGGTTTTGCATGTGTTGGGTGCTGGTTTTGCATGTGTTGTGTACTAGTTTTTTGTGTGTTTGGTGCTGGTTTTGTGTACATTGGATTCTGGTTTTGCGTGTGTTGGGTGCTGGTTTTGCGTGTGTTGGGTGCTGCTGTTGCATGTGTTTTCTATTGGTTTTGCGCGTGTTGGGTGCTGGTTTTGCATGTGTTGGGTGATGGTTTTGCATGTGTTGGGTGCTGGTTTTGCATGTGTTGGGTGCTGGTTTTGCATGTGTTGGGTACTAGTTTTTCGTGTGTTGGATGTTGGTTTTTTGTACATTGGGTGCTGGTTTTGCGTGTGTTGGGTGCTGGTTTTGTGTTTGTTAGGTGCTCGTTTTGCGTGTGTTGGGTGCTGGTTTTGCATGTGTTGGGTGCTGGTTTTGCATGTGTTGGGTACTAGTTTTGTGTGTGTTTGGTGCTGGTTTTGTGTACATTGGATTCTGGTTTTGCGTGTTTTGGGTGCTGGTTTTGCGTGTGTTGGGTGCTGCTGTTGCATGTGTTTTCTATTGGTTTTGCGCGTGTTGGGTGCTGGTTTTGCATGTGTTGGGTGATGGTTTTGCGGGTGTTGGGTGCTGGTTTTGCATGTGTTGGGTGCTGGTTTTGCATGTGTTGGGTACTAGTTTTGTGTGTGTTGGGTGCTGGTTTTGTGTACATTGGATGCTGGTTTTGCGTGTGTTGGGTGCTGGTTTTGCGTGTGTTGGGTGCTGCTGTTGCATGTGTTTTCTATTGGTTTTGCGTGTGTCGGGTGCTAGTTTTGCCTTTGTTGGGTATTAGTTTTGCGTGTGTTGGGTACTGGTTTTGCGTGTATTGGGTGCTGGTTTTGCGTGTGTTAGGTGGTCGTTTTGCGTGTGTTGGGTGCTCGTTTTGCGTTTGTTGTGTACTGGTTTTGCGTGTATTGGGTGCTGATTTTGCGTATGTCGGGTACTGGTTTTGCATGGGTCGGGTGCTAGTTTTGCGTCTGTTGGATCCTAGTTTTGCATGCGTTGGGTGCTGGTTTTGCATGTGTCGGGTGCTGGTTTTGCGTATGTCGGGTGCTTGTTTTGCGTATGTTGGGTGCTGGTTTTGTGTTTGTTAGGTGCTCGTTTTGCGTTTGTTGGGTGCTGGTTTTGCATGTGTTGGGTGCTGGTTTTGCATGTGTTGTGTACTAGTTTTTTGTGTGTTTGGTGCTGGTTTTGTGTACATTGGATTCTGGTTTTGCGTGTGTTGGGTGCTGGTTTTGCGTGTGTTGGGTGCTGCTGTTGCATGTGTTTTCTATTGGTTTTGTGCGTGTTGGGTGCTGGTTTTGCATGTGTTGGGTGATGGTTTTGCGTGTGTTGGGTGCTGGTTTTGCATGTGTTGGGTGCTGGTTTTGCATGTGTTGGGTACTAGTTTTTCGTGTGTTGGATGTTGGTTTTTTGTACATTGGGTGCTGGTTTTGCGTGTGTTGGGTGCTGGTTTTGTGTTTTG